>NC_140588.1:1068166111-1068861640 GCF_964204655.1 Triturus cristatus | reverse complement strand
TGCATTTGGAAATTGTCAGTGCGGCGTCCGCCTTCTTCGCTTAACACCGTGCTCGACAGTTTCCTAGTAAATATGACCCTCTGTTTCGAAGTCTTTATATGTTCATTTCGATAAAAACTTTAAATGCATTCACAAAAGACAGATGCCAGTTAGGGGAGGGAATTCTCTCCCGATGTTCAGACAGATCAGCACACACACACACATATTCTGAAGCAACCTTCAACACACACACACACCACACCGGCACGAAAAGACACCAGTACCAGACTGCACTTGGTCCAACGCTTTTAATAAATTAAAGGCTTAAATTATACCTCGCCCATCACATTTTAAGATCATCTGTTCTTCCGCAAACTCTACAGTGAAGGCTTAGAACTGTGCCACAGCGGGCGAGGGTGCAAGTGGCGCCCAGTCACAGTAAGCTCAGTTCACATTTGGCACTTGGGAAATGGGCACCGCTTCGTGGTCCAGCCTGCCAGGCGTCTGCCCTGATTTTACTTACCATGGCATGTTACCGTCATATAATCTAGAAAATTCAACAAGTTCAATGAAGGGAGGCCTGTGTGACATAACACAATCCAATCTCCCCCACCCTAACATTCGGTTGCACAACCCTGGGACAATCACAGTTTGATGCATGATAGCAAAACATCCCTCCACGTACACAAAAATAGATCCTTTGCTCTTCGCTGGACGGTGAGTTATTAAAAAGTGGTGGATCCACATTTAGAAGATAAAACTGGAGTTGTGTCCCTAATCCAGATCTTCTCGGCGCAAGCCTTCAATTCCTGCACTCGTCCTCATCGCTGTTCCCACCTCGGTCCTCGCTGGCATCACACAGGCCACTCTCGTCGATGTTCTCCAGCGAGTCCGCGTGCTGCATGGCGAGCCGCGTGAGCGAGATGCTGGGGAGCGCGTTCTGCTCAGGGTTGAGCCATGGTTTGAAGTCAGGGTTGTGGGACTTCTTCCAGGCCGGGTAATTGACGCAGGCTTTGTAGATCATCTTCAGGACCTGCCGGGGGAGGAAACACGTCATCACTTAATTGAAAATGAGACCCAAGACCACCACCAATCACATGGCTTTGTTTCATGGACCGACGCCCTCCATAGGAGACTGCAAAATATTAGTCAACATTTTTCATTGCAAACGGACATCACAGCCTAGTTATTTCTAAACCTAGGTGGCACCTTTCAGAGCCGCAGATGCTCTATGTGACTCAAGGTGCCTCAGGTGTCCCTGTGTCCTAAAGCACCAGAGATGCTGGTCTGTGATTTTACCTAATGGAACCTTATATTAATCACTCTTTCATTTTGAGGGTATCAGAGATGACATCCCAGCTCTAGAAGTATCCCAGCCCTCACAGTACCCAAGAGGCCGTGACACCCCCCAAAGAGACAAGTGCCTGAGGCATTCAAACAACCATCGCACATCTCTAGGTCCACCCTTCTGCTGGCAGTCTTCATTCTACAAGCTGCTGGACTGCCCTCCTCCATCTCAGTGACACCAGGCACATCAGATTCGCCCCAGAGACGTCACCGCATCACGGAAGAGGGGCAATATCGCTTAATTAAAGTGTTTATTGTACGGTCCAGTGTGAGCTCTGAGCAGGAAAAGCAAATCACCACACAACGGAAATGCACAACATCTACACAATCCGGTTTAGCCACCAGGAGACAGGTGGAACAGGAAAGAGACTCAAAGAGGGGGGTGGGTGGGTAGAGACTGCTAGAAGGTGATGACTGAAGTGCAGTTTTCAGCAGTCAGAAAGGGTGCCAAGGTGGCAGTTTTAGATGCAGAGGTGGTGGCAGAGAATGAGCAGTGGTGGCTCTATGGAACTCTGGGATCTGTACTGGAGAACAGACCGGCTCCGTGTGGTGGTCCCCAGGGATGAGAGTCTGGGTGAGGCAGGTTAGCTTTACTGCATTGGCACAGCAAGGGTGATAAGTACTACAATGCAATGGTAAGAAAGGAAGAGTTACTTACCGGTGACCCCAGTTCTCCATCGTAGGTATCGCTGAAGCCATGAACAGCACAGTATTTCCACGCACACGTGGGATCGCCGGAAGACCAGTTTAAAGAACATTTTTACAATGAAATACTACTAAGTTACAACATTTTCTACTTGCTATATTTTTAGGTTTTAAAAAGAAACTCAAGTTAGCCAAATTAACGTACAATACGTTTAGCTGAAAACAGCACTCAACTACCCCTATATAAAATCCCAAATCTAGCTTCTAATAGGGTGAGCGCACACTGTGCCCATTCGACACTACACCTTTAGGAACGTCCAGAGGCAGCCAGCCTTCCCATCATGCAATGCAGGGTCAGTGAAGGAAGTACAGGGAGTGACTGCTGCCCACACAGACTAGTCACCAAAGTCTTTGGAAACAGGGAGGCGGTGGGTGGCTGTGGTTTCAGAGAAACCCCCATGAGAGAGAACTAGGATTACAGGTTTTTTCCTTCTCATCACAGGATTCTCTACGATATCTATAATTATTAGAATGGAGGAGCGAGCTAATTAATGCTCAGCACCGGTGGAGGGTGGCAAAGACGATGGTGAGGAGGGTACAACTAAACTGCTCAACAAGGCCAGGGTATCGGTTCTGGACTCCGAGTCCATGCGGTAATGCTTACCAAAGAATGCAACAGTCCAAGTTCCTGCTTTACCAATATCTACAATAGGCACATTCTGTACAGAACCAGCAGTCGCAGCTTTTACCTGGAGTAGAAGGAGCGTCAGGCTGACCCGGAAGAGGCTAATTCGCCTGTTGGTAGCAAGTAATTCTGCAAGGAACAATCCACCTAGCCATGGCTTGCTTTGAGGCGGCCAAGCCAATGTGGCCTGCACCACGATTAATGAATACATGTTTGAGCTGTTGAATGGGTTTGGTCTTGTCGAAATTAATAATTCAAAACTCTTTACATCCAGCGTATGAAGAACTTTTTCAGCCAGAGATCGGTCTGGAAAGAACATATGAAGAGAGAGCGTATGATTGACAAGGAAGTATGAAATGCCCTAGGCAGAAAAGATGGGAAAATTCATAAGGGAGACTGGTTTAAGAGAAGGCGTCAAGTTCAACAAGTGCAGACTGGGATGGACAACCCTGCCCAACATTCTGAATAGGAAGGCTCCAGGACCCTGGACCAGGAGATGCAGAATTGTACATCTATTCCAGTGGCAAACACATATATTTTGTTTGTAGTGCCCAGATCACAAAAGATGTTTTGAGGTTGTCGTCTAGTACCCATTTGTTGTTGCTGGTGAGCTCGCCTGCTTTCATGCTCTGCGCACCTGGCAGGTGTATCGCCATCGGAGAGGTCACTCGCTAGTGCCCAGTGCCAGATCAGCTGTGCGATGGATAAGACTTTTGATGCGGACTCCACCCCCATCCCTTGTTAATATAGTGCATGGTGGGGGTTTTGTTGGTTTGATTGGGTGTTCACTGCCCATAGGAGCAGGAAGAATATGCTTCGGAATCATAGCTCTCAAGTATGATGATGTGATAATTTCTCCACAGGACACCATCTCCCTTAAGCTGAAATATCTCATGCGACTAATGAGATGGAAGAGGGAGACTTCTGGAATGGTCTCACTTTAGCACCACTACACGAGCAACTGGGCGGCAGAGATGTTCAAAGTTATTGTCTCTACCCAGTACTCTGTCTTCACCGGTATTCTTGGCATTCTTATGCAGTCTGGCATGAAGCTACGCTGTCCAAGAGGGATGCTACCCGTCTGACAGAAAGATTGTTTTCTGAAAGCAAAATCAGATTCATCAATGAAGATTCGTTTCTCCTCTGAAGGAGGCCCTCTAGCTTGGAGCGGGTCTACGGTGGCCTCCTGGTACAGTATTTGCACTGCTTGAAAAGAAGATTTCAGAGTTGCTCTGAAGAACCTGGCCGCAGATCAGTGCCAGGATATTCCTTGTGCCTTGATGAAGTTTTGGTGCTGAACTGGCTTTTATTAGACAATCGTCCAAGAGGGGATCGGCCAATGTTCCCTTTGCCTCACAGTGCGGCTGCTGCCACTGCCGTACAAGACCCGTGGGGCGGACTTCAAGCCAAAAGGGTGGACACGAAAGTGATATTGAGAATGCCCCCCTCTAAAGCAGAAATATTTCCAACGTGCCTTGTAAATTGGGCTTTAGAACAAAGCATCCTGTAGGTCTATTGATGACATCCAATCGCTTCTTCGAAGATGAGAAAAGATGATGGAGCGAGCACTTGAAATGTGTCCCGTTTCACGCATTTGCTGGTGTATTTGTGGTCCAAGGTGGGACGAGACTCAAAATTCTGGCTTTTCTTCTAATCCTTCAAATAACCAGAGTAAATTCCATTGTTCTTCTGCAACTTGGGGACTCTCTCTATAGAACCTATAGGTAGAATATGCCGGGAAGGCAATAACAGAATCAGAGTTTGTAACTAGATTTCACAATATTTAGCACCCAACTTTCTTTTGCATGTACGTGGTATTTTATAAAATAAATCTAGTTTAAAAAGGCAGTGAAATGCTGCGCAGTGTCAAGTCAAGCACAATCAATGAGTGATGGAAGAGAAAGCGGGCTATTGAATTGTTGCGGCATTGTGATGTAGTGTTATTTAAAATAAGGCTATCCTTATGAATAGGGGGGTGGCTGCATAAATCGGAAAGTCGAGTTGCCTTTTTTCTTTAAACACTTATGGCTCCAGTCTGGTACAGGCTGGGCTGCAGCTATGCCGAGAGACCCCATCAAAGATGGGGAGTTTGTCTGCAAGATAAGTGAGGGTGGTGGCCATGATGGCTTTCTAAATGTCCTTTGCCGTCATCTGCCTTGAGGAGACATGGCTGCAAACCTTCACTCCCACTGGGGTGCTGGACGGCGAGGACAGTCACTGTGCAGCTGGAAGAGCCTCGCTTGCAGCCACAGGGGGCTGTTGAGGGCCTCGATGTGGGGATGGGACTGTCCCGTGCATGGCAAACCAGGCCTGCATCAGTGCTCGACTTGGTCATGTGAATCACGCATGTGTGAAGAGACCTACGCCAGTCCCCGATGCGGAGAGGTCAAGAGCCTGTGTGACCTGGAGGGTGCACCGAACCCCTACAGTGGGCGCTGGACGCCTGCCCGCTCCCTGGGAGTACCACAAAGCAGCGGTGGCAGCGTGCCAGGTCTTTGAATCTAAACTGTGGCCAGACCCTATCCGCTGTCTTAAGGAGATCCAAGCCTACCAGCTGCTCCTCTGCGGCTGCTCTGTGAAACCCAGAACCTTGTGCTTCCATCCAGTGCGCATGTGCGTGCTAATAGTGCATACCACATGTATGGGAGTAGACCTCTGTGTTTAAGGAGTCTCAGTACTGGGGCAAGGGGCTCCATTTTGGATGCCCCTGGGCTTAGCAGAGCAGGGGCACAAGACTGAGAAGGGGCACAAGACGGAGAAGGGGCACAGCTCCTCCCAGAGCGGAAGTGCGTAGTGTGCATTCCTGTAGCTGGATGGTGGAGACCCCGACACTGACGGAAAGCAGGCGGAAGACCGGGCTCCCTTCAGAAATTCAAAGGAGACCTTGCTAGCAAAGGGCTGCTGATCAGTCGTTCCTGGGCACTGCCACTTGATTGATGGTAGGGATGATGGCTGGTGCGGCAAGGGGAGGACGTTTCTCACACTTTATTCTGGTCTAATTTAGCTACTCCTGCTTGGAGACGGATCACGCTCGTACATTTCATCTTAAGAGAGGATTCAAGCACCAGCAACCCCACCCCGAAGGAGCCCCTCCCGTGAGGGAACCGAGGCCACGTCCGCCACAGCCTGTACTGCTAGAATGGCGCCACGTAATGAATACCCGGGGCTCAGCCGGCATCAGGGAGGGTATTGTGTCTGAGCTTTGAGCTCTTGTCCCCCGCGCCGCCTCCCTGAGAGTCGGTCTGCTGCGCTCACTGCTGTCAGAGGCGAGCCTTTCAGAGAGCTGTACGGGGCCAGCGGCGGCCCTCGACCTCACCACCACAGGGGGGGCCCTGCTGCCGCCAGCACGGATGATCCCTCCCCTTACCCACACGCCCCGCCCTGCGCACCCCTCCAAAACAGAAACCAAGATTAGGGTCCGACAACTCCTGTTCTGAGATTTTGTCTTTTGGTAAAGTGCTGCTTTTGCGACTCATACACATCATAGAAACTGTTGTTGTCTCTTCCAAAAGGGGCTGCGGGCACGTTACCGGCCTCGCCCATAGCCCTTAAATCAAACCGTGGGAAACTCCTTTCTTCTAAACCAACACACATTAAGGTTCCTGATTTTGTTCTCGTGTACAGGAGTTTGTCACTAGCACGAGAATCAAAAAGAGTCGATCCAGAAAAAGGCAGGTTCACGAGTCTCAAGAGTCTCCGATGTAAATAAGTCTCCGAGACACCACGACAGATCTCACGAGCCGTGACATCAGCAGAATCCTTGGCTGGCTCGTGGCCGGGGCCTCTGTGATCAAGCCCTCTCGATAGTCATTTTGAACATCCTTCTCAGGAACACGGTCAAAGGAACGGACCGTGGCGTTTCACAGCTCTCTGTTGTAAAGCCCCCCCCCCCCCCCCCCCCCCAGTGTGGTGGAACCTGCGACCCGCCTATCGATGGCCGACAGAGTCCGTGCTTATTCTTTCTTCTTGAAGCTCAGAGGGCGATGTTGATCAGAAGACGCAAGCATTTGTTGCAAGACGACAATAGAGTGGAGTGTATCAAAAAAAAAAAACCATCACATAAGCAGGTCTGGATGCTTTAATATTCAGCTTTCCAAGTTTCCCTGTTCAGAGCCTCGTGAGCAGCTAGAATGCCAAAGCTCGGCTTCTTCCCCCTGTTCTTTGCTGGATCTTCGAATGATGCACCATGGGCCCTGCCTCCAACTCTTGCAGGGCTGACGGAGGTGGCATTGGAGGGTGGCCACCCGCAGGAGCCAGCGGGGAAGGCGCAGACCGACCCACTGGGTATATATGCGGCTCAGAGTCACCCGCCACGGACTGGAGTGCGAGAGCTTCTGTAGAATGCTGTGCTCTGGAGAGGACGGAATATAACGGGCCCAAAATATCACGTCAGCGTGACACGTGATCCCACAACATCATGAAATCAGAGTAGAGCCATGAGTATGGACAGCAGAAGGTGCAATTAATGCGATTGGTCGACTCTGATATCACGATGCTGTGGGATTACGTATCACGTTGACCAGGGCTTTAAGTGGGATTAAATAATGGTGTGGGGGGGAGGGGGGGGGGTCTCTCAAAGGGGCGTGGCCAATGTAGTTAAGGGCGTGCCTTAAAAACACATAAGCTGAAAATCCATGCTTAGCATAGTGCGCCGCCCGTCTTGTATTTTGCGGTTTGTCATTGCATCCAGAGATGATACCAAACGGAACATCATACCAAAAACAAGTCAGGGCTATTGGCTTTGTCAATGGTTGTAAGTTGTATAAGATAATAAGCAGCATCTATGGCTTGTATAGAATGTTGAAAAAGCTTCCACTTAAATCCCTGGTGACGCCACCACAATGTTGCTGCTCCAGAGTTTCAAAAACAGATGGGAAATCCAGAGAGAAAAGGACTCTTTCAAGGATTTCCCTTCCCCTACACCGCTCACCTGGCATGACGTCATGCCGTAACTTCTCTCCACTAGTGAAAAGTGAGCAGTGTGAGCAGCGCACATTGATATTCCCGAGGTCACTGCCATCTGGAAAAGAAACAGACCGCCAGTGCCGGGGCACCAGAGTCCAATAGAGCCCCGTTGGAGGCCCCCTTTAAAAAACTGCCGGTGCACCGGAGAGACCCGACCCACTTAAAGCCCCGACGTTGACATGATATTTTGCGCCCAAGGTCCCATTTAGTGGTATACCATTGTACCTACTGTGGAGTTGGTGTCATTGGTGTGACTGGTCCCGTGGGCAGCACTTCATCAAAGAGCTTTGTTCTTGTTTTGCATATATTGACCCAGGTTCTGGTCTGGGTGTAGGGGTCGGTCTTTGTATTTTGGTGTAGGGTCTGGACAGGATGGGACATCCAAGATGCTTCGAGGAACTCAACTTTTTTTTTTTTTTTTTGAAACCGTTTATTACAATCTCAAATATATACAGGTATGGGCCTACAACCTTCCGGCCGGCCGCTAAAGTGACAGAAATAAATGACATATATACAATAAGGCACTTGGCGTTACAGAGACGCTAAAGCAGGAGGTATCAACCACGTGGGCCACATGACTCTGAGCCCACAATACGGTTTCGTTTTATACAACACAACAACATAAAATCACACCCGCAAGGCAACCCGAGAGCGAAAGTGACAACATATGCTCCTCAAATGGGGGGACCCCAACCATACACTAAAATCGAAGGAGGGGAAGGGGAATAGGTCCGGGACTGGGAAACACTGTGCCCGGGATGGAGGGAGGGGGTCATCTAGGGGGACGGAGCTGGTGAAGCGGGAGGCAACAATGGCGGCTCGCAAATACCCCCGCGGTAGGCGTTCCAGGGGCCCCACACCTTCAGCCACGCCCCAGGCTTACCCCGCGCCACATACACCACCTTCTCTCGGAACATGCACCAATCCATGTGTTCTTTCCAGGCCGACACTGCCGGGGGCCTCTGGGATCCCCACAGTTGAGCGATGTCACGTTTAGCAATCATATAACCCAGCGTCACCCATCGCGTCTGCGGAACCGAGTAGTCGGTCGGTTCCCACACATTCAGCAGGCATCTCCTCGCTTCAGGCACCAGCACGACATGCGTAACCGCTCGCAGGACCTCATGCACACCACGCCAGAATCGCTCCACCCTCGGACATTCCCACAGAATATGTAAAAAAGTCGCCAATGCACCGCACCCACGCTTACACAGTCCATCCTCGGCATAGCCCATACGCAGAAGCCCTGGCCCCGTCATGTACACCCGGTGAAGTATCTTAAGCTGGACGAAGCGAAGGCGAGCCGGGATGGCCACCTCCTTCGGGGAGGCCACCGCGGAAATCCAGTCCTCGTCGTCCAGCTCCAACCCATCGGCAACCCAAGCCTCGCGGAGCCCAGTCAGTAAGCCCGAGCGGTCATTAATCAACTTCTTGTAGATGAGGGAGATCGTGCTGTCCGGAACGTGGCCATCTAGCACTCTATCCTCCAGTGGGGAGGACTCCGGGATGGCGGCCACGTCTGGGAAGACAGAACCCAGTGCGTGACGGACCTGCAGGTATCGAAAGTATTCACTGCCCTGCAGCTGAAACTCCGCCTGCAGTGTCTCGAATGTTTTGAATCCTCCCCTCGTCCAGAGGTCCCCCACTGTACTAATGCCTATCGTGTCCCACCTATCGAAGCCCTTCGAGGTCCATAGGGAGCCCAACCTCTCAGACGCATACAACGGTGACGCCCGGGTCAAACGGTCCTTCCATCCCATAGCTGCATTGGCCGCGTGCCATACTCGCACCATGACACGCGTGGGTCCCGTCAGGCGGGAATCGGGCACGCTAGTGTAGAGCGCTCGATTGTAATCGCCACCGGGCAGGAGCATCTTGTCCATTTCAAATGCCGGGTTTAAGGCGGGCCCGTAAAGGCCGTGATTAATTGCAGCTAGTTGGGAGGCCCAGTAATACCGCTTAATATCCGGGAGGGCAATCCCTCCGTCATACCACGGGAGCGTCAACTTTGCCAGGGCTATACGCGGCCTCCCGTCCCAGAACAGGCGGCGCTGCAAACTCTCCACCTCACGGAAGTAACGCGCCGGGACCAGGTCCATCGAGTTCTGGAGAGCGTACAGAAAGCGCGGTAATGACATCATCTTGAACAATGCCGCCCGGCCGAGCGGCGAAAGCGGCAAGCGCCGCCAGCGCGCGACGTCCTCCTTCAAGCGCTGGAGGGGGGGAAGCAAATTCCGCTCGTAGCGGGCCACCGGGTCCAGCGTAATATAGACGCCCAGGTAACGAAACCCCTGCGAGGCAATCTGTATCGAGCAGCCCCGCGGGAGAACAGGAGCCTCCCCGGAAAGCACATAGACACAGGATTTAGCCCAGTTGATGACAAGACCTGAGTTACGGCCGAAGGAGCGCAGAACATCGACCAGGACAATCAGTGATTTACGCGGGGAGGCTAAGTACAACAGGATGTCGTCGGCGTAGAGGGACACGCGGTCCTCATACTCAGGGGTCCAACGGAGACCACGGATAGAAGGGTGCCACCGCAGCCACTCCGCCAGGGGTTCCAAGGCCAGTGCAAACAGGAGCGGCGACAGGGGGCAACCCTGTCGCGTGCCCCGTCCCAGCACGAATGGGGCCGAGACTCGACCATTCACCACCATCTGCGCCAATGGGTCAGAGTACAACAATTTGACCCAGCTGATGAATCCCGGGCCAAATCCAAATTTCGCCAACATCGCCCAGATGTACGGCCACTCGAGCGTGTCAAACGCCATGGTGGCGTCCAAGGACGCCAAGATGGCCGGCTCCCGCACGAATGGAACACGCGCGAGCACCCCGTGCAAGCGCCGCAGGTTAAGGGCCGTGTTGCGATGGGGAATAAAGCCGGACTGGTCTTGGTGGACCAGATCGCCCACCACGCCGACCAGCCGGTTGGCAAGCACCTTGGCGAGGATTTTAGGCTCCGCATTCAAGAGCGAGATCGGCCGATAGGATGTAACCCGGTCTCGCGGTCTCCCCTCCTTGTGGATAACCACGATGGTAGCTAGACGCTGGTCCGGCGGGAGGGAGCCCCGCGAGTGGGCCGCAAGGAACATCGCGCGGAGGTGAGGTGCCAGTACATCCGGTCGCAGCTTATACAATTCGATAGGAAGGCCATTCGGGCCCATGGCCTTGCCCGAGGCGACCGAGCGTATGGCGAGGGCGATTTCATCCGAGGTGGGAGCGGCATCCAACGAATCCCTGTCCTCCACTGAAAGCGAGGGCAGCGCGATGTCCCGCAGCAGGGCATGGGAATCTTCCTCTGAGCAGGGAGAGACCGGAGAATATACCTCGCGGAAATAATCCGCGAAGCAGGAAACAATGCCTTCCGGCTCAGTAATTCGTACACCATCCATCCTCTCAATCAGCGGGACCACACGACTAGCTCTCTCCTTCTTATCCAACCACGCAATGAGTTTGCCAGCCTTATCACCCACATCGTACAGTCGCCCCTGTTGCTCTCTGCTAAGGCCCCTGGCCGCCTCCGTGACGAGGGCCCTATAGGCCGCCTGTTTAAGGTGTAGAACATGCAGCGCCGCGTCAGTCACCCCACTCCCCAGACCACCCTCCAATTCAGTAATTTCAGCCTCCACCCGGGTCACCTCCTCCTGTGCGCGTCTGCGGGCATGGGAGATAAAGGAGAGGGCCTCCCCTCTGAGAACTGTTTTGAAGGCTTCCCACAGGGAGATAGCCGACGGAACGGACCCCACATTCTCCTCAAAATACCGTTGCAATGATTTAATCAGGTCAGCACGAATAGTGGGGTCACGCAGGTACCAAGCATTGATTGGGGCTACCCTGCCCTCTCCCCTCGGGAAGACACCCAAGTGCAATAGGAGCGGGGAATGATCTGAAATACCCCGCGCCAGATGGCGCACCTCTCCCACCCTCCCAGCATAGGCCGCAGGGACAAGGACATAATCAAGCCGCGAGAGGCTACCATGGGCACCCGAATGGAAGGTGTACTGCAGCTGGGTGGGATGCTTTAAACGCCAGCAGTCCACCAATCCCAGTGTGTCTAAAAGGCCCGCTAACCACGCCTGTGCCCGGGGGAGGTCCCTAGGGGGATGACGATCCATAGTCCCAGAAGCCACCGCATTGAAATCCCCCCCAACCACCAGAAGCCCCCCCGGGAGGTCAAGGAGGAGGCGTCCCAGATCTGCAAAGGTGGTGGACTGTAGCCCCGGTGGGACGTACACAGAGACAAAGACAACTACCTTGCCCTCCATCCTCCCCACCAAGACAGTGTAGCGTCCCCTCTCATCATGGCGCACCTCGTCTATTTCTAGCGGGAGCGAGGTCTTGACCATGATGCCCACCCCCCGTGAGCCTGATGTGAAGCCCGAGTGGGCCACCAAGCGAAAGCCACGGCGATTCATGGCACAAAAGGAGTTACCAATAAGGTGTGTCTCCTGCAGAAAGACCACATCAGGCGAAATCCGTTTCAGATACTGCAGGACCACACCCCGCTTGATCCTATCACCCAGTCCGTTAACATTCCAGGACAACAAAGTCAAATCCCTACCCCCCATCACATAACGAAGCCATCATTTGTCCCCCCCAGAGCGTCTCAAAAACAACAATACAATAACGGGTTTGCCTTGCGGTAGAAACGAACCACACCCCACCCCAACCCACCCAACCCAACAGAACTCCCCCCACCCTGCATGAGCCCAAACAGCCCCCCCCAAAGTGCAGTGTGCCTGTCGCCCCATTGATAAGAAAACTAACTAGTCCCCCAGAGGAGGAGGGAGATCCCCCAAGAGACCCCACACGGCCTCCACAGGAGGGGAACTTACCCTAACAGTCAATAGTGACAACAACGCAGTCCAGAGCAAGGCCTACCATTAGTCCCTCAGTCCTGATCCGGCGGGCCCTCCCCACCAACCGCACCCCCCCCCACCCCCCCGGCCCCGATCTCCGGGCAAAGTGTCTAGCCAGTCCCCGGCCACCTCGGGTCGATCAAAAAAGTGCGTGTGGCCATCCACCTCCACTCTCAGCTTAGCTGGAAAAAGCATCGCATATTTGAGATTCAGGTCCCTTAGGCGACGTTTAACACCAAGAAAGCTCAGTCTCTGCTTTTGGACTGCCGGAGTGAAGTCAGGATAGAAATTGATGTCCATATTGTCAAGTTTGACCGGCCCTTGTAGCCTGGAAGTCTGTAGGATAGCGTCTCTGTCCCGAAAATTGAAGATCCGGGCGATGAGAGGCCTCGGAGGGGCTCCAACTTTAGGCCTACCCCCGGGGACCCTGTGGGCACGCTCCACCGCAAAGAATTTACTCAGCCCCCGAGGCTGGAGATGGGTGAGAACCAGGTCCTCAACAAATAGATCCGCCGCCTCCGCCTCGCGTCCCTCCGGCAGCCCGATAATGCGAACGTTGTTCCTCCGGGCCCGACCCTCGGAATCCTCCAGCCGACGATTCATCAGGGCGCTCGCCTGGCCAAGCCTGCGCACCTCCTGTTGGAGGGCCGCCACGTCCGTTGTGAGGCCCGTGGTAGAGTGGGCCAAAGAATCGACCCGGTCGTTGGTTTTAGACAAATCAGCCCTCACGAGGCCCACGTCCACGAGGACCGAGTCAATCTTCTGCGCCAGAGTGTCGAAGCGCTGGTCCACCGAGGCCTTCATCTCGGCGATGGCGCCCATGACGTCTCGGAGGGTCAGGTCCGTGGGCAGAGCGGAAGCATCAGTCGGGCCCGTAGGGGACCTACGCGGCGCCTCTGGGGATCCCTTCTGGAGGGTGTAGCGGTCCATACTGTTGGATTGCTGGGCCGCGCCACGGCGGGTCGATTTTATCTTAGCCCGATCGCCATCTTGTTTTGTGGCCATGGTTTCGATCCCCAAGACGAGTCAGTCTCCTCAAGAAAGGGGGGGGCCGACAATCCAGTTCAAGGGGTCCAGGGGGGAGCGACCACCGCTCCGCAGGACGGACCGTAGCTGGCGGACCGGCAGGGCACCCCAGCGAGACCACACCACCGCACACCGCCCCGCAACCCAACCTCGCCTGGCAGCAAGGAGGGCGCAAAAGCGAAAGTGAAAGTGCGGGGTACGCGAGTCACCCAGCCTTGCCCGCCGCTGTTGTTCACTTTGTGTCCGGATCGCCCCACAACTCCAGTACGGGGGGCCGGTGTGGAGAAGGCCGCAAACCTCAATCGATGCTCCTGCCGGTGTCCGAGGTCCGATTTAAAAACGGAAAACGGGCGTCACCTCTGCTCGGGCTCACAAATACAGTCCCCTCATCTGGGACAGGATTCTGTCAGGATTTATGCAGGAGGTCGCGGAGGTCCTCGGGAGCCTCGCACCTACGCGGCCATCTTGGTTGCGCGCTAGGCTCCTCCTCCGGAACTCAACTTCTTGCTGGACATTGGCCACCGACTACTAGCTCGGTGCTTCTTGAGGGAAGGGAGGATCCCTTGTGGCCCCACTGCGGAGACAGATCTCACTGAAGAGGAACCATCAGACGCTGATGGAAAAAAAGACTGGATGTTGACCGGGAGCACCAACGACTCTAGGGGTGGCCCGAGGGCCCCGAAAGGGAATCAGATCTGGTCGCACCAGGGACTGAAGAGTAGGTGAAGAACTCCCTTGCCACTCTAGCACCGGTGGGACGAGGCTGGCCATCTTCCTCCTGCTTTACAAACTCCTTCACTATCCCTGAGGCACTTGTAAGGCATCTCCGGACAGATTTTACACCTTCTGATGGAGTAGGGATCATTCCAAGAGTTCTTACCTCCACACAAGGAGCACCGGTCAAGTTGCTGAAAGAAAAGAGGCACCTCAGTTGAAAAATCAGGAGGAAAAGGACCTTCCTGCAAAATAATGCAAGAATGTGTAGGACTTGGAATGAAGCCAAAAAGCCGCCCCGCCAAAAAACACATGTTTTAGCAAAAAAAAAAAAACCTAGAAGGCAGCACTTTGTGGATCCTCCTGACAGAAAAACAAAATGCCTCACGGACCCTTCCCTGCGTGGGGGATAGCCTGGAGGACTCTGGAGTTCCTTAAAGGGGCAGCATAGTAGATTGTGGGGATTTACAAAAGGTCGTTCAGTGATGTTTTCAGCCAAATGTATTTACGTTAATTTTGCAAACTGGATTTACTTTTCAGACCTCTGCCCCTGGCAAAAATTGAATAAGTAGAAAACGGTGCTTCTTATAGGCAGGTTTTAACTAAAAACGCTTCTTAGAAATGGAGTCCAAGGGCATCGCACACGTATGCGGACATTGATGATTACGGATATCCGAGAGAATCTCATGGCAGAGAACTGGCCTTCATCTCGCCATGGATGGAGTGCGGAAGGCCCCTCGCCCCACCAGGCTGCTGCTCCTGCTGTGCTCATGAGAACGCCCCCGCTACAGTCAGTGGCAGAGGTAAATGCGTCTTAGGATGGTTGGGCTTCGAGTGCATGGAGGCACCCAAGCCTCATCTGGCTACCACTAACTGGGTGGAGGAAAGGAGACTACATTTGAAAGGATCTCCGAGAGTCCTTCCATTTGGCACTGCTTAGTCAGTTTTGGCGACGACCCAGGTCTGCATCACGACGCAGACATCAGGTTGGGTGACGGGATGCTAAACTATTTCCAGATTCTTAATGTCTATGGGGGAAAAGTTTGAATTCGGGACACCCTGAAAAACTTTGCACATGGTTCAGGGGGAAAGTAATTTTCCTTCTTAAGAACCCAATGCTGCAGAAGGCTGGGGAGCCCATATGTCACTGTTGGCGAGTGCAGCGGCGGAACAAACAGCATGTTAAATTGCCCCCCCTCCCCAGTCCTGCGTCCTACCTTCTAATCTGACAAACAACTTTGCCTATCGTCATATTTAACATACTAGTCTTGCCTTGAAACCTGCAGACCTGGACCCGAATTCTGGCAGTGGAATCGGACCAGAAACTGTGCGATGGTGGCAAACGCCTGCATCTCCCTCTAGCTCAGTTTGTAAACAAGAGTTACGTAAAACAAGTATGTAATGTAAAGACCATCAGTGTACTGTAAAGTACAACCCCAAACACATGCCGTCAGACGCCTGCCATCGCCACATTGTTCTTGTGAACAGAGCGCTGAGAGAGCTCTGCGTTCATGACCGCGCTGCGAGTGTATGACTCAAGATGGCGGAGCCCATCGAGCGCTCTGTGGATGTCTCATCAGTGGGACGATTGTGAATGATGCAAGGTGACAGAGATACATCACGAGCGCCATGTGAACAGAGCGCTGAGAGAGCTCTGCGTTCATGACCGCGATGACAGTGCCCATTGAGCGCTCTGTGGATGTCTCATCAGTGGGACGGTTGTGAATGATGCAAGGTGACAGATGCACATCACGAGCGCCATGTGAACAGAGCGCTAGGAGAGCTCTGCGTTCATGACAGCGCTGCCAGTGTATGATTCAAGATGGCAGAGCCCATCGAGCGCTCTGTGGATGTCTCATCAGTGGGACGGTTGTGACCGATGCAAGGTGGCAGAGGTACATCACGAGCGCCATGTGAACGATCAGTATTGAAGCGTCAGTGCTTGCCTCAGGGCGGAACAGAGGGCCTGGAGAGCTCTGCGGAGGTCTCATCAGTGTGACAGCTGATGGGTTTCAAGAAAGAACAGATCTATCTTGCGAGACCTCTAGGAATGCCTCACTGAGGCTGGTACAAACAGAACAGAGGCACGTCACGACTATTGATGGTTGTAAGTTGTTCAATCCCAATACAATGCTTGGTAAAGTGCACCATGAAAGACAACGCTTGGTATTCGTTGTACTTTTATGTTGGAAAAAACATGATAGATCTCATCGCCTTCGTTGGACGGCTGAGAGTTGACCATCCTATAAGATCAGACAGAGTAGAGTCCATAACGACCAGTACAGACCCCAGATGCCACACTGACCACAGACAGCTAAACCCATTTAGAAGGACAGGAGAATATGGGCAGTGACAGAGCTGGCACACTCGAGTGACCACAGAACTGGTCAATAACATTGCTCATTGTGCCATCCCTCCCTATGTTCACTGGCCCGCCACTGACAACTGCCGCAGCGCCATCACTCACCTTGGGAGCCAAGAACTGAGAGGACTTATTGACGACCCACTTCGGTAAGGACCCTGAAAAAACAAAAACAAGAAAAAAAATATCAGAACAAATACAAAAGGAAGAGGAAGAGAAGCAAAGTTAGACACCTGGAAACAGAACATTACACAAACTTCCATTCAGTGGTGCAGTACTTTACAGAATTGCATGTGATTGTCGAGCTTTCCTCCCCAGAACAAGGTGAAGTCCTAACTACCGGCTGTATAAAGCCAATACATTTCAGACAGGTCAAACAGCATAGAGCACTCACCTAACGCATTCAGACAGGTGAGCTTACTACATAGATGTGGGGATTCAGTCCTCCGCCCCTAGGCAAGAGGTTGCACGAATCTCAAAATACAAGAAGCTAGGCCAGTCTGACAGCAAGCTGGGCCAGTCTGACAGCAAGCTGGGCCAGTCTGACAGCAAGCTGGGCCAGTCTGACAGCAAGCTGGGCCAGTCTGACAGCAAGCTGGGCCAGTCTGACAGCAAGCTGGGCCAGTCTGACAGCAAGCTGGGCCAGTCTGACAGCAAGCTGGGCCAGTCTGACAGCAAGCTGGGCCAGTCTGACAGCAAGCTGGGCCAGTCTGACAGCAAGCTGGGCCAGTCTGACAGCAAGCTGGGCCAGTCTGACAGCAAGCTGGGCCAGTCTGACAGCAAGCTGGGCCAGTCTGACAACAAGCTGGGCCAGTCTGACAGCAAGCTGGGCCAGTCTGACAGCAAGCTGGGCCAGTCTGACAGCAAGCTAGGCCAGGGCCAGTCTGACAGCAAGCTAGGCCAGGGCCAGTCTGACAGCAAGCTAGGCCAGGGCCAGTCTGACAGCAAGCTAGGCCAGGGCCAGTCTGACAGCAAGCTAGGCCAGGGCCAGTCTGACAGCAAGCTAGGCCAGGGCCAGTCTGACAGCAAGCTAGGCCAGGGCCAGTCTGACAGCAAGCTAGGCCAGGGCCAGTCTGACAGCAAGATCTCTTGACTGGGGGAGAATGTCTGCATTGTCAGCATTCCGTCCATCATTTGTTTGTTTTAACGCTTTTCGCCCTAGGTGGGATGGGTATTCCCAGACGTGGGACCCGTGCTCACTACGCCACTATCCTGGCTGATGACGGCTGATAGCCAGAAACCGGTCCTAGGATGCTTGATTCTAGTCCAGGGAAGACATGGCTTGGCAGTTCGGGCTGGACTGTTCCCATGAGGCACAGGGTCAAGACTGATTTGCATATGGCCATGTCTGAACTGTGGTGGCGTAGTGAGCAAAAGAACGATGGATTTAACCCAGATCTCTTGACTGGGGGAGAATGTCTGCATGGTCAGCATTCCGTCCATCATTTGTTTGTTTTAACGCTTTAGGCCAGTCTGACAGCAAGCTAGGCCAGAGCCAGTCTGACAGCAAGCTAGGCCAGGGCCAGTCTGACAGCAAGCTAGGCCAGGGCCAGTCTGACAGCAAGCTAGGCCAGGGCCAGTCTGACAGCAAGCTAGGCCAGGGCCAGCCTGACAAGAAGCTAGGCCAGGGCCAGTCTGACAAGAAGCTAGGCCAGGGCCAGCCTGACAAGAAGCTAGGCCAGGGCCAGCCTGACAAGAAGCTAGGCCAGGGCCAGCCAAGAAGCTAGGCCAGGGCCAGCCAAGAAGCTAGGCCAGGGCCAGACAAGAAGCTAGGCCAGGGCCAGACAAGAAGCTAGGCCAGGGCCAGACAAGAAGCTAGGCCAGGGCCAGACAAGAAGCTAGGCCAGGGCCAGCCAAGAAGCTAGGCCAGGGCCAGACAAGAAGCTAGGCCAGGGCCAGACAAGAAGCTAGGCCAGGGCCAGACAAGAAGCTAGGCCAGGGCCAGACAAGAAGCTAGGCCAGGGCCAGACAAGAAGCTAGGCCAGGGCCAGACAAGAAGCTAGGCCAGGGCCAGACAAGAAGCTAGGCCAGGGCCTGACAAGAAGCTAGGCCAGGGCCAGACAAGAAGCTAGGCCAGGGCCAGACAAGAAGCTAGGCCAGGGCCAGACAAGAAGCTAGGCCAGGGCCAGACAAGAAGCTAGGCCAGGGCCAGACAAGAAGCTAGGCCAGGGCCAGACAAGAAGCTAGGCCAGGGCCAGACAAGAAGCTAGGCCAGGGCCAGACAAGAAGCTAGGCCAGTCTGACAAGAAGCTAGGCCAGTCTGACAAGAAGCTAGGCCAGTCTGACAAGAAGCTAGGCCAGTCTGACAAGAAGCTAGGCCAGTCTGACAAGAAGCTAGGCCAGTCTGACAAGAAGCTAGGCCAGTCTGACAAGAAGCTAGGCCAGTCTGACAAGAAGCTAGGCCAGTCTGACAAGAAGCTAGGCCAGTCTGACAAGAAGCTAGGCCAGTCTGACAAGAAGCTAGGCCAGTCTGACAAGAAGCTAGGCCAGTCTGACAAGAAGCTAGGCCAGTCTGACAAGAAGCTAGGCCAGTCTGACAAGAAGCTAGGCCAGTCTGACAAGAAGCTAGGCCAGTCTGACAGCAAGCTAGGCCAGTCTGACAGCAAGCTAGGCCAGTCTGACAGCAAGCTAGGCCAGTCTGACAGCAAGCTAGGCCAGTCTGACAGCAAGCTAGGCCAGTCTGACAGCAAGCTAGGCCAGTCTGACAGCAAGCTAGGCCAGTCTGACAGCAAGCTAGGCCAGTCTGACAGCAAGCTAGGCCAGTCTGACAGCAAGCTAGGCCAGTCTGACAGCAAGCTAGGCCAGTCTGACAGCAAGCTAGGCCAGTCTGACAGCAAGCTAGGCCAGTCTGACAGCAAGCTAGGCCAGTCTGACAGCAAGCTAGGCCAGTCTGACAGCAAGCTAGGCCAGTCTGACAGCAAGCTAGGCCAGTCTGACAGCAAGCTAGGCCAGTCTGACAAGAGTCTGTCCAGGGTACAAAGCTAGCTCTTGCATACACACATGAACTTGTGTTACCAGTTGGAGCTGTGCTGTGCCAGTGGCACAGTTAAATTCCCAGTCCTCACAAACCATCTTCTGTACTCTAGAAGTCCGACAAAAAGCATGCTCCTTCCAGCAGAATTAGTAAAAAGCATTAAAAAGGCCAAATGTAAATTTAGCAACTCACAGTTGCTCCCTGTCCATATCCATCCTGGGTAAACCACGCTTGCCTGGAGGAAGACCGTCCACCATACCTTTTCCATGGGCCCGCTGCAAAGCACCCTGGGTACTCGTCAGGCAGAACCCTTGGGAAAGCAGCTGCTGCACTGCTGGGTAGTAAAGACCTGGCACCGTCATACGTGGACCGCGTCTGTGATTGTACATATGTAAGAGAGGGAGTGATTATCTGGGGAGCTCAGTCAGGTTACTCCTTCCTATAGAAGCGTCTGTCCATAAGCAGCGGGTAACATCGAACCAGGTTTGCCAAGCTAGGGGCGAGGGGGGGACAGACACTTGGCCTTCACAGAAAAGACTTGGATAGATGGGAACAGCAAAGACAGAAGACAGGAACGGACCAATGGGCGTCCCTCTACCTACAGTAAGCGAGATGGGCCAAAGAGGCACGCATGGCAACGGGGCTACTAGCAGCCATCACAGAGGGCCACTTGGACACGGTCCTTCTTACAATTAATATTCTTAGGCCACTTGTTTATGTTAGCAGCATTCACTGGTAAATATATTTTGTGGAAATCGTAGCGTGCAATGTGCCCTTCAATCCGTTATTACACCCCAGAATATTTGGAAATCAGCGTAAATTGAATACATCATGCTCCGGGCCTGCAGCGATCCCACAGTGTAAGAAGAAGGCAACAATGTGAATGTACAAGGCGAGCAACTGACCCTGGGTCATAATCATACCAAGTGGGCCAACATTTAGGAGCCACATGGTCTCTATAATGATCAACAATCGGGCCACTAGAGCAGACATTTTTGTGAACTATGGTTCGGCTCTCCGAGTCGTGTACAGGTGAACACCATGACGGGTAATGTTGGAAGCACGGGAGGGCAGGCACTGATCTGTGTACGGAACAAAAGAATCGCACTTAACGTGGAGCAGAAAACACTACTCCATTTGCTCCTTAGGGGCATTTACAGCGACTATTTATTTATAAGTTGTATATAGCGCTAGCTAGACCCAAAGGCATCACAGCGCTTTACATGAACGTGCAGAATACTGGAAATCAAGAACGCAAAACTATATGAAGCGAGACTCGATAGATTCTAGTACACACCAAAGGAAAACAAAGAAAATGTGTTAGGCAATGAGCGTGGGAACCGAAAGAGGTCAAAAGAATACCAAGTGTTAAGGGAGAGTGAATCTAATAGACAGCAGAAGCAAACCAACAACCGGCTATGACAGAGGGTCTAGTCCTGTAACTAGAGATAATTAGAGTTCAGTATGCTTAAGAGTTAAAGTATTTGTTGAGGAGGAGGAGTTTCAGGTCTCTTCTGAAGCAAGAGAAGGAGGGCTTGCATCGTAATACTTTATTGGCGGCGGACTGTAATTAATTGGGCAGCGATTAAAAATTAATTGGCTTAAAGGTTTAGTCCTATTGATTGAGACTCCACTGACTGTCCCTCTCCGAGTCACTAATGACTCCGCTTTGGACAGTGTCGGTCACTCTGCTGAGAAATGAAGATGCCGCGAGTCGCTGAATCGATATTGTGCTCAGTGGCACCTAGCCCAACTCAACAGGAATACACCTTTCAGAAACTCCGTTTCCATTGTTGCCTTATTTATTCTAGGAGCCGCCCATGGAGTATAACCTGTAGAACCTGTAGAACAGGTCACGTTTGAAAGGAGTCCTTTGTGGACCATTGTTTGCACTGATCCAATCACCCAAGTTTCAAAAAGCACATTGGATCACCCTTGTTCCTCGGTGTGATCCTTGTACACTCTTTCGTAGGAGAGTATTCAGAGTTTGTCTTCAGTGATATACTTGACAATGTCCTTGGTAAGACGACAGAGGCCGCGGCAGCCTGTACGCGGTGAAGTAAGCGGCGCAAGAGCCAGGCCAGGCGTACAGTGCTGCAGGATTCAAATCGAAGTGCTAAATTTACTCTGAAGCACATCACTGAAAGGAGGACTCCAGGATCGAGTGGCGCTGCTGGTCTTTTCCAAGAGGTCTCCAGACTCTGCACCCTCCCTGGACACACAAGGGACCCATCCAACCAAGACTCTGCACCCTCCCTGGACACACAAGTGACCCATCCAACCAAGACTCTGCACCCTCCCTGGACACACAAGTGACCCATCCAACCAAGACTCTGCACCCTCCCTGGACACACAAGTGACCCATCCAACCAAGACTCTGCACCCTCCCTGGACACACAAGTGACCCATCCAACCAAGACTCTGCACCCTCCCTGGACACACAAGTGACCCATCCAACCAAGACTCTGCACCCTCCCTGGACACACAAGTGACCCGTCCAACCAAGACTCTGCACCCTCCCTGGACACACAAGTGACCCGTCCAACCAAGACTCTGCACCCTCCCTGGACACACAAGTGACACATCCACTACCACTGCCATGGATGAGAGGTTCTGAAGAGGACATCCTGCAGCATCCCGATAACACAGACATACAATACAGCGCTTGCGGGCCCTGTATTTAGTTTCTCACAAACTGGAGCATCGGAGTACAAAGGCCCCACAGAGAGCCCCAATTATGGCTAATTGCAGCTCTGCCCAGCATCAGCTCCTCGATAGTTGTACTTTTCTGAAACAAAGATGCCCGTCAGTCGCTCTGTGATAAATAAGCTGATATTTGAGCCTTACCAGCATCCGTACCAGGAAGGAAAGCGCTGCAACAACCCCTTTAATAAAGCACTGACTGCATCACTTCACAAATCATCTGCCCAGGTTCAACATTTGATCACAAAAGAGTAGACTCCCACCCCTTCCACCCAGCCTTGGGAGCACCGCTAGTGGCGGGTGCTTCAAACTTGATTCAAGTGACAATGGTGCTGATAAAGCGCCTGCATGTTGAACAAAGCGCATTGACCAAACCTTGGTGACAAGATTGCTTTGTCCCCTTGCCATCTGGTAGGACAGGAGCTCTCCTCGGCTTTGGTGAGAGTCAGGGGTACAGCAGGTGACAGGAGGTCCTCTCTTAGGGATAGGTGCGTTCTGCTCCGCTCCCCTCCAACATTGCATTAGCAACTGAATTACCTGGAGAAGAGGTCCTAGATTGCCGCTACATGTCTGAGCCCCCAGATCACCAATGAGAAGAGGTCCTAGATTGCCGGTACATGTCTGAGCCCCCTTCGATGGGTCATGAGGCCCCCAGATCACCAATGAGAAGGGGTCCTATATTGCCGGTACATGTCTGAGGCCCCCAGATCACCAATGAGAAGAGGTCCTAGATTGCCGGTACATGTCTGAGCCCCCAAGATCACCAATGAGAAGAGGTCCTAGATTGCCGGTACATGTCTGAGTCCCCCAGATCACCAATGAGAAGAGGTCCTAGATTGCCGGTACATGTCTGAGCCCCCAGATCACCAATGAGAAGAGGTCCTAGATTGCCGGTACATGTCTGAGCCCCCAGATCACCAATGAGAAGAGGTCCTAGATTGCCGGTACATGTCTGAGCCCCCCCCAGATCACCAGTGAGAAGAGGTCCTAGATTGCTGGTACATGTCTGAGCCCCCCAGATCACCAATGAGAAGAGGTCCTAGATTGCTGGTACATGTCTGAGCCCCCTAGATCACCAGTGAGAAGAGGTCCTAGATTGCTGGTACATGTCTGAGCCCCCCAGATCACCAATGAGAAGAGGTCCTAGATTGCTGGTACATGTCTGAGCCCCCTAGATCACCAGCGAGAAGAGGTCCTAGATTGCCGGTACATGTCTGAGCCCCCAGATCACCAATGAGAAGAGGTCCTAGATTGCCGGTACATGTCTGAGCCCCCCAGATCACCAATGAGAAGAGGTCCTAGATTGCTGGTACATGTCTGAGCCCCCCCAGATCACCAGCGAGAAGAGGTCCTAGATTGCCGGTACATGTCTGAGCCCCCAGATCACCAATGAGAAGAGGTCCTAGATTGCTGGTACATGTCTGAGCCCCCCAGATCACCAATGAGAAGAGGTCCTAGACTGCCGGTACATGTCTGAGCCCCCCAGATCACCAATGAGAAGAGGTCCTAGACTGCCGGTACATGTCTGAGCCCCCTTCGATGTGTCCTGAGGCCCCGCAGCAGGCTTTTCAACCAACCTGGTTGTAGTGAACCCGGCAATGGCTTGCTGTCGAAAGAGGGTCCGAGGTGTGCTTCAGTGGACGTTGGCCTCTTAAAACATATCCACGGAGCCCTGATGAACCAACATCAACGCTATAGAGCCCAAAGGGCTTGCCGATGACTTGGGCTGAAGCAGGAACCCACTTGAAAGGTCTCCACATCTCTAAAGTTGTATTGATTTCATGGAAGCACTTGCTTATACAGCACACTCCCTGGCACGTGATCCGTGATGTTCTAAGGCTTGGGGAACCTTCTTAAAACAACTTGCTCTACACACGATGCAGATTCGTAGCATTTCAAAGTTGGAGTTGCCTTCTCACTACACACCAATATGGGGCACACACCCTTTAGCAAATGGTGCCATTGGGGACTCCGCTAAGTACACAAAGCATATCGCTCACCCACCACAGGAGATCAGATGCCAACCGCATGAAAAAGTATTACTACCAACTGCACCAGGGTTTAGTACTCCTATGTGAGGGATTGGAGGCACCGCACTCCCTCAGTCCTTGAATTCAGAATGACAACGGCGAAGCTGAGGATGCTGAAGACCGTGCTCCTTTGTCAGGTCTTTGATGAGCAAGATGAACCTTCACCCAGGTCAACCCTGATGAGCAGTCCTTACCACAAAGGTGCCTGCTTGATGTTCAATGTGAAGGGGTTATGTGTGGTACTAAGATGCTGGAGGGCAAGAACAATCACCAGATACATTAATCACCCTCCTAAACCCCAAAAACAAACTACTAGAAAGGCAAATCCCTGGATGCAGACAAACACTTTCCATGCCTTACCTTTGGGGTCCACCTGAGCCAAGTATGTCAGAATACAGCTGTTGGGACCGGTTGAGGTGACGAGATAGCCGGCCAGGAGGGAAACGGCACGAACACGATCCCTTCGGGGAGGGTAGTCCTATGGAGTCAATAAAGCACACATTGAGTTAAGCTGTTGTACCCTCCTCACAGCCGAAAGTCAAGGTCATCTGCACTCAATGCACAATGTGAGCCTGACCTCAATGGGCGCTGCTCATCCCACCCGCCAAGCCATGACCTTGGACCTCTTCGTCAGAACATACATGACCAATTGTACAGATTACAAGAAATGCATGAAATACAACATAAACTATGGCACTGCCAAATTCTCACCCCTAGCCGACAACTCACCCAGGAATACTCGCTGAGTGATTAATGCACAAGCCCGCGGTCCATAACAACCCAGCCTTTTCCCCCATATTTGTTAGTGCTCACGAGGGGAACTCCTTGCAGCATAAATGGGTTCCTCGTTAGCGGCACACCAGTCCATCTCTTTCCTCCATTCGGTTATCATCGGTGTATTTGTCAGCTTCAATTTACAGGCAATGTCTCTTTTTGGCACCATCGTGGCCATCCCAATTAAGAATTGTCCTCAACAAACACTATTGGTAACCAGGTCTAGACTTGGGCGCACTACTAAATATTTAGGCAAAGTTAACAAACACTAAAATTGGGTAGTGCTTCAAAGGGTAGAGAGGTTGGTTACCAAACAACCCTACAAATGCGGATTATTTGCAGTAATATTAGTGAGCTGAGGCAGTTTTACAGTGTAGAAAACACACACTAGTATCCCTGAAGAACAGATGTAAACACATTTTGAATTTGGGTGAGTGTGGCTGTGGGCGGTCAGTGATCTGGCCAAAGATGGATGAAAGAGCAGAAACTGGATCGCAAACGAGACTTTTTCGGGGCTCTGGGCCCCCAGAATCCTAGAGATGTCCCTGGACTCCTTTCAACAAGCATGACCCGGTGGTCTCCCACCTCCGTCTGGGCTTCAGCCTTCCCTCTCATCTGTCGCATCCCGGTCCCCTCTTTAATCCACCCTGAACAGCGATCCTCTCCACACTCACCGCATCCACTCTGCACCCTGGTTCCCTCTCATCCACCCTGAGCAGCGGTTCTCTCCACCCTCACCACGTCCACTACGCCCCCCGGTCCCCTCTCTCATTCACCCTCCCCAGCAGTCCTCTCCACCCTCCACCCTCACCGCGTCCACTCTGCGCCCTGGTACCCCTCTCTCATCCACCCCGAGCAGCAGTCCTTTCCACCCTCACCGCGTCCACTCCACGCCCCGGTCCCCTCTCTCATCCACCCGGTTTCACCCCCCCCCCACACACTCACCTGTACGCCGCTTTCTCCACTCCTCAATGACTCAGCCCCTTAATGCCTCCTCTGCACCTCTCTCCTCAGTCTTGTGCTCCTCTCTCCACTATCACCTGGTGTCTGTCGTTCCCCACTCATTCTCCTGGTGTCTCGCTTTCTTTTCATCTGTATTGTACCCAAACCCCGTCTCCTCCTCCGTTTGCCAGGGGCTCGCCTCACTCATCCTGTGCCTCTTGTCACTCTTTCAAATTCATCTTGTGGCCGAACCCCACACCAATCCGGTTTCAAGGATGCCGCTCATCAGCTATAGGATAATGTCACGCCTCCCTCGTCAGCTATAGGCTAAGGTCACTGCCTCCCCCATCAGCTACAGGCTAAGGTCACCGCCTCCCTCATCAACTATAGGATAAGATCTCTGCCTCCCTCATCAGCTATATGCTAAAGTCGCAGCCTCCCTCATCAGCTATATGCTAAAGTCGCAGCCTCTCTCCAACTACATGCTAAAGTCGTAGCCTGCCTCATCAGCTACAGGCGAAGGTCACTGCCTCCCCCATCAGCTACAGGCTAAGGTCACCGCCTCCCTCATCAACTATAGGATAAGATCTCTGCCTCCCTCATCAGCTATATGCTAAAGTCGCAGCCTCCCTCATCAGCTATATGCTAAAGTCGCAGCCTCTCTCCAACTACATGCTAAAGTCGTAGCCTGCCTCATCAGCTACAGGCGAAGGTCACTGCCTCATCAGCTACAGGCGAAGGTCACTGCCTCATCAGCTACAGGCGAAGGTCACTGCCTCATCAGCTACAGGCGAAGGTCACTGCCTCATCAGCTACAGGCGAAGGTCACTGCCTCATCAGCTACAGGCGAAGGTCACTGCCTCATCAGCTACAGGCGAAGGTCTAGCACAATTCCTTAGCACACATACATTTCAACGTTGATTAACAAAGTTTTAGAATCGTAACCGAATAAGTGTAACAAAACAAAATTCAAAGCACAAGGCACATTTCTTGGAATCTTCTGTCTTTAATTCTTTTGATGAGTCCTTTAGGTCATTTAATCTTGTGACTGTATGAAATCCCAAAGCCAACACGTGTTTCGTCGCTTCTTGTTCTATAGACATGCGACTTTCTCAAGGCTTAATAGCTTCTCTTTATACCGTTCGCGTGTGGTGAGAATTCCGACCCACACGAAACTTCGGCGTGGGTATATGCTGTCGAATACAGTAGTAATTTTCAGTGCGCTGGATCCACTAGATAATACTGGGCATGTACAAACAAGTGCTCCGTGAGTATACATGTGTATGAAAGTTATTAACTAATCAACATATATGGTAAGGATCACTGTCTAAAAAAACTCTATAATCAAAATTATATTCCTGTGACAACATGAATTATTACCAAATATTGATTCACTCGCCAACCCTAGTGAGTAACATGCTCTGTGCGTCAAACGAACATACAGATAAGTAAATCTGTACCTCTCTTCCTGAAAAAATGAAAACCTGTAACAGTACAAATTATGCGCAATTACTAACTGCGTCACACATGAGGCAAAGCAAATCAATGCGCTATTAAAATTACTGGAGACAAATATCAATACCTTCCAATGTCTTGTATAACTGCTACCTTAATTTTGATATCCAATAGTAATATTTATTCTGTTACGTTGGCAAATGGGGAATGCGTATTAGCTCGTTGTTAAATTGGCGGTTTTGTGACTAGTTTATTGATATAATTTGGTATAAAACGTTCTTTCAGGTGGTCGTGAATTCAGGCCAGATATCCCTTGGTTTGCTCATAACTATATTCCTTTGAATTGCCAACGTAACAGAATAAATATTACTATTGGAAATCAAAATTAAGGTAAGAATAGACATTTATCAACCTGTGTGTTTGTGGTCAGCTTTAATTTAGTTCTCTATACTTAATTTGTGAATATCACTTTTAGGGTTACGCACCTTTTTCAATTTTCGGAGGACATTGCTAGCAGTTAACTTTCATACACATGTATACTCACGGAGCACTTGTTTGTACATGACCAGTATTATTTAGCACCTTTGATTCCTCTGCACCAGTCCACAATTTTGGGGCATGTATCTGTATGATATGAATTATTATAATTTTCAACAATTGACATTTGTGTTGCTTCCAGCCCTGAGGAAGTCGTATGGGTTAATCCCTTCAAACGACGAAACGCGTTGGGAGTGGAAGACTCTTGTGAATAAACAAGAAGAACAGAAGTCTCTATTGGATAATTTCTTCCTATTGTTAATACATGGTCTAATTTTTAGCGCGTGCATCAATAATATTGTTTACATCAATCTATGATTGAGCTTTTGGGGATTTGGGTGTTGTTCCCTATATTGATAGCACCGCTGGTGATTTCTAATCATACTAAATAATTTTTGGTGGAATCTTGTTTGAAGCGCCATATCGCCTTTCACACCCACAAAGTATTTAACGCTGGATCCACTAGCTTGTATCCAAGCGTAATTCTATGTAAAATTCTCGAAGTATAACTGTCCCTTCACGCCGTATTCCTCGCTTTCCTCATCAGCTATAGGCTAAGGTCGCTGCCTTCCTCATCAGCTATAGGCTAAGGTCGCTGCCTTCCTCATCAGCTATAGGCCAAGGTCACCGCCTCCCCCATCAGCTATATGCTAAGGTCACCGCCTCCCCCATCAGCTATATGCTAAGGTCACCGCCTCCCCCATCAGCTATATGCTTAGGTCACCGCCTCCCCCATCAGCTATATGCTTAGGTCACCGCCTCCCCCATCAGCTATATGCTAAGGTCACCGCCTCCCCCATCAGCTATATGCTAAGGTCACCGCCTCCCCCATCAGCTATATGCTAAGGTCACCGCCTCCCCCATCAGCTATATGCTAAGGTCACCGCCTCCCCCATCAGCTATATGCTAAGGTCACCGCCTCCCCCATCAGCTATATGCTAAGGTCACCGCCTCCCCCATCAGCTATATGCTAAGGTCACCGCCTCCTCCATCAGCTATGTGCTAAAATCACGTCCCCCATTAGCTATGTGCTAAGATCACAGTCTCCCTCATCTTCTATGTGCTAAGGCCAATTAATCAATCAAGGATTTGTAAAGCAGGCCAAATCACCCATCAGGGTTCAAGGCGCTTGAGTAGCTGCTTTCTTCGTTGCGATCTAGTCATTCAAACAGCCAGGTCTTGACTCCTTCCCTGAACTGCTGGGGCAAAGGGGTGGTCCTGAGGTGGAGATGAAGGCCATTGCAGGCTTTGGCTGCCAGGTGTGAGAATGAGCATCCTCCGCTGTTGCTTCGGCAGCTCCGGGGGATCTCTATGAGCAAGAGGGAGGCGATCACAGGTGTCTGGTTGGTTGATGGAAGGTCAATTGTTTGTTGATGTAAGCGGGTCCTTAGTAGTGCAGGGCTTTGTAAGCGTGGGTCAACATCTTGACCTGGCATCTTTTCTGGCTCGGGAGCCAGTGTACCTTCGGAGGAGGAGTGTGATGGGATACGTCTAAGAAGGTTGATGTTGAGTGGCCGCTGTGTTTTGTATGGTCTGTAGGATCTTCAAGAAGCGTGCATTTATTCCTACGTAAAGAGTGTTCCCGTAGCCTGCGTGACGGGCCTTCTGGTGTTGACTGGGAACCACCTGAAGATCTTGCGGAGCATGTTCAGGGTGTGGAAGCAGGCAGATGTGAATGCGTTTACCTGTTTCTTCAGGAAAAGCATGTTGTCCAAAATGATGCGGAGGTTGTGGGCGGGGGACGGGCTGAGTTCAGCAGGCCACCATGCGTCATTCCATGGAGGTGCTGTTCCCAATGAGGAGGACTTCTATCTTGGCTGTGTAGAGATTGAGACAGTTGTCCTTCTTTCAGTCAGCGACGTTCCTCATACATCTGTGGAAGTTAGGTCTGGGGGGTTCTTCTGACAGCGATGATAATGAGCCGGGTGTCATCAGCGTAGGAGATGATGTTGAATCGTGTGTTCTGACAGTGCTGGCCGGGGGGGTCATGTTGAAGAGTGTGGGGCTGAGGGAGAATGCTTGGGGGATGCCGCAGATGATCTTCTTGGGTTCCGAGTTGAACGGTGGGAGACTGATTCCCGAGGTTCTTCCAGCGAGGTATGATGCGATCCATTTGGGGGCGTCTCCCTGGATTTCGATGTAGTGAAGTCTGTTGATCAAGATGTGATGACAGACAGTGTCGAAGGCAGCTGTTGGATCCAGGAGGATGAGGGCTAACATTTCGCAATGGTTCAGGAGGGCTCTGATGTCATCGGAGGCTGTGATCAGGGCGCACGCTCTGCTGTGGTTGCTTTGAATCCAGATTGAGAGGGGTCCAGGAGGTTGTTGCGTTCCAGGTGTCACAGCCTCCCCCCCCCCCCCCCATCTTCTCTGTTCTAAGATCACCACCTCCCTCATCTGCATTTATGCTAAGATCACCACCTCCCTCATCTGCTGTGTGCTAAAGTCACCACCTCCCATCCTCAGTTTCACTTTTCTCGTGCCTCAGACGTATCTCAATCAGAGTTAGCTGGATCCGTTTTCCTTGCTAATCTGTCCCGTGCCTTGCCCCCTTTACGTCATCAAACTTGGGTCTTGGCCCGTTCTGTGCACCTGCATGGTGGTCCCTTCTCTCACAGGAGAGGTTACAAAAAGGTGCTGAACCCTGTAACACCCTATTCCTCACAGTCACTAGCTGTCTTGGCGCTTGAGAGTTCCTGGCTGTCGACAGCCTCATGTCTGCAGTAGGATATGGCCTCCCCACTGGGTCTTAGCCAATGCCAGTGAAGGATGACGCCCCCCACCGTCCGCAGGAAGTGTGACGTGGCCTGAAGGGGAGGAAGGAGGCGAGAGGTGGTGGGAGGCATAATGCCACAGCTGAAGACCAAGTGCACAAACCATAGCATAGCTCTGTGCGCATCAGGCAGAAGCGACCCGCTTCCATCCAGGAGGTTGAGCGACTCACTTGAGGTTGCAGCAGAAGACTTTAGTTTTTAAGAGGTGAAGACTGAACTTCGCAGCATTTCTTTTAGAGTTTCAATGAAAGCCTAACCCGGAGGAGAGCACGTGGCCCTGCGAGCTACATGGACAATTCTTCCTTCTTTTGCAAACTTCTGCATTGCTAGATTTCTGCCCATCTAACATCTTGCCGATTTGTAGCACAAAAAAAATAAAACTTAAAAGGATTCATCTCACGGATTACAAAGCTTAGCGGTTAAGGGAAATATTGACGATGTCTACCGGAAGCGGTAAAATGATCCAAGGTAGGACCACCATGGTGGGGCCGGAATACCGAGACACATTTCGGTTTAATCTTGGATATGTTTGAGAATGAAATAGAAGTTAAGAAAGTAACAGAGGAGGACTCAGCAGTCTTGAAGACACACCTAATCAAGTTGGTTCTCTAAACAGCTACTAAATCTTTGGGGACCTTCTCCGATGGTTTCCAGACCTGTGGCCAATGAGTGGAGAAAACACGCTGGGTGGAGCATCTACGCCAGAGTCACTTAAGTCGCAAAGGCTAGTGTAAATGTTGGTTTAAACCACTGCTCTTCATGTGGACAGTACCAGTCTCTCCAGTCTATCTTTCCCTTACTCTCACCATGCCGTCCCTTCCCTCGGCTGATAGATACTCACTGGGTGCTTGACCGAGAAGTTGATTATCATGTAGTGCTTGTCCAGGACCAGCCAGGACCGCAGGGTCACCACATCTCGATTCTTCAAGGGCTTCGGACATTTCCCTAAACAGAAAAAAAATCAATTCAAAAGGAGAACTGAAATTGAATCACAACATTCCCATGAGGAGCCGCACACTTTTAAATATAATGGTCTTGAGATCTGAGGCAAGCACTGGGGTTGGGAGAGGGGAAAGAGAGCTTTGCTGAGCTTTTGAGAGTCCTGGCATTGAGCAGAGCTGCCACTGCCCTCAATGGTACTCACAGGAGTAGTAGCCAACGTCTGCGTTGGCGCTGATGCGGGCAATGTCGCTGGTCTCTATCATGCTGATGTCCCACTTCTTGCGATACTCGATGTCGTGCAGAACGTCGTACAAGGTCTCCGCAGGTACATCCTTTATCGCAAACTGGCACTGCAGATTGAAGGAGCAGGACAGTAAGTCATGTGCACCACTATGGTGTTCTACACCTATCCCCACTGGAGAGTTCCCAGCTCCTGAATCTCATATGCAACCCCTACTGCAAATTCACATCAGCTGCTGCAACACTCCACTCCATTAGAACCAAAGACACCCCCAGCAGGGCTGTTCTTCATCACCGATGAACCCTGCACTTCAGAGACTCCCTCTTGCAGCGATGCCATGCTCAACACTTGAGTGAAGAGAAACCAGTGACTCTTAACTTGTGGTCTGAAGATCCCTGGGGGTCCACAAGGACTATTCAGAGAGCCCGTGACTGGTTTATAAAATTAAATATTAAAATTGATACATTACAAAAAATAAGCAAAATTGAAAATGTGCAAACGTTTTACATTTATTTCATAGTGAATTAAAACACAATATTTCAATATTTGAGCACTTGCTTGATGTGTTCTTGTATTTTTGTGTATTGTTTTGAGAGTCAAATCATCTAAATTGCACAGCCTTTGGGGTACCTTGTTTCTAATAGTAACTGAAGGGGGGGTCACTGGATGCCAGTAATGATTCAGCAGAGATCCACAGCAGTCAAAGGGTTAAGAACCGCTGCTCCAAAGAATGCAACGCAGACCTCTATCCAGCTATCTAAAGGCGTTTCATTCTTCAGGACTGCCCTTTCCTCCTTTGCCACTGGGCACTGTAGTGAGCTATGAAATGTACACAAGTATCCTCATAACATTTCATATGAAAACTGCATGTCTGATAAGAGTTGATCTCTACCTGTACTGCAGTCTTAAATGCAAATTAATATTTTCTTAAATATTTAGGACACCTACAGTTGGCAACACTCTACTTTTCACTCTGTCGGAGCCCCTCATCTGCTGCTCCAGCTGCACATTCATGGAGTAGAGCTAACTGCAACAACCATCACACTCCGCACTTCTATACAGCGTCACACGCCAAAAGCTGCGACACCCTTTACAACAGCACTCACTACTTCCAGTGATCCCGCCCCTTGCGTGTGAACGAAGGGCACCGCTGTCTACACTTCAATGGAAAACCAAAACTCACCAGTTCCTTACTAGCCAGTGAGCAGAGCCCTTGTTTATTGTAAGGACTACGTACAAGGTGCTAGATTTCTTTCTAAAGTTCAGTCTATGGCCAATGGTGGCCTATGGAGCGATTCACGATCAGTTCTCAACTTTGCGATTACTGAACCAGACTGACTTCGTGAGCCTGGAGCCCAGATTGGTAAATGAGAAGCAAGGACTTCCGTGGGGCTAGTTTTACGTGTTTGCAAACATGCACAATCGTAGTATGTTTCAGACGCCACCCATCCAGGCATCCTTGGCTTGTATAGATGTGCGCTGCTGTTCAAAGTAGGGTGCACCTATCATGAAACCGCTCTGGTCTAGTGTGATCCCCATAAACCCTCCCAAAGTGGACAGAAGAGCCCACCCAAAGTCTGGTAAAGAAAATGGTCACAAAAGGGGAGTGAAGGGGGTGACCAACCGTGCAGACCACAAGCTCAGCAAAAAGTGGTGCACAATGACCTAAATAGGCTCGATAATAAATACTGAAAGAGACCACTCTTCCCCAGAGCGATGTACAGAGACGGTGCAACTTTACATCCCCTATAGAAGCTGGGCAACCGCTCGCTTCTAGAGCAGCGCAGATCTCACAAGTCCCACAGGCAGCGAGGTCTTTGGCTCCTTTGCTCTGTAGAGTGCAGCCCATTGTCCCCTCTTAAGGTACGCGGAGCTCTCCCTGAAGGGCACAGTGTACAGCGCTTCTAGCAGCAGAGCAGGCTGGTCCAGACTCCATCCTTGCCTGCTGCGGCACAGCCGGGACTTAGTCTTCTGCTCCTCTGTAGGAGTACACAGGGTCTTTCATGGCCACGAGAGATCCTAGAACCAAGTAGAGGTCAAGCTGACCAGTATTTGTGCTCAGAGTTGACCTATCAGATCCCTTGCACATTTCAACAGTTGTGGAGACTCCTCTTATTGAATCCTGCATGTCCATCGTATGAGCAGCCCAGTGCTTAATTTAAACCAGAGGTTTGTGGCGCTGGGCACCGAAACTTAATGGTCAACACCGGCACCAGCATTCTAAAGTACCTGCTGGTGTGCTCGTCTCTTAATGCTTAATAAGCATTCCACAGAACAGAATGGGACTACCTGTGCAAGGTGCTAGATTGAAGCACCTAAATTCAATCTGAAAAGAATTATGAAGGCCAAAGTTGTTCATCTGCAAAGTAAACTTAAGGGTCATCATTACTGCCTCGGACCATGTGGGATCCCTTCAAGGCTCGGCGCACGCAGTACTCGCAGGAAAACACCTATATGCGCCGCTGGTCAGGATCATTAATCAACTGACTCCATGAGGACATCACCTCATTACACTCCTGCCTCTCACATTCACACAGCCAAGCAGAGTAACCGCTGCTATTACACAAGGCAGGGATATTACTACGACTGTCTCCACTCAATGTCAGATCAAACAGAAACCCTGCTCTTGAGCTCCGCAGAGTCGGCAGACCTACCACGCTGGGGGCAATCACCTCTTGGCGCCCGTCAGGTACAGTAACGTCTGTCAGGGAGCCGGGTGTTCCCTTCGGCAGCAAGCTCTACGTGGAGCATCAGCTCAATGCAGTCAGCAAAGCATGTGACATCTTAAGTACACTCAGACAACAGTACTCATCATCGTAAGATCAAACAGCAGGTCTCTAATGAACAATGAAACTGCAAATGCTATTGAGTCTTGTCCCAGGTTTGTGAATCGCTGGAGATGTGAATCCCAAAAATCTGGTAAAGGCGTTGCAGTTCATCAGACAAATTGCAAACTGAAGTCTTCTAAAGACCCCACAGTGTATCCATAAACTTAATGGTAGGAGTTTGAGAGTTGGGGAGTGCCAGCAGGTCTTGAGAACCATCTCCCTCTGAATTCTGGAGTCATGAAGAGCTGTCCATGTCAAGTAGAGATTATACGGAGAGAATGGATTAAGTAATGAGCTCGTGCCCTCATTCTTTCTACTTCCAAAACAAACCATCATCTCTAGGCAGGCACTTTAAAGCCTGGTCAGATATCGCCGGGAGGGGTGATATTGTGCCCATTATTTGGTTTTGAGAGTTGATCCTCATAGGTCATGGTGACTACCTTAAACTGTTTATGGAAGACCAGCATTAGATCAACCATGTTCAGCACTAACCACAGAATCCGCCTAGGACCATGGAAAAGTTCCAAGCACTGGGCCTTGTAGTATTCAACAAGTGCACAGATAACAGGACAGCACAGGGAGGAGGTTTGTATTACCTAATCAAGATTTCAAATGTGAGCATCAATGGGCCCGGGAAACACCACTCCAGGAAAAGAAGCCCAAAACTGAAGAGTGGGCGAGAAGACTGCAATCCTTACTGCTCCACATATGAAGAAAGAAAACTTGTGTGGACACGGGTGGCAAGGCAGGGAGAATCTGCAGAGTACCTTCCTCTGGAATACTAGAGTAAAACTGGGAAGATGGCGGAGCAGGGTGCCGGCACATCACTATCAACCTTCATTTAGTAACCAGACATCTGAAGCTACACATTTAAACTGTGGTCAAAAGTGGAGTACCTGGAGCACGCACACCATGTAGACTCAAGAAATAAAATCCTCCTTAAAGCCAAGAGATTGGGCACATTTTGACCCGCCCTCCGCGGCCAACACTTCTGCTCATTCTCATCAGGCTGAGCGCAGCTCTTCACACTCCACTTCTAAGGTCAGGCAGTGGGACTGTCCGTGAATGTCCAAGAACGACTTGATCTGTGTGATATTGGGATCCTGAAGACACCTCAAACAGCACATTTCCAGTCACCTCTCAGAGGCCACTCACAGCGAAGAATGGGAACCAGTCTCATAGGGTACCCCTGAAGAGATAAGGCTATCAAATGACCCATGAGGGCACCAAGATAACGCTCACCTTCTACAACACCAACCTCAACATGTATGTGAAGTGTGTGCTACCTCTACAGCTCAATACCCAACATCTTATCTATAGCAACACCCACCTCTAAACCTTAAAGCACCTACATGAAGAAATGTTAACTAAAGAAGCCACGGTCTCATTGGAGACTCCCTCATCCTCGAAACTGTAAAGACTACTTCCTGAAAAAGCAACCTATGCCCCGCAAGCAAGACACCCTCATTCAGGAACTGCAGCCTCACGGCAGCCTCTAGATATCAACAAAGACTCGCTCATCTCTCAGAACTCAAATATCTGCACTTCAGTGACAACTCCCTCCCATCCAGGACTTGCAGCCTCTACATATCAACAAAGACTCCCTCGGGGGGGAGGAGCCAAGATGGCGACCGGAGCAGACGCTTGAGCGCCCGGCTCCGTCGGTCCGTGGCCTCGGACTACTATCCTGATGCCCATCCTCGCCGATTCTCGAGGTGCACCGTGTGCGAAGACGCGCTGACCGCGCTGCTGCTTTCCCGGAGTCTCAACCCGCCCGGATGCCCGAGTTCTGGGTGCTTTTGTCCTCGGCACTGAAACCCTGCGCCCTTATGGCCTTTGCCGGCCTCCTGGAAGCTCCGCAGTTACCGGACCAGCTAGCGCTAACCTGAGCCCCGCGGTCCCGATCTCGCCTCGCACCATGGATCGTTGCCGGATGAGCCCGGGGAGAGACGGCCGGACACCTTCTGCACCCTGTGCCTGACGGGCTGGAGCTGTGGGGTGGGCCCCGGTGCGGTGGGTCTCCTGCCCCGCTCTGAGGACCGAGCTGTGGGAGGCTGCTGCCCCCTTTGCCTATTGCCTAGCCAGCGGCGAGGGGGACCGGCGAGAAGAGAAGCGACTGTCGGCCTTTCCTGTTGCGGCGTAGACCTGAGGGGAATTGACCCCTTGCCACGACCCCCCCCCCCTGGCCATTGCAACGTATAGCGGCAAAACATGGCGCTGAGTGCCTGCTCGCGGCTGGGGGGTGATACTCCGGTCTCGCCCGCTGCCCACTTCGCCCTCCCTCTTCCGGACACCACCTCCACAGTGCCGTCCCGGATTGCTGCCGATGTTGGGGCCCAGCTTCCGCTGACATGCGGCTCCGTTCTGGCTGTCCTGCGGGACTTTCAACTACAGATGTGCGCTGGCCTGCAGGCGCTGAGTGAGCGGTTTGACCCCATACTGTCGGCTGCGGGTCGTGAGCGCACTGTTTGTCATCCACGGGGCGTGGGTCTCCCGGTGCTCTTGTCCTCTTGCGGGGACGCAACGGCGGTGTATGATTGTGCTACACTGGTGCCTTCGTCTAGCGCTCCCGGCGCCCAGGGTCCACCGCTCTCCACCTCAACTGCGGACACTGTCCCCCTGGTCATGGCTGCCTGCTTCATTGTTCCCTGCCTCACCGCGTTCGCGAGGCTATCCTGCTGAGCGATACCTGACGGCTTCGAGGGACCGTCCGCGGTGGCCCACTGCTGCCTTTTTGTGGAACTCCTGTACCTTACTTGCCAGGTTTGGATTTTATGTGGTGCAACGAGGGACCTCAATCGATGGTCGGCGGCCATTTCGTGATCCTACTTCACCATCCTCTCACAAGCGGCCATCTTGTCTTTGTCTGCTCGGGACACGGGGCCTTCACGCAGGAGCTGGTTTAATCCCAAGCCCGCGATCGGGCCAGGGCTAGACTGACTTCTATCGCTATGGTTTATGGACGGGCTGGCCTGGGACTGGAACTGTATGTATGTTTTGCGCGCACTCGTCGCGACTTGTATCCCTTCGCTTAAACTGTGGTGCCATGGTATCTTTGCATGCCGTTTTTTGGAGTAGAGGGCTCTCAGTGTGTGGGGGCCATAACTGGCTGATGGTTCGGGGCGCTCTGGTGTCCAGTGGGCTCCTCCCCACCTTCTTTTCTGTTTTCTTCCCTTCTTTACTCTGTTCCTACTTTCTCTCTTCTCTATATTTCGGGTTCATTGGGCGACAGGCACTATGCTGGGGGGGGGGTAGGCCGTAGCCTCCGCATTGGTGTAGGGTGGGGGGGTAATACTCTGTTCTCAATTAGTTCTATGGGCCTTTTTTCTTTTATGTCTCTGTGCTCTACTTTCTTCGATTCGGGGTCCGGGTGTGGGGTGGATCGAGTGGGGGCGGCTCTGGAGGGGCGCGTACTTGCTCATGTGACTATCCTGATATATCTCTGCACCGCCTCACTGATTGAGATTTTACTCCCATTGTTGTTCTTACTGATGTTGCTGCTCGCCCGTGTGGTGAAGCTATCTTGCGGACTCGAATCTCCTTTGCTCTTATCCTTCATTGACTTTTTTCTCTGATAAAATCATCAAAAACTTAAAATTAACCTTCACCTCTCCTTCCCCGGGTTTCAAAGATATCTCCAGTATGTGACTCATAACCTGTTGTTAATCCTGACCGTTGATGCACGGGGGCTGTAATGTGGGTATCAGTGCTTTACTGTATCGTGGCCGGCCTGACGGTTGTAGGCCCGTATTTGTTCTTTTAAGATGCACGAATAAAGGTTTTAAAAAAAAAAAAAAAAAAAAAAAAAACAAAGACTCCCTCATCTCTAGGAACGCCAACATCTGCAGTTTCTGCACCTCAGAAACTGCAGCCTCTACATATCAATAGAGACTCCCTACCCTCCTGGACCAGCAATCACTACACACAAAAGGAGACTACTGTACCTCCAGGACCAACAACATCTACACCTGAAGGAAGTCTCCCTCATCTCCAGTAACAACAACAACATCTACATATTAAACTCTCCCTCATCCAGGAGGCGTACACCTCAGTGGAGACTCCCTTACCCGCAGAAAAGCAACCTCTACACCTCAACGGATACTCCCTCACCTCCAGAAACCGCAATACCTCAAAGAAGAATTCCAAACACTACACCTCAAAGGAGACTCCCTCCCCACCTGGAGCAGCAACCCCGCCCTCTCAAAGGAGACTGCCTTACTGGCAGGAACGCCAAAATCTGCACTTCGTCACCCCCCCCCCCCCAGGACCAACATCATCTGCAACTTGAGGCCTCCCCCCACAAGAACTATACCTCAGTGGAGAACGGCTGACCCCCATATTGTTATGTACGCCCCTCCTTCTGGCGAGGGTAGATTGGTTGAACCCTCTGCTGGATGCGCGGCCCTCCTTCTGGCGAGGGTAGATTGGTTGAACCCTCTGTTGGATCCTGTGAGTAAAGGCTAGAGTGACTGACACCTGTGTGTTATGGCTGACTCGGGGCTTTAAGCGGGCCGGGTCCCTCCGGGTCTCAGACCCGGCTGTAATTTAAAACGGACATTGAACCGGGTCCGTTTCGGGCCCTGTATCCATGTCCTTAACTGTTCATGAGGAAATACGGATCTTTTTCAGAATATTGGGTGCAAAAATAGTGGCGGCGCTCCATGTCGTTCCTGCCTTTGTTTCACGTGATCTACTTGATCTGCCCTTCCCTAGGAGTGTTTGCTTTTTCCAGGATAATGTTACTTTTTTTTCAGGACACCTGTCCTGTTGCTAGGTGTGATCTGCAGCGTCTGCGGACACATTCTAAAAAGGAAAATTACACATTTGTATGGGAGAGAGAGATATTGTGTACCTGATTTAAGGTGTGATCACCTCGTCTTCAACTCCATGTTGTAACACTAATTGAAAAACTGAACACAAAGCCGGGACCTGGGCCGGTGGAGCAGAGCCGGCCCCTGCTCGGAGAGCGCCCTGGGCAAAACCACATACACACCCCTCCCACTTGGCCTCTTCCATTCTCTCTACGAGTTGCAAATTTGGTTAGCATAGGAGACAGACAGACAATATTTAAACACTTCTCTGGAACTACGTCGGAGGGAGAATGCCTCTGGGACCTCCTGCGCCCGGCTGGAGGGCGGCGCCCTGGGCATGGGCTTAGCTGGCACATGCTAAAAACTGGCCCTGTTATAGTGTTAAATGGAAGAGAGAAGGATGTAACCCTTCAGTGTCTAAACTGCTCAAAATGCAATCCTGGATTCTAATCCCGGCTTCCCCACGTGTCCAAACGGTGTGATTCGTGACCAATCCATTGCTTTCCTTCACTCTATCATTGTCCGAACTCCTCCAGTTTAAGAGCACACTGAAGTTCCTCAGAGCAGGATCTGTGCTCTACAAAGCCTCACCTCCATATGGTTCATATAAAATAATCTTGCTGCACATTTAACAATATTATAGGCAACATAGATAAAGGACATGACAGGCTGACATGTTACTAGCTTGTGGCAGCGTCATCAGGGCATGAGGTAATCCTAAATGTTTAAAGTAGCATTACTGTGAATAAATGTCACTCAGTGTAGTGATGCGATTGTATGAACTTTATTGAAACACCAGTTTTCATTGTTTATTCATCATCATATTTAAGACATTTGTTTTCCGATTTGCTTCTCTGGATGGTTCGGCTAGTGCTTGGTCTCTTCTTAAGGCTGTCCGTGCCCCCAGAACGTTAGTGCCCCCTTCGCTCTTGGTGGGTGCTCACTGACATGCCAGTACTGGACAGAAGCCTACTGCATGCACCATCCATCCATGCCAACCACGGGTGGCACCGTAAACTACTCTACAGCCAAATGTGTGCGTGAAACACTCAGTAATCCTGCATGTAGCCTTGCCTGCCTGGCGCCCGACACTCGCATGCGCTCTACAGACCCCAACAATTAGTGCCACCCTTTGCCGAGGACCCCTCTCGGTCCCCAAAGACACCACCTCGACCATGAAAGGCATCCACCGACCCCTGCCCTCCTCACATCTACCACGGAGCCGTGGCCGCCATCATACCCGAACTGCAACGCACCATCAACACCACCTTCAAAACAGGCACCTTTCCAGACGACTGGAAGCGCACAGAAGTCAGGCCCCTGCTCAAGAAGCCCACACCAGACCCCACCAACCTCAAGAACTATCATCCCATCTCACTCCTCCTCTTCACGGCCAAAGTTGCAGAGAAAACAGTCAACAGAGAACGGACACGATTCATTGAATAGAATGCCATCCTCGACCCATCCCAATCCAGATTCCGAAGCAACCACAGCACCGAGACCGCCCTACTTGCCGTCACAGACGACATCCACACCCTCCTTGACAAAGGCCAGTCCGCAGCTCTCATCCTACTCGACCTGTCAGCTGCTTCGACACAGTCTCCCACCGCACACGATCATTACTCACTGGAAGAAGCCAGACAATCAGACTACCACCCTTCCTCTCCGACCCCACCCCACGAGAACCACCTGCGGAGTCCCACAGGGGTCAACACTGGGCCGAACCCTCTTCAACATCTACATGGCCCCTGTCGCAGCCATCGTCCGACAACCCGGCCTCAACATTGTATCCTACGCTGACGACACCCAACTCATCCTCTCCCTCACCCGAGACCCCACCACTGCCAAACTCAACTTCCAGAAAGGGATGCAAGACGTCGCAGTCTGGTTGACCAACTGCTGCCTGAAACTCAACGCCGAGAAGACAGAAGTCCTCGTCCTTGGAACCACTCCTTCAGCATGGGACAGCACCTGGTGGCCGATCGCCCTCGGAAGCCCACCTACCTCCTCAGACCACGCCAAGAACCTGGGCATCATACTAGACTCCTCACTCACCATGAACCGACAGGTCAACGCTGTCGCATCCAGCTGCTTAAACACCCTCGGCATCCTCTGCAAGACCTTCAAGTGGATCCCCCCTCATTCAAGGAAGACAGTCACCCTAACACATCACCAGCAGACTGGACTATGGAAACGCACTCTACGCCGGCATCAACTAGTCCCTACTCCGCAAACTCCAGACGATGCAGAACACCGCCGCCAGACTCGTCCTCGGCACCCCCCGGCACGAACATATCAGCCAACACCTACAAAGTCTCCACTGGCTCCCTGTGGAGAAAAGAGTCACTTTCAAGATCCTCACCCAAGCCTACACAACAACGGACCCAAATACCTCAACGACCGAATCAACTTCCACGTTCCAAAAAGAAACCTCCAATCTTCCAGCCTCGCACTGGCCGAAACCCACGCATCCACAGAGCCAGAGGAGGCGGAAGATCCTTCTCACAATGCTGCCAAGACCTGGAACGAGCTACCAGCAGACATCAGACGCGCCCCCACCCTGAACACCTTCAGGAAGACCCTCAAGACCTAGCTCTTCGGCTAAACAGATCTGCGTAATCCCCCCCACCCCCTCTTAGGGCCTTGAGACCCTCACGGGTGAGTAACGCGCTTACAATTCCCCTGATTGATTGATTGATTGAATTAATGTGTCAGTGCTCAAACACCTGCAGCCGCGCAAAGGTGCCCCCACTCACTGTGGCTTGCAGCCTGGCCGTAGCTATGGTGATGGACAGCAGATTTATTTATTTAAGAGTCTTATATCTGCCGTGCCCACCTTGAACACCCTCAGAATTCCGGATACAGCCTACTTCCGGTCTTACCCAGATGGGCACTGACTGGAAACACCCACATCCCCCAGGAGGGCCAGGCCACGTGCAGTCACTTTTCTTGTGCGTCATCAGAAGGGGTTTGTTGGAGATGGAAAGGGTCTAGGAGCTATGTAGGACATTTTTGGGGGGTTGATTCTAAACCCCCTCTTCTAAAGAACACCATATTAAAAGATAGAACTCGACCGGGCACCGAGCTCGGATGCTTTTCCCACCTCCTCCTGAGTGAACCTTTCGTGATCAGCATTTCCCCTTTCGAGAGACCGGATTAGAACACGAACTCTGCGACCCAAGTTGAATGAAAGAGGAATATGCGACGTTACAACGCGATCAAATGTTACATCGCAGTTTTTACAACACAAGTCGTTACAACGACTTGCGTTGGAGGGCGCTGGACTTAGGAATAGTATGATGTACTATTCCAACCCCAGCCTACGTGCATTAGGGAAGGTGTTGGAATAGTAAATCATAGTATTCCTAAGGTTAGAGCGCCACCCAGCGCAAGTCGTTGTAACGACTTGCGTTGTATTACCCGCGATGTAAAGGCATTGCGATGCAATGCCCGCGTGGTAATGGATGTTTCCCATGAAGGAGCCCTCAGCTTTGACCACCAGTAATAAATGTTATATATATATATATATATATCGCGAACTCGACCCGAAGGTATTGGAGCGCTTTACATGAGCACCGTATTTACATTACACATTCAGGCACGGGGAGATTAAGTGATTTGCCCAGAATCACAGGATGTGGACGCGACCCCAAGGCTGAACTCTGGTTTCCGGCACCAAAGTCGGCAGCGTGGCCGACGGACCACATGCCAAATTACAAGGGCCGTCGTGTAGCGCCTCTGCGAGGGCAGCAGGAGAGGAGCTGTAACGCGGTACACACACTGCTCCCAAAAAGGCGGAAGGAGGCGGTTGTAACGGGGGCTAGCGGTGGAGACTGCAGGGCAGGACACGCATCTGGACGGACCAGGCCTCGCACCCACCTCCTGCGCCGAGTCAGCACCCGAGCACCCCACGGTACTGCCGCGTCTGCGTGGGCGTGGGCGCGGTCCATGTTTCGAAGCCCCGCATTCAGGGCAGGGGCTCAGCCCCTCCGCACTTCCATCACTATAGGCAGGACATGGCGGCCCCGTCACTCGAGTCCCCCCGTGCTAAAGGCACCGAGAGGGGGAGGCGGCCTGCAGCAGACCCGGACAGCACCAGGCCTGAGCGAAACGTAAATCACGCCGGCATAATTGGAGGGATTTTGGACCGCAAAATGTACACGAAATTACCGAGATGGTGCAGCCAACATCGCGTTATTTTTGGGAGGAATGTAACCATGAGGTGTACTGATGGGGTAATTTCTCGACATAAGCGGCATTTCAGATAGATTTTTAACCGCACTAGACCGTTCAAATTATTTTTGAGTTATAACTACAAATTCAAATGCGAGCAGCAGTGATTTGAATGCGGGCGACCAGAGATAAAACTTGAAATTACACATCCGTTACATTTTTACTGAAACAGACCATGCGGGTCATTTTTTGAGTGCGAGATGCAATGCACATGTTTAGGCATAATTGTGCGTAATTCTGTGGTAATCTCGATAATTACGCGACAGCAAATTACACGAGTTTCCCTAGACAGTACACTGGCAGTGTTTATATGGTATAGCAGGTCTTGTAGGTTCGTGACAATTTGGCCTCATCAGCGGACTCGGAAAGGCTACTAGTGCCAGCCAGGGGGCCCAGGTCCCAAGGGCGCAGGGCCCCGGGCCCAGGCCCGCAGCGCGCAGGGCCCCGGTCCGCAGCGCGCAGGGCCCCGGGCCCAGGTTCCGCAGCGCGCAGGGCCCCGGGCCCAGGTTCCGCATTGCTCCGGGCCCCGGGCCCAGGCCCGCAGTGCCCAGGTCTGCTGCGCGGGCAGAGCCCAGGTCCGCAACGGGCAGAGCCCAGGTCCGCAGCTCGAAGTGTGAAGGGGCTAGGTCCGAAGTGCGCAGGACCGAAGTGCGCAGGGCCCAGGACCGAAGCGGGCAGGGCCCCGGTCCGCAGCGCGCAGGGCCCCGGGCCCAGGTTCCGCAGCGCGCAGGGCCCCGGGCCCAGGCCCGCAGTGCCCAGGTCTGCTGCGCGGGCAGAGCCCAGGTCCGCAACGGGCAGAGCCCAGGTCCGCAGCTCGAAGTGTGAAGGGGCCAGGTCCGAAGTGCGCAGGGCCCAGGACCGCAGCGGGCAGGGCACAGGTCCGCAGCGGGCTGGTCCGCTGCGCGGAGGGCCCTGGTCGGTTGCGCGCAGGGTCGGGGTGATAAAGAACCAGGTTTCGTGTATTCCAGTGTGGCCTTACCCACCGCCGTGTGCTCGGGGTCAGTACTGCGTGTGTACATAGGGTTGGGGCGGTAGAGGTAGGAGGAAGATGAGACCGGCCCTTTTGTTTACAGACGTTAGTTGTGACAAATGGGGCACGAAGTGGATTTTGCAGTGTCTGGGAGCTGTGCATTTAGTGTCCGGGGCGGGGGTGGGGCTGTTCTTAGCCTTGGGACACATTACACGGGAAAGGGCACCTGGAAAAAGCCATGAGAGAAACGCAGCCCGCTCTGTGCCAGCAGATAAGATCAGCCCGCAGTGTACACAAGAACAGGCCGGCCTTGGAGCCTGCAGCCGCTCAGGTCGAATGCAACCCTGGGCCCCTCTCCCTCGTGACACTGCTCTGAGGCGTCTGTCAGCAGGAACAGCTGGACACAGCTGGACTACTCTCCTGGTGCCAGTCACTGAACTCATGCAGGGTGGCGAGGACTCGGGGGCAGCCATTTAATATACAGTGTGCCAGCCACCCTGGGATGGCACTGAGCATCAGTGTGCCAGTGACCCCCGGGGACTGCCATCAGACGGAGATACAATGCACCAGTGACCCAGGGATATACAGTGTGACAGTGACCCTGGGGATAGCTATCGAACATATACAGTGTGACAGTGACCCTGGGGATAGCTATCGAACATATACAGTGTGACAGTGACCCTGGGGTAGCTATCGAACATATACAGTGTGACAGTGACCCTGGGGATAGCTATCGAACATATACAGTGTGACAGTGACCCTGGGGATAGCTATCGAACATATACAGTGTGACAGTGACCCTGGGGATAGCTATCGAACATATACAGTGTGACAGTGACCCTGGGGTAGCTATCGAACATATACAGTGTGACAGTGACCCTGGGGATAGCTATCGAACATATACAGTGTGACAGTGACCCTGGGATAGCTATCGAACATATACAGTGTGACAGTGACCCTGGGGATAGCTATCGAACATATACAGTGTGACAGTGACCCTGGGGATAGCTATCGAACATATACAGTGTGACAGTGACCCTGGGGATAGCTATCGAACATATACAGTGTGACAGTGACCCTGGGGATAGCTATCGAACATATACAGTGTGACAGTGACCCTGGGGATAGCTATCGAACATATACAGTGTGACAGTGACCCTGGGATAGCTATCGAACATATACAGTGTGACAGTGACCCTGGGGATAGCTATCGAACATATACAGTGTGACAGTGACCCTGGGGATAGCTATCGAACATATACAGTGTGACAGTGACCCTGGGGATAGCTATCGAACATATACAGTGTGACAGTGACCCTGGGGATAGCTATCGAACATATACAGTGTGACAGTGACCCTGGGGATAGCTATCGAACATATACAGTGTGACAGTGACCCTGGGGATAGCTATCGAACATATACAGTGTGACAGTGACCCTGGGGATAGCTATCGAACATATACAGTGTGACAGTGACCCTGGGGATAGCTATCGAACATATACAGTGTGACAGTGACCCTGGGATAGCTATCGAACATATACAGTGTGACAGTGACCCTGGGGATAGCTATCGAACATATACAGTGTGACAGTGACCCTGGGGATAGCTATCGAACATATACAGTGTGACAGTGACCCTGGGGATAGCTATCGAACATATACAGTGTGACAGTGACCCTGGGGATAGCTATCGAACATATACAGTGTGACAGTGACCCTGGGGTAGCTATCGAACATATACAGTGTGACAGTGACCCTGGGGATAGCTATCGAACATATACAGTGTGACAGTGACCCTGGGATAGCTATCGAACATATACAGTGTGACAGTGACCCTGGGGATAGCTATCGAACATATACAGTGTGACAGTGACCCTGGGGATAGCTATCGAACATATACAGTGTGACAGTGACCCTGGGGATAGCTATCGAACATATACAGTGTGACAGTGACCCTGGGGATAGCTATCGAACATATACAGTGTGACAGTGACCCTGGGGATAGCTATCGAACATATACAGTGTGACAGTGACCCTGGGGATAGCTATCGAACATATACAGTGTGACAGTGACCCTGGGGATAGCTATCGAACATATACAGTGTGACAGTGACCCTGGGGATAGCTATCGAACATATACAGTGTGACAGTGACCCTGGGGTAGCTATCGAACATATACAGTGTGACAGTGACCCTGGGGATAGCTATCGAACATATACAGTGTGACAGTGACCCTGGGATAGCTATCGAACATATACAGTGTGACAGTGACCCTGGGGATAGCTATCGAACATATACAGTGTGACAGTGACCCTGGGGATAGCTATCGAACATATACAGTGTGACAGTGACCCTGGGGATAGCTATCGAACATATACAGTGTGACAGTGACCCTGGGGATAGCTATCGAACATATACAGTGTGACAGTGACCCTGGGGTAGCTATCGAACATATACAGTGTGACAGTGACCCTGGGGATAGCTATCGAACATATACAGTGTGACAGTGACCCTGGGATAGCTATCGAACATATACAGTGTGACAGTGACCCTGGGGATAGCTATCGAACATATACAGTGTGACAGTGACCCTGGGGATAGCTATCGAACATATACAGTGTGACAGTGACCCTGGGGTAGCTATCGAACATATACAGTGTGACAGTGACCCTGGGGATAGCTATCGAACATATACAGTGTGACAGTGACCCTGGGATTGCTATCGAACATATACAGTGTGACAGTGACACCCGGGCCAGCCATCGAACTGAGATACAACATACCACGGACTCTGGGGCCAGCCATCTTCTATACAGTGTGCCAGACACCCTGGGATGGCACTCAACATTAGACAATGTGCCAGCGCCCCTACGGCCAGCCACTGAACATATACCAGGGTCAGATACCCTGTGGCCAGCCACCGAACATACCAGGGTCAGATAACCTGCGGCCAGCCACTGAACATATACCAGTGTCAGATACCCTGGGGCCAGCCACTGAACATATACCAGAGTCAGATACCCTGCGGCCAGCCACCGAACATACCAGGGTCGGATACCCTGGGGCCAGCCACTGAACATATACCAGTGTCAGATACGCGGGGGCCAGCCACTGAACATATACCAGGGACGGATACCCTGGGGCCAGCCACTGAACATATACCAGGGTCGGATACCCTGGGGCCAGCCACCGAACATATACCAGGGTCAGATACCCTGCGGCCAGCCACTGAACATATACCAGTGTCAAATACCCTGGGGCCAGCCACCGAACATATACCAGTGTCAAATACCCTGGGGCCAGCCACTGAACATATACCAGGGTCGGATACCCTGCGGCCAGCCACCGAACATACCAGGGTCGGATACCCTGGGGCCAGCCACTGAACATATACCAGTGTCAGATACCCTGGGGCCAGCCACTGAACATATACCAGGGTCGGATACCCTGGGTTTTCCAACAAATAAGACCCAATCTATTTAGTACAGAACTATTTATTTATTTTTTAACATTTCATAAAGCGCGAACAAATGCCCGCAGGCGTCTCGGCGCTGTACTATGTGAACTCTCCTTTGCTTGGCTTCTAGCTCTTAGAGGTTAAACAACCATGTTTTCAGCATTTTTCTAAATAACAAGAGATTTGGGCTAGATCTAATGGATTGTGGCAGTGTGTTCCATAGTTTCGGGGCAGCCACCAGGAAACGTCTGTCTCCCAGGTTGACTAATCTGGTCCGAGGTATCACTATATCGTTCAGTTTGGCTGAACGAAGTGGTCGAGGAGGACAATACGGAATAAGCTGATCTTTCAGGAATTGAGGGGCTTGCGAGTGTAGCGATTTGTAAACTATACATAATGTTTTAAATTTGATTCTATTCCTGATAGGGAGCCAATGGAGGCTTCTCAAGGTATCAGTTATGGGTTCAAACTTAGGGATACCCAAGAGGAGTCTGGCCGCCGCATTCTGTACTGTCTGCATTTTCTTAATGACCCTGGTTTGAGCATTGATGAACAGGCCATTGCAGTAGTCCAATGCAGACAGGACTAGGGCACTTACTAAAGTCTTGCCTACACTCTTGGGAAGAAATGGAAGGATCTTTTTTACCAGGCGTAATTTATAGAACGCTGTAGAGGCCGTCTGGTTTGCATGAGTCATAAAATTCAATTTATCGTCAAAAATGACGCCTAAATTTCTCACCTTCGTGGTCGGTTTAGGCAAGGCTCCAAAAGATACCGGCCACCATATCGAGGACCAGTTAGGATTAAGATGACCAAAGGTTACCACCTCGGTTTTGTCGGAGTTCAGTTTCAAACAGTTTGCTGACATCCACTGTCCGATGGCCTGCATACCTGTTCTAAAACTCTCCGCTACTGTTTCCCCATCGTCCCCCGACGGACAGGATCAACTGGGTGTCATCCGCATATGAGGTAAGGTTCATCCCATGTGCTTTGATCGTCTTAGCAAGGTCCGACACATAGATGTTAAATAGTGTCGGACTGAGGGATGATCCTTGAGGTACCCCACATGGCAAGGACAACTCTGCTGACGTGAATTGTCCCAGGATGACTGCCTGTGATCTATCCGTCAGGAATGATGTTAGTAGTTTCTTCGCTAGGCCTCGCACGCCCATGCCTTCAACACGATCGATCAAGATCTTATGGTCGACCGTGTCGAAGGCGGCCGATAAATCTAAAAGCACTAGCAATGCTGAGCCTCCTTGATCTCGTATTAGACGAATATCATCCGCTACTTTGATCAGAGCCGTTTCTGTTCCATGAAACTTGCGGAATCCAAATTGGGTATCATCGAGCCGATGGTATTGCTCGATAAATTCCGCAAGTTGAGCATTCATAGCCTTTTCTACTATTTTGGCTAGAAACGGGAGGTTGGCTATAGGCCTGTAATTTTTTAACTCTGTTTTATTCAGGCCAGCTTTTTTCAAAAGTGGCTTTAGCAAGGTCTTTTTTAAAGGGGAAGGGAAGATACCTGTGCGGAACAACAGATTACAGATTTGAGTTATAACTGGCACCACTGTGTCCATTAATGGGAGAAGAGTTTTCACGGGACAAGGATCTAGAGCTGAGCCGGACTTAATGGATTTGATGATGCCTTCAATTTGTTTTTCTGTGATTTCCGCAAACTGTGGAAGGGTGTTTTCAATATGTGGTGTTAGTATGTTATCTGTGTTTTGAGTATCAGTAGAGTTGAATACTGAGAAGATATCATTCACTTTAGTGAAAAAGAAGGATGCTAGTGAGTCACAGACACTTTGTGAACAAGGGGGGTTTAAATCAGGAACACCTCCTACAAGCTGTTTAGTTACGTTCGAGCTTTTTATTAGAGTTTTTAGCATTTTCAATTTGTTCGCTGTAGTACTTTTTTTTGGCCTCTATGATCAGGAGTTTATACTGAGTTTGGAGCTTTTTATACATATGTTTGCTTTCATCGTCATAGCTTTTCCTCCAGTGTCTTTCTTTGTTTCTACATAGCTGTTTGTGTTTTCTAAGTTCTTTTGTGTACCAGGGTGCTGAAGGGGAGCTTCTGTTACTGGACATTCGTTTGACTGGTACTAATTTATTAGTAGCCTGGTCCAGCCAAACTTGATATTGGTTTGTGGCTATTTCTGGATCAGTAGACAGGATGGGCTTAGAATTATCTAATGCTACCTTAAGGTTCGGAATATTGATGTCTTTCCATACCTTAAAAGTTTCCTGTCTGGGAGTGGGTATTTTAACAGTGGAGGTATCACTAATTTCTATAGTACTTAGTACCAGGTGATGGTCAGTCCAAGTCATTGGGAGGACGTCAGTGATTAGGAGATTATCTAAATTGGTATATATTCCATCTAATGTATGCCCAGCATTGTGGGTAGGTCCTGTCACCAATTGTGACAGGCCAAAGACCTCCATTGCCGACTGTAGGGATATAGTGTCTTTGTCTCCATTGCAGTCCAGATGGAAATTAAAATCTCCTAGCAGTGTTATGGATTTCTCAATTGCAGATGTTTCTAAATAGTGGCAATTTCTGTGAGAAATCCCAACCGGGTTTCTGGTCGTCTATATAATAGTATGCCTCTGAAGTTATAAGAGGGTGACAAATAGATATCAAAGTGAAGCGCCTCACATGTAGTAGTAGGTATTGCCTTGATGTGAATTTTGAGGGTGTCTCGTGCAAAGATTGCTATCCCACCTCCTCTTTTATTAATTCTGTCCAGCCTATATACTTTAAATCCCTTTGGGACGGCTATAACAAGATCTGGGTCCGATGTTTTATCCATCCAGGTCTCTGTCAGGAACATTATATCGATGTTCCTGTCCAGAAGCAAATCAGCAATTTCTTGCCTGTGTTTAGCCAGCGAGCGGACGTTGATGAGGGCAGTTATAAAATTTTGTGTTACCTGTTGCCTTTGGCGCGCCTTCGGCGCGCCCGCTGCGCCCGCCCGCTGCGCGGACGGAAAGACCCCATATTTTTATACTGTGCCGAGGAGGGTGGGAGGCGTCCTGCCACTGGACCGCCAACCCTTTCTCCCTCCAAGATGGCGCCTTTACCCCGCGTCGTCAGCCCCTGATCGGCCACGGCGGGAGGAAAGGTGAGAGGAGCGCGCCTCGGTGCTTGACAAATCTTGTCCTCACTAAGCGCGGTAGTATACTGATTAAAACACAACAATTAAGATATTTACAAATGTTAAAAATAGCCCAGTAATATCGCAAAGGGATAGAGTAGAACCCCCAGCTTCCGCCTCAGGGGAGAGTAACTACTTTTTACTCTGTGTAAAGAAGGAATTGAGAAGTATCAAATTAACTTCTTCCAAACCACCCCCCACCATCTAGACTTGTGACGTGGGTTCCCAATTTACCAGAGTCTGTACTGATTTAAAAACTGCAAGAACCCTGGACCAATGTAGCAGTCACTCTGTTAAAAAAAATCAATATGTGAAAAAAACAGTTTAATCACAGGGATACACAACCCACACCGTGAATATCAGTGAGAAAATATGTGCAGAGCAAAGTAGCACCTCACGTGCGCAACACCACAGTGGGCTGACACTGGTTAGATCATCACCAGTACTGCCACGTTTCTCATCACAGGTTACTACCTTGCTCAAAAAAACTGGGTAAATCTACCAGAAAAAAAGAATAATAATCAAAAAGGTGAAAATATGTGAACATCACACACCATAGTCCCGAATTAAAAATGATAGAGAGCCATGGCCGCCATCATTTTATTCTTAGCTCATGGGTCAATTCAAAGATAAAAAGTGCTGTATTTTAACAGACAAAAAGCCAGTAAGCCAACATGTTTCATTGCCTTACTCTTACGGCAATTTCTTCAGGGCAACAGGACTTCATTCACCTTATCAGCACACTTGCAATGAACTATTTGTGACCGTTGTCAGCCAAGGTTTTTCATACCAGCTCGACAGCGTGTCAAACAGGCACTGTGAATTTTGCAGTGATCCTGTATTTCACAAGCCCTCTTGTACTTTGGGCATTCGCAAAACACTCACGTCCCGAGCTTCGTCTCAGCCGCAAACTGAACATACACCAGGGTCAGATACCCCGGGCCAGCCACTGAACATAAACCAGGGTCAGATACCCTGGGGCCAGCCACTGAACATATACCAGGGTCGGATAACCTGCGGACAGCCACTGAACATATACCAGGGTCGGATAACCTGCGGCCGGCCACTGAACATATACCAGGGTCGGATAACCTGCGGCCGGCCACTGAACATATACCAGGGTCGGATACCCTGGGACCAGCTATCTAACATATACGAGGGTCAGAAACCCCGGGCCAGCCACTGAACATATACCAGGGTCAGATACCCTGGGGCCAGCCATCAGAAATATACCAGGGTCAAATAACCCCGGTGAAAGCCACTGGCATAAACAGGGTGCCAATGAGCCTGGAGCCAGCAACATACAGACTGCTGAAGAGCTGGGGCTCCTGGAGCCAGAAACATGCTGGGGGCTTCCAAGAGCCTTCCAACTGCCACAAACTTAGCACCCCCAGCATCAGACTACAGGGTGCAGGGCGGCCTCATGCAGTCCTTATTTCAGGGGCTACATCACCTGGGCTCCAGAAAAACAGCAGATGACTGAAGGCCGCATGGTCGTCCCCACACTAAGGAAAGCGAGCCTGGTACCAACATCCAACACCAGAGAGGCTGGTCGCGCCAGACATCAGAAGCGTACCATCTAGCAGGCAGCCTGGCGCCAGGCATCAGAAAAACCCACACATCTGTTGCCTGTTGAAACATATAGCCGCATATGAAATATAGGACACAACCAAGCTCCCCCAGGATGCGACCTGGGACGAGAACCAGTCCCAGGGGTTTCTTGTTGGTGTGGAAGGGGAGGTTGTTCTGTTCAACCCATATCTGCATTTGTGGATCGTTTACAGTGAATGCACTTCTTTTAGCCTGGTTCTCTCATTTTTGACTGGATGTTTTTTTGTTGTTTTTTTTTTAAAGCACACAGCTTTTTGGTACTAAGAAAAGACACATGTTAAGGGTAAACCTGTCTAAAAATGGAAAAATAAAAGTGCATATTTGACTCTGTTCACCGTGAGGCTGCTCAACTCCTCCCACGGGCGTGGACTCGACACACGAGTTTGGTAAATAATAGGCTAGCCCAGTTGGAAAAACTTAACTTTTAGATCAGGTCAAACTAACATGGCACAGAAAGGGAGGCAGGGGCATTGAGGTCAGATGCTACATGGGGATTGCGACGCGGCTGTATACAAACCACACCAGTGACGAAGGACAGGGCCTCAGGGCGGCCATGCAGCTGGAGCTGCTGTACGCAGGTGCTGCAGCAGACATGCCAAAGTCAACCCTTTTGATATGTTTAAAAGCCTTCATTTTACATAAGCTTAGTCACCTGCATGTAGCTCCTTGGAGCCCTTAAGGGTAGGGTGCACAGTGCTGAAAAGGAAGACATACCAGAAAAGAACGCAACACGTTTCAGCGTTAACATAAATCTAGGGTAATTTTATTGCAATAGGCTGCAGCAGCCTTCCTCTTGGTGTGGGGGCTGTGTTGAGTGTGAAAAGGAGTAGTTTCTTACCCGTAACTCCAGTTCTGTAGTAGGGGTATCTCTGTTATAGTCATAATCTATGAATAGTCCCGCCCATGTGCGGGGACCCCGGAGCAATCAAAATATCTCTTAAGCGGTCATGCATTTGCAAACCTGCAAAGACACTTAAGAGACAGACAAAATAATACAGCCTAATAACAATATGGCTGCACTGGCCAGCACTTCATCTGAAGTGAACACAAAAGCCAAAATAAAGTTTAAATGTCATTTTTATTCACATCTGACATGTTCCTTTATTGTATCACACTCCCTTCACCAAAATCCCTTTAAACAATAGAGAGGAAGGGGTGGACAGACAAGCCCTATAGGCTGCCATTATGTGTCTGCTAAAAGGATACCGTGCCTTTAAGGAACTCTCCAGAGACCCCCGGTATCCCAGGATGCACAGCCAAAGCAAGTTACTCTCCGTTTTTTTTCCCGGCTCCTGCTAGCAGGACCCGGGAGCATTGCAAATGCAGGACAGCTTAAGAGATATTTTGATTGCTCCGGGGTCCCCGCACATGGGCGGGACTATTCATAGATTATGACTATACACAGAGATCCCCTACTACAGAACTGGATTATCCCCAAAAATACCTTGGGTAAGGCCAAGATTTATTTTTATGGCACTATGACGTTTATCAAATATTCAATAACTTCGCAAACAGATTTCTGGTAAATATGTCACGATGATTATTTTTAGATATCATCTGCAGACAGCTCTTAGTTGGTTGTTGAAGATATTGTGGACAAAACCAATACTTACAGCGGTCTTTGTGTCCACCCATTGCTCGAGATTTCATTCATTTGCCTCTAATTTGATGATCTCACTTCCTTTTATTGTGTTTGTCCCTCCCTTGGAGCAGAGCATAAGTTGGCAGGGTATGCTCAGACGTGAGTCCCTTGCTCACTTTGCCACTGGATTCAAGCAAGCCTGGCTGAAGATGGCTGAAATGCCAGAAACCGGTCCTAGGAAGCTTGTTTCCGGTCCAGGGAAGGCATGGCTTGGCAGTTCGGGCTGGACTGTTCCCATGAGGCACAGGGTCAGACTGATTTGCATATGGCCATGTCTGAACTGGGGTGGCAGAGTGGGCTAAAGAACGGTGATGGATCAAACCCAGATCAGTTGACTGGGTGCGAGTGTTGGATTGATTCTGATGCTTAGTCCATCACCACCCCCTTTTGTACAGCAGAGCATCTTTACCATATTTTTGATTGATTGCGGACTTCCATCCTCCCTCTGCTTACATTCGGATGACATTTTTATTTTAGCACTCTTACTTTAGATTTACTTGCTCGCTCCCTCATGTGCTGCGTTCTACTCAAATCCCACCCCATGCTTCTCCCACCCATCTGAATTTCCAAAAATGTTTTTTAATCCCCCTTCTAGATCCTCTTGCTCTGGTGCCTCCACCCCTGCTCGGAGTCTCCCTCACCATTGCAAGATAGGCAAGATGGCCCCTGCATCATCAGACATGCATGTGTTGCATGCACACACATCTGTGGTGGCATGTGTACCTCAGCATCATAACACATGCATATGTGTGCATCATTGCAATAATAACGTGATCTTGATTCTGCCAATGCTGAACGGCATCGGCAGAAAGCACTGCAGGGAGGCTATTGGCAAAACCTGCTTATTTTCCTACTGTTGGTCGTGAACGCCGCTCTCCTCTGCGTGAAGCCCGGCCGGTCCCTGAACTGGTTATGATGCGCTGCCCACCCCCGGCAGTGGCCGTGATCCAACCCCACAGCTCACCTGAGGGGCCTCTCAAAGCACAAAGGCTCCTGTGGCAGCAGCGGGGCTGCCGGCAGGCCTCGGCTAAATATAGAAACATCGAGCACGAGTTAGAGGAAGGTGGGAGGGGAGCAAAGACTCACAAGGAACAGCGTCAAGGAGCCCCGACACTTAGCCGGGCTCTAGGGTGAGCGACCACCGACGCCTGTGACGCAACCAAGAGGAGAACTTTCTCTGTTAACAGCACTTCCGTTGAAGGCGTCATAACATATGTTTCCATAAGAGATATATATATCCAAGTCAACATTCTCCACATTGAGGATTCTAGGTACTCGTGATTTTCGGTTCCCCAGGAAGGAACCGAGAACATTTTAGAAAGATGGGCCTCCTTTCAGATACGTCAATAAAGTGCTGTGTAAAAAAGTGTGTTTTTTATAATATAAAAATGGCTTCATCCGAAGGTTTGCCGTGCTGCCGGCTTCTGGAAGCTGGAAGAGGGTGCGCTTCCCACCTTACAGAACAGGTGGAATGTGAATTAAACACAAAGACACTTTCTGTCTTTTGCAATCTTCAAAGCGTGGGGAATGCTTCCTATTCTTGCGGTTTCGAACTGCTTGCCGTGGAGTGTTCATTCGTGGGCGCGGGGCTCCTGGGTGAGCCCGACAGCGTCGTGTTTCTGAAAAGACGACATTTAGAATCCAGAAAGGGGTCATGTACGTAGGACGCTCGTGGTTTTCTCAAAGAAACCAACTGTTAAAACAAAAGGGTGACAATGTTTTCATCTGTAACGTTTTGCACCGAAGGCCGACTCCAAACACAATAAACCTTACATCTGTCACACACTCCTCTGCATACAGTGTTCATCGGTGGTCAAACATACGATGCCCAGAGCCATCAACCGAGGGGCGACATACTAGGACATTTCATCGTGTTTTGATCATGCAGCTACAGAGCACAGCAACCCATGACCCTGGAACCAGCCACCAGAAGCACACAGGGAGTACCAGGTACAAAGTACAGCAACCCATGACCCTGGAACCAGCCACCAGAAACACACGGGGAGTACCAGGTACTGAGTACAGCAACCCATGACCCTGGAACCAGCCACCAGAAGCACACAGGGAGTACCAGCCACCGAGCACAGCAACCCATGACCTTGGAACCAGCCACCAGAAACACACGGGGAGTACCAGGTACTGAGTACAGCAACCCATGACCCTGGAACCAGCCACCAGAAGCACACAGGGAGTACCAGCCACCGAGCACAGCAACCCATGACCTTGGAACCAGCCACCAGAAACACACGGGGAGTACCAGGTACTGAGTACAGCAACCCATGACCCTGGAACCAGCCACCAGAAGCACACAGGGAGTACCAGCCACCGAGCACAGCAACCCATGACCTTGGAACCAGCCACCAGAAACACACGGGGAGTACCAGGTACTGAGTACAGCAACCCATGACCCTGGAACCAGCCACCAGAAACACACAGGGAGTACCAGGTACTGAGTACAGGAACTCATGATCCTGGAACCAGCCACGAGAAACACATAGGGTACAAGACACTATCAGCCACTTGAAAACTGAATACAGAAATCCTCATTCTTCGAACCAGCCACTGAATAATACAGCAACCCGTGATTCTGGAAGCAGCCATCAGAAACACAAAGGGTACAAGACACCATCAGCCACTTGAATACTGAATACATAAATCTTCATTCTTGGACCCAGCCACTGAATAATACAGCAACCCATGATCCTGGAACCAGCCACCAGAATCCCACAGTTACCAGCTACTGAGTACAGCAACTCATGATCCTAGAACCAGCCACACACAAAAATTAAAAAACAAAGCATAAAAGTATTGGCGCGTCAGCCACAATGCTGAAATGCACCTCTTTTGAGGCAGACGTGCACATGACATAAGAGGAAATGCTGCGGCTCGCTGCGCAAGAGAGGCGCTGGAGGAAGTGAGCTGACCCACGATGGGGGCTGAGCAGACCAATAAATGAAGAGGGCTTATGCCGTCCAACCAGTAGTAGTGTACCAGAGAACCTGGCATGGGACACCTGAAGAAATAACACATCGAAATACACACCTCTGGAGAATGGCATCAGATTATAAACACACCCGGTGCCAACTACAAAAAGATGCCAGAGACCTCATCGACACCAACCTAAGTCAGCAGCCCATGGCCCTGGTGCCAGCCACTGGCAACACACAGGGTGCCAGAACCTGGTGCCACTCACTGAACATAATAAACAGGGACTGGAGAGGCGTGCTGCAGCCACTGAACACAAACCGGGACTGGAGAGCCGTGCAGCAGCCACTGAACACAAACAGGGGCTGGAGAGCCGTGCTGCAGCCACTGAACACAAACAGGGGCTGGAGAGCCGTGCTGCAGCCACTGAACACAAACAGGGGCTGGAGAGCCGTGCTGCAGCCACTGAACACAAACAGGGGCTGGAGAGCCGTGCTGCAGCCACTGAACACAAACAGGGGCTGGAGAGCCGTGCAGCAGCCACTGAACACAAACAGGGGCTGGAGAGCCGTGCAGCAGCCACTGAACACAAAAAGGGGCTGGAGAGCCGTGCAGCAGCCACTGAACACAAACAGGGGCTGGAGAGCCGTGCTGCAGCCACTGAACATAATAAACAGGGGCCGGAGAGCCGTGCTGCAGCCACTGAACATAATAAACAGGGGCCGGAGAGCCGTGCTACAGCCACTGAACATAAACAGGGGCCGGAGAGCCGTGCAGCAGCCACTGAACACAAACAGGGGCCGGAGAGCCGTGCAGCAGCCACTGAACACAAACAGGGGCCGGAGAGCCGTGCAGCAGCCACTGAACATAATAAACAGGGGCCGGAGAGCCGTGCTGCAGCCACTGAACATAATAAACAGGGGCCGGAGAGCCGTGCTGCAGCCACTGAACATAATAAACAGGGGCCGGAGAGCCGTGCTGCAGCCACTGAACATAAACAGGGGCCGGAGAGCCGTGCTGCAGCCACTGAACACAAAAAGGGGCTGGAGAGCCGTGCTGCAGCCACTGAACATAATAAACCGGGGCTGGAGAGCCGTGCTTCAGCCACTGGACACAAACAGGGGCTGGAGAGCCGTGCTGCAGCCACTGAACATAATAAACAGGGGCTGGAGAGCCGTGCTGCAGCCACTGAACACAAACAGGGGCTGGAGAGCCGTGCTGCAGCCACTGAACACAAACAGGGGCTGGTGAGCCGTGCTGCAGCCACTGAACACAAACAGGGGCTGGTGAGCCGTGCTGCAGCCACTGAACATAAACAGGGGCTGGTGAGCCGTGCTGCAGCCACTGAACACAAACAGGGGCTGGAGAGCCGTGCTGCAGCCACTGAACACAAACAGGGGCTGGAGAGCCGTGCTGCAGCCACTGAACACAAACAGGGGCTGGAGAGCCGTGCTGCAGCCACTGAACACAAACAGGGGCTGGAGAGCCGTGCTGCAGCCACTGAACACAAACATGGGCTGGTGAGCCGTGCAGCAGCCACTGAACACAAACAGGGGCTGGTGAGCCGTGCTGCAGCCACTGAACACAAACAGTGGCTGGAGAGCCGTGCTGCAGCCACTGAACACAAACAGGGGCTGGAGAGCCGTGCTGCAGCCAATGAACACAAACAGGGGCTGGAAAGCCGTGCTGCAGCCAATGAACACAAACAGGGGCTGGAAAGCCGTGCTGCAGCCACTGAACACAAACAGGGGCTGGAGAGCCGTGCTGCAGCCACTGAACACAAACAGGGGCTGGAGAGCCGTGCTGCAGCCACTGAACACAAACAGGGGCTGGAGAGCCGTGCTGCAGCCACTGAACACAAACAGGGGCTGGAGAGCCGTGCTGCAGCCACTGAACACAAACATGGGCTGGAGCCGTGCTGCAGCCACTGAACACAAACAGGGGCTGGAGAGCCGTGCTGCAGCCACTGAACACAAACAGGGGCTGGAGCCGTGCTGCAGCCACTGAACATAATAAACAGGGGCCGGAGAGCCGTGCTGCAGCCACTGAATAGAAACATGGGCTGGAGCCGTGCTGCAGCCCCACAAACTGTCTGAAAGTCGGGTCCAAGTCTCCAGGCAGCACCCTGAAAGGCTGAAGTCCACAGAGCCGGCGACTCCGGTGCCAGCCACGGAAACGGGGCCGGGCAAAGGTGGCACACCTGCTCGTACACTAGTTCCAACTGACCCCAGTTCCCCCACCTTGTCGAGGGTTCTAGGCTCACTTTTATCCATTACAACAGTGGTTTTTAATCTGTGGTCCGAGGGCTACTCAGGAGGCCCGTGACTATCTTACAAAATTAAAGAATATTAAAATGAATACATTGAAATGGATAAACTATACACAGATAAGGGAGACACATAGGAAACATTTGAGCATTTGCTTGGCGTATATTTTGTTTCTTCATTTTTTAGGTCTCGGGACCATCCGGTCGGCAGACCGGAAGTCCGGAGATTTAATGTCTTGGAGAAGAGGGGCTTGCACCCGCCCCTCTTCTCCTCTGTTCTCCATTGGCTGGCCTCTTGAATGCTGGCCAGCCACTGGAGAACAGGTCAGTCACTCCGTTGAAGCCCTGTCTTTTTCGGATCGGGGGGCGTGTTTTTTGCGAAAAGTCTCAGGGAGGAGACAACAGCAAAACACGCCCCCGAATCCGAAAAGGACGCTGCCTTTCTCCGAGGCATTTCTGCCTCGGAGAAAGGCGGTCGTGTGCTCGTCCGCTCCCCCTTCGTCCGGTTGCTGCTCTGGTCTGCTCACCTCTCCAAGGGTCTTCTTGTTTCTCTCCTTATCAGTGCTGTAATCAGGACGAGGGCTCCCTCGGTGATGTTCGACTTGCAATGCTGCTGCAGCAGTTTGGCTTGATGGATGATCTATTATTCAGGCACAGTAATAACCAGCCTTCCTGACAATACTGTCTTCCAGTCTGTCGGCCATTTTCAAAATTGAACCGAATGAGTTTGTGAGAACCGAATGCTATGAGCTTACGAAGTGTTTGTGGAAATATGTTTTTAACTAGCTAAAAGCTTCAGAATACGTGAATGGTTATTACGATCTGAGCTACTTTACCTCTATAATCCAATGTAATTGTCATATCAAAAATGGTATTCGCGAAAACTTAATGCTCATTTTGAAATGGGTTCTCAAAAGCTGCAGTTAAAAATATGCTGTCATTTGTATTTAATTGGGTATTTTTAATGTGTCTCTATACGGAGCCCTCGGTGGAAAAAAGTGGTCGAGTCCGTTTTCTAAGTTTATAGATGAGTACTCCGGAATGTTGTGAGCAGCAGTCCCGGCATCCCCCTTGACTGGTGATGGCCGAATCATAGAGCGATATTAGAGCGGAAACCCGGGTCCCCTGAATCATAGAGTTGTTTTAGGAACCACAGTGTTCCGGTCAGATCTAGGCTCTCTCTTGAACATGGCGGCAGTGAAACAGCAGCAATCGCTGCTTGAAGAACCTCCGCACCTCAATGGAGAGTTGGAACTAGAGGACAAGGATGAAGCCGATACGTCAGAAGAGCCTGGCAAGAAGAAGAAGAGGAAGAAGAAGAAGAAGAGCAAGGCTCCTGGGGGTGAGGAATAAAATAAGTGGAGGTGGGAGAGAGCAGTAAGGATAGGCGGGGTGTTGTAGGAGTAGTGAGATCATGGTTGAAGGAAAGAAGAGGAATAAAACATTTAAAAAGTAGCTCACGTAGTTCCGACATGTCAGGCGTTGAATGGGCTAGCAGGGGCATGAGGAGAAACAAACAAAAGTAAGTGTTTCACAATTGTTGAGTAGGAAGGGTGTGAGAGGTGGGAGTTGGAAGAGGAAGGAGCAACGAGAGCACCGGGAAAGGGAATAGGAAAAGAGCGATGGCTTCGAGATGCGGGAATAGAAGAAGTGGTGAGGGTTAGTGTAAAATTATTTTTTCTGCCGGCCCACTACATCCATCGGTCTGTTTTACATTCCCATTTTTCTTCCGCTACAGTACACAACTTTGGTCTCGGGATCAGCCCACTCCAGCCATTGGCTAACTTAACTTTTACAGCAACGCACAAATCAGTTAGGGGCATATTATCAAGCATGGAGTTAAAATTATCGCCGCTTTAGCGGCAGAAAACTGACGCTAAAGCGGCAATTATGGGCCTGATAATATGCCCTGGAGAATTCCAATAGAAGCCCATGTTGACACCACAACATGGGCTTCTATGGAAATTCACAAGGGCATATTATCAAGCCCATTATCGCCGCTTTAGCGGCAGTTTTCTGCCGCTAAAACGGCGATAATTTTTAACTCCGTTTCTTGATAATATGCCCCTTAGTTCCCTAAAGTGCCAGGGACCACTATGGCAGTGTATGCTTTTTGAGACCACCAAAAATGTTTTTAGTTTTGGCAGTATTCTCATTTTTTTTTTTTGCTGATTGCAAGGGCCCAGCATCTTTATCAACAATAAACGTTTGCAAAAATCATGACAAAACAGTAATTGAGAAAGCTAAAGGGCTCTAAATCAACGCCTGACCTGTTGACTTTGTATGTGTGTGTGTGTGTGTAAACTTGCTGCTTTGGTTTGTGAATGTGGCCAGTAGAACGGGGCCGAAGTTTGAGAGTCAATTTCGACCAAATAACTAAAAGTCGTTTATTATGTATGGCTTTAGACAGTATTTCAGCTGTTTCTAAGCACTGTAAGTAGTCTGTTATACTGTTGCCCAGTGTAACTGCACTCATTTTACCATTTGGGAAGGATGGAGGGCTGACTGGACTTTACAATGCAACGGTCTCGGCATTGTTAAAGTTAGAGCTATTGGCATTGTTCATGACAATGCCGTTTCTTTAAATGTTTTAAAAACAAAAACATAAACAAAAATAATGTCATGAGCAATGCCAATAGCTCTAACTTTACCAATGCCGAGACCATTGCATTGTAAATGCTTGTTGTGTATTGTTTGGAGGTTCAAATCTTAGAAATGGTAATGGCCGGGGGTCCCCAACTCCAACAAGGAGTCAGTGGGGGTCCCCGGATTCCAGTCATCAGTCAGCGGGGTTCCGAAATAGTTAAACGGTTAAAAACCGCAGCTTTACAGCGTGTGGGCCAGAGGGGATATTACCCGTCATGCCACGCGTGACGTCAGTTGACACTATCCATTAGTGGGTGACGTGGAACTAGGGAGACTGGTTACCTGGCAGTAAACTGGAATGCGGAACACACAAAACCGGTTCCTGGGCTCGCGGAAGCTGGCCACACCAGTTACAGGGCCCCTAGAAACTGCCCTCGAGAAACCCACCCACGAGTCTCACATATCAGGGCGGCCGACTACCGACAAGTGCACAGGATCACCGGTTAAGGTGGGTTGGGCAGCAGAAAAAGGGCAATCCCGAGAAATTCTTAAATGACATTACTTCGAGTTGATAAACTGTAGATGTGCTGACGTCAACTTTGACGGAAGGGCCAATTAACAACGAAAAAACAGACATTTTATTTAAAAAATATATAATGTACGTAAGTGATTCACGAGTGATTAGAACTGTGTGCCAATATCTTTATTCAGAACCAATTACAACCATTTTCCCCAGACTAAAATTACCCCCAAAACCCCAGCTTGGGTCCCGTTGAGGGTAAGCAGGCCAGGAAAGGTCTAGAGACACATGCCAGCAGGCACCCTCCATGGCCAAAGAAAATTTCAATGAAAGAAAGTTTAAAATATGGATTACAAGGTGTGCATCTCACCCCATATCTCTCATTGCATGAATTCTTTCGTCTCAAATGAGATTGCACCCAGGATTACAAGGAGAACATAGGAAGTCACCAGAAGCAGGAAGTAAAATTGTGATTAAAGCAGCGGTACAGATGGTTAATAGCTCAGGAGTTCGGGTCTCCTTCCGTGTCATACCATTACGAAGAGGGAAGCATTTTACAGAAGAAATCATCACGAAGATTCCGATAAGAAGGAACTATTTTATGAAAGGACTGTGAAAGGATTTGTTTGATGAAATGGAGTAATGTGAATTTGTGTATGGAGGGGGGTTAAAACATATGGCATTCTGGGAGATGTAGTGAGTCTGTTTTAAATAACCGTTGAAGCGCAGTTCAGTTAGCCCTTTGTCATGACCGGTTTAGATTTCGGGTGTACACACGTGTAGTTAATCACTAGGTGATGTGAAATAAGGAAGCGGAGGCAACAAAGGATGTTGCAGTACTAATGGATTGAGCTCCTACACGAACGTGATTTAAGTGTCTTCGCACGCTGGGAAATGAAAGGACGAAATTAATTATTTTAAGAGGACAGGTTGACCAGCAGGCTATGGTAAGCTCATACGAGTAAACATTAGTATTCACATTCATGGTAATAGTTATACCGTTTTTTCGGCATACCGAGGGGTTAAAATAATTGGGAGATAATGCGCTGGGTTATATTCGTGTCATCAAGGATGGGTTCTAATAGTTTGGATGCAATATGTTCGTGGCTCCGGTGAAATTAATTCACAAATGCTTTAGTAAATAAGATTACAGTCCAGAACCGATGAATCTTGTTTTTTTTTTTAAATCTTGTGAAAGTGTCTTATCAAGCAAATGTTCTTTTAAGTTAATGAAGTAAGTTAAAACATAAAACACATTTGTATTTGTAGATTACCCTGACGAAGGGAATGTATTTCCCGAAATGCATTGGGTTATTGGATTAAAATCATGGCACGTGAAACCCACTCTACACTCCTGTGTTTTTGTGAACATCGACGTCAAGTTATGATTGGATAAAATGAATTGAATACGAGTCCAGAGAAATGGATATAAAATGCATGGTGAAAACAATGAAGAAAATAGGATAAAAAAGCATGTGAAATTGATTCAAATTATGTTGGGGCTGTGCAGCCTGATGGAACTGAAACGGTTTCCTTTCTGTTTTTTTTAGTCCTCTGAACACCCCAATTCCCCCCCTGACCGATGGTCAGTGGTCAGGAGGAGAGGAGAAAGGGTAACACTATCAATGTACCAGAGGGCGTGGGCAGAAACACCGAATAAGCCCAAGCGCCCTTTTACTCTGAATATTTGCCGCTGACAAAACATGCCGTTTCTCACACAATTGCAGTGTGTGCGGGGCACCCCATGCCGCCACCGTATGCTCCAAGCGCGACACTCCCGACAAGCCTTCCTCGAGCAAGTAGCCCAGGGGGGGTTCCCCCTCCTGCGCTTTGGCCCCCCCGCGAACACATCTGCCAGCGCGCATGACCTTGCCCCACACGACCATGTGAAAGGGCCCTCTCCCATCAGCGTAAAGAACCTCCTCAGCGCCCTCCGCGGGTACACTAGCAGGGAAGGGTCCCTCATTTCTGAGGGCTTCTTAGACGGTTTCCGCATTCCTTATCAAGGCCCCTTAGTGAGCAGGGATGCGGAGAATCAGAAATCAGCTAGGGAGCACCCGGAGGTAGTGCGGGATAAAATAGCGAAGGAGGTGTCTTTGGGCAGGGTGGCGGGCCCATTTTCCTCACCCCCTATGCCCCACTTTGTGATTTCTCCCCTGGGGGTGGTACCAAAAAAGGAGCCAGGGGCTTTCCGACTTATTCACAACCTATCACATCCAGAAGGGGACTCCGTGAATTCCTGGCTTGACGAAGGTAGATGCTCAGTGTCTTACTGCTCCCTAGACCTGGCAGTCGACATGATCAGGAGGGCAGGGAAGGGAGCCTGGTTGGCCAAGTCTGATATCGAATCGGCTTTCAGGCTGCTGCCAGTACACCCGGACAGCCAACACCTTCTGGGCTTCAAGTGGGGGGACCAGGTCTTTTATGATAGGTGTATGCCCATGGGTTGCTCGGTGTCTTGTGCGTACTTTGAGGCGTTCAGCTCCTTCCTACAGTGGGCCTTAACAAACAGGTATGGCATTGAGGGAGTGACCCACTACCTGGATGATTTCCTGTTCATCGGGGGAGCTGACTCGCAAGAATGCGCGCGGGCGCTGCAATGTTTCAAGGAATTGGCAGGACACTTGGGCGTACCTTTAGCTCCTGGTAAGACCGAGGGTCCGGCGCAGGTTTTGGTATTCTTGGGCATCGAATTGGACACGGTAAAGGGCGTGTCCCGACTCCCTGCGGATAAGGTACAGGCCTTGCGTCAGGAGATCTGCGATCTACTGGGTAGGGACAAGGCTACTCTGGGTGAAATCCAATGCCTGCTAGGGACTCTGAATTTTGCGGTAAAGGTCATACCCATGGGGAGGGTCTTTGCCCGCAGGTTAGCAAGGGCAACCGCTGGTGTAAAAAAGAAACATCACTGGGTCAAGCTGGGGACAGGTTTGAAACAGGATCTGGTCGTGTGGAGCGAATTCCTAGCCCGCTTTAATGGGACGGTAATTTGGAAGCAGCCCTGGATCGATAGTCAGGAACTTTGTCTTTTCACAGATGCCTCAGGCAGGGAAGGTTTCGGGGCTATCTTGGGCGAGGAATGGTGCGCTCAGGGATGGCCCAATGTTTGGCGCAGGCGTAGGATCACCAAAAATGTGACTGTTCTGGAGCTCTTCCCGATTGTTGTTGCACTACACCTATGGCCGGCGGCGTTGTCAGACAGGAAGGTGGTATTTTGGTCTGACAACATGGCGGTTGTTCAGGCAATTAACAACCAGTCCGCTAGGTGCCGGCTGGTGCTGTGCTTACTAAGGGAGTTGGTCCGGGCATGCCTGCGCATCAATGTCGAGTTTAAAGCCAGGCACATTGAGGGTATTCAAAATGTGGCAGCTGACGCTCTCTCGTTTTCAGTGGCTCCGATTCAGGGAGGCCTGGCCGCGGGCGAGAGCGCAGATGACCCCATTCCCGGACCATCTATGGAGGATCCTGCAGTGGGACTGAGCCTGAAGGCGATGGGAGAAAGAGCTCTGGCCCCAGGTACCAGAAAGCGTTACAGCGCCCACATGGCAACATTCAGAGCAACTTCTGTAGCGCTGGGTACTTCAGGGGCTGCGTTGGTGTCCCAGGTCCGAGCATTTCTGGTGTGGGCTAGGGGACAGGGGAAAAGCCGTTCATGGGTAGGCAGTCACTTGGCGGCCGTAAGCCACGACACCAGGTTGTCTGGCGGGGCGGATCCCACTAACTCCTATCCCATCCGGGCCGCCTTGAAGGGCTGGGCTAGGGAGGAGCCCAGGGCCCCTGATAATCGGGCCCCCATTGATTTCGAAATCCTGAAAGGCATGCTAGGGGCTCTCGAGCTAGTCACCTACTCTCATTACGAGGCCACGCTGTTTTCAGCCACATTCTGCTTAGCATTTTTGGGGGCATTCAGAGTCAGCGAGTTAGTGGCTAGGTCCAAGGTCGACTGTTCAGGGGATGCGCTGGCAATTTCAGATGTGTCTATTTCCGGGTCACTGACCATTCATTTACGCAAGTCCAAGACTGATCAGGCGGGGCGGGGGATCAGGGTGGTTCTTCAGCCCCTAGGTGACCCCAGGTTCTGCCCAGTACAATGGGTAAAGGCGTTTTTGGAGTACAGACCGCCCGGCCCTGGTTATCTTCTGTTGCATTCAAATGGTACCCCCGTAACTAGATACCAGTTCGAGCAGGTAATCAGGGCCAGTTTAGCCAGGGCGGGGCTCGCCCGGCCGGACAGAAGGTATTCCAGCCACTCCTTCCGCATTGGCGCTGCCACCGCCGCTCACCTGGCGGGATTAGAGGCCGCACAGGTGAAGAAATTGGGGCGTTGGGAATCTGATTGTTATAAGATATATGTTCGCCCGTGAGGCAGCCTTTAGTTAATGTGTTTTGTGATTTTATAGTGTGTATCGTTGAAATCACCCTTTCTGATTAAATAACTTGTGTGTACACCATGTCTCCTCTTTATTAGGACGAGTGGTGTGGGTGATCGGGCATTCATTTGTCGCCCGGGCGGCCCAATGGGCATCGCACCGGAATTGGATGCGACACTTCTCTCAGACTGAAGTGGAATGGATGGGGGTGCCGGGGATGAGATGGTTCGAACTCAGGAATAAGATCGAGCAGAGACTAAGAGCACACGGATCCACCTTGCCCCACCTGTTGGTGATACACCTGGGTGGGAACGACCTTGTTACCCTAGGGAGACGATTGCTGTTATTAGCCATGAAAAGAGACTTAGGGGAAATCTGCAAGCGTCTGGGCGAGTGTGAGATCGTGTGGTCGGAGATCATCCCCCGCAGGTCCTGGCGGGGGGCTAAATCCTTAGAAGCGGTAGAGCACTCCAGGAGGCGCATTAATGGAGCAATGCGTAAGTTCACGTCCCAAAGGGGTTTGGGCTTTCTTCGCCATGAGATGATTCGGGGGAATGTAAAGGGGTACTTCGACTTAGATGGAGTACACCTCTCCCAAATAGGCATGGACCTGTTTTTATTGGATTTAAGCGAAGCATTGGTGAACAGAGGGTGCAGGTAAAGAGCTAGGTTGGTGGGGGGCCCTGGCTGCGACGGTTAGCCGCCTCCAGGGCTGTGGCGGAGTTACAGGGCGATCTGGAAGCAGGCCGGTACAAAGGGTACCTCTGCGCGGCACCACGTGGTGCCTGAGCCAAAACGAGGAGCCTCCAGAGAGGTCCCGGAAGCCGGTCGGCGCCCCGCTAGGCCTGCGGGCGGTTGTGGGCCTGAACAACCGGGGGCTTGCTATGCGACGCTCCGCCCCGAGAGGGGGGGTGTGAGTAGAATTTCAACGGCACGTGATCGAAAAAAGAATCACTTGGGGGGCAGCACTTGCGGGTCGTTCCCGTGCTGCCCGGCTCATCAGGCGGGCAGGTGAAGTAGATGGCCGCCTGCCCTTGGATCGCCCGTAAGATAACCCACCTATTACATACCCTGGAATTATGTAATAAAACCTGCAGCATTTGTTACCCACTTACAACTGTTTCTTGTGTTTTCATTGGGTAACCTAATTTGGGGGAGGGGGGAAAGCGGGGTGCCCCTGGGGGTACTATGGTTGTCACAGCCACCCGCTGGTTGTCACTGAGGCCTCCTGGGTGTCAGCGATTGGCCGCTGGTTACGTGTCAGCGATTGGCCGCTGGTTGTCACTAATGCTCATTGGTTGTCACTAATGCCCGTTTGTTGGGTGGGTGGTTGTCAAGGATACCCGCTGGTTGGGTGTCACCGATACCCGCTGGTTGGGTGTCACCGATACCCGCTGGTTGGGTGTCACCGATACCCGCTGGTAGGTTGCTGGTCACTGATACCCGCTGGTTGGTTGCTGGTCACTGATACCCGCTGGTGGTCACTGATGTCCACTAGAGGTCATGCCTCCTCCCCTAGATGGCATGCCTCACCACGGGGGATGCCTCCTCCCTCCAAAAGGCCGTGCCTCACTCAGAGAAGGCCTTCCTGCCTACCAGCGTTACCACCTCTCCCCCAGAGGGAAGCTCCTTCCCCAGGGAACACCCTCGTACCCCCCCCCCCACACTGCAAGGAAAACCAGTGCTTAATTTGTACACAAAAAATAATAAGTGTAAGGGCCCCCGTCAGGAGGCCAGCCAATGCAGCGTGCACCACCCTTCGCCCTGGTCAGCGCTGCCAACACAGCTACTGACCATCACAATTCAGACTGTTCGAGGCCCTCGAAGCTGGAAGAATGGCTTGGACAGCAGGCAATAGTTTTTAATGTATATTGAATTATTAACAATTGTTCTCTAAATCACAAAAAAAAGTGCCGCAAAGTGGCATCTGTCATAAGTGCCGGTGCCTAGCACCAGAAACCACTGGCTCTGCCTGTACCCGGGGGGTAATCTCCCCGACCCGGAATTCTATCTCGAGTCACGTGCTACTCCCATCAGGCCCCGAGGATCCCAGGCGTGGGAACCCCGGAGCCACAGCCCTTGCAGCATTGTCTGCAGACAGCGCTTGGCTTCAAGGAGGACACGGGGAGACGCTTCTCCTCTGTGTAAATACCGGCCTGGCTCCCTCAGACTTGCGTCAGATCTGCTCCCGTCAGAAGCTTCTCACGATGCACCACAAGACAGCCAGGACACGCCAGTACCTGGAAGAGGGGGGGCTGCCCACAGAGACAACCAGGACACACCAGTACCTGGAAGAGGGGGGGGGGGCTGCCCAGATATAGATAGCCAGGACACGCCAGTACCTGGAAGAGGGGGGGCTGCCCACAGAGACAGCCAGGACACGCCAGTACCTGGAAGAGGGGGGGGGGGGGCTGCCCAGATATAGATAGCCAGGATGTGGAAATGTGGATTTTCCTGATCAGTTATGTCCCCTATCTTGGACCCCAACGATTCTATGTGCATGTCACAAGTACATGTGTGTTCCCTCCAGTTCCAGTTTCCAAGACGCAAACATATGTGTGTCTACCGTCGACATGTTCTCTGTCAGATCCGCCATCAATGGGCTGGATATTCAATTCCTAAGTATGAAAAGCCACCGACTTTATATGGCTAAGGTACTCCATTTTTACAGTTCAGGCAAGTAGGCCCGATTCTTTCCTCAAAGCCTTTCCCTGCTCTCTGTCTCTGACAGTTTCGGCTTGAGCTCGCATCTGTATCCATGAACTTTGTCCTACTCCCTGTGCAGCTAACGGTGCCTGCCTCGGCCAGTTTTCGCCTGCCTGCCAAGAAGCTGTATTTCACCTTCGAATTATCTATTTTGCTCTTCAGCCGATGCATTCCTGTCTAGTGATTTAGGTAAACATTTCCTTTAGCTCACAGGCAAAGGACTCAGCCTTTCCGTCCTCCTGCAAGTGATTCATAGCCCTGTTGCCATGGAAAGTTTTCTGCCCCTCGCTTCTCATATAGACACTTAGACGCTTGTACACGCACATACAGTTAGTATAGAATAGATTCTGTCCGAGAGTCCTTCCTTGTGGATAACATAGTTCTCTAAACATAGGATGTTAGATATGATTTGGGATTAGGTTGACATGACCCCCTAGACTTCTCGTCTCCACATGTAGAGCTAAATGTCAAGTCCCCTTCACCCCCTAGTTGCACGTCAATCACACGTCATGCTGCTGCGCACGCATCCATGTTAAGTATTATCGTATAGATCCACCTATGTAAGATAATGAGAGCCAATCATGTTTCTTTTTGCTCCTTATTACGCCTAGTTTCAATTACGTATCACTATGTTAATTTATCTTATCAATTGTTACGCCTTTCTGCACTTGTTTCATTGTAAATGTATGACCTATAAAAGTTACTTCTTGTCAATAAAGTATTGTACTTCACTTCCTGAACCCTCGTGGTGACGGAACCTGAAGGCCGCGACTCGAGTCGGCCATTTTGGATGGAATAAAGCCCATTTAGAAACCTCTTATACCACGGATTCTGCCTCTTGTTATTCTGAGCTATTTTACTTTATTTTTAAAGATTCCGTATGAAATTCAGTTTCGGTAAAAAGAATATTTACCACATAATGGCGCCCGAACAGGGACACTTTTCTCATCTCACGCGCCGGCGGTGCGTTGCAGGCCCGGTCTCCTGCCACAGCTGGACGGACCATAAACGCGTACCAGCAGGATTTCCTGTAAGCTCCCTCCGGTCAAGCGGGGGCGACTGAGGCTGCGATCAACCCAGACGAGGCGGTGAGAAGTGCGAAGTATCCCGACCAGAGCCTAGCTGAGAGAGCAAGATCCGAGGTATACAGAAGCCCACCAGGTTTTTCGAAATCCCGATGTCCAGAGGGTCCGCTATCCGCAGTCATCGAGTCCTGTCCATTCTCTGAGGCCTTCCGTTTCAAGGAGCTACTCGGTGAGTACCATCGCCGAGGAGGCGTGTTGACGCGCACATAGGTTGTGCCGGTCAAGACGGATTTGGGTACACAAATCCGGTCTGCACTGTTTAGCAGTGTATATGTACTGTTTAGCAGTATATCAAGTATTCCGAAGTATTCAGTTATTGTCAAGAATTCAGCGTGGTGATTAGTTAGGCAGACTGTCATCATTGTCGGTTATTGTTAAAATGTTTAATGTTCAATGTTTAAAGTGTTCAAATGTCTTGCATATTGTGGTATGAATGATTGTTCTTTGTTCACTGTTCATTATTGTGTTTTTCGTATTAAGTGAATTCAAGAGTAAGTATCAGATCAGTTGTCAATATGCCGCTCTTCTCGAAGTTAAGACAGATTACTACCAGAAAAGGGGTGCTTGAAGAAGCAGTTCCTATTCCTCCTAGGGACACTCCAGGGCATTTTATGTACCACAAGCATGGCTTAGATGCCATATTGTTTCTTGATCTATGGGTAGATTATACCAAGGGATTGCCGGAAAGTCAAAGGTGGCCCGCAGCGGGAACCTGGGATGCAGAGTGCATCATGAAAGTGGAGGAAGAGTTATGGAAAAGAAAGGTCAGACAGTCACAGAAAGACGCTGTTGAGTTATGGCGTAAAGAATCTCATAGACGTACAGAAAAAGCACGTAGACAAGAAGAGAGGAGTAAAGAAAGTTCAAATAAAGTTCAAGAAAATCTATTAATTGAGGAAGGTATCCGAGTGAAGTCAGAACAAGTAAATAGACAAAGAAATGCTCTTATGAATGGTATGTATCCCCTTCTAGCCGAAGGACTACCAAAGGCTGTTCCAGGGATGCCAAAAGACTTGCCACCCCCGTTATTTCCAATTAAGGTACATCAAAAAGGGCATCCCAGAACCGCAGAAGATGTTTTTCTTTCCTCATATCTAGACGACACAGCTCCCGAGTATGCTAACGCCACACTACATAGACCGTCTGGCGGAGGGGTTCAACGTCAGGATCAGGTATCCGACCCCGTGCAACAGCAAGTCCCGATACAAGCTTCGGCAAGCACATCTGTCCCCGCAGTCGATTCTACAGTGGTATCGACACCCATAGTTGCTGTGTCACGTTCAACGAACCCATTCACACCCGACGCCCCAGATGGGGCCACGGGAGGTGCTAGCAATACCTTTACACCACCCAGAATAAATAAACTTGTCTTTCAAGAATCAGCGCATTCACGTACACCTAAATTCGTAAGTGAACGTACGCTTAAGGAACTCCTTGTAAATTGTAGATATGACCCGGTGGTTGGTAAAGAGGACGAAATGGTCCTGGCATCATTACGCATCAGGCGAGCCGCAGAGTATTTAGCAAGGTTACCAGGAATGACTACGCATCTAGATAACATATACCATTTTGTTCAAACAGGACGAGATCCAGGATGTATTAACAGAGCTATGGAATTCCAGAAAGTAGAGATACAGGGGGAACTGTTACGTTTCCTCATAAACTGTGTGATCAGAAATCAAGACCGTCCGGGGGTAGACCCGAATGCAATGCTTATTCTTACAAGATGGAGCCAGAATATATCAGAAGGGAGACACGATAAGCAAAATTGTATAATAGCCATGTGCCGAAAAATCCGTAGAGAAATAGAGCGTATTCATGAAGAAAGATTGGGAACAGACGAGTTCGAGCAAGATGAAGTGTCCGAATCAGGGAATTCCGCAAGACAGTCAGAGACCATAGCCTATGTAGGCAGAGGAAGATCCTGTGATAATGCTAGATGTTTTTCTGATCCCATACACTCTGTATGCCCAAATAATAGCAGAACGTATCCGACGCCTGTAATAAATCTGAAGTCTCCTGAACATTTGTTTCAAGCCGCAGATAAAATACTACGAGAACGAAGGGGTTACCACCTCCTCGATTCCATGGATGAGCAAGAATTAGCCAGATCAGCTGTTCACTGGATTGACAGTCCTGAAATATACGGTGATGAGACCGTAGCACACACGTTTTTTAATCTCAGTGCAGATGAACAACGTTTAGCTGGAATCTATATGATTCAGCAACTCCTTATATTATATAAGAGCCAACATGCTGACCCTGGTCCTTTACCTGATATATTAACGGAACTACTCACGAACAGATGGAGAGGTTCTAGTAACAAGCTAATTAAAGAGATATTAGTGTCACGTAAACAGTATGTCCTTTTTGTAAATCCGGATTCTCTCTCGCTGCCCCACAGAGAAAGAACGCCGTACTATATGGATAGACAAAATCCTTTACGAGAAGTGCACCCAATAAAAGGCGAAGACAATGAGTTTCACCGTGTATTTGTTTACACACCCATATCAAAAATGGAATTATTAGAAATGAAGAAAGTAGTACCTAGTCATGACAAAGACCCAGCGGGTTTCCACCGAGAAATTAAAGACATGTTACTAATGGGAGAGTACACCTTTCCTGATATTATGACGATATTAAAGGTGCTTTTGCCTGCTGGCATCTATGAAAAACTGAAAGAAAAAGAGTGGGAAGTGGGAGACCAAAAGATAGACTGGACAGCATTAGCAGAGGAAGAAAGGGCCCGAACTGCAGGTTCAGGGCTCGGGGATAAAGTTAAACTGTTACCAGGTTTACTAGTACAGGTACTGCCACGTCTATTAACTACAAAAAAGGAAGATTGGGGTGCAATCACAGCCTGCAAACAAAAGCAAGATGAAGACACAAGCGATTATTATGCTCGATTTGAAAAATGTTTTGGTATAAACAGTGGTATAAAAGCAAGTAGTGACTCATATCCACATTTATTTGTGACAAAATTAGTGGAAAATGCATTGCCTCCAGTGAAGAATAGAATATTGAAATTCGAGAGTACCTGGCAAAGTAACACTCCGTCACAAATGCTACAAATGTTACAGTATCATCACAATAGAATTAGGGATGAACAAGAACACGAGCATAGACGCATGAAGGATACAAAAATGAAAATGCTAGTTTCTCAGACAGTACCAGCAGAGGGTCACAAAAAGGGTGTGACACATTCTGGTGATTCTACAGCTCCTGTAAGAGGAACCTGCAATTACTGTAAACAACTAGGCCATTATGTACACGATTGTCCAGTCCTGAAACGTAATATAGCTACAGGTATTGCAAAAGAGAGACCACGATTAGTTAGACAAGATCAGAATGAACAAGGAGCTATGCAGCATGGACAGTCCATGCCAGTTCAGCAACAGTCCATGCCAGTTCAGCAACAGTCCATGCCAGCCTCACAGCAGCCCATACAGTTTGTGCCAGCTGCACCACCGTTGCCTGCTACTGCCACACAAACCACAACACGACAAATGTATCAGACTGCACAATATGAATATCCTGAGTATCAGCGTTACGCATGAACAAGCCTAGAGAGGGAAGTTGACTTACCGCTCATCGAGATTCCTGTAGATCAAGAAGGACCGTATGTACATAGTGAATTGTTAGGTCAAGATAGAAAATTCTTACTCGATACAGGGGCAAGTCGAACAACTATAAAACGTAGTGAAGTTCCAGGGGCACCCCTCTCAGGCTCTCAAAATGTTTCCCTTGGTTTTTCAGGAAAACCTATTGTTAATGAAGTATCACAGCCTCTCCCACTTACGATAGGACCTTTGACACGAACTACAGATTTATTGCTTACTAAATCATGCCCAGAAAATCTGTTAGGAATTAAAACTCTGAAAGCACTAGGAGCCATAATATGTTGTTCTCCGGAAGGAGTAAGGTTGTTTCTACGTGATTTTAAAGGTCACTATGTGTCTAGGGACATGGATCCCCGACTACAGACTTTACCAGTACATCTATGGGCACAAGGCCCTACGGATGTTGGCTGCATGAACATTACACCATACCGAGTCACATTGAAAGCAGGAGTGGTACTACCACGAATGCGACAATACAAGTTACCACATGATGCTGTAGTGGCTTTGCTGAAAATCATTGATGAGCTAATTGCCCAGGGAGTAGTTGTAGAAACAGACTCCAATGTATGTAATTCACCGATAATTCCGATTCTTAAACGAACTGATCCTACTGCCCCACCAGTATACCGATTGGTTATTGATTTGCGTGAACTAAACAAGTGCATTGTACCACAATTTCCTGTGGTCCCTGATATATCATCATTATTGACAGCAATTGATTCCGAAGCAACATTCTTTACTGTAATTGATCTCAAGAATGCCTTTTTCAGCGTCCCAATAGATCCGGAAAGCCAATATTTGTTCGGATTCAGTTTAAATGGGCGCAGCTTTAAATTCTCACGCGCTCCCCAAGGATTCACAGAAAGCCCCAGCATCTACAGCCAAGCACTGAAACGAGAACTTGACAGTATCCACATGCCAGTCAATACTGCACTGCTTCAATATGTCGATGATCTGCTGATCACCGCGAGAAGCGAACCTGAATGTGAAAAGGCTTCTCTGACAGTTTTACATTTTCTAGCCGACAAGGGGCACAAGGTGTCTCCTTCTAAGCTGCAATTCTGTGTCCAGCGAGTTATTTATCTTGGTCACTCGCTGTCCAAGGAGGGAAGGCAGCTTACACCAGATCGCATCCAGTTAATTGCTAACATGTCAATACCCCAGACACAAAAGGAAGTGCGGGCTTTTATAGGCCTCACTTCATATTGTAGGCAGTGGATCCCTCAGTACGCATTTCTAGCAAAACCACTCATTCAGCTAACCACACAGGAGGCAGCCACATCGACTGTTCTCCCTTGGACTCAGGAACATACACAAGCTTTTGAAAGCCTAAAGGAAGCTTTATGTCAAGCACCTGTTTTAGCAACACCATGTTATAGCAAACATTTTACACTTTTTGTTACAGAACGTGAAGGTACTGCCTTGTCAGTACTCACTCAGGATCAAGCAGGATCACGCAAGCCATGTGCTTATTTTTCCAGTACATTAGATCCCGTAGCTCAGGCTTTGCCTGCATGCCTGAAATCAGTGGCGGCGACAGCTTTAGCAATCAGACAAAGCGATGCCATAGTATTAGGACATCCATTGACAGTACAAGTACCACATGCAGTAGAGGTTCTTGTGAACCGAACACAAACACAACACTTGACCATAGCAAGACTTACCGGTTATGAACTGACATTGTTTCAACCACACATAGAGATCCGACGGTGTAATACATTGAATCCTGCTACACTATTACCTGTAATTGGAACAGACCCACTAGCTCATGATTGTGTTGAAATCATTGAAATAAAGACGAAACCTAGACAAGACTTGACAGACGTTCCATTGTTAGATCCAGACCGGACGTTGTATGTAGACGGATCGTGCATGAGAACAAGTACAGGAGATTTAGTGGCCGCGTATGCAGTCACAACAGACACTGAAGTTATTGAGACAAATTGTATAGATACTTTGTCAGCCCAAGCAGCAGAACTTATTGCTCTAACACAAGCCTGTATTCAAGCCACAAATAAGAAAGTTAATGTATACACTGACTCACGTTATGCATTCGGAGTTGTACACGACTTCGGCGTACTGTGGCGAGAGAGAGGTTATTTAACCTCCCATGGTGCCCACATTCAGCACGGACCCCTCATTCATGCCTTGTTAGACGCAATACATCTACCCACTGCTATATCGATTATGAAATGTAAAGCACACACGAAGGTTACTGATATCATTTCTCAAGGCAATGATTTAGCTGACAGAACAGCTAAACAGACTGCTCAGAATCGCACATTAGACATGACAAAGCCAATAGTTCAGACACCAACACAGTGTATGACAATTAAGGATCCCGCACTTGACGTAATTGACATACAGACACATGCTACTGCAGAAGAATTAAAGAAATGGACTGAACTAGGAGGGATCCAGACAGATCAGGGATGGATGACGAAGGAGAAATCTGTATGGTTTCTTCCTGACTCTATGGTCCAAGCCATTATAGCTACAATTCACAGCCCGGCGCATTTAGGAGAAAAAGCTATGCTAGATAGCATTCAACACATTTGGTTCAATAAACATTTACGAGCAGCAGCTAAACAAAAGGTCCGTACCTGTATGATATGTTGTCAGTTCAACCCGGGAAAAAGTGTTCCCGTAGAACAGGGTGGATTCCAGACTCCTGATCATCCTTTTGAAGTGCTCCAAATGGATTATATCCAGATGGAACGATGTCGCGGATTCAAATATGTTCTTGTAGTTGTCTGCGCTCTCTCCCGATGGACTGAGGCGTACCCAGTATCAGATTACACGGCCCCGACTACTGCCAAACAGTTAGTTCGAGAATTCTTCCCACGGTACGGGCTACCACGTGTTGTATATTCAGATAACGGCCAGCCTTTCTCATCCGAATTAATGAAACATGTCTCACTTTTGTTGGGATATCAGTGGAAGTTCCACTGTGTCCGACACCCCGAGGCAGCAGGTCTCGTGGAACGACATAATCAAATTTTGAAAATCAGATTGTCTAAAATATGTAAGGAGAAAGGTGTTGACTGGATAGTAGCCTTACCAGTTGCACTATTTTACATAAGAATGGTAGCACACTCTCGAACAGGGCTATCCCCGTATGAGGTGATCTTCGGAAGGCCACCAAATATGTGGGGGACGCCTGTACCACGTAAAATAACTGATGTTAATTGTAATATGCTGACAGATTACCTGGCTTCCTTGATGTCTGCACTACAATCTTGTCGTTCACAGGTAGCTGCAGCTTTTCCTGACAACACTGAGGTGAAACCCCATGACGTTGCTCCGGGGGATCTGGTGTTTGTGAGGAATTTCGATCGGAAAACCCAATTGGAGCCCAGGTGGAAAACACCGAAGCTAGTCCTGCTGACCACAAGAACAGCCGTGAAAGTGGAGGGCCGCAAAGGATGGATACATTCCAGTCACGTTAAGAAATTTCATGGACTATCCTCGGATATAGACACTGTGCCCTGCACTCCCTCACAGACTGATTCAAAACTTCCCTTTGTTGAAAGGAATGACTCTCAGAACTATAAATTAAAACTTAGGCCCAAACAGTCGAGCAATTTGATTGTTTAAGTCCTCTCCAAGGTGAAGCGGTTGAATTGTCTCTGACATGTATCCCTTGGACCTGAGTAGAGAAAATACCAGAGAAATGTTGAAACGACAGGCGTATTGTAAATCACTGCGTAGCTACTGTGTGAGGACGTTATTAATTCTGTTTTTATTGAGTGTTTTAATAATCATTACGAGTGTGATTTTGCACATATATCATCCTATTTCTAGACATGTTTATAATATTACTGCTGAACATTCTTTTAGTGACCTACCGCCACATGAATTATCTTATAGACTTGCGCTGCGCAATAACACCTTCATTAGTATGTTACATCATTCCCATCAGACTAGTAATGCCACCAATTGTTGGGTGTGTGGCCGACTCCCTCCCTATCAGAATAACAAAGGAGTTCTGCCTTTCTTTCCACATCCGTTCACACACAATGGCTCCTGTGGAGCATGGTTTAGTTTACTAAATTCCATAGACCCAGACACAGCAGTTTATCAACAACATTGGATATGGGGAAATCTGAATCTAGTTTTATTCAAAGTCTGTCACCCTAATAAGGAGGGTCACCCCAGTAGAACAGGAACTGATTTAGAAAATGAAGTGTATAAATTAGGTAATTTTACGCCTAACCTCATGATTTTGAACGTCAAATCCGAAGTTGAATTAATTCTGCCCACTATGTCAGTATTTCCAGTTAAGGGTGAATTATGTGTGAGAAAAGTTGGTTCCATACACATGGGCCATAGCAAATGCGTTACTACAGTAGAATATAGTGATCAAGGGAAATCTTCATTTAGAGCTTCTCGCCATTCTTACTTTATATGTGGTCAGACGGCATATATGCGTCTGCCTCTAGATTGGGATGGTACCTGTTACATAGCATTCCTTTTGCCACCTGTTTTCCTAGCTCCCCCTGATTATTATCGAAATGTTCATTTAGTACACAAAAGAGAGCGTAGAGATCTCCCAGTTGTCGATTATACTGAGACGGCATGGGACAAGTATGTAGATTTCAATAAAGGTATCTTTCCCTATATAGGTACAATATCAAATAGTAAGCTGATACGCAGACTCACCAAGACTCTTGAAGCTGTAGTAAACGAGACTATAGCCGCCCTAGGCAATCTGACAGAGGAACAATAAGTGATGAGAATTGTTGTTCTCCAGAATCGTCTTGTCCTTGACGTCATCCTGGCCGATAGGGGCGGAGCTTGCAGGGTCATCGGATCCAGCTGCTGCATATTCATACCAGAAAATTCGCCATCTGTATATAAAGCTATAACACGCCTTCATAAGATTGTAAGCCAGATACACGAGAATCCAGGCACTTGGACGTGGTCCGGGTGGTTTTGGAGTGTGATATCAGCCTGGGGATGGAGAGTTCTATCCTTCCTAGGTATTGGCCTTCTTATGCTCTTCAGTTGTTGTTTATGCCTGCAATGTGGACCAGCGATTTGTGGTCTGTGTGCCACATCATGCATTCCATATCAAAGTTCTCGTTCAAAATGCCGGAAAAAGAAGGAAGAAGAAATGATGCTCCATGAGCAAATCGATGGAATAATGAAGATTGATATCTCTTGAAGGGCAAGTAGGGGACAAGGAGGGAATGTGGAAATGTGGATTTTCCTGATCAGTTATGTCCCCTATCTTGGACCCCAACGATTCTATGTGCATGTCACAAGTACATGTGTGTTCCCTCCAGTTCCAGTTTCCAAGACGCAAACATATGTGTGTCTACCGTCGACATGTTCTCTGTCAGATCCGCCATCAATGGGCTGGATATTCAATTCCTAAGTATGAAAAGCCACCGACTTTATATGGCTAAGGTACTCCATTTTTACAGTTCAGGCAAGTAGGCCCGATTCTTTCCTCAAAGCCTTTCCCTGCTCTCTGTCTCTGACAGTTTCGGCTTGAGCTCGCATCTGTATCCATGAACTTTGTCCTACTCCCTGTGCAGCTAACGGTGCCTGCCTCGGCCAGTTTTCGCCTGCCTGCCAAGAAGCTGTATTTCACCTTCGAATTATCTATTTTGCTCTTCAGCCGATGCATTCCTGTCTAGTGATTTAGGTAAACATTTCCTTTAGCTCACAGGCAAAGGACTCAGCCTTTCCGTCCTCCTGCAAGTGATTCATAGCCCTGTTGCCATGGAAAGTTTTCTGCCCCTCGCTTCTCATATAGACACTTAGACGCTTGTACACGCACATACAGTTAGTATAGAATAGATTCTGTCCGAGAGTCCTTCCTTGTGGATAACATAGTTCTCTAAACATAGGATGTTAGATATGATTTGGGATTAGGTTGACATGACCCCCTAGACTTCTCGTCTCCACATGTAGAGCTAAATGTCAAGTCCCCTTCACCCCCTAGTTGCACGTCAATCACACGTCATGCTGCTGCGCACGCATCCATGTTAAGTATTATCGTATAGATCCACCTATGTAAGATAATGAGAGCCAATCATGTTTCTTTTTGCTCCTTATTACGCCTAGTTTCAATTACGTATCACTATGTTAATTTATCTTATCAATTGTTACGCCTTTCTGCACTTGTTTCATTGTAAATGTATGACCTATAAAAGTTACTTCTTGTCAATAAAGTATTGTACTTCACTTCCTGAACCCTCGTGGTGACGGAACCTGAAGGCCGCGACTCGAGTCGGCCATTTTGGATGGAATAAAGCCCATTTAGAAACCTCTTATACCACGGATTCTGCCTCTTGTTATTCTGAGCTATTTTACTTTATTTTTAAAGATTCCGTATGAAATTCAGTTTCGGTAAAAAGAATATTTACCACAAGGACACGCCAGTACCTGGAAGAGGGGGGGCTGCCCACAGAGACAACCAGGACACACCAGTACCTGGAAGAGGGCGGGGCTGCCCACAGAGAACCAGGACACACCAGTACCTGGAAGAGGGGGGGGGGGGCTGCCCAGATATAGATAGCCAGGACACATCAGTACTTGGAAGAGGAGCGCCTCAAGGGGGGTGGGTAGCTTGCCCACATAGAGACGTACAAGGCACACCAGTACCAGGAAGAGGAGGGCCTCGAGGGGGGGCTGCCCAGATATAGACAGCCAGGACACACCAGTATCTGGATGTGGGGGGCCTCAAGGGGAGCCAGAATCTAGCAGGGAGAGGTGTCCACTAGACAGCGCAGGGACAGCCGAGATGCACCAGTCAGCTGAGGTGGATATCCCAGGACGATTTAAGAATGGGGGCGATATACAGAGGCAGCCCTGGCTTACCAGTGAGAAAAAAAAAGACCTGGAGAGCAGGGGGGGGCTCCGCTTATTTACAGAGGCGGCCAGGACTCACCAGTGAGAACAAAGGACCCGGGGGGTTGAGGGGCTAAACCCCTCTAGCAGTATGCAGAGCCAGCCAGGCCTTACCGGTGAGAGCCGAGGGGACATAGATCCCCCGCCCCCCCTTGCTATACATGGAAGTAGCCAGGCCTTACCGGTGAGAGCCGAGGGGACGTATACCCCTCCTGCAATACACAGGGCCAGCCAGGACTTACTGGCGAGTGCTGGGGGGAGGGGCGGACATGACTTACCAGGAAAAAGAGGAGGAACCATTGATCTGCAGCCCATCCCCGACCAGAGCTGGTGTGTGAATCACAAACACGGGCCACTTCCAGAAGAGGAACTGCTAAAGGCACTTAATACCTCATACACCACCCCACCACCACCACCACCACCTGCCAGACAACTGGAAGAACAGTGACTAATTATAAACTCCAGTGGAAAGCGTACACAGGAGGCGAAGGTGAAGAAACAGGTCATGGGAACGAGAGGCGGCCAGGAAGGCGAGCGTGGGAAAGAGAAGGGAGAGAGTGCTACGAGACAGACCAGTGGCTGGAGGGATGGACAGCTGACACGGAAGCCGTTTCTGTACTTGTACCGGTGTGAAACAGATGTAAGTTGCTGTTTATATATGCAGTTCATCCGCCCCTTGAAGATGAAGGGCTGAGTCGGCTTCAGCCTGTGATCTGCAGGTTAGACCGCTGAGCTACCTTACCAGCATGATCACACCGGTATGAACAGCATGAAGCAAAAGAGCGGGGAGGGAAGGGGCTGGGCCAGACCCGAGAGAAGGAAGGAAGTAAGGGGGAGATGAGGGAGAGCAGCACCCTACCCCCTACCCTTGGGCACGAGGCCCGGCTCTTCTACCTCCCATAGAAACCGAGGTTTCAGACTGCTTACGTGTGATATTTTCATAATTTCAGTGTGATTAAGAGTGACATTCAAAGACTGAGGGACACTTTCTGGCAAGCAAAATCAAGCAATGAAGATAAGGAAACCATATAGAGATCAGAAATGACACCCATTTGAGCGAAGAGAAACTCCAAAAAGATCTTCAAACTGCTGCAAAGCACCAGCAATGCAAGGGCACTACCCTGACCGTACTGTTGAACAACTGTGTAACCAGGACATTACTTGACCGAGTCTGTCCAGGCCGTCTGCCACATGGGACCCGGCCGACTACAGGATGAGGGGCCCCAGCGCGAATCGTGATCTCAGCAGCCCCATAGCCAAGCTCTGAAGCCTCAGCAGCTCATAGCTGCCACGTTATCAGATGGCTTATGTGTGACATTTCCATGGTTTCAATGTGCTTATGAGAATAGCATTGCTAGAAATGACACCCTTTTGAGCAATGAGAAGTTACAAAAAGATATTGAAACTGCTGCAAAACCCCTAAAATTCGAGGCAATACTAGCTTTTAATGCAACACTAAATGTCTACATGGTTTTTGGCAGACTGTCTTATATTGTGTGTAATACAATTTCAAACAATGCGAGTATTCATAGTGCTTCTAGTCACAGGCTGGGACCTTGCAGAACTATAATACAGAAGTCACTAGTTCCCAGTGCACAGAGCAGGACTTAGTTCTCTCTGGCCTCACACAAAATATCTGCATCCGTTGCATTAAACGAGTGAGGTAATGAAGAAAATTCCTGCCTTCGCGATGAACGGCAGATGTGATCCTCGGCAGCCATTTTGGATTGATGCGCTCGCTGCGTTATTCATAGACCTCTTTCTTTTATGCCACCCACGCACTTACTCATACAGATACTAACATACAGTCATTGACACAAGCACACTCACCCACACAGGCACTCACACCTACTCACTCACCAATACAACACTTTTGCACCTAGTCACTCACCAATGCAGCCAATCACAAACCCCTTCACTAACCTTTACATGCCTCTCACATAACCACTCTCTCACCCATACACCATCCACTCACTCACTTATACAGCCAATCACAGTCACTCACTCACCCATACAGCTAGTCACACACCCACCACACACTCCTACACCCACTCACACACCACTCGTATAATATGTTAGAAATAGTATCACTCATTACTAGGACACAACCTATACTAATTTAAGTAATGTATTAGTTTAAAATTATAAAATATATATAAACATACACAAACTTTTAGAAAACACTTACACTTGATGTCATGAGTGATGTCAATAACCATGTCATGAGTGATGTAATATGGGAGGTCAGAAGCAGTGGATTGCAGGGGTGTAAAATATAGTTAGCTCAGGTAATTTATACTGCTGAATTTCTCAGGTTTTGTAAGAGTGAAATCTGAGCCTAACCATAACATCCCTGTAACCTTTGGTTTTTTCAGAGTATATATGATTCCAAGGGTGCTCAGATACGAGGCCGCACTCAGCTGTCAGGTTGGTCGCATAACCACTTTATTTGTAAAGCATGCAGCTTTCCATCTCGTCATGGAATCCCTCAGCCTTACGCGTTTCGAAGCCTTTTGCTTCTCTTCAGAGGCCAACGTCAGGAACCAGGATTCATTGCCTACATGTCCCCTCTGCATGCTCTTCAATCACTTATATTGGCCTCCGGTGTGCCGTTTCAGTTACATAGTTCTCACAATGCATGCTGGGGCATGTAGTTCGTTCTGCATGTTTTTAACCCTCCAGTGGGTTTGATTCTTGCGTGTTTAATCCGGGATATATTTTTCAGCCCTCCAGTGGGTCCCAGATGAAACTCTGCATGCTTGAAATTCTTTTCCCTGCAGCGCCGATACAGAAAGGATTTTTAACCCTCATACGGACCTTAAGTTGCTTTAGAGGCGGTGCGTAGCCCCCACGGCCGGAGCCGCCGTGATAACATGGATTCCAAGGGTGCTCAGATACGAGGCCGCACTCAGCTGTCAGGTTGGTCGCATAACCACTTTATTTGTAAAGCATGCAGCTTTCCATCTCGTCATGGAATCCCTCAGCCTTACGCGTTTCAAAGCCTTTTGCTTCTCTTCAGAGGCCAACGTCAGGAACCAGGATTCATTGCCTACATGTCCCCTCTGCATGCTCTTCAATCACTTATATTGGCCTCCGGTGTGCCGTTTCAGTTACATAGTTCTCACAATGCATGCTGGGGCATGTAGTTAGTTCTGCATGTTTTTAACCCTCCAGTGAGTGGTTAAGTGAGTTGGTGTATTAGAGGTTATATTGGAGAGTAGGTGTGCGTGAATGGGTGAGTGAGCTGAAGTGAGTGATTGTATGACTAGGTATGCAAGTGGTTGTGTGAGTGCACATGTGCTTGTATGGTTAAGTGGCTGTGTTGAGGGGTGTGTGTGTATAAATAAGTGGGTTACTGTATCAGTGAGCGTGTGGTTGTGTGGGTAGCTGTATGAGTGGCTATACTGATGAGTGAGCGAGTGTGTGAGTACTTGCATGGGTCTGAATGGTTGTGTGGGCATGTGAAGCCAGCTGTGATACTGTGAGAAGTTGGCCTGGTGTATGATGCTCACTAGTTAAAGTGATCACCTTGTACCATGCCAAGCAACCCTTATGGTGTGGTTGTAAGTCAACCTTTTTGGACTAGCTGCCCTAGTGGTAGCGTAGGCTAAGCAGTCTTTGAGGCTAAACTCGTTAAAGCGTGTTAAGCAGGCTGTTTTACCAAATGTAACCCCCCTTTATACCAATGAAAGGACACCACACAGATATATATTCAAAATATATATGTATTTATTTCTCAAAGTATCCTCTAGACTCTTTATGAGCACAGGAGCACAAATCGTTAAACAAGACAACGTTATAATATACAGAAGTTGCACTTTATATGGATGGGCCCTGGTGGCCACTCAAACCATATACTAAAATAGTGGTATAAGTACCACGAACAGGAAAGGGAAAAGGCCTAGGGCCTCTAGAATCGCTGGGCCTACAAGGAGCTAACTTCAGTTAGTGACCAGGAGGTCCACGGGTCGTGTGTGCAGTGAGGAAAGTTACACGCGTGCTCCCATAGGTTTTCAATGGGTGCGTAAAAGTTTAAAAGTTACTGCAGAAAGGGTCTTCTGAATGGACTACGATCTTAAGATTCAAAACACAGACACTAGAGATGTTTCTCTACACTTGGGCACCGGAGTGCCAGCTTTACCTCACCCACAGGAAGCGGGTGCATAGGTCTCGAAGTGCGTCGGGTTTCTTCTATCGATTCAATGGAGCCTGATGACAAAGATGCTGCAGGCGGTCGGTCCAGAAGAGCTGCGTTGGATCCAAGGGTGGATCGGAGTTGTAGAAGACCTGAAAGCAGAGGGGACAGTGTTCACAGTCACTAGCCAGTGACCGGCGTGGCACCAGGTAGGTACCAGGCGATGTCGGGTGCAAACAGGTGGTTAGGTGTAGCTTGTCTCCGCAGCCACGTGGTCCCTGAAGGTCGACGACGTCCAGGAGTCGAGTCACGAGCTGTCCCACGCAGGCTTTCACTGTTGGCGGTGTCGGCGACTCGAAAGAAGCAAACAAGGCTTGGCAAAGGCAGGAGTCGTGGAAGTTCAAGAAAGCGGATTGTTCTGACCAGCAAGGTCAGAGGGGCTGCTCTTTTGGAGAGCAGCTAGGGCCAGTCTGGAGCAACCAGACCAGCGTCGTTGATTTCAAAATAGGTCGCCAAAATGGCCACTAGCCAACGGGCCAGGGACCGGGCAGGCGCGTCGAGATGCAAAGTGCAGAGGGGCCCCACGCAGATCGTGGAGATGCTGGAGGGCTCACCTTTGGTGCAGATGCTGCTCGGTGGTTGGGCTTCTCAGGACCCAAAGCACAACTTGGAGGGAGCCTCTGTCGTTGCGCTTGTAGCTTGTCGTCGGTCTTCCAAGATGGCTGGCTCCACATGTCTCGGTGCCTCCACGGGTTCCTTCTTTGCAGGGACTGTGGATCGGGCGGTGAGAGGTCTGGAGGTCCAGGTCTTGTCGGCCACTTGGCTCGGGCGGGAGGCGGCGGCAAAGCAGACGTTGGATAGCTGGTTGGTGCTTGCGTTAGCAAGGTGGTCACTCCCTGACCATAGGGGAGATTTCCTTCAGTCCTCTGTGCAGCAGAGCGTCTAAGTTCCCGTCTTCTTCTTGTGGTTAAATTGATTCCAGGATGTCTGAAGTCTTAGGACACAGCTCCTACCTTTAAGCGGATTCTAGGGGCCGGACTACCTGCTAGGTCCCTCCCTAAGGGTGGGACCAGGAAGGGGGGTGGTTACACCCCCCAATCCTTTGTCCAGCTCGCCCCAGGCCCGGGGCTGGTGTGCCCCAGGACCGGATTGAACTGGCATATGCACCGAGGCTCCTTGTGAGCCTCAGGCATGTCTGGTTTCTTTCAAGCCCTACCTGACCAATACACAAAATCCTGTCTGGGGTGGTGCTCGCACCTCCCCTGGCAGGAAACCCTTTGTCCACGTCTCCCAAGCTGGAAGGACTCCCAGCAGCAGGAGGGCAGACTTGTGTCTGTGGTGGCAGCATCCATTTTGTGGAGCTGAGGCTATGTCGATTTTACCCGGGTTTCAGGTACTGTACATGTCGTGTCCCTCTAGAAGGGTGGAATGCTATTCGTATGACACCTTACTCGACATGTTTTGATAAAGCCAAACCAAAGATAGCATTTAACCGCGAGGTTCATAATGCACTTGAGTATATGGTATGACAATATCTGGAAACGGTAGAAGGAAGTTGTTCCGACCACTGCAGACAGGCTCAGCTCATGCCAGAGCACCATCTCACATGGAACCAAGCACTCTGCCTTCAGGATTGTCAAGGCCTGCCATAGGAGTGACTTATAGGTTAACATGTGTCCCATTTAAGGTTAGGTATAGGTATACTACACCTAAGTAAGAGGTGGTTACACCAACTTACCCCAGCTGAGTGATCAGCCAGTTGTGTCAAATTTGTTAGGCCAAGCCTGGGGTGGCATAATACATGCTTCAGCCCCTGGCAGGCCTTAGATACACCAATGCCCTGGGTACCTAGTGTACACTGGTACAGGGGCTTACAGGGTGATCCACTTCCAATTGGTTATGCACCTAGGGTGCATAGTGTCAATTTAGTTAGAGAGAACAGCAGGCTGGGGGTCTGATTAGCAGGCCCACAGCCTTAATATGTCAAAAACCAGTGAAGCAAAAAGCAAAAATTTGGGGTGACCATAGGATAGCAGACCCTACTCTCCTACAGGGCCTAAGTCCAAGGGACTGATGGGCCTCACAACAAGGAGACTGCTGACACACACACATAATGAAACCACAGGCTATGTCTACACAGTCACCAAGAATAGAACAGAAAGAAGAACAGAAAGAAGAACCACAGGGGCCCTGAATCAAAAGGACTGGAGGATATCACAACAAGGAGACTGCTGACCCAAAGCGGCAAGAAACCACAGGCAACCTCCACACAGACACAAAGAACAGAACAAAAAGAAGAACCAGAGAGGGTCTGAATCCAAGGGACTGATGGGCCTTACAACAAGGGGACTGATGGGCCTTACAACAAGGAGACTGCTGACCTCCAGAGGCATGAATCCACAGGCTATGTCCACAGAGGCACCAACAACAGAACCGAAACAAGAATAAGAGGGGAGCACGAGTCCAAGAGATTGAAGGATGTCACAACAAGGAGACTGCTGACACACAGAGGCATGAAACCACAGGCTACTTCAACACAGAAACCAAGAACAGAACAAAAAGAACCAGAGGGGGTCTGAATCCAAGGGACTGGAGGATCTCACAACAAGGAGGCTGCTGACCTCCAGAGGCATGAAACCACAGGCGACCTTCACACAGACACCATAAACAGAAGAAAGAACCAGAGGGGGACTTAGCCCAAGGGACTGGAAGATCTCACAACAAGGAGACTGTAGACCCCCACAAGCAGGAAACCACAGGCGACCTCCACAGACACCAAGAACAGAACAGAACAGAACAAAAAGAAGAACCAGCGGGGGCCCGAGTCCAGGGGACTGATGAGCCTCACAACAAGGAGACTGCAGACCCTCAGAGGCATGAAACCACAGGCGACCTCCACACAGACACCAAGAAAAGAACAGAGAGAAGAACCAGTGGGGGTCTGAGTCCAAGAGGCTGGAGGATCTCACAACAAGGAGACTGCTGACCCCCACAGGCATGAAACCACAGGCGACCTCCACACAGACACCAAGAAAAGAACAGAGAAGAACCAGAGGGGGTCTGAATCCAAGGGACTGGAGGATCTCACAACAAGGAGGCTGCTGACCTCCAGAGGCATGAAACCACAGGCGACCTTCACACAGACACCATAAACAGAAGAAAGAACCAGAGGGGGACTTAGCCCAAGGGACTGGAAGATCTCACAACAAGGAGACTGTAGACCCCCACAAGCAGGAAACCACAGGCGACCTCCACAGACACCAAGAACAGAACAGAACAGAACAAAAAGAAGAACCAGCGGGGGCCCGAGTCCAGGGGACTGATGAGCCTCACAACAAGGAGACTGCAGACCCTCAGAGGCATGAAACCACAGGCGACCTCCACACAGACACCAAGAAAAGAACAGAGAGAAGAACCAGTGGGGGTCTGAGTCCAAGAGGCTGGAGGATTACACAACAAGGAGACTGCTGACCCCCACAGGCATGAAACCACAGGCGATCTCCACACAGACACCAAGAACAGAACCGAAACAAGAACAAGAGGGGGTCTGAGTCCAAGAGGCTGGAGGATCACACAACAAGGAGACTGCTGACTTCCAGAAGCATGGAACCACAGGCGACCTTCACACAGACACCAAGAACAGAACGAAACGAAGAACCAAAAGAGGCCTCAGTCCAAACTAGAATGCATGTAACATGACATTTAGCAGTTGTCAACTACAGGATCATGGCATCCACAGGTTACATCTATAAACCCACCACGATGAGCAGACCAAAGGGAAGGTGCTTAGACTACAGAAGAGCCAACTCAACTGGGCATGCCAGTTACCATAGGGACGTGAATGCATGTTTACCCAGACACCCCAGATATAAACAAGAAGCAGGGGCCCCAAGAAGAGGTGGATACAGAAGGGCCTCACCACAGCATGGTGACTCCTCGGGTACAGATCAAGGGAGCACCCAGGCACACCAGAAACCGGGTACACCACGCAGAGGAAGAGGTTCACGGGGTTAGCACCCAGGCGGCTCCTCAGCTACAGAACAGTGAAACCCATAAACGCACCAGGTACCAGGTGCATCACAGAGAGGTGCAGGCCTGCAGGGTTACCACAGCGAGAAAACCCCTCACCTACCGGTGAGGTAAAGCCCTACACAGACCAGAAACAGTGCCCCAAAGAGATTTGCAGGCCTGCAGGCTTACCACAGCGATAAAACCCCTCACCTACAGATGAGGTAAAGCCCCACGCAGACCAGAAACAGTGCCCCAAAGAGATGTGCAGGCCTGCAGGGTTACCACAGCGAGAAAACCCCTCACCTACAGATGAGGTAAAGCCCCACACAGACCAGAAACAGTGACCCAAAGATGTGCAGGCCTGCAGGGTTACCACAGCGATAAAACCTCTCACCTACAGGTGAGGTAAAGCCCCACGCAGACCAGAAACAGTGCCCCAAAGTGAAGTGAAGGCCTGCAGGCTTACCACAGCGATAAAACCCCTCACCTACAGATGAGGTAAAGCCCCACGCAGACCAGAAACAGTTCCACAAAGAGATGTGCAGGCCTGCAGGGGTTACCACAGCAAATAAACCCCTCACCTACAGATGAGGTAAAGCCCCACACAGACCAGAAACAGTGCCCCAAAGAGAGGTGAAGGCCTGTAAGCTTACCACAGCGAGAAAACCTCTCACCTACAGGTGAGGTAAAGCCCCACGCAGACCAGAAACAGTGCCCCAAAGTGAAGTGAAGGCCTGCAGGGTTACCACAGCGATAAAACCCCTCACCTACAGATGAGGTAGTCCTGGTACACTGAACAGAAACAGTTTCCCAAAGAGAGGTGCAGGCTTGCAGGGGTTACCACAGCAAGTAAACCCCCATCACCAACAGATGAGGTAAATCCCCACACAGACCAGAAACAGTGCCCAAAAGAGAGGTACAGGCCAGTGGAGTTTACCACAGTGAGATGACTCCGCACCCTACAGATGAGGTAAACTCGTGCACAGGCCAGAAACACAGTGCCCCAAAGAGGTGCAGACCTGCCCGGGTGTGGAGTAAGGTAACTCCTCGCTTACAGGTCGGGGAAGCTCCAGTAAATCTCCAACAAACCCAAATCAGGTGGCCCGAAGCAATGACCCAAGACCAATGATCGAGGGGGGCTACCACAGAGGGGGAACCATCCGAGATTCATAGCCATAGCTCCAGAGGGGTTCTGTGTACAGCATTCTCAGATAAAAGTCAAAGAGCTCAAAGAAAATGGTGGCAAGCTCGACTGTGTCAAAGAGGATCAGCATGAAGGGACCGTAGGCAGGAGATCTACAGAGCTGCGACTAGTCACTTACCAGCCATACAAACACCAGCAAGCCCTTACGGAACGAGTGAAAGAACACCACTATACTAGGACGCGCTTTACCCAAAAAAGGCCACGAGCACCGAAAAACCCTCCATGCCACCTCTACCGGAAAACGGACCGTGGAGAAACATGGATGGGTGGATACTTACATTTTATCAAAAACTGCAACAGTAGTTTTCTGGTACATATTCTTGCTATTTTTGTTTTACTTTTTATTTATTTCATAACAATTCATCAAAGCACAGTGCAATTGTCCAGTACAGAAGAGAGGCATTGTGCTTAACAAATACTGGTATCTAATAGGTGCTGTTAGGAACTCTTGGTATTGGGAGTAAGAGAACTCAAGACTTTGCAGGTAGTGATTCAGCAAAGTTACAGATCTGCCCATCTCTCCATTGCGCTAAGAAACCTGCCCTCGCTGTCAACTGACCTAAGCCAATGGCGCACTTTAAATGCCTCTGCGTTGCTCGCAGTGTGGCCTACTCAAGAAGGACTGCAAGTAGTGGTACTCCCTGTAGTACTGCTGGTCATACTCCTAAACCAGGCTTCTCCGAGTACTGGTAACTCTCGCACTACCTGCAAGGAGCTGTCCTGGGTGCAGCCAGGCCCAATAAATGAGAAGCTGCTGCTTAGGTAAACGAATATATTTATACCAAAATCGAAAAGTGTGTACCAGCAGTTATCACCACAGAGATGCCAGCAGTGATCGCCTCGGTGCATCGGGCAGAGATGCCAGCAGTGATCACCTGAGAGATGCCAGCAGTGATCACCTAAGAGATGACAGCAGTGATCACCTAAGAGATGCCAGCAGTGATCACCTAAGAGATGCCAGCAGTGATCACCTAAGAGATGCCAGCAGTGATCACCTAAGAGATGCCAGCAGTGATCACCTAAGAGATGCCAGCAGTGATCATCTCGGTGCGTCAGGCAGAGATGCCAGCGGTGATCACCTCGGTGCATCGGGCAGAGATGCCAGCGGTGATCACCTCGGTGCATCAGGCAGAGATGCCAGCAGTGATCACCTCGGTGCATCAGGCAGAGATGCCAGCAGTGATCACCTCGGTGCATCAGGCAGAGATGCCAGCAGTAATCACCTCGGTGCATCAGGCAGAGATGCCAGCAGTGATCACCTCGGTGCATCAGGCAGAGATGCCAGCAGTGATCACCTCGGTGCATCAGGCAGAGATGCCAGCAGTGATCACCTCGGTGCATCAGGCAGAGATGCCAGCAGTGATCACCTCGGTGCATCAGGCAGAGATGCCAGCAGTGATCACCTCGGTGCATCAGGCAGAGATGCCAGCAGTGATCACCTCGGTGCATCAGGCAGAGATGCCAGCAGTGATCACCTCGGTGCATCAGGCAGAGATGCCAGCAGTGATCACCTCGGTGCATCAGGCAGAGATGCCAGCAGTGATCACCTCGGTGCATCAGGCAGAGATGCCAGCAGTGATCACCTCGGTGCATCAGGCAGAGATGCCAGCAGTGATCACCTCGGTGCATCAGGCAGAGATGCCAGCAGTGATCACCTCGGTGCATCAGGCAGAGATGCCAGCAGTAATCACCTCGGTGCATCAGGCAGAGATGCCAGCAGTGATCACCTCGGTGCATCAGGCAGAGATGCCAGCAGTAATCACCTCGGTGCATCAGGCAGAGATGCCAGCAGTGATCACCTCGGTGCATCGGGCAGAGATGCCAGCAGTGATCACCTCGGTGCATCGGGCAGAGATGCCAGCAGTGATCACCTCGGTGCATCGGGCAGAGATGCCAGCAGTGATCACCTCGGTGCATCGGGCATTCTTGCATAGGGGGGTGGGGGGGGGGGGGGGCTCAAATGTGATCTTGTCTGAGGCGGTCACTATTACAAAACCAATAATAATAGCTCGTGCTGATTTTCATCGAAATAAGTAGCTCTGATTAAACAAACTTGGAGACCCCGGTCCAAACTGCTTAATCAGGCCCAGGGGCTTTCCATGGCCGTGAGAAAGGCTCGCTCGTTGGACTCTGATAACTTGTGCCCAAGCTTTGGAATTTCATTCCTTACGACCCGAGGAAGTCTGGCAATTACCTTTCTTTTAGAAAGGACTGACACCTCGCTCTTTGGATGGCTGCTTCCTAGTTTGCTTCTTATATAATTTTAGAGTGCCCTAAATATCAAACTCCCTCCTGAAAGCAGGGTGCAGCTCAACAGCAGGCCCTTGGTTTCATGGTGCCCATGAGTGTGGGCAGCCTGCATGGAGTACTCCAGGGCAGGGAGAGCCCCGCCCACAGCAGGCCCTTGGTTTCATGGTGCCCATGAGTGGTGAGCAGCCTGCATAGAGTACTCCAGGACAGGGAGAGCCCCGCCCACAGCAGGCCCTTGGTTTCATGGTGCCCATGAGTGGTGAGCAGCCTGCATGGAGTACTCCAGGGCAGGGAGAGCCCCGCCCACAGCAGGCCCTTGGTTTCATGGTGCCCATGAGTGGTGAGCAGCCTGCATGGAGTACTCCAGGGCAGGGAGAGCCCCGCCCACAGCAGGCCCTTGGTTTCATGGTGCCCATGAGTGGTGAGCAGCCTGCATGGAGTACTCCAGGGCAGGGAGAGCCCCGCCCACAGCAGGCCCTTGGTTTCATGGTGCCCATGAGTGGTGAGCAGCCTGCATGGAGTACTCCAGGGCAGGGAGAGCCCCGCCCACAGCAGGCCCTTGGATTCATGGTGCCCATGAGTGGTGAGCAGCCTGCATGGAGTAATCCAGGGCAGGGAGAGCCCCGCCCACAGCAGGCCCTTGGATTCATGGTGCCCATGAGTGGTGGGCAGCCTGCATAGAGTACTCCAGGGCAGGTCGAGCCCCGCCCACAGCAGGTCCAGGGTGTGGCCATCTGTAGGTTCTGGTGTTAAGAATCACAGCGCAGCCCATCCAGTGGCGCACGGACCTCGAGACTGTACAGTGTGTGCACACCCGAAGTGAGGCCATGCCACCATGCCAGCCACGCAGCAGTACGAGGACTCTGCGGTGCTGATACGCAATGGAGAAGGTTGTCTCCAGAGCCAATGTGAGGTGACAGTTTAATAATAGCTAGACTGTGTTACACATTATACACAATCATCAACTCCAGAGGACTCTAGAGCAGGCAGGGGTGTACAGCTGACAAACATGGTACTGAGGAGAGCAACCCGCAAGACTCAACCCTGCCTCTCATCCTCATACCACCCACAGGCTGGATGAGAAACAGTCCTCGAGGGTTCCAGGAGGGATGCTCCTAGCGACATGGATGGGAAAAGTCTCCTCACTCCTAGTGTCGTCCACGGACCAGGAGAACCTACTCCTCACTCCCTACTGTAGTCCACAGAAGGAAGAGAGGCGTCTACTACCCATACCCTGCTGTCATACACAGACCAGAGTGGCGTCTACTACCCATACCCTGCTGTCATACACAGACCAGAGTGGCATCTACCCGCAACACCCTACTGTCATCCACATACCAGAGAGGCATCTACTACCCATACCCTGCGGTCATACACAGACCAGAGAGGCGTCTACTACCCATACCCTGCTGTCATACACAGACCAGAGAGGCGTCTACTACCCATACCCTGCTGTCATACACAGACCAGAGAGGCGTCTACTACCCATACCCTGCTGTCATATTACTACCCATACCCTGCTGTCATACACAGACCAGAGAGGCGTCTACTACCCATACCCTGCGGTCATACACATACCAGAGAGGCGTCTACTACCCATACCCTGTTGCCATACACAGACCAGAGAGGCGTCTACTACCCATACCCTGCTGTCATACACAGACCAGAGAGGCGTGTACTACCCATACCCTGCTGTCATACACAGACCAGAGAGGTGTTTACTCCTCACACGTTAGTCTTATTCACATACCAGAGGCATCTACCCCTAACACCCTACTGCCGTTCACAGGCTGGAGAGGAGTTTACTCCCCACACCCTAGTGTCGTCCACAGACCAGGATACTCTGCTCCACGTACCCTACTGTGGTCCACAAACCGGAGACGAATCTCCTCCTCACACACTAGGGTCATCCACAGACCATAGAGGCGTCTACTCATCATACCCTACTGTCGTCCACAGGCCGGATAGGCGTCTACTCCCTAGACCCTACTGTCGTCCATAGGCCGGATAGGCGTCTACTCCCTAGACCCTACTGTCGTCCACAGGCCGGATAGGCGTCTACTCCCTAGACCCTACTGTCGTCCACAGGCCGGATAGGCGTCTACTCCCTAGACCCTACTGTCGTCCACAGGCCGGATAGGCGTCTACTCCCTAGACCCTACTGTCGTCCACAGGCCGGATAGGCGTCTACTCCCTAGACCCTACCGTCGTCCACAGGCCGGATAGGAGTCTACTCCCTAGACCCTACCTTCATCCACAGAACGGAAGCATCTACCCCCAACACCCTACTGTCGTCCACAGGCCGGATAGGCGTCTACTCCCTAGACCCTACCTTCATCCACAGAACGGAGAGGCATCTACCCCCAACACCCTACTGTCGTCCACAGGCGGGAGAGGAGTCTACTCCCTACACCCTCCTGTCATCCACAGACCAGAGAGGCATCTACCTCCACTCTACTGTCGTCCAAAGGCCAGAGAGGCGTCTACTCCCTAGACCCTAGTATCGCCAACAGACCGGAGAGGTCATGATAGGGAATAGACTCACCCAGGCTACGAGGAGCGATCGTCCCAGAGACATGGACATCTAACTACTTCTTACACAAAGACATGGAGACGGAAGTCACCATCCAGATCCTAGTGGACGAGAACCACTCACAGAAAGGACACCTTAAGAGAGAATGACAAATGTCAATTGAACAAAAGCTGCAGAGTGATGGACTCCATGGTTGACACTTCGAGAAACCTCCAGCCACTATGGCGTTCCCAACCAGCATAGGTGACGTGTAACACACAGAGCGGCAACAACTCAGCATGAGACGAGCCTGTGACTGACTACCATGGCACCCCACTAGGGCCGGGCACAATATGGGCAAATCCCAGGCTCAGTAGCCATCCTAAGGCTAGGGTGCGAGTCTACGCAACTCGCGTGGTTTCCAGCTGGGCTCGCTCTAAGCAGCATCAGACTAGACGTGGGCTTTCTAAAAACAGTAGATGCTGCTGGTCCTAGCAGCCCGACAGGGTGCAGGAGATAGAGTCTGCTTGGGTTTAGGACAAGAGTCTCCAATGGGCGATGAGCACTGCTCCTTGACTTATGCTGAGCGTCACCCTGGCCTTGTGACCACCACACACTTCCTGTGGAGCAACTATCCGACTTCAGGCCGCATGCGCCAGTCACTGAGCTCACTGGATTCATTACTACAGTATTTTTGAGTGACTCCCTTGCGCACTGCTTGCAGATGGGGGTTACGGTCAAGTCTGCAGCAGGTTCACTTCCTACCAATGACCGGAGCCTGGACGAATGAGCATTCATTTCTGTTACAGCAAGTCACGGAGTGCACTGCAAGCGCAAGGAGTTACTCTAGGACCCTTGGTAGCAAGGCAGACACCGGCTTTCCGAGAGGTTTGAGAATGGTCTTGTTGGAACGCCAGTGCTGTGTTAACATGGAGAACCCTGCTTCCGTCGCTTCTTCAAAGGACATCTCTTGAAGGGACAAGGATTGCACCATCACCGGCTCTGACCATGAAAGAGCAGACTTCCAACTGAGCATAGACACAATGTCCTTGCAGCCCCGCGATTACCCAAGCAAGGACATGGCGATGCCACACGTGATGGGTTCATGGACACTGCACGTGTTCAGACTAGGGACCACCATGGTGCAGTTTCAGGCTGTCCAAGCCCTCATGGCTGCATCTGATTCGACAGATTCTGTACGAAGGTCCTGGGTTGCTGTTATATTCAGTGTTTATCTATTTATTTCTAGAGTACACTTCCACCTGTAGGCATCACACTACAGCACTTCGATTTTTTGGCCTCGTCTCTATGGTTGGTCATTTTCTTGGTATCTTTGATGAGAGTGGATGGAATGGACTCGGATCAGTCCATAAGCGGCGAGGAGTGACCCACATGAGGGCACTGCAGAAATGCAGCTCTTTATGGGCTGCACAAGAGTGACCCTCAGTAATGCACTGGTTCCATGTAACCGTGGTAAGTCCCCTGAACGCTCCAACCAGGAGTGACGTGTATAGTCCAAGACAAGTGCAAGGTACAGGCAAAAAGGATAAATGTCCTATCCAGGAGCGTGGAAAGCTACGCTACAGACATGCAGCCAAAGAGTATGCCCTCAAGAAGGTATCCAGGAGTGATAGAGGGGGAGCCCACAGGCATGCCCTGGTTACAGGAAGGCCGGTCCCCACGGCCACAGTCAGCTGAGCAGCCATCTAGACAAACAGATGTGTCAAGTCAAGAATCAGGGGTGCTCTGGTCCAAAGCCCATCTTGACACTGAGGGAGTCAATCAAGGAGGATTGAGCATAAGACCCATGGAAAACCACCAGTGTTGCAGCAGAGGATCGAAGAAGTCCACAATTTACAGAAAACTATGGGCACCCAGACTCCACAGGACCCTCGGTGAAGTGCCTATGGTGCCCCACCCACAAGCTGTGAGCGTGCAAGCAGCAGAATTCAGAGCCAACTCAGCACAGGGCCTATAGCGCTGTGGCGGAAGGGTAACCCGAGGATTACTACATGGCGCTTGGAGGACAGTCTGTGGCGTACATCCATGAGCGAGAAAGGGAAGACCGGTAAGTACATCAAAGCTCAACAAGTTCAGTGCTCTGGGCTGCGCGTGCCAACATCCAGCAAGAGTCTCCTTTCCTACCCACCTCTGTACCTTAGTAGGCCCCGGCAGCAGCCTGCCAGAAGCTCTCTGCAACCTCTGCTGCAGCTGCTTGTGCTCCTGCCATCAGCTCACTCATCATGGCTTCCAACCAGCCCACAGTGACACGAAGGGAGCCTCAGACACTCTTTAGAGTCCAAGGGCCTTCCATGCCTGCACCCGACGTGCTTGTGTTCAGAGGCGTGCGCACACTTCAGCTTTTACAGTGCCTGGCAGCCACCAGCATGGATTCCTACTTGATGTAACACCCAACGCATTAGAATATGCGCCAAGCATGCATGAATTCTCAAGAAAGATTGAATATTAATATTGTTGTAAGCAAACAGAAGCCACCAGGAGGCTTCCCGGAGCTACCATGTAAATAGCAGCTACAAGGTACATAAGAAAAACCAACACGGAGACACCTTTGTTAAAAGGAACTGCACAAACGGCTGCTTTGCTTACAAGGCAGTCCTGCTGCTTGGGTTACGGCTGATCAGACCACCGGGTTTATTCATCTGCTGCCAATTTCATTTGTGGCGCTTCATCCATTTTGTACTTCTATAAACTGTCCATGGTGTGATGGTGCACAGCAGTGGTGGCTGGTGACATTTGAAAGTGGTGAGGCGTAAAAAAAAAAAAAAGGGTCTAAATGTGTTTTGTGTCGTAGCAAGCCTGATTGACTAAAGGGGAACTGCAGGACCCAAATTTTGAAGAACAAAAAAAAATAATAATAATAAAGGACCAAATGGTGCAGAGGTTAAACCACATTTCAGAAAGCAAGAATATTTATAAAAGTAGGTAGGATATGTAGACTTGAAATAATTAAACACATTTAAAACTGTCCCATATCGTGCTTCATTCCTGCTTCCACCCGTGCCATCCATTTAGCCTGACTGCATTATTTTAAAACAATAGGGTTGAAAATAATCGCCAGATGCACATGTTACACTTCATTTAACGGTACAAAAGGGGTTGGTGATGGACGGAGCATCAGAACCAATCCAACACTCACCCCCAGTCAACAGATCTGGGTTTGATCCATCACCGTTCTTTAGCCCACTCTGCCACCCCAGTTCAGACATGGCCATATGCAAATCAGTCTGACCCTGTGCCTCATGGGAATAGAACGGTGATGGATCAAACCCAGATCTGTTGACTGGGTGTGAGTGTTTGATTGGTTCTGATGCTCCGTCCATTACCACCCCCTTTTGTATCACACTTCATTTAACAGCACATAGGCTGCTCTTGAAAATGCAAGTTAAAGATAAGTAGCTCGCGAATGTCATTGGCACTCCCTGCAGACAAACCAATTGCCAACAATTTAAACAGGCCTACCTTGGACTAGAAGAAACCCCCATTGGGCGCTTCACAGTTCAGCAGAAATCAAATCCTTGTTTTCCTTGCATCAAACCATAGACAACCACAAACGAAGGTCAGAGATTTAATTTCCATTCACATGATGATACCGTCATTCTTTCTAAATTATTACTGTTGCACAGTGCATTTGGTGCTTGAATTATTCTTTGCAGTGCCGGGAGCAGCGTGCCACAGGGCAAGAGGAGGGCTGGGTTGGAGCTATGGACGACTCACCTCAGACGGAGAGTTTTGCGAGCTAACTTCAGTCGCACGCAGCACTATTTCGGTTTTTGAGGGCTAATGCCGGCGGCTGCTGTAAACTTATTCACGGATTCTTCCCCTGAGATGTGCATGCAATTAGATGATATTGGGTCCGATTTTATGCTGCCGATTTCTGTTGTTATTGTCTCTTAGGCCATATTTTTTTTGCATTTCCGGAGACATTTTCCTTTCCTTAATTTCCCCGTGGAAATGTAATCAGTGATAGTTGGCTGGACAGCCTCATTGTAATTCTTTGTACGATTCTCCTCAGAAACATTTGAATGACAACCGTTTGGGGGACAGGCCACAATTATTGTTCATGAGTGAGTCCTTCCTCCAATTTGTGTTGCTGGCCCTCCAGCTAATGCCTCAGAGTCATCTTTGTCCATTCTCTTTTTTCGTGGCTCGATATACTGGTGAAGCACTACTCCACGCAGGCGACCGGATCTCATGGTCCCACAGCCACATGGCTCACACTGCCAGACAGTTAACGGGTGTTTTACTGATGTTAGGGTTATCCAGGAGGTTTTTAAAAACTCCTAAGCTGTTTGAATGAAAATGGGCCCGGACTTCTTGTGCCCCTCCCGATGATTAGATTTCCCTTAGAGTCGGGAACATAGACTTAGAGAAAAAAAACTTATTTTACTATCGATATTAGACATTGGCGTTAGCCGCCTGACCTTATTGCCAAAGAAAGATGAGCTATATGTCACCTCAGGTCTCCATTGGGGCCAAAGATTTGGTGGCGAAAACCTCTAAGGCGAAAAACCAAACCAAATCACCCCACAGCCCAGTCTCTCCCTCCTCACCAGGGTAGGCCTCTGGGTCCTTCTGAGTCACGCACCTCCGGGATTACGGGCTGTGGCGAAAGTCAAGGTTAGTCAGGGAAATCACCTCCTCGCCACCCGAGAACAGAGCACCGTAACAGGCACTCCCATAACCCACAAGCTGCACTAGGTCTCCTCCACACAGGGCTGCCACCGCAGTAGGGGAGCACCATCTGGTATCCTGGTGTTCCCAAATCCAAAGGCTCAGGCGCAAAGCGGGAGCTGCTTGCTTCCACCGCGGCTGACGTTGGTGCTGACTAAAAGCCTAACCGCTCATGCTCCAAGGCCAAAGTCCATTTCCCAGGACTCTAACAATGTAACTGAAACCGATCTAAACATATTACTAACCTTCATACAGTGACTTTCATTGTAATCGGTAAATACTGATACCCCAGGGCCGACCAAACAGTCCCTATGCACAACAGTGGGCAAGCCACTCCCCCCCCCCCCCCCCTGCCCTTAAGCAGGTCCGCCCACCCCCAACCAGGCACTTCGGCTTTCTCGCAGTGCGAGAAGGCAAAAACATAAATGGTAGTTATTACCATTTATGTTTCTGCCTTCTCGCATTGCGAGAAAGCAGGGGGAGGCGCCCAAACGCCCCTATGGAGGAGCCGCCACTGGTGCACAGGTTACTGTGGATGGTTATACCGAGGACTGGTGGAATGAGGGCCGGGGGTTGTCAGGCAATCTCTTAGCAGCTGCAGATCTAGGCTGAAAGGGTGGATGATTGACAATGTACAGCATTCCGTTGCTAAAGTCGCCCTAAGTGCGCCGGGTATGCCCAGACGTGGGTCCTTTGCTCACTTTGCCACTGGAATCAAGCTATCCTGGCTGATGAGGGGTGATACCCCGAAACCGGCCCTAGGATGGTGGTTTCCGGTTCAGGGAGGACCTGGCCTGGCTGCTTGAGCTGGACTGTTCCCATGAGGCACAGGGTCAAGACTGATTTCCTTATGACTGGGTCCATACTGGGGTGGCGTAGTGGCCAAAAGAACAATGGATTAAACCCGGATCTGTTGCATGGGGGTGGATGTTTACATTGTTTAGCATTCAGTCTATCATTTTTTTCTTTTACGTTTGCCTCCCTAAGTGCGCTGGGTATGCCCAGACCCGGGTGCCTTGCTTGCTGTGCCACTGCATTGAAGCTAGCCTGACTGATGAGGGGCGATACCCTGAAACCAGTCCCAGGAAGCTTGTTTCTGGTCCAGGGATGACCTGGTTTTGGCAGCTCAGTCTGGACTGTTCCCACGAGGCACAGGGTCAAGACTGATTTGCATATGGCTGGGTCCAAACTAGGGTGACGTGGTGAGCAAAAAAACGATAGATTACAACCAGATCCTTGTGACTGGGGGTGAATGATTGATTCGGGACTTCCGTTCAGCATCTGTCTGTGGAGGGGTGGACAGCAAGCATTTGTTATAACCGAATGTTCTACAAACTCCGGCCGTTTCCTTTTAAACCCACGAGCACCACAGCGACAAGGGTAAGCGGCCCGGCCGGCCATCCTCTGAAGGCCTCCAGTTGGACCCGCAGTCTACGAACATGGTCCCAGATCTGAGGGGACAAACGAATGGACAGCCGTCTATGGGGCCCGGTTACTCATGAATGCACAGTGACAGCCCCCGCCATCAGCAGCCTCGGGGCTGGGAAACAACGGTCTGCTGGGGAACTGTCTGTACCTGCTGCTAGAGAGGTCACTCGCAGCAGTGGGCGCCAGGCCGGAAGCACTCACCAGCCAGGAGCAGCCATCTCGGGCGGAGGGAAATAAACACAGATCACCAGCTCTCCACCCTGGGTGGGCGCGATGGGCGGGCAGAGGCCATCACCAGCTCTCCACCCTGGGTGGGCACGAAGGGCGGGCAGAGGCCATCACCAGCTCTCCACCCTGGGTGGGCGCGAAGGGCGGGCAGATGCCATCACCAGCTCTCCACCCCTGGGTGGGCGCGATGGGCGGGCAGAGGCCATCACCAGCTCTCCACCCTGGGTGGGCGCGAAGGGCGGGCAGATGCCATCACCAGCTCTCCACCCCTGGGTGGGCGCGATGGGCGGGCAGAGGCCATCACCAGCTCTCCACCCTGGGTGGGCACGAAGGGCGGGCAGAGGCCATCACCAGCTCTCCACTCCTGGGTGGGCGCGAAGGGCGGGCAGATGCCATCACCAGCTCTCCACTCCTGGGTGGGCGCGAAGGGCGGGCAGAGGCCATCACCAGCTCTCCACCCCTGGGTGGGCGCGATGGGCGGGCAGAGGCCCTACCATGAGCTTCACCCGGAGCAGAGCGGGCGGCAGCGGCCTGTAGGCCCCTGCGGAACGGGGGCAGCTTAAGGTAACCGCCTTTCCTCGAGGCAGATTTGTTTGAAAGATCCTAAAATGTTCCTGCGTCCAGCATTAGTCCAAAGAATCGATCAAAGAAAGAACGAACAGATGAACTTTAATGAAGGACATACAACATGCAGTGCTGGGACTGAAAATATATATATAATTTTAAATCACCTTCACAAGCCCATTATTCAGCTGTGATCTAAATAAAGTCAGGGGGCAGGAGACGGCGGGGCTCGGTGTAAACAGAGATCACACATCCTTGGTGGGAGAAAGGGAGGGCGCTCCCTTACACATGTATGTGCACAGGGCGCAACGCCCATTGGGCTCAAAGGGCTTCAGCCCCCCCCCCCCCCCCCGTCGTGTGTGTCAGCCGGGGCCGAGACAGCTTCCCGGGCGCACACACAGCCGCACCAGAGTCCTTCACAGGTCTTTAAAAGACCTTCTGCTTGTTAATGAGGCTTTGATGTTTTTCACCCCTTCTTAAAGCCCCTGCAGATCCACTCTGCCTTTTGCTTGAAGAAACAGCCCCCCCCCCACTACCCCCGAAAATGTTTCTGTGCAACCCGACCTCCCCCGAAATTTGGCTCCAGTTGCGCCTCTATGTGCATCAGAGAACCAGTGTGTCACGGGCCCTGGTGCAAGGAAGAAAAATGCCCCCCAGTCTACTGTTTGTATTATTAAATACAGCGATAATCAGGGTTCGGTGGGCCGTCAGGCCTCTGGGCTCCGGTGCCACTGTACCTGCTACACCAGTGTACGTGTTTTTCAGAAAAAACGGCGCCCTAAAAGGCATGGTTGCAGGTTGAAGAGACGGGTCTCGGCCAATGCCTTTACTAGACGACAATTCCGAAGCAAGTCGCCCTGAACAGTATATTATCCGTCTGGCCCTCCTATACCCATAGTGCCAATATCGGCAACACTCCCCATCCCTCCCACAGCAATATCTTAGAGAAATAATCAGACAAGACACATTCTTAGTGGAGAAAATTGCTGCAGGTTTATTTGCATAACAAATATGCCAACATGGTGGGTTATATTACGGGCGATCCCAGGGCAGGCAGCCCCTCGCCGCCTGCCAACCTGATGAGCCAAATTCACCGTGGCCCTAGCCAACTGGTGTTTGTTAGATTTGGGGGAGGGGATAGCCCCTCCCACCGGTGGACCACCAGCCCACCCTCTTACTCACGCCCCCCCCTAAGAGGGAAGGAGCGTTGAGGCAACCCCCGGTTGCTTAGGTCCACAACCGCCCGTAGGACTAACGGGGCGCCGTCGCTCCTCCAGGGTCCAACGCAAGGACCTCCCTGGGGATATTTGGCTTTAGCACCCTTACTGTGCTCGTGCAGAGGGTACCCTTCTGTACCTTACAGCCTCTGGATCGCCCTGTAACTCCGCCACAGCTCTGGGTGTGGCCACCGTCACAGCCAGGGCCCCCACCAAGGTAGGCCTCTTCACCTCGCTGTTGCATCCTCTAGAAACTCCCAGTGGACTTAACTGCTAAACGTCCAGAGATTGGAAGACCAATCACATTGTTAAAACTAAAATGCAAGCAGACTGTTCCGGGGACATAGCCTCACATTCAAAACCCCCGTCATAGAAGCGCAGCAAGTCCAATACAGAGATAAAAGCCAAATCATTCTTGAGCTTAGATGCACCGGTACTCACTGCTCCTATTACCTGGAAATGTGAGGTGCGTCCCCTAGCTGGAAAACTTATGGGTGTGCACAGACAATGCCTGAACACATGTAAAGCCCAAGCTGTTAGCAGATCCACCTGCATAACCCAGACAAGAAGTCCTGCCAGAATTCTGAGTCCCTTTACCTTGGTTCCTAGTAGCCCTGCCACTTTCTGATAATCAGTGGCCATGTCTGTTTCCGAACCTAACGCATGCTGCACGGGCTTAGGTGCGGGCCCTCAAGATCACTTCCATGGCCCTAAACCACTTCTCACTCTAAGGGCAGACCTCGGCACCCAAAACAAGGCACTGGTGGGTGCCGCCTACCCTTTCTAAACAAGAGGTCGAACCCAAGCTCCTTACTTTTCTGCTGCTCCACAGGCCTGAAATTGTAGCCCTGGGCCGACTTCTGGCACCTAACCCTTACTTGGACATGCCCGAGCTAAAAACCTACATCTAGAAGGCCTGCCAACTGGCTGACCACCTCCAACTCCATAGTGTTACACCACCACTCAGTAGCTCGGAACGAAACCAGGTATAGATGTCTCGGAAGACCCATCTTTAGGCGCATGCCTGCCACACATACCACTGTGTATCGTAATCTGTCAAAAAAACAGGGTGCCAGGTAGCCTGCAGGGCTAAGCCCCCAAAGGAATCGCCTGCCCCTGCGTGCAGACCAAGCATCCTTTATTCGCCCCGCCACAGAGACTTACATATTACATGTAGCGGTTATGCACTAGCCCACCCCGACGTGGCCAAAATTACAGCCACGGAATAATAGACCATGGCGTGCCCGCACTGGGCCCCTCTTAATGATACATTCTATATCATAACGCATTGTCCCTGCTGACACGTTTTTAATCCTATGACCCACACCTGAAAAGATCCTAGCTGAAGGAGTTTGTGCGGGCTGTCCTGGTCGACCAAAGGGTGTGGACAGACCGAGTCTCCCTGCCCAGAACTTACCATAGACACCACAACACCCAAAGTTATCGCTCACCGACCTGAGTGCAGGAAGACACACTGGCCGGCCCATAGACCAGCGGACCTCTAACCCCCAAATAAGGTGACCTGCCACAAACACCTAAAAATTGGCAAGATAGTTAACCCGAATTCAGAAAAACAGTACTGCTGGGAGCACAGGCCACCAACTTCGCCGCCCCTCGGAGAAATGACAGGCCCTGCTCTTGCCCAAACCAAACAAGATACCCACCACAAGTGGCACAGTCCCCTTCCCAGGTTGCTACGACCTTATTACGCACCGCCTGCAGGAGCCTGGGAATTGGTGCTTGTGCTCTGCATTGTATAAATTAGTAAAAGATGCACGTTTGAACTGGTAGCGGATAGCGCTGATAAAGCCTGCAATACTCCACTCAAAGCAACCCGCTAGCCAACGGCTTCCATTGAAACGGTGGTGGCAACAGACCTCAAAGCACCGGAGGCGGTACAATGGTGTACAGCTCTGATCTAACGGATGCCCCTTGCATCCGATATCAACCATACCCTCTTGGCTGAAAGCTGCTCCGTGCTTCTGATGCATCGGCGCCCCCAGCCAGCTAACCCTGATAAATCAGCTCATGACCGGGACTTAACCGTGCGATGAGAGCACAAGACCCACTAGTACGACGTTAACTCTAGAACCAGGCTCCACCACAAGAGCCCTTCACAAGCCATGTGGCCTAAAACATTCACCCTGTGGGGCGGTTGCAAATGGACTGCGAACAACTCCTAGGCATTCTCTACCAATGTAGAAAGTGGAGTTCTGGTTGGCTAAGGTCTGCACCTGAGCCTGGCCGAACCCCCCACAAGTCAGGAAAAGAGAGTACACCTTACAGCTAACTCCTACTCACCCCCTAGGTCGCTAGCCAGAGCCTCAGGGCTTATCCCAGAGGCAGTGTAAATATACTATTCAAACCGCACACCCATAGTAGCCAACTAGGCACCCCACAGCAGCGACTGCATACACCTCTCACCTAGTTACCATACTGTCACAGAACACAACCACTATGCCAGTTGGCACCAGTCCTCAACCTTTCTTGAGCCATGTTGCCGCGGTGCGCCTCTTGCAGACATGTAGGGGACAAGAAAATCAAGCAAACTACGATTGTTCCTGCAATTTGTATAACATAATGCCCCGATAACGTGAAGTCAGCTACCGCTCAAAAGAAAACAATGACTGGCGAGCCTCCCTCATCACCCCTGTTGCGCGTTCAGCACTGCGACGTGGTGACCCCGGGACCTGGTTGACGGCGTGATCGTCCCTGCACCCTCCAATAATCGCGCTGCATCGCCTGCCCAGTTCCAACACCGCCCCTGGCATTCCAGCGCTGACGGGCCCTCTTCTTACATTTTATTTACTTGCCAGGCTTCCCTTTCATCAATCCTACTGATGTCATCAAAACTAGCAACACCTCACGATTCATGGATGTAATTTGATATGACGCTAGCATGCAGGTGACCAAATAACGTCCCAAAAATCCATCTGCACGCTCATCCCTGCTCTATAATTCTACTCTTGATTGGAAAATACTTATACAGTCACGGAAATTGGACGATATGTCACACACACAGCCAAGCTCTTATGAAGGGAAGGGGACATCAGAAACAACCTTTCCTTATAACACTAATGTATCCAGACTATCAACTGCACACCACATAATAATTGTGCTTTAATAAATGAGCTGTAACGCAGAGACACGTATAGCGACAGTACCCAAGGTAGAAATATACCCGGAAATAAGAACACGTTGATGCAATAAGGCTCAAGACCATATCCAGGGGTTCAGTTCCCGAACCTGGCCTCCCTCACCATGTTTGAAAGATTCTCAGACATTCCCAACAGACCGCTGCTAAGTGGACAAATACACAGCTGTCTGACCAGTAGGCGAAGATTAGGCCCTATGGGATAACCGCATGCACGCGGCCGAGACCCAAATCATCAGACTCGCTGCCTGATGTGACTGACGTTTTTCAACACACCCATAGAGGATCTGGTTTGAATATGGATGGCACCAGACTGGGGACAAAACACATTGAACAATACTGCCGAAGGTTTAGATGGCTATGTGACGTTTTCGCAAACAGTGATAGTTACCCAACTATGAGTGACACTTATCGCGAGCATAATCAAGCCAAGGAGACATAAATATAAGAAATTGCACCAGTTCGAGCAACAAAACCCAAAAAGATCGTAACCCTGATGCGAAGTACCAGAAACGGAAGGGCCCTTATTGATGCTGTGTTGCAGTTTGGAAAAGACAGACGCGCCGAGCTGATCACCCCCGCACACAGATGAGCTGTAAAATTGCTGCGTTCCTATTAAACTATCAACCGCGGCGCCATATACCTTTGCTTGGGTTGCCGCAGAGCGCCGCGTCCTAATCCCCATAAATGAACCTCCCGTGCGAGGCGAGCACCTTTACTGTGAACGAGCACATCCGTTGAAGGATAAAAGAAAACATGGAACATAACTACTGGAATATAGGGCACAAATTTGGTGCTATCAATAAAATCTGCGCCCGGACATCATAACCCTTTGCTTATGTTCGATCCTTCCCCCAAGCGCCACAATATTACGCCTAAAAGACATCATGTGAGAGGTGGCCTAACCTACGGAGCACCAAGCCGCCCGTGACCACTCCCGCCTGGCCACCTACCCCGCAGTACGGTGGAGGTTCCACAAGGCAGGGTGGCCTCACCTGCAGCCAATCGTGACCACTCCTAGGGCTCCCTAGGGATGTGGACACGAGCCACTCAATATCATAGTTCATCTTGGTCCAAACAGAGGCCAATACCAACAGCGCAATGAAAGGGGTATATTGGGGATGTTTAGGATCCAGCAGAGTGATCAGACAATTACCAGTGTATACTACTGCCTCCCTATTCCAAATTTGCCTTATGTAATATTGAAATGTGCAAGAGAAATCAGAATGAAAAAGGCCCCCCCCCCCCCCCCCAACGACCTCCTTGCCCGTGGGACTCACCGTGCACGACGCCCGTCTGGTACCAGGTACACAACACCCGAGGCGCGCTGCCAACTCAGCGTGTACCATGGATGCAAGGGAGACCACAACAACGCCAACCACCCGCCCGAGTAGGGCAATGCTGCCCAAGCGGGAAACTGTAGTATAGTTCTCTGGGTAGGGAGCAATTATGCATACGAGGGGCCCCGCGGCAGCACGATACTAATACTACTCCTGCCCCCCCGTATTCACCGTCCGCTACGCGTCACCCTAGACCGGGAAAGATACTGTCCTGGGGGCAGGGGAGGGGCCGTGCCGGTGTGTGTGAGAAGGCCCCTCTCTCTTAAAAGCCCCGCCCACCCAGAGTCCAAATTAATGCCCACAGGCGGGTGAAAGCATGCCCGGCGCCTAAGGTGAGCAACCCTCCACTGTGACCCGGAGGGTCAAAACTATAAGTTGGGGGAAGAGCGGACATGGAGAACAGGTCGGCTGTTTAAGCCTGGGCAGGCACAAAGAGGTAATTCCCACCGCACAGCGCCGCCTGCCTAACACTGTGTAATCACTAACAAGGGAAACCTGAAACAATCCTCTCACCCCCAATACCAGATCGCCAGCCAGCGCAAACACTTGGCCGCACCGAAATCCACGGGGTAGACAATGGGCGGCATTCCAGGTAGAGCGGCAGGCACCGTGGCACCCTAAGGGGGGGGGGTGACTCGCCGCCAAATGCCCACTGGCTACTACAAAAGCGACGCATGCAGCGTGGCTCCCGACGCAACACCCCCCTACTCCCCGTGTGGAGGTCGCTGCCTGTATCGCGGCAGTATGAGATCCCATGGACCACTGGCCGACCGGCTCGGACCCACTGCAACCTGCACCCGTGCCGCTGGGATGAGGGAGTGCTTCAAGTGCCAGCAGAAAGTGCGGCGAAGACTGACTCCGTAGCGGAGGTCACGGGGACCGGCCAGAAAGTTGCAGCGAGCTGTGTAGGCTCTCAGAAGAGAAACTGCCCGAACTTGCTGTAAATAATGTTGCACAGATAGAGGGCACAGCAGCGCGCCTGAGGGACACCAGAGCGGTCGCTAACTCAGGTAAGGGCATAACTAACATTTTAAATTTCAAAGTGGAGACACAATGCAATTAACAGATAGTAGGGAGACATGCCGACCATCCCGATTCAGGTGGGAGACTGCCGATTTCAAGGCTAGTCTCCCGCCTCCCGATTCCTGCCAGCAAAAACCCGATTCCTCGGGTTTCAGCAGACAGGGCTTGGTATTGTGTAACGTGCTAATTCTTCCCGCAATAGTCAGAGTGGCGATGCAGGGGCTCTAGAAGAGGGGAAAAACCGACAAAGCCTCATTAACAAGCGAATGTAAGGCTGCCCGGGGGGGGCGGTTGCGCAGCGGCCCACCCCTTGGAGGGCGGCCGCCTTAGTGCCACAGGAAGGCACAGGGGTGGGAGGTCGAGTCCCTGGGCTAGTCCGGGGGAGACCCCAACAGATAGCCGTTTCCGGCGAGGGCGGGCAGGAGACAGGGGTACATATACTGTCTCCGCCCCCTCCTCGTCCTCTTGTCCGCTCGTTCGCCTTTCACCGAGCAGGTCGCTGCTTGATCGTCTCGCCGTCGCAAGTTGTCCGTCGTGCGCCCAGCTTTCAGCACTCCTGCTCGGTGAGTTTGCCGGTGACCTTCCTCTCGCCCCGGCCCTGTCCCAGGGCATTTCCAGGCGACGGGGCCCTGTGGTCGGAGTACCACGGGCAGGGGGGGGGGGACCGTGCTCGGAGCTAGGCGTCGGCCTTACGGTTGCGTGTGTGGTGGGGGGCGCAAGTGTTTCAAGAATGGGTAGTCCGCTGTAAGGCTGTAGCTCAATGGTAGAGCGCATGCGGTGCATGCCGAGGCCCCGTGTTCGATTCCCCCGGCATCCCCGCTTCGTGCACAGTGCTGCTGACCTCGGAGCGGGGGACTAGAGTGCGAGAGTCGGCTTTGTTTGCTGTGGGGCTGTAGCCATATGGCAGAGGGAATGCCTGAGGCCCCGGGGTTCGATTCCGTCAGTATCTTCGCCTCGGAGCGGGGGACCAGGGTGTGAGAGTCGGCATTGTTGTAGCTAGCGTAGCCTCCTGGGAATGCTGACCGCCAACCCCACTCCCCGTTCCCGGCAGCTGGTGCCTCCGCGGTTTTAGCATCGACTCCTTACCTTTCGCGATGCTGGTGATACTATCAGGTGGGAGGGGGGGGGGGGGGGGGGGGGTCACCGCTCTCCCTGCGTGCACCTGGTTGCTAGTTCCGGCATGGCGACCTCGCTGGGGGTAGGCGAGGTGCGGCACAGAGGCCGAACCAGTTGAAGGCCCCACGCGATTGCGGGTGCCCACTTCCCCGCGTGGCACTGTCGTGTGAGTTAGTTTCTCTCGCTGCGCCCTCGGGTTATCTCCAGCGTTGCTCGGACCGTTTGCTCTGCGCTCCGGTGGTCCATCGACTGCGCTGCAGCCTTAGTGGCAGGATGCAGGGTTCGAGCTCCGTGGTCGCGTCCACATCCTGGGAACCGGGGCACATCCGCTCACCCCCTCCGCGCCGGCATTAAATTAATCCGGGGTCGTCCGTCTCCAATACCGGAGAGGGAATGAGGTCCGCCGGTTGCGCGGCCGCCTCTAGTGCAGGAAACGAAGGTTCGAGCCTCGAGGTCGTGTCCACTTCCGGTGAGCCTGGGCAACCCCCATGCCTGTGTAATGTAACTACGGCGCTAGGTACAGTACCTGCGGTCGAGTTTGCGCTATTAAAAATTTAATAAGACTCACCATAGATACTTAATAAAACGGGCCGATATCTAAGCATTAATTAAACTATGACAGTCATGCTACTGCATCTGTAACACGAGGCAATTTTACAACCTCGTTTATCATTATATCCACTGCGGTGGATAACACGGCCCGGCTAGGTCAGGACACAGGCGGTGAGCTTGAGAAATGTAGTAAGAGGGAGGCAGAACTGGAGATCATTGAGACGATACACACAAACTAGTAATTAGGAGGCAGCACACCTGTACATCTTGACTCTTTACGAGATGCATATTGAGAGCCGGCGGGTCAGAAAGCACTTCACGCAGCCCCGCTCGGTGCAGAGGATGTTGCTTCGCTCCTCTCGTGTCAAGGCGGTAACGGACGGCTTCACGATCTCCCAACGCTCGCAGGAGAAATCGGTCCGAAACCGCGGGCTTCCACTCTCAGATGCCTTTGGCAGTAGAGACACAGGCAGCAGCATGGTGCCGCACGTGGGACCTGCCGTCCCCAAAACACTAAACAACAACTCCGGTGTCTCTCCGGGGCGGAGCCAGCAGCAAAAAGTGTAGTATAGACAGTAGCCCAACTATGCGTAGAGAAAGGATCGAAAGGTAACAAGCCCACACAATGCGAACTCACGGATAACAGATGTGTCCGCGAGTAGCGCACGCTTTGATTGGCTGAGAGCCTGAACGCGCCCATTGTGTTAAGAAAAAGAATTTGCGGCCTAACGGCGGGGGCGACCGACCTCGCAGCTGGGGATTCGGGTCACGCCGCTGCTGGGGCGCGGAACACCTTGTGAATCTGGGCAAATCTCTTATCTCCACGTGTTTAACCAAAAAAAAAAAAAAATGAATGTGTTCACCGGAGTGCAACTGGTGCTCTTCGGCTACATCACCCGAGAACTTTCCGAATATCGTCGCACTGCCTGCAGTAATGGCGAAAGACCCGTGGTTTGTGCATTGGCGTGTTATGTAGAATGTGAGTGGCGGGTCTGCCATTGTTTAAAAGCAGGGGTTGCTACCGGTTTCAATGTACAGCAGCTCTTACAGGCAGGCCTTATGGAGTTCGACTCCCCTTTTGTGTAGAGAACAAGATTTGCGCGGGAAGTAGGCGCTTTAGTATCATAGGATGTAAATCACGCTTTTCACTGGTCAGCATTGGCTTTAGTAACTGACAGGTCAAACTAACATCGCAGTGAAAAGAGAGAGGAAGCGGCAAATCATTATCGAAGTCAGATGGGAAGCGCCTGGAAAACGTTTAAAAAAAAAAAAAAAGTTTCATTTTAGCAGCCATTTAGGGGTGGGTACCGTATCTTTTGCTGTTCAGAACGCAACTTTTGCCTTGTCTTCAGTATAGTGCCCCAGCATAGATCGCCCGACAATTTTAATTATCCTCATTCCGTCAAAAAAAAACAAAATTATCTTCATATCCTTGAGTAGCTCACCTGTACCTCCGTGCTACACCCAGGCGCTCTACATCGACCCCTGGCGCGTGGCTGGTGGGTTAACTCGGGCCGGTCTTGCAATAGAGATATCAGGGCTAGAGTGTGTCCATTTGTGAATGGAAGAGGCACGAAGTATTTTCAATTCTACTCAGACATGGTAGACTGATGCGGACTTTTAACGGCACTAGCAGCAGGCTTGTGGGCCACGTCTTGGGAACGACAAACGATTGTTATTTCGGGGAAAGGGATAATCATTTGACATTACTGCTAGTTTACTTGGGGGTAGGAATGGTGTGTTTACGTTAAATTGTTCTTCTTTAAATTTGGTGCTGTCATTCCCGTCAGTACTGCTGGACAGTGGAGTGCTGCACACTGCTAATTCAGCAGCAATAGCAACCAACAGCAATAGCAACCAACAATTACAATCGGGAAGTCGGTGCTTCCCCCCCAGTAGCCAAAGGCAAATGCAGCAGTGCAGCTTACAAGGTAACGGGTAAAAACAATGCTCTTGGCAGGTATGATGTACATGCTGCATCATAAGCAATATTGTCTGTCAGCACGCCCAAGGGAAACTTTGCAATATTATTTCAAGCTCAGTTGCTGCTGATTATCTTATGCAACTAACAACCATTGACAAAGCCAACAACCCTACGGGTCGGGTATGAAGCTCTTGCTGGATCATATATCCGCAGGCGAGGACAAACAGCAAAATACCAGTCTGGAGGCACATCACCTAGGCACAGAACAGCTCTCTCAAGCACAGGGGCCCTGGGTGCAAGTACTCAGGGGGGGGGGGGGGTCACCAGGGGCAGGTGTACACAAGGTTTTATGGTTGCAGCAACACAAGAGGGACACCGGGTGCGTCACTCGTGTGTGGTCACGGTGTGCAAGCACACTTGAGGTGTCTCGGCCTGCAAAGCAAGGCACGTTTCCTGGTAAGAGGATCAGCTTTGTCCTAGGGGAGGCTGGGTGCTTTTGGCAGTTACCCACTCGGGGAACACTGGTCATTAATTTTGTGTTCCCGATTCCCCAAATTTTGTGCAGGGGTAGCGGGTGCAATATGCTCCTACCCTGCACCCCGGTGATGTTTTGCGGTTTGGATTGACTTGAGGGTGCTTTGTCCCTTGGGAGGCCGCATGCGTTTCTCTCCACAGTCGGCGGTTAATTCGACCATATTATATGGTGTTGATGTTATGCCTGTCATCTGGTTGCCAATCCCAGATTAATGCGATGGGGTGTGCGTTTCATAATGTGCAGGGTGCCATTGCTGAGATTGTCACCCGTGTCCTCTGGGCAGCACAGCGGGATTAGACTGGCTGTGCAGTCTTCATAGGTGTGGCGAGAGGTTTAATCTGCTTGGGTCAGCACCCGCCTTGGGGGAATTTGACATATTTCAGTGTCAGCAAAGATGTGGGCTCACTGCTATATGATTTACCTTTCTAATGAGCTTGAAGCCCGTGTCCGCGCTACAGAAACGATCAGGCATAATTAAGTTGCTGTTGCGTCGCCCAGGTTCCCTTGGCTCATTTCCAGCCTTCTCCGGTTTCCGGCTTTAGATATGGAAGACTGCAGGGGGAGGGGCTGGTAACCGTTCAACCCTGTCAACGAAGCCGCTGTACGCACTTCTCGGCTGTGCAGTAATGGCCAGGGCTCCAAGACCTGAAAGGTGTAAGGAAGGTCCGTGCTTCAGGGTCTCATAAGCAATGAAGGGGGCTCTGAGCGGCAGCCGGCTAGAATGTGGTCGGCCTCACCACCAGCGCAAGGATTGTACTTCACCAGCCAGGCGTCATAATGGCTGTTGCTTTCCAGTGGGCCCACGGCACGTGCGCATATGACCCTGTTTTAATCCGCTCCTGTTGGTTCAGCCGGTAGCCAATAGATGGGCCTGTTGGAGGTAGTGCTTCTTTTGTGGAGAATATAGGGATGCATGAAATGTGCTCGGTATGGCATGTATCTGGGGCTATCATGGCGGTCTTCTTGGATCCTGTTGAAGATAGGAGTACCCATTTCCGCAGTAACTGTACGCTCCCCTGTGGTGGGATCTGGCGTCGGTTACATTCAGCTTTCCTCCTGCCCAAGCTATCCTCCTAGCCTTGAGGGGGGGGGGGTTGCCTCTTTTGGCCTCTTGGAGTTCAAGGGAAATAGAGGCGTGTCAGCTCCCCAAGCTTGATTGCCACGTTGCTGCGCTTCATGACAGATGTTGAATGTCTCCAGACAAGTGCTGCTTGCAATTTTAGTTTTACAGTGGTTTTGTGAACACATTATCCTTTCACTTGCGGTCGGAGGACGTAGATTATGTGGCGGATTTAGAATTTCATGTCCTGGGACACTGAGCGGCGAGCTGGCTTGCATTAGGACTAATGCTTCGTTAGTAAGGGAACCCCCGGGGTTAGGCGTGCACGGCTAGGATCGGAGGGTAACCAGCAACGGCTTGCTTCCAATGGCATGCCGCCATGCAGGGGGACCATGTACCTAGGTCACGTACATCAGGCAGTGACAGGTGAACTGGGACCATGTGTACTAGAATACTCAGGAGTGGTTCCCACCACGGTCGGTCAGATGGGAAGCTGTCATCTTGATTCTCACTGGATACCCTTACTCAATCATGCCTATTGTGAGCTGAGGGCCGGTTGACGCGGTTAGACCTGCTATTAGTTAGTACACTCACTGTTGTGCTTTGGCTCGGTTTGTCTCGCCTCAGGGCCAGCTTGGGGTTACTAGCGTATTGTTTGCTCTACAGCTGAAGCGGGCGCTTCTAGAACAGGGCAAGATTGATTAGGCCAGTTAGCATGACAAAGGTCTTTTCGGCACTGGCAGAATGGTGCAGGCTGTGAAGTAGTGCCTTTGCAGAACATAGATTTTCAACATTCGGCTAGGAATTGAGTAGCAGCAGGACGGTATTGAACCATGTGAGCAATTGGTTTTGGGTTCGTGCTCATCAGGAGCAAGGGAATTGCATTCTGTTCCATCAGGGTACGGGGACCGTCTATAGCACCAGAAACTGTAGAGCTGCCATTTTCGCCCTGGGCTGGGGTGTCAATGTCTTCCAACTTTGCAGCCAGACTCTAGGCAGGCAAAGGCATACGTGCGATGGTGCAACAGGCACTTAGCAGTAGAGTTAGATGTCTCATCATACCCCGATATAACGTCCGTGATGAAACGTAGGTTGTGGCTACACACGACCAGGCACTCTAGGGCAGCGGGGGTGGGCTAGTGCCAAGAGGGTGCGGGTTGCCTGGGTAGGGCTGCTGGCTTGGAGGGAGCACTACTCGGATCACCACGAGGCCACATTTTGCATTCATAGAAGGCTGAATTGATGCTTTTATGGCTTGGTGCCAGTTGCTTTAGTTATGCGCATGTTTCTTGGCAGTGTCTGAAACATTCAGAACGCAATGCTGGTGGTTAGCCTGTTGTCATGCTGTTCGGAGGTATTTTAGCTCAGGCATGGCCAAGCATGGGTTATAGGCCGGTGGTCTGCCCTGGGATTCGTGTTAACAGGCAGGTGAAGCAGCAGAACCTGGAGGGGCCCGAGTTTGACCTCTGGATACTAGGGAGGAGCGTGGTTGCTCACTTAGTAGCCCGCCCCTGATTTCGACGAAACAGGTACCTTTGATGCGAGTATCGGTACCGGGTAACTTCTCCCGCCCTCCAGCACTGGCTGGCAGCTATGCAGGTTGTGGAAGTGGCCTTCCAACGGGGGCGATATAGTCTAGATGATTAAGGGAACCCCCGGGGTAACACTTTTATAGCGACAAGTTAGCAGGAGACTAATTGGCTTTCCCAAGCTTCAAAATAGAGAAGAAATTTACACGTTGGTTCTCCTCTGTGGTCACTCTGTCCTGTCTCTCCCTGGTATACCAGCAGAATTTTGGGAGGGCAAGGCTTCACAGTTGGTGGTGACTGAGGGAATACGTTGGGCGTACTCCAACTGAGTGAAAGAGGAAGTAAGGGGCCTTGCAACGCTTACCTCCTCCCGCACTGGCACTGTGGTGGTCTGAGATGACACCACGCGCTATTTGGCATGGAGCTCGCTCGCTCAGGCGACGCCATGGAGGTGTCTAGAAGAAAAGTTAACAGCGCCATGCGCAAGTTCACTGAGCAAAGAGGCTTTAGCTTCATCAGGCATGGCCTTCTGCACGCCAAATCAACGGGATGCCTGATGGGCGATGGGGTTCACCTCTCGGATCTAGGCATGGATTTAATTTTACTGGATCTAGGGGAAGCACTGGCAGCTGCGGGTTGCAAATAATAGGGGACTTTGGTGGGGGGCCCTGGTAGTGACGGTGGCCACTCCCAAGGCTGTGGAGGAGTTACAGGGCGATCCAGGGTCTGCACATACCAAGGGGTACAGCATGCAGCAGCACCGCGGGGTGCTAAGCCAGGATACCCAGGGATGTTTAGCGTGTCCCCTGGAAGAACGACGGCGCCCCGTTAACCGAAAGGCGGTTGTGGGTCTGAGCAACCGGGGGCTGCCATGTATGCTCCGCCCACCGATCACGGGGGGGCGTGTGAAGCATGTGGACTGGTGGTCCACGGATGGGAGGGGTGGACCCCTCCCAATATTTGGTATACACCAGTTGGCGTTGCCATGATGACTCTAGGCTTATCAGACGGGCAGGCGGCATAGGGCTGGCCTGCCCTGGGATCGCCCGTAAGATAACCCACCTTGTTTGCATATTGGTTATGCTAATAAACCTGCAGCAATATTTCTCCACTTACATTCAGTGTCGTGTGTTTTATTTATGTACTTATGTACTTATGTGCTTTGTGATAACTGTTGCCGATATTGGCACTAAGGTCTGTGAAGTACTGGGGTGGGTGGGGGGGTGGCGGCGGCTGTGTGTGTGCCCGGGCTGACGGGGAGGGGGGGGGGGGTATGCACTGACCGCAACCTGCCAGGGAAGTGCACAACTCTTGCATCCCCTCTTACTCTGCCTGCCATTGCGCTCCATGCGTCTAGTAGTTGGGATCGAGCCCTGGGTCTACCCGCTCACAGGGCCCTGCATGGCGGAGTCCTGGCCCAACGCGATCAAGGATAGGCAGTCTCAAGGGGAGGCGGACAAGCGAGGCTCGTCGATCTTGCCCCCTCCCCTGCAAAGTTGCACTCCCCGCCCCAGATGCCGGGGGCTCGTCTGTACACAAAGTGGGGAGCAACGCAGCTCTCTGCCCCCCCCCCCCCCACAGCTCGCCGACTGTCCCCCTGGCCTGGCTCCGAAAAGGAAATTCCCGGACCCTCGGCGCTGATGCCGGAGTCGGCCTCTCTCTTCCCCCATGGGCTACCCGCTGGGGGCTCCCATACACCTTAAATCACGTCTGAAGCTAATTGGTGCCTAGTAGCCAGGAACTATTACCCCCGCATCTGAGGCCAAGCAACAGCGGATGCCAGCAGGCCTTCCCGGCTGCCGCCTCCTATGCCAAACACCCCATCACCCAAACCCCCGTCGCACCCCTGACCCCTGCCACACTGGTGCCGGCAGATAGCGGACCTCGCAGGGGCCGGGGCATCTGTACACGCGACAAGGTCCCGTGTATATGTACCTCTCCCCCCCGCCCCCTCCTGCCCGGAAGGGACGTGGGCATTGGGGACCCGCGAGGGTCCCAAACACTGGGAGATGGACTCGTGTGCCATCCTGTGGCAATAAGGGGGGGCCGCCCTCTTAGGAGGGCCCCCTGCGTGGGCCCGGGGCAGCCCTGCAACCTCGTGAAATGCTGCGGGTCCATCAGAGGCGTTATAGGGTGTCGGCCACACTACAGAACCAGACTATGGGCGTGAAGCGGGTTCACACCTCAAGACACACACCCAGGGCTGCACAACTCCGATGGTGGATGAGCCGGAGGGCAGGGCTGAAGCCGGCCTTCAGCGGATGCAGGCAAGGGGTAAGGTCCCTACTCCCTGCTACCATCCCCTGTAGGGCGGCTTCAGCCCTGGTCGTTGAGGCCACAGAAGCGGTCTCCGGCTCATCCGCCGTCGGTGCACGGATTACTGTTTTGTCACCTGAGATATCTCAACTCTGGAATATTCGGCGTGCGGTCTATCAGGAGGGGGTGGTGACTGGAGTCGGAGGATGTTTTTCATGAATGTTTACTTTCACTACAGTCAGTAGTATTACTTAAAACAAGAAAGCAGTGTTCAGCTGCGCTCGTCCCTTTAAAAAGGGGATTACGTCAAATTAATTAAAACCTTATCGGATATAAAGTGACCCAAGTCGCCTTAGTCCAGCGCCTTGAGACACTAGATACGGTTAAGGAGCTACATTAGATTGCCACCCACTCAGTCATCTCATTTTACAGTATTGGTGCCACAGTGCATGAGGCCTGACCCCAGGCATTCGTCCATCCAGCCCAACCCCCAACCTGCAGAGCGCTCGCAGGAGTAAGGAGGCCGCAGTTTATTATTGTTCTTTAATTCTTCACCTCACAATAAATACATCAAAAGTTACCACAAGCTTTAAGGAAGGACGAGTCCAATGATGATGTGGCCTATATTTGATTTTTGCTGCCTCTTGTGGGGTGGTGGTCGTGTGGGAGCGCGGAACCATTTGCAGTTTTTCGGCTTAATTCACTACCTTTGCAAGTGTCCTTCAGCAGGTTCCAGTCCTGCTTGGGCCGCAAGAAGCCGTACCCCTTAGTTGAACCTCCAGTCTCTCCCACCCAGCAATCTCCACCCCTCCATGAAAGCTGTGACTGAAGAGTGCAGGATCGATCCCAGAGCCTGGACCCCTCAGAGTCTGCCTTTCAAGGCTTCCATCGCCTTTTTGAGAGGATTTGTAAAGTGCCCACAGCTGTGGAGGCCGCATCAGAGCACTGAGGGCAGCAAGGTAATGTGACAGACAGGGCTGAAAGTGAATACAAGTCACAGAGCTCACAGGCCTAGCGTGGACCATCAAGGCTCTGCTGGATTCCAAGGGGAGTCACGGAGGAGGGAAGGGGTCCCCAGGAGAGGGTCCTTGATTGCGCAGTCTTCTGTCCATGAACCACCTGCACCATGTTATTAGACTGACCTCAAGTTCAGGGATGCCCACCACAGGCGTGGGATCAAACGGGAACACTCTGGACTTTGGTGCTCACACGGTACACCACAGCTGTTTTTCTGTTGGTGTTAGGGGCGCCCCAAGAGCGTGTTTCATGGGGTGCTTCAACTTTTAGTTTATTCAACCAAAATGGTACAAACAAGCTCTGGTCAAACTCCAGCACACCAAATGAGTGGTGGCTGGTGACCTTTGCAAGCAGAGAGGTGTAAAACCTGGTGTGACCTGCAAGGAGTGATGGTAGACCGCCTCCTACTACAACGCGACGCTCAGTCTCAACCATCAGATGCAGCGAGTCTCCCACCCTACATCTTGCTTACGCCATACTGCATTTACAGGTTCATTGGAATACTACCATCATGTCCTACCTTTGTGTTTATGAATCAATCTTACTTACACCTTCTCATTCACATGTTTTCCCTTGAATGCAGTCCATGTTCTAGCATCACTCTCAGCTGCCTGCAGTCAGAGCTGGACCTCACAGGAGATGGGCCTGCCAGACGTGGCTCCTTACTTTTTGAACAATAAAATTACTTTCAAATGATGCGGGCTCGGCGGAGGATTTTCTACATAACATACTAGTTTTTATATTATTTGTGAAAAATGTGAAAGAAATAGTGGCCAGTACAGAATTGGCGAGTTTCTTCATAACTCCTAATAATCACACATGTTGCACGGCAGAAATACGAATATACACGTTTGCCATTGCTTTACAAGGGGGTAAAGAAATGGCAAGTTCGATAGAAAACGAGGCCCAAAATGGCATTTTCACTAGTCAGGCTACAGCTGGCACATAGGAAAAGTCAAACTATAGATTACACATTTTAATCAATAACTTTTGACCTGACTAATTTTTATATTTAATAAAAATGTAATCTAATGGTAAAGTCAGATTTTCGTTAAACAGACAGGAAATGCAACTTTTAGAAAGTTACCTTTACCCTGCCTGAAGCTGCTAGAGGCAAATTTGCATGAGGTCTCCAGCAACTGCAAAGCTTAATACTTGGCCTGAATAGGTGTGGAAGTCCACACAGGAGCTACACAATAGGTTGATGTGAGAAGTCAGGGATGACTCCCCTGAGCTCAGCAGAATATACAGTGTGGATATTCTTTTGACACCACAGTGTCAAATCCAGTCTGACAGGTCAGTTTGAACCATATGTAACGCCCTTTGGCACACTTGAATGAGAGAGAAAAAGAAGCAACAAGGATTCTTGCGAATTCCATCTACGTTCTGTAGGACCCTGCCTTTGTCTATCAGATGTCTACCTCCTGGTTTGCTGTTGTTACTGGGCCTGCTTCAAACTGGATTTTAGTGTCAGATGTGGGAGGACAGTGGGGATTACCACAATGCACTCCCCTACACATCTTCAATCTTCAGAGTCCAGGATTAGTGTATCTGAAGGCTTTCCGCGTCTTGAAAAGGCCCCAGCACATAGCATTTTGGGCCTGTCTGCAGTAGGGCAAACAGGAACTACTGAAAAAGTGAGTATGGCGGACTCAAAACCTTTTAAACCATTGGTTTGGCTAGGGAGTGCCAAGGAATCACCCCCACACACTAGCTGGGGTCATTAAGATTAAATGTGGCATTCATAGGAACCACATTCAGAACACTTTGACCCTACAGAGGAATAGAAGAGGACTATACCTGCTGTCTGACCTGTGAGCATCCCGAAGGACTGGACCTGCTCACCCTCGTACCCAGGATGAAGAAGAGGAGTCCAAGAGTCAGTTGGCTGACTACTTGCGAGTCCCTACAATTCTCAGATAAGCAGCGGCAATTGGAATTTGGACTATGACTTTGTTGGCAGCATCTTCATGGCTCTAGATAGTCTCAAGCTGCCCCGTGAACCCAGCGGAGGCCCTGGGGGACTTAAAACATGTACTCCTACGATTGCTTGGGACACCAGGAAGAAGTTTAGAATCTTTTTTAAACTTTTGCTCCAGAGCCAAGGGAATCCACGTGAAAAGTATGTAACCAGCAGTTTCCAAGGCGTTGGGCTGAATTTCAGATTCATTCCCCTGAAAGGATGCGATATCTTTAAAAAAAAAAGAAAGTCTCTGTTTTGGGACTTTGAAACTATTTCAAACAAATACCTCGAAAGCACCAGGGCCATATCAGAACAAACCTGTGACAGGTACCCGAACAGCAGTTCCATGGAGGCAGCTACAATTTCACATTTGTCCTGCGGGGGAGACAGATTTTTCTTTCGACAAAATAAATAAATAATACAAAGTCTATTTTGGGATTATGACTTCCAAACTTTTTAACTTCCGGACTTTCACTAGGACCAATGCTCTTGCTTTATCTGACCAGGGCTTCATTGCGGCTGGCCTCCAATCGCACCGAGCTTCCAGTCTGCCGCTTCTATAACAGATTTAAAAATTGATATCTCCAGTTTCCCCTGATTGGATTTTTTTTTGTTTTGTTCTTATTCCACTAATAAAATATTTCTCATTATTTTAAAAGGTGATTGTGCAATGGTATTGTGTAATTATATATCGCTTACTAGCCCCGATGAGGCATTGAAGCACTATTCAGAAGTAGCATGCTACTCCGAAAGGTGGATTAATGTGGCTTTTTGAACTGCTCAAATACTTTCCACATTGCCTTTGATTTAAGCCGGACTGCTTTGTGTCATCTGACCAGGGACTGAGTACAGGTTTATTTTATTTACTTAGTGTGACATCTAGCAGGAGGTGGCCTCTTTCCTACTAGATTTTATATTGTTTTAACAATTGTATTTTATACATATAAATAATTTTATTACAGTATACCTGATGGTTGCCTAGTGGGGAGGTTTATGGCCAACACAGTATGTCTGGGTTGGTTACGGTGACAGACCAATGTAAAAGGCCAGATTGTTTATAATGAAAAGTTACTTTTATTGTAACAGGCCTGACATACCAATTGTGAAAAACATATGTTAAAGTCGCAAGGCAAGTACGGACAGATTGTTATTACTCTAATACAGCCTAAAAATTGGTATGTTGCTACATGAAATGTCAGATTACCTTTGTAGTGAATTCTTCTGGTGTCAATTACTGCCTCTGACATACCCTAGAAGGGGGTGAGGGGGGTTACTTGCGATGTAATATTTGTTGCCAGACAAATTGAACGATGCTGGAGACAAAACCCCTCTCTGGCTCACCTCTCACTTAAGATCTGAACGGCTCGCATACAAGAAACACATCTTAAGAGAAAAGGCCACTTTCTTTCACTTTCAACTGGATCGTGCGAAAAACAGACCCAGAGAGCTCTTTAACATAATCAAACAACCACTGCCTCACAATCAAATACACCAGTCAGCATTAAACATTGTGGGGAAAGAAAGAGAAAAAACAGTAACTACATCACTGACAAAGTTGCACAAATTCTGCAAACTTTTATCCTTGATATCAATCTGTCATCTCTATCCAACTGTGTCACTGACCCTTCAGTCGCCCCTGAAACCCCATGGGACCGCCATCAGCCCAAAAACAATGCTATCTTGCAATTAAGGGCTACACCTGCACCATGACTACGGAAGTCATTGTGGACTGTGAATGTGCACTTTTCAAAATTTTCCTCAACACTAACTTCACTCTGTCTGGCCTCTTGATCTACCGCCCCCAGGGCCCTCAAAGGATTTTACAGAAGCCCTAATCACCGCGTCGGGCCTATGAGCTACCAGGTCGGGTAATTTCAACAATATTGGGGACCTCAAACTGCACTTTGAAGCGAGCCAAGACAGTGAGATTAGCAATTTCCTAGAGGTCCTTGCATCCTTCCAACTACCGCAACGTGTCCAGAATAGTACACACTCAGCAGGGCATTTGTTGGACTCTATTTTTTCCAATCTACCTGCCCTCATAATTAGCCAACCCCTCCCTATGAGCTGGTCTGACCACTATCTGGTATCCATGACACAACAAGGAATAGGTCATCCTCAGGATGTACCACGGAAACCCGTTCAAAAGCGCCCCTGGCATAAATTGGATGCTGACCACTTTCGCGACTTTCTCCTTAATCAAGCACCTAATCTTTCAGATAACCCTGACAGGACCGATAGCATCCTGTCTGACTGGCTCACGCATTCCCTTGACACTCCTATCCCCGCCAAGCTGTCCCACAGTCGCAGAACTCAGTCGAGCCCGCGGTTCAACGATAATCTGGCCCTGGAATGGGCTTGGAGACAGCAATATGACCCAGCCCTGAAAGTACAATATCGGGTGGGCATCAGAAAATACCACAAGTCCATTCAGATAGAAAGAGCTGATTATTTTGCAGATAAATTTAAAAATAGCAGCAATCCTGCAAAATGTATCTTGTGCTTACTTAAGGACCTCAAATCTTCAGGGCAACCTACCAACTCCCCCCCCCCACCCACCATGTGCGGCACAGGCCGCATTCTTAATTAAGAAGGTTGAGGACGTTAACAAAACTTTTCCAGACACTGCGATTAAAGCAGCCCCCCATCTCAGTCTAGCGCCGCCTCTTCACTCTCCGCTTTTCCCGCGCTCTCTCAAGAAGTCATGTCCACCATTTGCAATACCTTAAATCTGGATCCCGAGAGGATCCTCTCAAACAAGATCAGTTTCAGAAATTCCTACCTCAGCTCCATCCCCCTTTTTGTAATCTCATAAATCTGTCTATATCCTCTGCTGTAGTTCCTTTCACCTGGAAAGACGCAAAGGTGATTCCACTACTCAAAAAAAACCACTTTGAAAATTCTCCGGCTTGGAATCGTCCACTCTCTCTCTCTCTCTCTCTCTCTCCTCCCTCTGATGTCCAAGGTCACTGAAGCTTATATCAATTCCATGCTCACCACCTTCATTGAAGCCAACAATCTGCTAGACCCCTCTTAAAACGGCTTCCGTCCATGACAGCACTGAAACTGCCCTTTTGGCCATTACGGAACTATACAGAGCTCACTGGATGAAGGACAACCCTCAGCGCTGATGCTTCTGGACCCGAGCGCTGCATTGGATACGGTGTCGCATTAGATCCTTCTACAGCAATTAGAGGATATTGGCATCGGTGGCTCGGCCCTGGGTTGTCTCTCCTCCTTTTTAGCTGAGAGATCCTTCCAAGTGATTGCACAACCCTTTCTGTTCTCAGACGCACGCTGTGCACCAAGGGGTTTCTCAAGGCTCTGCTCGGAGCCCCACTCTATTTAATATCTACCTTCAACCCCTAGCAGCAGTCGCTAAGGACAGGGGCCTAACTGTGGTCTCCTATGCAGAAGACACACAGTTAGTGGTCACGTTATCTGACAACTCCACACAGGACGCATTCAAATTTAAAGATGATTTAACAGCCATTGCGGACTGGATGACATCTAACTGTCTTCAATTGAACGCCAGCAAATCTGAGATCCTGTTGGTGGGCAAAAACACTCATCCGTGGAGTGAGCTCTGGTGGCCGTCCACCCTAAGCCTCCCACCTACCCCCAAACAGACTGTTAAAAATCTGGGCGTTTGGGTTGGCTCTGTATTGACCTTCAAGGGCACAAAACGCGGCCATCCGATGCTCTTTGGCCTGCCCAGAACCTGCTCCATTTCTAACTTTATCAGCAGATTACACTAGCTTCTGGTTAAGGAACGAATCAACTTCAAAGCCCTCTGTATCTCCCATAGAATCCTGAATACCCATCCCCCGATATTTTAGCTGATATTCTTGCGCCCTACACACCCACCCGCCAGCTGCGCTCTTCTGGTCAGCACCTGGCGTCTGTTCCTCAGGTTAAGAGAGCCAGGGCAGGAGGGTGCTCCTTTCATGTTCTTGCCCCAAAAGTCTGAACTCCCTCCCTGTGAGCATGAGAAGCATTCAAAATCATGGGGCATTCCATGAACGTGACTTGCTCATTCGCCTTTTTGTCCCTGATACCTTTCTCCTCTAGATGGCCTGTATTTTTACTTTTTGACTCTATAACCATTGAGTGCTGTACTGTCTAGTGACTTTCACAATAAGATTTCCTTCTGTACCTCTTGTAAAAGTATTTATGTATTTGTAGAACCAGTAAAGCTTTCTGATACCCTCGGGTCCAGAAAGCACTATATAAAACTCAAATAAAATAAATATATTTTTAGTTGTCTGCTAGGATGATGCAAAAAAAAAAAAAAAAAATACATACATCTATATATAGTTATAAATATATATCCATACAGATACAAAGAGGGCTTTCACGTCCGCTCTGTTCCTACCACTGATCTGTCTGAGTGCCATTTACACTCAGATTCGATCCATGACAGCATACTGTATGGGGTAATGGTTCAGTCCGCATCAGTCACTGGTACTCTTGCTCAGTGAATGAAGGCATTCTCTGATCACATGAGCACTGCCACCTGAACAGGAGTGTGCTTCAGTGTCCGTGCTGGTTGGCCAGTCCTTTACTTTTCAATGTTCTCCTTTTATAGTCCCCCCTTGCATTTCTTTCGTTCTCCTCTTTTTATATTAATGTTTGTTAAGAGGATACTACACTTCTCCAGTCAACGCCAATAGGGTGGCTACTTGCTGCTCATTTCATCTGCAGTGCGCTGCATCCCACATGGCCACATCCTTTGCACCAGGAGACCTTTATGGAATGGTCCATAGTTCCTCATTGTTTTACCGTTCTAAGATGGCCAACACTTTGGTTCTAAATGTGGGGGCCATGCTGGAACTTTAATATCACAATGAACTATTTATAATATTTCTTCAAGAGGGACACCTGCTGCTAGGTTGTGTTATTGCAAGCATGTGCACACCATGTTTAGACAGCAGTATCTTGCATGTTTGTGTGTGTACTATTTCAGTTGTGTCAGAGGGTGAATGCAGAAATGAGTATGTGGATGGATAGATGGATGCATGAATGAATGAATGCAAAGATGAGTGCATGTACGATGAATGATTATGTGCCTAAACCCATCAATGACAAAAGGTACTTTCATTCATAAGCCAGACTGACATTGCCAATGCTTGTTTAAAGGGTCATCAATAAAGAAGTTGCTCAGCATCCATTGTTCGACCATTATGGAATGCTGCTGTCCATACTTTCTCCTTGTTTTTCTGCTACCAAGATGCCCCACATCTTGGTACTAAATTAGTTGGCCATGGACTTTAAAACAATAATAAACTATTTATAAGACCTCTGCGAGGCGGACACCCACTGATATGTTCAATGTCATTATTATAAGCACCAGCCTGCCGTAGACAGCAGCATGCTTTCTTTTTTTATATGTGTGCTTTTGTCTTGAATAGGTTGTTGAATTTGTAGGCTTTTATTGTGGTTGTGTCACAGGGTAAATGCACGAATGAGTTAGTCAATGCATGAATGAAAAGATGAGCGACTGACTGCATATACGAGCACTTACTGAGTGCCTAAATCAACAAAATGACAAAAAACGGCACTTTCATTCTTAAGCAACACCTATTTGCATGGTCAAGGTCCGTTTCAAACTGTGTGCAGACGATGCCCCACTGCACACTCTCGGTAATCAAATTGTTTTGCTGTGCAGTTAAAGTGGCACGTGAATCATGTATCCTAGAAAGGGCAGTCAATCAATAAACTCTGTACTACTTTTTGCACCGACGTCTACGACTATACCCAGCTTTCTTACTCCTCCTCAGCACGAACAAGGTTCACTTCACGAAACAACTGTGTCCCTGGCCATCAACAGCAGCATGCAGTGGGGCCACTGTCCTGGTCTGACGTCTTTTCCGGGCTAGATACAAGGGGAGGTGAGCTCATGAGGGAATTTCCATCATCTGCTAATGCAGGACTCCCCGAGAGTAGAGTGTGAGACACACTACTCAATTTCGGCGACATCTTTTACTCTAGGACTTCCTTGGAATATTGTAATCCTTTGCACTGGGCTTAGACGAAACAAAGTATTTTGCTCAAGTGAAAATGAAACATGGTGGCATTAAATTTAAAAAAGTAAAATTAAACTTGTAAAGCATAGAGAGCTAGCCCCTAATCCCAATATCGAGAGTACTTCGACCATGCTTGTATCTACCGCCCACCCCCCCGGCGTGAGCAGCCGCAGGTCCCTCGTGATGGTTATTGATAGAACTCTGCCGGACTCTGCTTCCTTTAGTCTCGCCCACCATTATATCCCAACCCTGACCCCTTGAGCTCCTCAGCCGCTCCATGCATCTCCCATCTGCTGGTAGGAGAGTTCCACTTCTTTCACCCTTCTGAGTTCACTGTGGTCACCATCAATCTTCAAACTGCCCAGTGACACCCGCACTGTTCCTAAACTAAAAACTTCACGCCCGAGTACTATACAACCGGCCTCACCTCTACTAGGAGACACCAGGCCAGTTAGTGACCGTTCAGCATGACAGCCAGCCAGACACAGCCTACTCCATCAAATTGGCCTCCAGGTCACCTTCACTGCCATCTTGGAGTCTTCACTCTAGGTCTCACCCCCAAGTCCTTGTGCAGCACTGCAACTCCAGAATTTCACCCTCCACCCATGCCTTCATTGGAAGCCAGAGTTTCATCAACATTGTCCTCCCCTAAAGAGAACTCCAAGTGCTACCTGCTTCTGGGCAAAACCCCGGGGCTCTTAACCCTTCCCCCTCCCCTGCAATGGGGTCATCCTCCTGGCCCGGAATCCATATTCCCACACAGACTCACCTGCCAGGTCGAAGCAAAACTTCCAAATGGGCTCAAACTCAGAGTCCATAACCACTCATGGAGCAGGCTCTGAGCCGATACAGATACGGACTGAGCCCGTATCCACACATGGAATTCTAGCAGAAGGCTCAACCCATGACATCCATTCCAAGGGGCCCGACCATCTATCTTCCATCACCCCAACATTCAGAGCATCTTGCCTCTCAGGAGGTCAAACGCACTATAAAACATATGAAAACGAAAACTCTGCCCATGGCGGCTGATAAAATTATGTGCAAACAATAACATGATGAACTACTAATATAGGATCAATGCCCTAAAAAACAAACAAAAAAAACAAGTCCACCCTTGACACCAGCAATTCACATACCACAGAGAGGAGTGTGTAGCGAGGCAAATTCCAATGAGCACAGACGTGGGTGAAACGCCATACATGTTTACTGCCTTCACTGGTGCACCTAGTCCAGGCTAACTTTGTCTGCTGAGCAGAATCAAAGAAACAAGAAGAACAGCAGACACCCAGGAGATGGCTGTCAATATCCCACAATGGACGATTTCCACAAGCGACCAGGAGTAAAACAAGTTGTGTTAAAGTAATCTATCAACAGTGATCTAAGTATATAGGGTAAATCTCTTTTGGAAATTTGGACTCATTCGGGTTGTCCTGTATTTCTATATGATAATGCTAAGGCTGATTTATATAAATGCCTTTCTGAATTTATAATTAAAAGCTTACTAATACCAATCCTAGTTGTGGAGTAGTTATTGCATAACCAAATTGGTTATACTATTATGGGATTGAATTGTGATTACTCTCTCCCTCTTACCCATCAAGCAGCTAAAAAGACTGGTTGAGTAGGGAATTTTAAGTGGGCCCAAGCTCGCTCATATCCAAAGCACCTAAAACAGAAAACTGCAAGAAACTGGGGCTAAGAACTTTAAAAGACACAGACCTTCACACCCTCTTCTTTTGTTACAAATTGTAGGGCGGGGAGTAAGTGTTAACTGCACCAGGTAGGCGTAGGCTCAAATTCCACACGCTTGCTATAACTTTAGAGAAAGAAAAGTTGATTATTTCTTCCAGCATTACGACTCTGTTGAAAAGTGAAACAAAAAAACAGAAGTGAAATTCAAAAATAGGAGGGAAGATGCAAAGGGAAATTCCAGAACAAATGGAAGGTGTCTCTTGAATCCATCTCATAGCTGTCACCACCCTGTCTCAGCGTGGCGGCTGGTGATCTTTGAAAGTGGTAGGGCATTAAAGTTTCTTATGACTTATGTAGTGAGCGATGCAGGCAAGCTTAATGGACAAATGTGGGGTCCAGGCTGGATCCTCCTCCAGAAGAAGAAAATTGGGAAAAAAAGACCTGCACATCTTCAACCACCTCTTCTTCAGCACCTTCTTTTCACTCTTGCCCTAATGCACTTCCTTGCTTCTCCCTGACTTCACCACGTCCAAACATACACTGCACTCACTCACATTTGAGCAATTTATTTTACTTTTGCCCTGTAAATATTTTGCCATCTGTGCACCCCCTTCACACAAATTTCACAAAATTGCTATTACAACCAGAATACATGACCACTGTTCTGTGTCCTCTTCAGAGAGACCAACCCACGGACAGGCACTTTGCTTTGGCTTATGGGTCAGCGTCGGAGCTCTCAATCAAAGCCCCTCATTACCATATGCACAGCTCAAAGAACGCAATGAATAAAATACAGAAAGAAACATCATAATTAAATAGCAAACTCAAGAGAGAGAGGCAAGATTAAGTAAGATATAGTCCCAATGCATTTCGTCTGAAAGCCCTTCTTATGGGCTAACTGCAAAATTTTTTTAAAAAAATAAAGCGGCCAATTAGCATTATAGAGGATCCTAAACAACAGAATCACAAACAAAACTTCAAAACAAGCAGTACAAGACCTACATATACAAAAGCATACCTCCCTCTACCCAACTGTACCATATAATACATGCACGCTCAACCAAAAAAAACACTGGAATACCCCACGAAAATGCAGAGAGACTATCTGCATATTTAACCAGGATGTACTATTGATTCCAGCGTGCTACATGTTAAGACCTGGACAGACATGCTTGCAGCTTTTAAAAGCTTAGAAGTAAGTTGCCTCCATTGTGAATTTAAAAAAGTATTGAAAAAAAGATTTGAAAAACTGAAGAACATAAATTGACATGAAGAAAAATTGGATGCAAGTTTTTATTAAAGTAAGCCATGCTGTGCAGCTTGCGACTGGAGTAAAATACTGCCCCAGCCTATTTTTGAACTTTAAACAGGTGCCCACTGGGACAGGGCACGCAGCAAGCGAGCAGGCATAACTTTTTGCCTGGAGCATTTATCGTGTTGAATATGGGATACATTGGTGTGCATGCATTTATTCACTGTTGATACAGCAGATAAGCACTTATCTTGCCGTTGTACTTAACTGGGATATTTCAATCAACTTCACAAGGGAATAAGAACACTGGCCTGCTTGTCCTTTGCATCTATTTCATGGGGGAACAAATGCTGCAGCTCCACTTCAAATGAAGCAAGTGACAAGCAGCCAGGGCCTGGGATGTAACGGGGGGGGGGAGCTTAGTGTGGCAAGGGGTCTCTGTGAGAAAGGGGCTCTGTATATACTGTTCCCCAATAGGTACAGTGTGTACAGAGTCCACAGTCCCCAGAGGTTTGGCAGAGGCTAAAGTTAGATATAACCTTACTCTCTAAAGTGGTAGCCTGGTCGAGCAGTAAGGCAGTACCAGAGGACAGTGTAAAGCATTTATTGTACACACTCAGTCAGCAAATGGTCTCACACACTCAATAACTGAACGCTAGGCCAATGGTTTATATATAAAAAAATATATGCTTGTTTTATTTTAGAACCAACAATAGTTATTAAAATATACTTTCTCAGAATGAGATGCTTTATATAAATACTTTTGCAACATGCAATTGGCTTTTGTAGAAAGTTAAAAGTGGTTGCAATAGGCAACACAATTTTAAACACAATAATGCATCGAGTTCAATGGACGTTTCAAGTTATTTGCAATAGATTACTTTTGGAATTCCAAGACTGGATCCTAGATTCAGTCCTGGGTCAGTACTTAGAAACAAGTGATAAAAGTCGACTTAGTTGCTGTTATGATTTTTAGACAATACTTTGCTATTTTAAAAGTTGACAGAAAATATTTCATATAAAACAGTCAATGATTCCCTATGGAAGAAAATTCAAGTTGCAGGTATAGTATGTTCTCGTTACTTTTGTAATCCAGTACTAGGTGCCTAGAATCAGTACTGGGACCTTTACCCAAAACAGGTAAGTAATTACGTTTTCACAATTTATACGATTTTTAAAGAATGTTAGAATCCGGGGTCTCTGGTTGGCGCAGCAGGTATGTACTTACGACAAGCAGGGACCCTTTCCTCTAAGTCAGGGCGTAGGATTACCTCTTTAAAAATAACCCCTGCTCACCCTCTAGGTAACGTGGCGCGAGCAGTCAGGCTAGATTCCAGAGGGCATTAGGTTAAGCGTTCAAGTTGTCCCACACAATAATCACCACCCCACCACACAAAGACACAAGGCTGTATTTATATCAAAATAAAGTTCTTTATATATAAAATTTCTTTACGCAGGCTTGTTAAAATACAGTTCTTCAATTAAATAAGGTTCCAGTTACTTTAAATGCTTTTAGACAGTCCACAGTTCTTAAAATGGCACTTTTCTACTTAAAATAGGCTTCTTTGGGTGCCTGTGCGCTTCGTAGCGCCTTCGGTACGCTTCTTACAAGGTTTTAGACGTGTCTTGCCGTTTCTCACGCTTCTCGCGTGAGCACGCGTACGCTTGCCGTTTCTAACGCTTCTCGCGTGAGCACGCGTACGCTGGACGTGAACCGTACGGACCGTACCCTCGTTGGTACGCGTCGTACACGTCCGGTACGCCTCTTGCCAAACCTCACGCTTCTCGCGTGAGCAACGTACTATACTTTGAATGGGGGACGGTTCGTACCTTTCCGGTTCGTCTCGCACAGCTACTTCGGAGGTTGCTAAAGCTCACGCTTCATGCGTGTACAGCGTAGCGGGTCTCCAAAGCCAGTACGGATCAAACAAAGCCACGGACGGGTCGCATTCAAGCACGCTGCGAACAGTACCTCAAATTCTTGTTGGGCAAAGGTCCTGGCGGCTCCAGAAGGCTGTGAGGGGTGTCCCACGTCACGTTGCTGTCCCTTGAGGTCAGTGGATGGCGATTCTTCGTGGGGCACTTCTAGACTTCCAGACACGTACCAGAGGGCAGAAGCAGGAGGGGCAATCTCTTCAGCGTGTCGCGCTGCCGGCTTCACAGGGAGGACACGAAGTGCATCGCAGGTCTTTGCAGGGGCTTCCACGGCCAGGGGGTCGCTGAGGCCCGGATCTTGGAGCCTACTCAGTCTCTTCTTTGCGTTGCGAGCTATGGCTCGGAAGGGGGGGGGGGGCAGTTGCTTGCGGTGCTTGGACCAGGCAGACAGGTCTTCGCGGTGCTCGCAGTAGCCCCGGTGGCAGATGTCGCAGTGCTCAGTTGAGGGGCACAAGGTCCTCAGGGGTCAGCGTCACAGGATCGCCTCCAGCAGCTTCTCTTCTTCTGGGGGAAAGGTAGCGCCCACTGTTCCTGGGGCGCAGTTCAGGGGGCAAGTTCACCAGCAAGCCCTTGGAGATTGTTCAAAGCACAAGTTGATTCAAAAGTCTTTTCCTTTAGTCTTTTCCTCTCCTTCCAGCAGTCAGGCACCCACCGCAGGCCAGTCTCTCAGGCATAGAGACAGTACTCCTCCATGCAGCTTTTCCAGGTCCTTCTCCTTCAGGCAGAGTTTCTTCTTGGCGCAAACAGGATCCGATTTCTTAGGAGCAGGGCTCCTTCTTTTATAGCACAATTCTTTTGTTCTTTGTCGCCAGGGGGCCTGGGCCAGTCCAGTTATGGAGCACTTTGTTGTGGTGACTCTGCTCTTTCCTTTCAGCAGCAGGGCAGAGACATCAGCCACTCCACAGGGGGCGGAGCCGGCATTGTGGTGGCAGAGCACAGGTCTATTCATAGTCAAAGGTGTACTCCTCCCACCCATCCTGGTGTAATCTCTCTACCCACCACCTGGCAGCCAGCCTGTCTCCTGGAATTCCCCAGCCCTGCTCTTCCCTGTTACTAGGCAGAACACACACACACACAGCAGAGGCGGACTGAAATGGCCAGGTCAGTAAATACTAACTTTCTAAAAGTAGTATTTACAAACACAGGATATTAAAATAACTTTACTAAAAGAAGTATTTTATTATTCTGAGTTCAGGCATACTAAATATAACTTTCTACCATGCTCTATGAGTTCACTGGGATTACAGCGTGTAGTAATTCCAGCAGCCCATTCTGGCCTATGGAGAGCAGGTAGCCTTCAATAGTGAAAAACGAAAATGGCTGTAATTCACGATTAAGACATGCCACACACATCAGGGCATGTCCTACCTTATGCCTACAATGCACCCTGCCCTTGGGCCTACCAGAGGGGTGACTAATATGTAGTTAAGGGAAGGTTTAGGGACTGGCAAGTGGGTGCACTTGCGTAGTCAGCGCGACAGTACCAGACCGCGCGCAGGTTCTGCAGTGGCAGACCTTAAGACACATTTTGCTAGGCCGCTTCTGTGGGTGGCACAACCAGTGCTGCAAGCCCACCAGCAGCATTTGTATTTACAAGCCCTGGCACTCCTGGTGTACTTTACTAGGGGCTGATAGTAAACCAAATAAGCCAAACATGGACACCAATCAATGTATACATTTTACCATAGGGAAAGCATATGCACCTTAGCACTGATCAGCAGTGGTAAGGTGCCCAGAGTCATAAAACAGCCAACAACAGGTCAGGAAAAATACAGGAGGAAGGCAAAAAGTGTAGGGATGACCCTGCAAAAAGGGCCAAGTCCAACAAAGAAGACCAGACGTGGATTGTAGGGTAGGTTTCAGGGGGCATCTCTAAGATGCCCTCTGGGGTGCTTGGTACATTAAATCCCACACTGGCATCAGTGCGGGTTTAATGTGGTGAGAAGTTTGATATCAAACTTCTCAGTCTTCAGTGTTGCCATTATGGTGCTGTGGAGTTCGTGTTTGACGAGCTCTCAGCACCATGTACTCTTAAATGGCAGCACTGCACTTACAGTGCTCAGGAATGGACCTGGGTACTGTAGGGGCACAGGGCTCATGCTCCTGTGCCCACACCACTGGCATAGGGCACCCAGCTAGAGGGGTGGCTGATGTATGTCAGGGCAGTGTAGGTGGTGGGCATGGCACACAGGGATGTGTGCCATGTCGACTCTGTTTTGTCTTGTACCCAGACACTCAGCCTGCAAGAGCAGTATGTGTGTGTTAGGTTACAGGGTCTCTAAGGGTGGCACAATGAGTGCTGCAGCCCTCAGAGGCCTTCCCTGGTCACAAGGCCCTGGGTAACTAGGGTACCATTTACCAGGTGCTGACATGCGGCCAGGGTTTGCCAAATTGGGTTTTGGCTGTTAGGCAGTTTTTAGGGAAGGAACACAGGCCCTGGGCACCTGATTGTCAGAAGCCCAGGGCACAACAAGGAAAGGTGCATCAGCTATCAGGCAAAAAAAGGGGGGGGGTTACTGCAACAGAAACCCACTTTCTTACAGTCTAAGAACAAAATAAATAATAGATTAGCATTCAAACACTTACCATTATTTATTTATGGGTTTATATAGCGCTGGAATCGACTCCAATGGAGTATCTCTGCGCTTTGGGTCGGGTTTTCAGCTGATCAGTAGCAAACAGGGAGGGCTGGCCTAAATGTCATTTTTAAACAGCAAAGTTTTAAGTTGTTTCCTGAATTTCAAATGTTCGGGACATAGTCTTAAAGTTAGCGGGAGACTGTTCCACAATGTAGGTCCCACCACTGATAATGCTTTGCCACCATGTCTAGCCTTCTTGGCACGAGGCACTACCAACAAATGTCCATTGCTGGATCTAAGGGTCCTGGTAGGAGTGTAAGGAATAAATTTATTTTCCAGGTATAGGGGACCTTGCCCATTTATGCTTTTGTGAATCAGGCAGCATATTTTAAACTTAGTCCGTTGACGGATTGACAGCCAATGTAACTTTTCTAAAAGAGGTTTTGAAGCTGTTCTTGGAGGGGCATTAAGGACCAGTCGAGCTGGTCAAGGCACCAAAGTAACGTGCACGATGCTTGTATGCACTCCTACGTGTAACAAATGGTGAAGTGTGGGATCTATGCCCGTGAATGACGGGCGCCTGCTCTTATGCTGGGAAAGAGACTCCAACGCCCCAAACCATGCCGCTGACAGCGTCAATGGCCCACAGAAAATACTGCCATAGACTACAATGGCAATGATTAATTATGAAGGGCTTTATAATAGTAAGCCCTGCATAGTGCCTCCCAGTTCAGAAAGTAGATTCACTGCCTGACTTCCGTCTCTTGCTTTAGAGCGGGGCAGGCAGCCTGGAACACACAGCCCAAACTTCAATATATTGATTTCTTTAGCGAGACGATTCTATCTCTAAATAAAAATCGATCTAGTATCTGTGCAGGAATGTGAAAGAAATAATTTAAGGGGGGCGCAGCCCCAGAGCCCAACTGGAGAATTTGCCCCTGCATGGTGGCATCCCTATCTTGCTGTCCCCTTGTTAGCATTTGCCGGCCACTCCTGACCAGCCAGGTCTTGCTGTGATTCAGAGACGTTTCGGCATGAGCAGATTGCGCCCTGGCTCAGGGCCCCTGCCTTTCAGGGGGGCCCTCTGATAGATCCAGCTCTGTCCTGCAGTCTTATCCGGATGACCTTCAATAATTTTGAAACAGATTGTTTTAAATAACGTTTTCCTTTCATTTGTTTTAAATGTGGATAATGTTAGAGTCTATATGAAGATATTTTGCAGACAAATGTGTATGTTTCATGCAACATGGATACAAAAACTTTCTTTTAGATCAAGATAGGACCTCACATATGAGAAATGGGCGAGGGTCACGGAGTATTTGCACTAATATTAGTGAGCTGAGGCTGCTTTACAATGTTGAAAGCACACACCAGTATCCCTGAAGAACAGATGTAAACACATTTTGAATTTGAATGAGTGTGGCTGTGGGCGGTCAGTGATCTGGCCAAAGAGGGATGAAAGAACGGAAACTTGATTGTAAACTCAAGGCTCTTCCGAACAGGGGGCCCTAGAATACGTCAGACCCAGGGCCCCCAAAATCCTTAAAATGTCCTTGCTTTGATTACCCGATCCTGAGTGACATACAGGCCTCACGTTTGTCATCCATCTTGATTTACTCATGGCTTTACCTACTGTCATTTCCTCCCAACCTTCAATTATACTACCGAGTGAAGTTTTAAACTATAAGAACTCCTGAGATTAACTCCTGACCCGGACTGTCTCTACTTTGCAAACAATATTCACAGGAAAAAATTTCAATATTTCCGTTTGTTAATTTAAGTCAGTCCGTTGCTGCCTCTGACATATACAAGAAAAATAGTCCGCAAAAGGCAATCACACTAGCGCGTGTTGAAGGAGTCTTTAGGAAATGCAAACAAAACTTGGGGGGAGAGGAGTTGGCCTAACCTTGGGCGCTCGACCTCGGTAATGACGCTGAACATCCTGTGATTCTGGGACAAATCACCTAATCTCCCCGTGCCAAACAAAAAAACGAATGTGTCTCCTCATGTAACGTAACTGACACTATGTAAAGCGCTCTGATAACGGATTGGATTCGGGTCAAGTTCGCGCTATATAAAATTCTGCAAAAAAAAAAAACTGTAGTGGTACAGACAGGGAAGTGGCTATCGGATCAAAAATGATTAAGACTGTACACTTCAGTCTTCCCAAACACTGACCTCTCCGTCACAAAGCACACACCTAAAGCAACAGGAGCGACAGGCTGCACTAAATTCACCAACAATCTGGTTCCTTTGCGATACAGGAAACCCTCCAGAGGCAAGTTCCAACAACTTCTGAAAAAATAAATACTTTTCAATGTGCAATTTCTGAATAGCCTCTACGCAAACCGGGGTAGCCAAGGGTGGAGATTTGCAGCAGCTGGCTTACAACAAGGAACACAAACCAGATCCAAACTGCCCCCAGGTGAACCATGACCACGATTAGCATTGACCCGTTTAATTCTGGGGCACGCGGTATCTGACGTTGTGTATTGTTCCTCAGCCCTCTGGTGAGGGAATATACCGGATGATATTAAAAAAATTGCACCCTCCTGCGGTTTTGCAGCTGCGTTTAATAGGACGAGTGAGTTGGGGAGCTTGACAACAAAAAACGGGACTTTCTTACACGGATATTTTCTGGGACAGGAAGATTAAGGTATTTGCCCGGAATCACAGGATGCTGGCTGGAGGCCGGGTTTCGAGTCTGATTCTACATGTTCTAATCAGATCTTCTACCTATCTCGGCAAACAGTGGTATGAACATCTGGTTCCTCAGATCCCCCGCGCTGGGATGAGACAGCCTCCTTTCACAAGGGTTTAAGCTTTAAATCCCTAAGAGCTGCAGTTGCATTTCCTGCAGTGGCCCTCTCTTCAGTTCTTAGCGGTGCCTCTCCGATCACTCCTTTCAGTGGTAGCCCACGCCGTCGCACCCCTCCCCCGAGCCCGGGTGAATCCCGGCGCCCCTGCTTACCTTGACCTTGTGCACGGCCTCGGTCCTCGTCTCCGGGCACGGGGGCTGCACGCAGACCACGATCCCTCGCTTGGAGTACTTGGGGATCCAGCCCTGCTCCGACTCGCACTGCCGCTGGAAGTCCAGGAAGGCGGTGTCATCGGGGACCTCGACCGGGGTCTGGGCCATCGGGGAGGAGAGCGGACACCTGGGCTGGGGCAGGAGAGGGGGGGGGGGGGTCCCTTGGGGAGCCCTGGGGTGGGTGGGAGGCAGGGAATGCGGAGTCTCACTCGGGCAGGTGACGGTCAGACAGGTGAGTGCTGGGAAGAGGGCCGGGCAGGTGAGGGTCAGACAGGTGAGTGCTGGGAAGAGGGCCGCACAGGTGAGTGCTGGGAGGAGGGCCGGGCAGGTGAGTCCGAGGAGGAGGGCCGGGCAGGTGAGGGTCAGACAGGTGAGTGCTGGGAAGAGGGCCGCACAGGTGAGTGCTGGGAGGAGGGCCGGGCAGGTGAGTCCGAGGAGGAGGGCCGGGCAGGTGAGGGTCAGACAGGTGAGTGCTGGGAAGAGGGCCGCACAGGTGAGTGCTGGGAGGAGGGCCGGGCAGGTGAGTCCGAGGAGGAGGGCCGGGCAGGTGAACGCTGAGACAAGGAGGGTGGGCAGACCGGTGACCCTTGCACGCAGGAGATCTGACGGGGGAGCGGGACGCTGCTGGGGCCCCGGGTCCACCAGGCGCTCAAGTGCAGGGCAGATCAGTTCCGGCTCGTGGACAGGTCAGTCACGGACAGGTGAGTCCACGGAGTGCAAGAACCGGACAGGTGAGCACTCAGAGACGAGTCCGCAGCTGGTGACCCAGGGCAAGATAACTCGAGACAGGTGAGCCCCGGACAGTGGGTCTCCTGCAGGGCAGTTTGCGGACAGGTGGATGCCTGGAAGGGAAGTTTCCGGACAGGTGAGTCACTGGCAGGGCTGTCCCTTGGTGGGTAAGTCTCCGGAGGGCCGGTGCTGGACAAGGGAGTCCCAGGCAGGGCAGTGAGTGTCCCTGGAAGGAGCGTCCCCGGACAGGTGTGTCTCAAAAGCCAACGCTCGTTGTCTCCTAGTGGGATGAACATCCGGGTACTGCAGCAGGTGCAGCCCGGGCAGGTAACCACGCCCCGGGTGCGTCACTGCAGCGCCGGGCGCGCGCACTTGGGAGCTTGCTGGTCTCGGGCCCGCGCGAGGTTGCTTGGCACAGCTTCTCTGTCTACGGTGGTCCACACCCTGTTGGAGCCACGCCTCCAACACCTGCGCGAACCGGCGATTGGCTAAAACTATTCCGGAACAGCTCAGCCAATCACGACACGGCTCCACCCAAGCCCAACTCAGGTAGCACAGCAACCACCGTTGACACAGACAGGAAGAGGGCGGAGCCAGCATACCTGATTGGCTGAATACATTGTCAAGGAACCTCATTTCGATTCATTGTGATTGGTAGATGTTAGATAGACAAGCGCGCTGGTTGAAGCGATGTCCAACTGTCTTAGTGATCAGTGGCACGCAGGCAGTAGAAGGGCGTTGTTTGAATAAAATGCGTCCAATGACGTTGCACTTCCTTGTTTTACGTGGGACGATTAGTAGAATCACTAGCAAGGCTCCGCCCACCGTGCGTGGACCTGCAGCGCGTGCCCCCAGGTCTCCCTTACTAGACAGCGATGGTCTGTTTGCGAAAAAGTCTTGTGCCGCTTACCGAAAAGTTGCAGTGGGCTTGGAGGCCGCCAGTTCATTGAAATTGGTATGCTTTATTGTCGCTCTCAATTGTTTGCTTCTTGTTGTTGATAGCTTGCCTTCCTCTTCTGGCGTTTGTCCCTCCCATAGGGCATTCAACAGTTACCATCCCTTTACTGGATGACTTGTATCTGAGCCTTTTAACCGAATTAGTTGGCGAGTGCCCGACGCCAGTCTCCAAGGTTAAGAACCTAGGTGTGGTCTTCGATGACAAACTGACATTTGACGCTCAAATCAACAAGCTCTCATCCACTTTCTGGGGGATCTATTCAGATGCTAAAATTATTATGTCGGGTGACTTTAACATGAATTTGCTACACGATAGGAGTAAGGGAAAAAAGGGGCCCATACAAGCCCCCAACCGACAGGATACTTCTGGCAAGAAATGCGCATTTCGTTTGAAAGACCTTTCAATGTGCATACTCAATGGCCAAGGTCCAGCAGACCGGCCTGTAGCATACACCAGGGTTACACAAAAAACACGCTCTACTATAGACTATACCTTTACAGATAACGACCTTTTTCCACACATCACGAATTTTCAGATAAAAGATAGGGCGTAAAGTGATCATCAGCCACAATCTTTTACATTATTAATAGCTTTCAAAATCTCAGCGAAAGTAAAGGCGCTATCATCTTTAATACAATGCTATAATTTAAAACGCCTTCGCTGGAATAAGAACAACATCAAGGCCATCGCAAACACCTACACCAGTCTTTTGGAAAAATCCAAACCCGAAACACTAACTATAAAAGCTTGGGAGTTTTTTATTTTCGAAATTAACAACACATTTTCAAAAAATACCCACGTCCACAAAGCCGGAAACTCAAAAGGGGCTGTCTGGTTCAACAATAATCTGAGGAAACAAAAACAACAACTAAACAAATACCTCAGACAATTATGATCTCGGGGACCAGAATGCCACCAGGAACTTCTGCCGTTAATCGCAAAAACCAGAAAACAGTTAAAAAATGACATAACAGTCTCAAAAAAGAGCATCAAGAACATATTTGGGCCAAACTCCATCACGCCTGCAAATTGGGGGATTCCAGGCTTTTTTGGGAACAAATAAACCATCTAACCAATGGCCGGAATCAACATTATCATTCAGATATACTGGAGGCCACGTGGAGAGCCCACATCGAACTCCTATACAATGGAGCTGCACCTCGATCGGCTTCAAACTGTGAAGCACTAACAGTGAAGGAGGCAGGAGGCCGAGACCAAGTTAATGGTATCAATAACCTTGAACGCTCCGGGGATTCAGTGCAGTTCACAGAAATTCAAGTTCTAAAAATGATTAAGCACTTAAAATCGGAGGGTGCCCCAGGTCCGAACGGCCTACCAAATGCCCTGTTTCGACATGATCCTGCATTCTGGTCCCAAGCCCTGACTCCTCTTTTTTCCAAAGCCACAGCAGATTGTCTGATCCCTGAGTCCTGGAGAGGAAGTATCCTTAATCCAATCTACAAGTCGGGTCCCCGTTCGGACCCCTCCAACTACAGACTGATCGCGTTGATCGATGTAGAGGCGAAAATCTACGCATCTAACCTCCTAGTAGAACTAGAGGCCTGGGTTAGCCTAAAAAAACAAATACCTCCCACGCAAACCGGATTTCGGGCGGGGATGGGCACCCTAACGAACATCTCTGCGGTCACCCTCTTAGCTAATCAGGCCTTCGCAAAATCAAGGGCCCTGTATGCCTGCTTCGTGGACCTTAGGGCGGCCTTTGACAAAGTTTCGAGAGCCTCCCTATGGGCTAAGATGCAGGCCTGGGGGGTCCCGGCTAGACTCTTAGAGGCCATTATCAATCTGTACTCTAATACCTGGGTGCAAATCAAGATAGGAGATGGGTCAAGGGTCACCGGCAAGATCCCAACTCTAAACGGGCTAAAACAAGGTTGCGTATTAGCGCCTTGTCTGTTTAACATTTATACGTCAGACCTTGACAAATGCCTCCAGTCAATCCCAGCAGACCCCCCAAAACAGGGCAAAATACCAACACCATGCCTTCAGTATTCAGATGACATAGTACTGCTAGCGCAAACACCAGCTGGCCTGCAGAAACTGATTACGGGATTACGAGCCTACACCACCTCAAACCAACTTACGATCAATCACCAAAAGACTAAAGTAATACGTTTTTCAAAACATAATAAAATATCGTCCAGGCATACTTTCTCCTGGAAACTGGGCGAACAACCATTGGCCTACGTTACCTCCTATAAATATATAGGTTTCTTGCTAGATAGCAAGCTAAACTTTAAACAACACATGGAACAAGGAAGTATAAAAGCAAAACAACTGTTGTTCGCCTTCAAAGTCTTGAAAAAAAAGCTCACAGGTTGTTCTATCAGTCATCTGCTACATGTGATAGCCGCAAAATGTTTACCCTCCATTTCGTATGGCTCAGAAATCCTGAATATCAAAGATGCAATCACCTTAAATACAGCACAATCTGTATTTTTCAAAAGACTGTTTTCAATCCCGCCACATATCTCACAAGACCAAATCCGTTTAGAATTTGGATAAAAAACCAGATTTTGGCCAGACAAGGTGCTTTAGTGAAGTACTACTGGAGAATGAGGGAGGCAGAAGATAATACTCTAGCCCATCGTTGTTGGGTGGAGATGGAAAGTCAAGCTCGACAAGCTAACTCGACGACGAGAATCCTACAGGAATCCTTGTCGGCATTACAGTTAGAGGAGGCCTGGTCAACACCAGTTATGTATTCTGGATTTAAAAATGCGGTGAATTCCGCAATAAAGAGGAACTCCCTACTATCTGATAAAAATACTTTTTCAAAAAAATACCATGCTTGGGCTGTGATACAGACATATCAGAGGCTAAAACCGCAACGGTACCTGACCGAACATATCTCTTACCATAAAAAGCATTACCTGATGTTGCTACGACTGGGATCTTTCCCCTCAAAAGATTTAACTCCGCAATGGAAATTCGTATGGCCATCGAAGGAATGTCGCATTTGCTGTCAAGGGGAGGAGTCACTATTACATTTATTATGCATATGCCCTTTTTTATTGAAAAAACGCAAATCCATTCTTCGGAAGGCTTTAAGGAAAGAACAGATCAGAACATGTAGAGCTGCTGTCATTAGATGTCTTGGAGGGCTTTCTACTCCACTCTCCTGTAGCGCCATAAAATTCTGGAAAACAGCTGCAAAAGAATTGGACAAAATTTCCTCAAGCCAAGTAGCAATTATACAACCCGTTGACTGACTTTTTACTGTGATCATGGTTTTCTACGGTTTTCTTCCTGATAAATGTCTTAAAAAAAAAAAAGAGAATTTTAAAGTAATAATCGTTTTTAATATACATATGCTCATTTAATGTTCAGAATCAGTATTTTATGATGGTTTGCCATCCTTTTACGATTTTTAAAGAATCAATAAAAGTATTTTTTGACTTGACTTAACTAAAGATGATCAGAAAGATTCGTTCTTTCATACCCCCGGAAGTATTAAAGACACTGGTGACAACCTTGGCCCTTTCCAGACTGGACTACGGCAACACCCTATATGTAGGGATACAATCCCAGTATCTACAAAAACTGCAGCGACTGCAGAATGCTGCCGCCAGATGGATACTGGGTATCCCCAAATATGAATCAATCTCCCATGGACTGAGAGCCCTTCACTGGCTCCCAGTGGAGAAAAGAATCATTTTCAAATCACAGTGTCTTGCCTATAAGGCACTTCAGGGTAAAGGACCACTATATCTGAGATCGCACTTGAAATGGTACGTACCAGCCAGAAATCTCAGATCATCTCACTCAAAACTGCTACAACTACCCAAGTATAGGCAGGTTCGCTGGGGAGGAAAAAGTTTCGTATTGGGAACAGCAAAAACCTGGAACCGTCTGCCAATGTCGATAAAAAACAGTACCTCACTGTAACGCCCTGAACGTCTCAGGATCGTTTAACAGACATGATAATGAGAACGCAACCACTTGTGAAGTTTTAGTTAGTTTAATGAAGGCAAAAATAATACAAGGAATAAACAAGGGTTATAGTCACTGGAATCCTCCAGGCTAAGTACGTTACCAGCCCACAGCACGGATGGTCCTAACCGTCCTCTGCATATACGTCGATCCCGGCGTATGCCAACAGAGGGCAGAAATGAAATGGCCGACAATGCCAATCGGTAGGCTGTGAGGGGCACGAAGAGTGTTGGGGAGAATCGAGGAGTCAGGGAAACACCCAGCCGGGGTCTCTACCTGAAGGGAGCAGCCGCTCAACCTCTTCCTCAGACTGCACCGGGCGCGGAGTCACCTCCTGGTGATGCGTCACCGATACCCCAATCACAAGCAAAGAAGACTGAACCGAGAGCAGCCGCTCGATCGATCCTGTGGACTTCCGAGTCTGTAACGCGGCAAACACCTCCTGGTGTGCGTTACAGCTGGCAGTCCCTGTATCTCTGGTCGGGCTGGGAGTTACGACTCCAACCAGCAAAAGCGCCACTGCGCTTTGACTCAGCCGAGTCAAAAAGCGAAGCTCAATGGTTATCCGGTAGAGCTTCCGGGTCCTTCACAGGTGACGATGGGGCAAGACACGGCCCAGGGAGTAACGACTCGACCTACCTCCGTTCTTGCCTTACTGGAGCACCACTCCGGAACACTGCTCTTCACTAAGCAGGTACGTCGGTGTAAACACAATATCCGACAGCGTTGTACCTCCCGGTTCCTCCCTTTATAGGGCGTGTTTTCCTTGAGTTATGTAACAGCTCTCCTGTTTACATAAGGGCGTGTTTGCCTTGAGTTATGTAACAGCTCTCCTGTTTACATAAGGGCGTGTTTTCCTTGAGTTATGTAACAGCTCTCCTGTTTACATAAGGGCGTGTTTGCCTTGAGTTATGTAACAGCTCTCCTGTTTACATAAGGGCGTGTTTTCCTTGAGTTATGTAACAGCTCTCCTGTTTACATAACCTCTCAACCGCTAAGCATCCTGGGAGATGTAGTCCGTTTTCGCTGGTTACCGTTTTCCTCCCCTCGCATGACAGGAATTCTTGACACTCACTCATGTCCTTAAGAAGATTACTGAAAACTTGGCTCTTTTCCAACTGAACTCATGAAACCCATAAAAAGCATCACTCAGTCCCGCCACCTCATATGTCCTGCCAAATCCAGCGCCAAGACGCCTTCGGGCATACGTGCGCTATACAAGTCATCAAATCGAATTACTTGTATCCTTCTGCAGCTCACCTCAGGGAACAACTACTTCCCATTCCTTACAGTCCTCCAGGAGCCTGAACATGTTTTATTGCTCTCTTCTCCAAGTATGCTGCTGCCCCCTTTAATATCCCTTCCCCACAGTGTTCGAAGTGGGTGGGATTGGCACGGCGTCCCCCCTACTTTTTTAATGTAATATAATCCGATTCCCTTCTTTCTTATTTTAAAAATGCGTCCCAGGATGGCAGAACTAGCCAAGGCCTAGAGATAAGGCTCTGCCGTTTTGGGGCGGGCTGGCCGGGCAGAGAAGACAAGGACAGTACCCCCTTTTCATGCTCTGCCGCTGTCAGCTGCCCCCCTCTCTTTCTTCCTCTTATTCCCTCTCTTTCTGTCTCTGTCGCGCTCCTCACTTGCTGAATGAAAACCGTGACATCAAGAAACAGCTCTTTCCTCTATTTTCCTTCATTTGTTCCCAGCCCCAAGTCTGGATATGGATATACACGCAGACTTTAGGATGGTCAAGCAGGGGAAGGGAAGGATGGGATGGGGACAGCAAGGAGGGAGACCTGTGAATTCAAGAGAACAGATTAACATCTAGGCACCTCAGATACATTCCTACTCCATCTAGGCTCAAAATGGACCCGTACTTCCACTGACCTGTAAAGAAAGAAAAGGCTGCCATGCCGAGCAGGTAATCACAATTCCTCACACCATATACTGTAAGACACAAAAATATATGAGACTACCACTCCAGCAGACTTGTCTAACCTCCAGACCCGTGTAACGTATAACCTTCCCTCTCTATATGCAACACCCACCCCTGATAAGTGTAAGAAGGGATTCTAGCTCAGAAGGATCACCTGCCCTAGACCACCCCTGTGGAGGTAAAAAGTAGAAGGTGCAAATACTTTGAGTCTCGAAGATTATGAACTTAAGGTGCAAGAAAACTCATGAGCTCAATCTGCAAACTGTGACCTGCGATGTCACGCAATCCAAATAACATTATCCAAGAAACATTTCAGGTATCAACAAATGAACAATGTCGAGAGTTCAAGTCACTCTCTAAATAACTCTAGCCAAAACCTATAGTAGGCTATTGGATTCTTCCCTGCATGAGCCCCCTGTCCTGGACTCGCCAACAGGGAAGACTAAAACGAGAGCCCCCCACGAAGAGGTGTTTGCGAGGAGAATAATGCGCAATGGTTACAGTCACCAATTCACTACTACTTCCCTTGCAAGAATCCAATGGTCAGCTGACCCAGAATCGAGGACTCCCCAACGTAGGGAAATATGTATAGAGAGCACCAACACAAGCGGTGCCATGAACGAGTACCGGAAGCCCTCCGTGTACTCCAAAAGAATTATAGGAAACAAGCGGTGCCCGCTGGCACCCTTATCCGACCAGGACAACTGCAGCAAAGGCCAACGTCCGATCCGGACTTCAATGGAATAATCATCCGTGTCTCCTGCCGATGCCTCACCATATTCCCGGTCTCCTGAAGTCACGTTGTGGAAAACGTGTAATATTTTATTTAGCATAAGCAACAGCCATTTTAGCTATGGTGTCCATTTAAGTTTCCTTCATTATTCTTTCGTCTTTTCACACTGCTTGTGTTATCTATTTTTGTTGACTTCCTGACAGCTAAAGCAATGTGCGTGCTGAAGGTTTATGAGTGCACCTGGTCTCAGATGTTAACTGTCAACCATTTACTGCTGCCATAAGCATTCCTGCTCCCCCTCCCACTTTGCTGACCACATGGTTATTCATCTGCCCTTGTTTGCTGATAGTTATTCCTAAAACGTGTTCTTCCTATTTCTGTTCACATGCTTACATTGCAGAAAACTTGCAAAAAAGACCTGTGTTCTGTGACTTCAGTGCACTACCCCCTTGCAGCACTTGAGAGTGTTGTGTGGATATTGTCCCACTCATGAGTGATTAATAAACTTATTTATTCAACCTCCAGTGCTGATCTCTATTTTGTTGGTCTCTGGAACCGTGGACGAGAGGGTGACCCTTTTAGGCACATTTCCACAGTTGGCGCCCGACACGTGGGGCCCCATCGGAGATGCGGCCGTCCGAGGGAGTGGTCTTGACGGAGGATCGAAATATTGCTAAGAAAGCGCACTGCACAAGGAGACCTTTGCCTTTGCATGCCGACGTGACTTTTCCGGTTTCCCCGATTTGACCCTCCAGGTGGTGGCCTGTCTCCACTGGGGTTTTCTTTGGCGCAAATCTGTAGTGACCATTAGGTCGACCAGAGATCGGCAGGTGGGAGTTGGAGTCTTCTGTTTGGTAAGGTTGCTAAAGCAGCACTCTTGATTTGTTAAGCCTGGGCTTTTTGTTTGAATTTGTTATTCAATCGTTGCAAAGTTTGAAGGCAGGTAATGTGGAGATTTTTCTCCTTTTTTATTATTTGTTTGTAGTAGTAATATTTTACACATAATTTGGTAAAACATGCCTGTTCTCAGCACACTCCGTAGGTGGTGTTGCTGCTCTGGTGGTACCAAAGTAAATTTAGAAAAAAAGTCAGCCGGCTCCCCCAGAAGGGACGCCTAATAGAGATATGTATGTCAAATATGATATTTCTTTCATAATGTACGGTCCACTGTGGAACAAATACACAAAGAATGATTCCGATCTGCAATGGCCAGTGAATGGGTCATTTGATCTTAAAAAGGTTCAATATGTAGAGCAGTGTTTGTTTAAAAGAAGAAGTCGACAGGATATGTTTGATTGTGTGCGTATGTGGGAGAAAGAAGTGCGAGAGAGAGCGAAGAGAGCAGAAGCTATTGCAGAAAAAGTACAACGTAAAACGATATATCAAAAAGCGCCAGAATTAGAAAAGAAGGAAAAAACAGAAAAAGAAGATGGAGAACGTCGATTAGAGATAAATGGCCAGTATCCTATTAGGCGCCCTCTCTATTCCCTACTTGATACAACTAAGGATGATTGCATCCTATTAGAACACCCCCCACCCCCGTATAAATTTCCCACTCCGAGTGCCCCTGATGAGGCTTCTGACGACGAGCATTTGTCTTCAGGCGACAAAGAACAAGATAAACAAGATGGGCGACAGACTCGCTCTATTTTGACTAAAGCAGAAAAAGTCAATTAAAAACTGCTGCTAGGGAGGAGGCTCGTCGGTCTCACGCGGCATCGCTCATTGTAACTATGGTTCAACAGTGGAACAGTGCAGAGCAATTTTATTTTGTATTAAAATTCGTTTGGGAGGTAATATTTGATTATAGACAAATTTCTCAGGAACTAGAGCCAGCTGATATAAATACTGATCATAAACGATTAACAGAGGGGACTTTTCCTTTTTCAAACCTATCTGATATGATTAGACGAGTGGTTAAAATATGAGATGCAACATTGCGTTTACGAAAGGAGGAAGAATTAGCTAGAAAACATAGAGGTATAGAAGCAGTTCAAACTCAAGCACAGAATGTAAATGCTCCGCTGGAAAAGGCTGCACCCAGTAGTACTACAGTTACTGTGAAACCCATGCGTGAAGCTGCACCCCTGTATGTTCCCCCGAAGGGTGCGGGAACCAATGATGATAAAACTTCGGATGAGGCAAAGGGATATTTTATATATAATTGGGTTTACACTCCTTGGAGTAGAGCTGATGTGATAGCTCTTAAAGCTGCTTTGCCCGACCCCCAGAAAAACCTGCTTCCTTCTATGAGGAGGTGGAAGGAGCCATTAGCTCCTGCACTATGACCTTGCCAGATATTGATATGTTCTTTGGGCTTATTTTGTCCCCTGATATGTGGAGAACGATACGTAAAATAGATGACAATGTAGCATATGGTGATACCTGAGAACATTTAGAACAAATAGATGCGGAAAGGGAGCCTGCGCAGATACTTCAGAAGGGGATATTAGATCTTCCTAAAGCTATTGTGACTAAGTTAAAAACTCTCATACCCCCTCAGAAAATAGATTGGACTACGTTAGCGTCCTGTAAACAGAAAACGGATGAGTCAGTTTCTGATTTCTTTTCAAGGTTTGAGGAGACAATTCCATGATTTTAGTGGTCATTCATTGGCTGATGATAAGGATAAGCATTTGTTTGTCGATAAATTTGTCGCTAATATGTTACCGGAAATAGCTAGTCATTTAAAGGCCAGTGAGAGTTCTTGGACTACGTTTTCCCCAGTTTCTCTTTTGACTATGGCCCAATATTATGAGCGACAGGAAGAGGAAGCAAAAGGCAGGGAGGATAAGAAGGATAAAGCCTTAAAGACAAAAGGTATGTTGGCTCAAATATATGGTCCACCATTTAGGAGAGGTGTAAGAGGCGGACGTGCAATGTATACACCTGGAGCACCCCCTCTCCCTCGAGCAAATTTGTCCCCTGATCAGTGTGCTTATTGTAAAGAGACTGGGCATTGGCGTTCTGAGTGCCCTCTTATGCGAGGTCAGCAGTATCAGCGGGGAAGGGGCAGTATGAGAGGACGCCCAGGGAATTCAGGAAACAGGGGGAGGTATGGGAGCTCGTCCCAGGTCTAATACTTTTGATAGACAAAATCAGTATCAAAAGTCTGATTATTCTGATGAGGTCCTTGCAGATTCTGATTACGCATAGGGATGCATAGGACGGGGTAAGGAACCGGTTGAGGTGCCAGTAGATCAAATGGGTCCTTATGTTGACGCAAATGTCTTGGGATCTACTGATAGGTTTCTGGTTGATACAGGGGCTACTCATAGTACTCTGTCTAAAAAAACTGGTTCCTAGGGCTCCCCTGTCTGGCACAATGATAACGTCGATAGGATTCGATGGGACACCTACACCTAGCGCACTTTCACAGCCACTTGAATTCAGACTTGATAAATTCACTGCAGCATGTCAATTTTTGCTTTCCCCTACCACACCTGACAATATTGTGGGTATCGATATGCTTAAATATTTTTGTGCCACAATACGTTGTTCTCCGGAAGGTGTGTGTGTTATTTTAAATGACAATTATCCAATGGTTGAGAGATTTTGCCTTATCCACGAGGACGTCGCCCTGGTATCCTTACCTAGTACTTTGTGGGTTAAATCAGATACTGATCAATCAGGGGCTTATATAGCGTCTCAAGGCGCTGGAAGGGGGGGGGTGCGGCTCCAGAATCAGTTGAAAAGCCAGGTCTTGAGGTCCTTCTTGAGCGTGTGCAGGGTCGGGGAGCGTCTGATGTTCCCAGGGAGCTCATTCCAAGTCCTGGCTGTGATGTAGGAGAAATCTATCCCCCCTGTTCTGTGGATGCGGGGGACTTCTGCCATGGCGAGGTCGGCTGAGCGGAGGATCCTCTTGGGTACGTGGAAGGGTATTCTCTCGTTGAGGTATTTGGGTCCAGTGTTGTGTAGGGATTTGTAGGCATGGGTGAGGAGTTTGAAGGTGGCCCTCTTCTCGATGGGGAGCCAGTGGAGGTCTCGTAGGTGTTGGGTCATGTGCTCCTGAAACGATGTCCCAAGGACGAGTCTGGCTGCGGCGTTCTGGATGGTCTGGAGTCTACGCAGGAGGGTTTTGTTGATTCCAGCGTAAAGGGCGTTGCCGTAGTCTAGTCTGCTGGTGATGAGTACGTGGGTGACGGTCCGTCTGCAGTCAGAGGGGATCCACTTGAAGGTCTTACGGAGGATGCGAAGGCAGTTGAAACTGGTGGAGGCGGCTGCGTTGATCTGGCGCACCCGAGGGCGGCGGGCCACTAGGTGTTGTCCCAGGCGGAGGTGCAGGGACCGAGGATGAGGACCTCGGTCTTCTCTGAGTTTAGCTTCAGGCAGCTGTTCTTCATCCAGGCTGCCACGTTCTTCATGCCTTCCTGGAAACAGAGTCTGGTGTCTTCAGGATTTTTCATGAACGAGAGAATGAGCCGGGTGTCGTCAGCGTAGGATACGATGCTGAGCCCATGCTGTCTGACGATGGCGGCAAGAGGGGCCAGGTAGATGTTGAAGAGCGTGGGGCTGAGTGAAGATCCCTGGGGTACTCCGCAGTTGATTTCAGTTGGTTCGGAGAGGAAGGGAGGGAGTCGGATCCTCTGGGTTCTGCCTCAGAGGAAGGATTGTATCCATCCGAGGGCGGCTCCTTGGATTACTGTGTCGTGCAGTCTGGATGCTAGAGTGCGATGTGAAATGGTGTCAAAGGCTGCGGAGAGGTCTAGAAGGATGAGGGCCGCAGTGTCTCCCTGGTCGAGTAGCATGCGGATGTCGTCGGTGGTGGCAAGGAGAGCGGTCTCGGTGCTGTGGAATTCCGACTGGGAGGCTTTCAGGATGAGGGTTTGTTCAGGATTTGATTAAAGGGGGGGTAGTGGAAGAGGTCCCCTGTAACACTTGCAATAGCCCTATCCTTCCTATTTTGAAAAAAGACACCAACGCTAAAATTTACAGATTCATTATTGATTTGCGAGAAGTTAATAAAATTGCCCCAATATCCGGTAGTTCCTGATATTACTGCACTTCTCACTATGGTCCCTCCTACTGCCACTACATTTTCGGTGATCAATTTGAAGAATGCTTTCTTCTCGATACCCATTCACCCTGACAGCAGTTATTTGTTTGGGTTCACCCTGAAAAATAGATCATATCGGTTCTGTAGAGCTCCACAGGGCTATACAGAGAGTCCCAGCATTTACAGTCGGGTATTAAAAAGGCAGCTTTATTCCTTTCCTGTACCCAAAGGGGTGGCCCTTATCCAAAACCTCGATGACATCTTGTTGGCTGCAGATACGCCTGAGCAGTGTGAAGAAGGAACACTGTTATTGTTATCATTTCTTGCCTCTCACCATCACAAAGTCTTGCGAAAGAAGTTGCAATTTTGTAGACAGCAGGTTGCCTATTTAGGTCACCTCCTGTCTAAGGAGGGATGTGCACTTACACCAGATCGCATTCAGAGCATTTTAGATACTCCTGTGCCCCGTACTCAAAAGGATGTTCGTGCACTGATTGGCCTCACTTCTTTCTGTAGGCAGTGGACCCCCAGTTTCTCGCACATTATTAAACCTTTATTGGCCCTTTTGATTAAAGACACTCCGGTTCCCCTCCCATGGACTACTGAATGTCAGAATGCCTTCCAACAGTTACGCCAAGCTCTTTGCTCTGCACCAGTATTAGGAACTCCAGACTACACTAAGACCATCACACTCTATGTACACAAGAGGGAATATTGTGCCCTCTCAGTTTTAACACAGACACACGGTGATAAGCAACGTCCTTGTGCCTATTTCTTAGCTGTTCTTGATCCATTCACTCGCAAACTTATGCAAGTTTGGGATCATCCTGATATTGACGGCACTGCTAAAAAGATGGTCCAGTCTTGTTTGGTTTGTCTTCAGTATAATCCTGAAAAGGGAACGCGAACTCCAACAGGAGGATTTGTGACACCAACTGCACCTTTTGAGGTCCTGCAAATGGACTACATTCAGTTTGAGCGCTGTAATAACTTGAAATATGTCCTGGTGGTGGTTTGTGCCTTCAGTAAATGGGTGGAGGCGTATGCTACGAAGGATAATACAGCTCTCACGACAGTGAAAGTTCTCGTAAAGGAGTTCAGTCCTCTATTCAGCATTTGCCGGGTCTTATGGAGTGACAACGGACCTCATTTCATTGGGCAAGTTGTCGAATATGTCATGAAAGGGTTAGGGATTAAGTAGAAATTTCATGCCGCGTTTCACCCACAATCAGCAGGCTTGGTGGAGCGTTACAAATCCACTCTGAAACTGAAATTGGCTAAAATACAGGCTTCCACGTCTTTGAAATGGCCTGACGCCCTGACCCTAGCACTACTTTCTATCAGAGCAATACCTCATACACGATCTGGCCTTATGCCATACAAGGTTGTGTTTGGCAGGCCCATGAATATTTGGAGAATCCCTAAACCTCGCCCTATATATGATGTACCCTATGTGTTGATGAGCGACTTTGTCCTAGTTAACTGACAGCTTGTCTTCTATTTATCAGCAGGTACGGGAAGCCCTTCCAGACATGTCGCAGGGTGATGGCCATGATCTGTGGCCTGGCAACTTTGTCTTGACGAAGTCCTTCGAGCGGACCAATTCTTTGGCACCCCGTTGGCGTGGACCGGAGCAAGTCCTCTTGGCTACCAGAACTGCGGTACGAGTGACCAACCGGAAGAATTGGGTGCACGCCACCCACTGTCGTAAAGTTCTGCATGCCCTCATGAGCCCAGCTGCGTTGACAGATCACCGCGACATCCTGGTCACCGAGAAAGGACGAGCTGTGTCACCTGAAAGACCTGAGGAAGTCTTCCCCCACTACACGATCCCTGGTACATCTAGATATCTTCTTCGATCTAGAAAGAAAGACATTTCATCGCAGAAAGAGACTGTTTGAGCCACTGCCCTGGGTGGTTAAAGACTGACTACAAAGGGGGGTAGCCTTTTAGTGACTACTTGTCTCAACATTAGTGAGGAAACCAACAGCTGCCGCCCAGGACCTTAGGGCACCATCTCTTTTGTTGTTCACTGACGAAATGAACATGCCGGAGGAGAAGAAATCGAATGCTGCAAAAGTCTGTAGTAAAAATATGATGCTCGCTATTGGACTAACTTTGACTGTTGTCATCATTGCTGTTATGTAGGTTGGGGGGAAGTAGCTCCGGCTCGAAACTTACTGACTGCTACTACTCCTGTCCCCACCGAACATTATCATTTTACTCTTCCCTATCATGAGAAAAAACACTGTATGACGTATCTCAATAACACTTTCATACAAATGTTGCATCATACTCGTAATGCTACGAACACTACCAACTACTGGGTATGTGGAATGATGCCAGCCCATCAGAAGAAGGGAGAAACGCCTTTCACTCCCTTGCCATTCTCGTATAATGGCTCCTGCAGAGCCTGGTTTGCACTGTTGTGGGCCTCTGAAATTGCTAATGTTACTCTAGCTGATGTAGAAGGACTTAATGCAAAACTTAATAAAGTTTGTTACCCCGATTAGGAAGGAGACCCACAAGCCAAAGGAACTGTATGGGAAATGGAGGAGTATCGCAAAGGAAATTCCTCCACACGTTATGTTTTCCCTAACACCCGAACGACCAAGAGTAACAGGCCTTTTGTTATTGCTGTTACTAGAGCCTGAGCAAATCTTTGTGTGAGCAGTTTTGGTAGTATCCCAGTGTGAAAAAGTGACTGTACCACAGTATTAACCATAACTGGAACGAACAATATAAAGTTTTCTATTCTCACACAACACTTATTTCATTTGTGGGAGTAAAGGCTACTATCATCTACCAATCAGATGGTCTGGAACATGTTATGTGTCCTTGCTTCCTCCTGTATTCCTAGCACCTGCATCTTATCATAAAGAACAAAAACTGTTAAATGACATTTCCTTGAATCGATTCAAAAGAACTATAAATAATGATGAAGTGGATTAAACTGACACTGCATTCCAGCAATATGTTGACATTTTGATTTGGGACTCTTTTTCTTTGTTGGTGCGGCTTTGAATAGCAGGAAAATTAGACGCTTAACCCGTGTAGTAGAGGCTGTGACTAATCAGACAGCAATGGCGCTTGGATATGTTACGGAAGGACTCCAAATTACGAGAATTGTAACATTACAAAATAGAATGGTGCTAGATGTCATTCTAGCTGATTGTGGTGGAGCATGTTGCATTATCGGTAGTAGTTGTTGTGTATTTATCCACGACCAAGTCCCTTTTGTTTATGATGCGATTTCCAAAATGCCTAAAATAGCCACTGAGATACCTCAAGATTCAGGAACATGGACTTGGGCTGGATGGTTCTGGAGCGTATTTTCTGTATGGGGTTTAAAAATATTATCGACCTTGTTCATCATTATTGCAATTCTCTTCTCTTGTTGTTTATGTATCCAATGCGGGCCAATGCTTTGTTCCCTCTGTATTTCCACTTGTTCTACTTGTCTACCATCTAAAACGAATGTCCAAAATGTAAATGCCCGTTTAGCAATTGATCAAGAAGTCAGCGACATGATGCTAATTGATATACATGATATTTATCGTACCCCTTTCAAAGCATAAGAAAATGTCTTTGCTCATGCTAAAAGGGCCGTCTGTGGAAAACGTGTAATTTTACTTAGCATAAGCTACTGCCATTTTGGCTGTAGTGTCCATTTAGTTTCCTTCGTAATTCTTTCATCCTCTTCTGCTCGTCTTTTCAATCTGTTTGTGTTATCTATTTTAGTTGACTTCCTGACTCAGCTAAAGCAATCTATGTGCTGAGGGTTTGTAGCTGCCAGTGCACCTGGTCATAGATGTTAACTGTCGACCATTTACTGATGCCATAAGCATTTCTGCTCCCCCTCCCACTTAGCTGACCAAGTGGTTATTCATCTGCCCTTGTTTGCTGATAACGATTTCTAAAACTTGTTCGTCCTATTTCTGTTCACATGCTTACATTGCAGAAAACCGGTATAAAAGGGACACAGTTTGTGAATTCAGTGTACTAACTCCTTGCAGCACTTGAGAGTGTTGTGTGGATGTGGTCTCACTCATGAGTGATTAATAAACTTGTTATTTATTCCAACTCCAGTGCTGATCTCTATTTTGTTGGTCTCTGGACCCGTGGACAAGAGGGTGACCCTGCACCAGTGCCCACTTTTAGGCACATTTCCACAATGGTAAACTGTCATGCACTCCCTGGTCACAAACAAGCTGTACTATGGGAACACCCTCTGTGCCGGGAACAACAACAAACTTACCAAAAGACTGCAGACCATTTAGAACTCAACAGTCAGATTCACCCTCAACCTCCCACGCCGCACTCGCATCACGCCACACCGGAAGGAGCTCCACTGGTTCCCCATTGACCAACAAGCACAATTCAAACGCCTCACCCACACTTTCAAGGCACCACATAACACTGGCCTAGTATACCTCAACAATTGCACCTGCTTTCACAAGCCTTCCAGACACCTCCGCTCACCCTGACTCCTACTTTCAAAAATACCACACATTCGGAAAGCCAGACCTGGCAGTCAAGCTTTCTCCTACATCACTCTTAAAGCATGGAACAACCTGCTGCTACACATAAGAACCTACTCACTTTTATTCCACAGGAAGCTAAAGACCTGGCTTTTTGAGTAGTCCCTCTAGGCCCTAGTTGTGCCTAGACTCATACCTGCTCAGCAGCATGATACCCTCCCAGGTGATAGTGTGTGCTGCAAATCTGCATAACATAACTGAGAGACCCGGAATAGTGACAAAAACATACACAATGGCCTCCTTAAAGACCTCGAACTGCTGCTATCTTGCCTATGGCCAGAGAAATTTGGGTCATAGCAGGACTAGTTGTAGAATCAGCTCCTTGATCAGAGATTGAGAGTGAGATCAATTGGCACCTTGACTCCCTCCTGACTTTTGTTTGGACATAGAGTCGTCGGATGGCTTAGAGCCCTACTTTGACTTCTTATGCTTCTTCTTAATTTTTCATTTTGACCTAGACTTCCCAGACAGCCTCAACCGAGAGGAAGACCTGTTGTGGGAACTGCCTGGAGATCAGGAATGGGTTGCACCGTCAACTTGGAGCAAGAATTATGCAAGGTCTGTGACTTCATTTATTGGTTGGCAGTCTACAGCTGCGCTTCGCGGTCCTGGATCACCTCTGGGTGTATAAGAGCAAATTATTTTTCACACCTCAGAATCGTCCCCCATCCCCAAACACTGGAGGCAGACCTCATGCGGATCGTTGCAGTGACGTAATGAAAATTGAGGGGCCCCCCTGCAAGACTCTATCAGGAGCTCTCTAGCCGAAGTGCTGTGCTGTGCTGTGCTGAGGGGCCCACCTGGAGCTTGGGGGCTGCAGGGGCCTGTGTTATGCCCCTGGATCATTCACTGACATCTGTTTGTGACAGTCGCAGCAGAGTTTAAACCCTGTAGTCTTCGGTGTGGACATCGTTCTGCTGTACACTGGCAAAAGAGAATTTTAAAGGATTTGCAAACAGATGAAAAAGGGAGCTCAGCTTTAGATCTGCGCTTGAAGGTGTGAAAAAAAAGAATGGACGTCAGCACACAGGGGTGGCACCTATATGCGTCGCTGCTCTATCACTTCCTGGGAATAACAAGGTTAAGGCGCAGCTCCACAACACCACCTAGCAGCATGCAGGAACATTGCTGTGAAAACTTCCAGATCCAGTCTGGCACCTGCAAAATATTCTAAAGGCGAGGAATCTGTGGTTAGAAGAATCCATCACAAAAAAAATTACTTAGTATTACCTGTGTTATCTGCCCTGGTCATCTTTGGCCTACACCATTTTGCAGTCCAACGTTGCCTGAGACAATGATAGCTGAACTGGACTCACCATGTTCCAAATCAGCTGTCTACTGTTCCTGGCCGCCTTCACCCTCAAAAAAATAAAGGTGTAGAAGGCTGGGACAGTTGCCACAGCACACTAACTGCAACAGCAAACACAGCTGTGGAGAACAAACTTTGGCTCACAGACTATTGGCGTAAACAGTCACTTTTACCTAACACCTGTGAGGCTCACCTGCGTTTTCTTCAGGGGTGAAATGGACGGAACAGGTGCTAGGTCCCAACTTCCCTCACCCACCTCCTTCGCCCAACAAGGTCAAAGCAAAAGAGGGAAGGTGGGGAAGAAGGGGAGACAAAACAAGGAAAGGGAGAAGGGGTTGAATCCACTGGATCGTCCGATTAAGTATCACCAAGGCTCCTAATGGTACAGAAACAAGGTAAGTATGTTCTTATTATAATAGTGGCCTGTTGTATCGATATACAACTAGACTTATTTACCTGTTGAAAGATTCCACTTGTCATATGTAGAGGATATACACAACTAGAATGTAGAACCCACACAGGGTATCTAAAGAATACACCCACAATTATTATGCCTAAGGACTGCAAGAGTTTAACCACAACAAGAATAAATATGAAACATGTTAAACAACGATGGACGAACCCAATATGTGTGTGGTACAATCACTAGTTGGGCAGTGTTTTGGACCCACTAGGTTTGTTTAAAAGACCCCTCACACACTAACCTGGTTGGTGTCATGCTTCATCATTGGGGTCCCAACCGAGTGGCTGAATGCCCCCCCGGTTGTGCTACGAGGCCTGATTACAGCAGAGCTGGTGTGTTGCAGGTGTGTGATGTGATGTGAATTAAAAATACCTCTGGGAATCCTTGCCCATGAACTTTTATTTGCGGCGGCTCAGGATATGATTAAAAATTATGTGTGGTGCAACTCAAAAATAATTTATTATCTATTAGTTGTCTATGTGATAGGTCTACATGTTTCAGCCCGCAGGGAAATGTTAAAGGGGCTTTCTTCAGGACCGTGAAAGTGGTGAGTGGCAAAGTGTGTAGTGCCACATGGAAAGTGAAAAAAACTACCTACACACGTGCCAAGGTGTGTGGACTAAGTGTCTACGTACTTACGGACACTTTAAAAGGACCTGTGGGAAAGGAAACAGCACAAAGCATATATATACACATAACAAATTAGCAGCATATTTACTGTATTATTAAGCAACATAAAATGCAATCTTAAGTGCTATGGTCATGCAAACTGACCAACCTGGTGATTTGTACACTGAATCTTACAAGGCGGGCATGCTGCATGCGGAAGTGTACAGCAGCTTGTATTATTACACCCAGTCTTAGCATTGCTATGAAGCTGTGAGGCTTCTCGTGGTGAGGAGACTAGGTGATTGGCAACCTTCGGTTGTCACAATATTGGCTGTGGCCACCATGATCTACAGTGCTGGAGCGCGCTAATGTGGAGGCTGTCCACAGTGGTGACTGTGCCGTGCGTGGGCGTTAAGACAGTGAACGCACACGTGAAAAAGCTGGCACTAAACAGTCATGCGGAGCGCGCAGGTTAAATAATGAGAGCTATTAAAAAAAAGGAAGCGGCGATCGTTTCCATTGGCAATGCTGTTGGAGAGAGTTATAATTACACTATGGTCGCGTTTAGGCAGCTGATCGGGGCTCGGGAGGAGTTCGCTCCTATGTCAGACTCTGGGGAAAGAAATATCGGAGTGAGAGGCATGTGAGCAGGAGGATCGTAAATGCTCGCGCGTGTCTCTAAGTGGTATCAGCAGCGCAACCTTACTTGATCTTAGAACGTAACCCGCCTTCAAACCTGATGCGGTCTCCTGTTGTCCCGGCTGGTAATGGGCCTGGTGGAGGCTCAGTTTAAGTACCGGTGAGATCGATATATTACGTGCCGGTATGGGCGTAGAGGGGCAGGGCTCAGTGCGTCTGCGTTATTGTAGAATGCTAGGTCATTACGCGCGCATTCACGGATGTTTCCATTATGTTGATGCTTTGTCATCGGGCACGCGTGCGCGGATGTGTCCATAGCGCGATGTGATGAAATCGGCCATATTCGAATGGTGCGATTTGCGGTGCTCGTGCTATGGGAAGGATGCTTGGTGAAAAATAGATGGCAAATCAACTCTGCTAGATGGTAGAGCATACTTATATTGGCTGTGTAGCAACAAGTAAAGGGAAATTGGCTACGTGAGTATGACGATGGTTGCGGCTCATTATGGGGTGTGAAGGGTGGTAGCTCCAATGACTGAGAGGCCAAACACGTGGTGCCTGTTAAGGCAAGGTACCTTGTCATAATGAAGATATTGGCCTCACAGAATGGCAGTGTTGACATAGTTTATAAAGAGGCCAATCAGAAAGGTGTGTGATGGCCGCAGGTTGGCTCTGATACGTAAGTCTGTGATGCGTAAGTCTGGGTATATCCACGGGGTAACTATGTTCTTCTAAGACTATTCCAGGGGATGTTATCATTCAAGCCTGTGATGTGGCTGGACAGACGATCTATCCATCGCTGTTCTTTCTGAAGTAGGCGGCTCTGGATATTCGGTAAATTGGGGTCTAGTGCTTCTATGACCACCCACCGCATGTCATTAGTCGTGTGTCCAGTCTCAAGGAAGTGGTTTGTCATCCTGGTTGTATTTTTCTTGCACCGTATGGTGCTGCAGTGTTTGCAAATCCTTGTTTTGATCTTGCGATTCATCATGCCAATGTATGTTAGGTTACAGGGGCAAATGATCCGCTATATGACATGTTCAGTGTTACAGTTAGTATGTCTTTTCAGTTCCCATGTCTTTCTTGGTTCTAGGTTGAGGCTTTTCACGGTCTCGGTGATTTGGCATACACTGCAGTTACCGCACGGAAAATGGCCTATAATGCCGGGGAGCCCCCAGGCATTAAGGACAGTGCTGGCAGGTCTTTGTGGTGGTGTCAGTCTAGTGGACACTATGGCGTCTTTTATGGAACTGGCTCTTTTGTTTGCGAGAAGGGGTGGTGCCCAATTTAGGTTGCCTGTCTTAAATATTTTCCAGCTCTTCCGGATGATCTGTGAGACTTTCTGCGAGACGGCATTGTATGTTGTCACATATTTAAGTGGTGGCTGGGTAGGTTCTGGCACGTGTGTTTCGGTTAATCCTTCATGGTTCTGGTTTCTGGCTCTCTTGTTGGCTTTGTTCGTAATGCACCTGCGGTATCCCCGTTAGTGTAGTTTGTTGCTCAGATCTGTTGCTTGGGTTTTGTAGTCTCTTATTTTGCTACAGTTTCTGCTTAGCCGGAGGTATTGACCGTAGGGGAGATTTTCGCGGAGTGGTCTTGGATGGAAACTCGTGGAATGAAGTAGGGAGTTCCGAGTGGTGGTTTTGAAATGGGTTTTGCTCTTGGATCCTCCTCCTGCCGCTTCAATGTCCAGAAATGTTTTTTTTTGTTTGTAGAAACTATGTGTGAAGCGAAGATGGGGCCCACACGTGTTGAGCCATTCACAGAATGTGACAAGGGATTCGCTGGTTCCTTCCCAAATCAATAAAATGTCGTCAATGTAACGTTTATAAAATTTGAATTGGGGAAAGCGTGGTTGGTTGTTGTCAAGTAGATGTTTGGTCTCAAAGTCATATACATAAATGTTTGCCACACTGGGGGCGAAAACACTCCCCATGGAGGTCCCGTACTTCTGGAGGTAGGGCCGGCCTTCGTACTCAAAGAAATTTTCTTTAAGTGCGAGAGTTGCAAACTCAAGAACGAAAGATGTAGAAGTTCAGTGTAGCCAGTTAGAGTTGTTAAGGGCAGTTTCTACTACTAGGAGTGTGTCTTCTTGTGGGAGACTGGTGTATAAGCTCTCCAGGTCGAGGCTGACCAGAAATGAAGTGTTGGGGTCATAGGGCAGGGACATCATGACGCCTAGTAGGTCTTTGGTGTCTTTTATGTGAGTACTGGTCGATTGTATAAGGGGTTGCAAGAAATGGTTGCAGTAGCGCGAGAGGTGTTCTAATAATGATCCAATTCCTGAAACTATTGGACGTTCAGGCGGTGGCATCACATTCTTGTGAGCTTTGAGAACAATATAAAACTATGGTATTTTGTCTGGCGTAGTAGTCAGGAATTTGGCCTCACTTTTGGTGATCAATCCTGTGTTCTCAGCATCTTCCACAAGAGTGTGGATGCGTGTTTTTAGAGCTGTGCTGGGGTTGTGGGTGAGTCTCTTGTGGTTCTTAGTATCATTGAGTAACCGGTCACATTCCCGATGGTAGTCCTCTTTGTTGAGTATGACAGTTCCTCCACCTTTGTCGTCTGGTTTTATTATGAGTTTGGGGTTACATTTGAGTGATTGTAGAGCCAGGTGTTCTGATCGGCTTGTGTTTTGGAAAGTGTTGGGTTCTTCCAAAGCCTCAATCTCTTTGAACAAAGTTTGTTCATACACGAGTATCTATGGTGGTACTGCACTTGGTGGTGGGATGACTGTGGACTTGACTCTAAAGGGAGTTTCCCCCTGTAGTTCCGTTTCAGATTGAATAGAAGAGTTCTCAAAAAAAGCTTTTAGCTTGAGTTTGCGGAAGAACTCAGTTAATTCGCAATGTAGCATGAATTTATCAAGTCTCGCCGTAGGTGCGTAGCCAAGCCCTTTCTCTAGGACTGCTTGTTCTGCTGGCGTGAGGGCATGTGTGGAGAGATTAGTAACAAGGCTCAGCGTGTGCTCGGGCCCGGTTGTTGGTCTCTCGTTTTGCTCCTTGTTGCGGGTCGTCTTCCCAGGGTACCTGGTTTCCTCTGCGTCTCCTTCCACGTCCGCCTCTTCCTAAAAAAGGTTGCTGTTGATTTTGATTCATGTATGGCAGTGGCGGTCCAAAAGGCGTGTTCCAACCATATCCAAAATGTGGATGCATTGATGGGTACATGGGAGGGTACTGTATATTGGGTCCTGGTGGTCCTTGGGCCAATGGTTGTTGTCAGCCCATGTGCCCTCCCCTTCCTTGTTGTCGCCTACGATAGCTGCCAGTGCTGGAGCCTCTGCTCCCTGATGAATCATCTTCTGACGATGCGCCTGATGTGTCTGCTCTAGTCTCAGGTTGATAGTCGGCTTCTGCGTATGGGTAGGTCTTAGTGTAGGAGAATCTCTTCAGATCCTTCTGGAATTTGTTTATCTTGGTTTGGGTGAGGCCCTCCTTATATTCGTTTATTTCTTTGTTCGTTTCGTCAAGTCGTTTTTTGTATGGGGAGAGTGTGGCTTTGAAATGGGTTTCTGTTGCCTGGATCTCGATGAGGAATACTTCAGGGAGGCGTTTGGCTGTCTGGATGATGAGAATCATCCAGTCGCGTGTGCATCGCCATGCAATTTGGGCCCAGTCTTTTCGGAAGGTGGGGGCATTGGTCCTTCCCAGTCCTCTGGGAAGATCCCTGGGGCATTGGTGACGATTAGCCCCCTGGGTGCAGTGTTGTTTCGTAGATATTCGGTTAGGATGACCCCATGAAGTATAGTTCTAATACGATTTTGCTTCTTTTCATTGAGGCTCTCCCAATCGGCAGTTTGTGCAATGGAGGATGCCATATTGAAAATCTGCCAGTAGGGGAGGGTTGTCCTAGATGTTGTTAATATCGTCCAGAGTGAACCCTAGGACTGGGTTCTCAGCCATAGTGTGTTAGCGTGCTTCTTACAGTATTGTAAAAAAAGGAAAGGATATCAGCTCTCACAGCTGTGCGCGGTGCAGGGTCAACTAAGAAAATAATGTGAGCAAGATGTAGTTTTGAAACAGTCTCTTTATATTTTAGTAAGGAGAGACGTGAAGCAATCATGAAAACAAAACAAGTACCAAACTGGAAACACACTCCTCAACAATCAAAGGAGCACAGCATTCAGATAATTATGAGAGTGCTACAGGATACCAAGGAACAACGTATCCTACCAGCACTCTAAACAAAGGTTCTTTAAATGCCTTCTTTCCCTTTCCAAACAGGGGGTGAATATCGGGAAAGAAAGAGTTAAACCGAGCAGCAAAATCTGAGAGAAACAACGTTGCCAGTCGACGAGGGAACTCCGGGGTTAATCTGAGCCAGGAAGGATACTGTGCTACCCGGAAACGGAAAGAACCAAACAGACGGCCGGAGAGGAACACAAGGACTTCAAGAACTCCCCGGCATAGAAATACAGGTACGGAAGTAACGTAGCAGGGAAATGCACCGAAGGCCTTGCGGGGTCCGGAATGGAATGCGAAGCGCGTTTCCCCATGGATCCCTCCTTTTTGTATGCCTCAGGCGCTGCCTTCACCAGCTGATAGAAATCGGCTGGCGGGGCTCGCCTCTGAGTTCGCAGGCGGGGCCAGGAGCGCAGCTGCGGGCAGCGCGGACTGCAAAGCCCGACACACCAATAACTTGCCACAAGTTATTTTGAGTACAAAAAATACATACTCCACTATTCATGAACAACAAACAAAACACATCAGCAGACTTGGTATGAGCATATACCACTTCTCGGAAGTCCTAATTGTAATGGTGTACCACATAAACATACAAGTCACAAATAATTTTGGGTTTAAAATAAAAATTCCAATAATCTTTGCAAATATCATATAAAGCGCATGTTAGATTCCGGGCTCTCTGGTTGGCACAGGTATGTACTTGTGACAAGCAGGGAACCTTTCCTCTAGTCAGGGTAAGGGGTTGCACTCCTAAAATAACCCTGCTCACCCTCTAGGTAGCTTGGCGCGAGCAGACAAGGCTTATCTCAGAGCGTTATAGGTTAAGCATTTGTGAACACTTGACTTGACTTGAAAAAGCTTTATTCGGTAAGGCAATTACATACCATAAAAGCATATACATTTAAAAGGTTTTTACAGGTATACATATTACATAATAGTGTTCATATAACTTCCATGAAAATTTGACAGTTACTATGATAAAAAATGGAGTAAAAGTGTAAAAATTATACAGACAGGACCTAAAAACAAAACCCCCCCAATTGCAATTTTAAGGTGCGCAGGGGGGCTAATCCCAGTTCATCGTAGGGTTTGTTTGAGTGACTCATAAGGGCCGTCTGTGTTTAAGAACAAAGAAGGGCAAATTTCCATTTAAAGGTTTGTTCTGTGTCGCACACAGAATTTTAGGAACTTCGCCATGTTAATTGCCAATGTTTCTGTTACTAACATTTGGAGGGCCATGAGAGCTGGCCGACATTGAGTTAGGCCCAGATGTTTCAGAAGAGGGATCAAGTAAAGCTTTCTTGCCTCGGTGTAAAATTTACAGAACATAATTATGTGCAAGGTCGATTGGGCGGAGAGGTCGTCACAGGGGCATAACGTTAGTTGGGGTGTCCAATCGTTTGTCACAGGGAAGGTAATTAAGTGGTGAAATATGTTCAGGCGCAATCTAGTCAATAGGAATTTCTCATAGTTACTTAAGGCGGAGTTCAGGTAAGGCTCTATTTGGTCTGTTGTCTGAATGGGAAGAAACAGTTGCACTGAGTTCTTATTTGATTCAAGTGCCAGGCGCAGGTCTATTAAATGGCTTGTGCACATATCGCGTATTTTCCTTCTAGGGATTTGCTTAATCTTTTGGGGATTGATAAAAAGATGATCAAGTCCTAAATCGGTTAGAAAGTTTTTAACATAAGCGAGCCAGGTGATGTGTGATCCGTGCTCCAGTTTCATACAGTCGGATATAAGTGCCTGTGTTAATTTTAGTTCCGGTGTAGACCAAATGCGGTGCCATAAGAGAATAGGCTGCATTCGTATCACGTCTGTGATATATGGGAGGCCCAATTCGCTGTGGATATTAAAAGTCGAGGTAGACGACGGGGCTGCCAGCAGGAATTTTAAAAAAGAGTTCTCCGTCTTTTGGATTGAAGTGACACGTGCGCTACCCCAAATCCCGGCCCCGTAAATCGCCGTACTGAGGCATTTTGAATTGTATATATCTAACATTTCTTTAGATGCTCTTTTGCCCAGTCTCCGAGCGAACGCTCTCAGGGCCGTTGTTGCTTTTAGGAATTGGAGATTTCTATTCTCTATGGCACTTTTCCAAGTAGTTTTGTTGTCTATTACGACTCCCAAATAGGGATAGGTGGTGGTGTATTCTATCTTGGTGTGGTTTGAATAGATATTTTTCCTTTTACATAGTTGTTTACCTGATGCCATTATGAAGGTCTTTTTGGCGTTGATGTTTAAGTCCAGGAGGTGCATGAAGTTTGTATATCTGTCCAGGGCCCTTTGTAGCTCCAGGGGGGTGCGGGCGATTATGACTGCGTCGTCCGCATAAAGAAGGGCGGCGATTGGGCGTGATTGAATATGTGGTTGGTCCTGGCTACCCTTTAACAAGGCTGCTTCTAAGCCGTTGGTGTAAATATTGAAAAGAAAGGGAGCCAGGACACAGCCTTGCCTGACTCCCCGCTCAATTCCAAAAGATGTCGTTAACTGTCCCCCTGTGCCATATCTGACTCTGGTGGTGGTATTTGAGTAAATTTCTCTGATATATTTAACCAAGTTAGTATCGATTCCCAGTTGTATCATTACAGCCCAGAGCTTATTATGATCTACGCAGTCGAAGGCTGCGGATAGGTCAACGTATGCCATGTAAAGGCTGCCACCCTTTGCATGGACATACTTCCCTCTCAGAAGGGTGAGGTTGAGGACCTGCTCTATAGTGCCTCTTCCTTCTCTGAAACCGAACTGTAGGTCAGATAGAATGTTGTTTACCTCTGCCCAATTTTGTAGGCGTGCTAGGAGAATTCTGCCTACTGCTTTGCCAAAGGAGTCCAGTAAGGATATGGGTCTATAGCACGCAGGGCTATTCCTGTTTCCCTTTTTAAAAATGGGGACTAGGATCGAATCTGACCATGATGTTGGTAGTCCTACCTGTCCCAACGCCTCTAAAACGTTTAGTAGCAGGGGAGCCCAGAGATCGATATTTGATTTGTAGAGATCCATAGGAACCGCATCTGGTCCCGGGGCCTTTCCTGATCTGCTAACGTTCAGGGCCAGCCCCACCTCGGCGAGGTTGAAATTCATCGCTTCTAAGTTGGTTCGGGCCAATGGTAAGCTTAGTGTCTGTGGAGATTGATCTGCTGGAATTGAAAATATTTTTGAGAAGTGGGTAACCCATTCTTGTTCGGAGATGGTCGTTTCAAGTATACCGCTACCTCTAGGGCTCGTAAGGAAGGAGGAATTTACAATCTCCCAGAAAGTAATCGAGTCTTTACTTTTGCAGCTATCATGTAAAGCAATCCAGTGTTCCTCTTTTAGTTCCTTTTTCCTGGATGCTATTGCTTTGTTGTAAGTTTGCCTAGCTATTGAGACCTCAGGAGTGTTTCTTGGGGGTTTTTTGAGCGTTTTTTGAGGTTTTTGTAGGCTCTAGAACAAGCTGGGTTGAACCACCTAAACTTAGGTTTATCCTTTAAAGATTTTTGCCCCCTGGAATGGACTGTCAAGGCATTTTTTACCTCTAAGGTTATTTTTTCATAGTTAGCTACTATCTCGGCGGGGGATGAAGTCTCCGTTAGGCAGGCTTCAAAGGCTGGACGGGCTGCATTAATTACAGTTTTTAGGATGGCGGCAGGATCGATGTTTGACCATTTAAGTGCATAACCATATAGGCGAGACATAGAAATATGGTCATCATGATATATTGTTTGAGCGTTTATTCGTGGAGCAGTAGTTTGGATGGTAACAGACAGTGGAAAATGGTCACTGAATACACAATCATGGGTAATGACATCGATAATCAGATTTGGGCGAACGTTCCCTACTAGAATATAGTCGATACACGAGGATAAACCTCTACCGTTAAAGGTTGGGGCAAAGGGAGTTGAAGGGACAGTATGTTCATTTGCAAAAGCTAGTTGCAGGAGGATCATAGTCTCATTCAAAAGTGACCCCTTGTATGAATGCAAAAAATGAGGGATGTTATTTTGGTGTTGGTCCATGTAGCCGCAATTTCCGCTTAGGGTGCTCTTACATAATGTCAGGTTAAAATCCCCCCCCCCAGATTATTATTGGTTCTTTTCCTTTACTAAGGATAAGTTGTTTTTGTAAAGAGTCACGGATTTCTTTTACGACCTCCATAAAGCTTGGGTCTGAGAGGTTGTTATAGATGTTAACAATTAGGATTGGTGGCATTCTACTTATGGTTACACGAATGATCTGATACTGTGACTCATTTTTAAGAGGGTGGGCTTCTAAAGTTGTTATTAGATTTGAAACATAAATGATTAGTCCACCCTTTGCTCTGCCGGATGTTGAAGAAAGTGCTGGGCTAAAGAAAGTCTTAAAACCGTTTATATGAATAGGAGTGGTTACCCATGTCTCCTGGAAAGCGAGAATTTTGCTTTCTTTGATGAATTTGGTCCATTCTTCGTTATAGATCTTTGAACGAAGGCCCGAAATGTTCCAAAATGTTATGTTTAGAACTGGGGTTTTTCCTTTACATCTGGTTGAGGACCTAGGGATAAATTGTTTGGCCAGGAGGGTGTGCTCTATAGGACTGATGTCATCCTTCCTTCGGGATCTGACTATCGGGGGGAGGTATTTTCGGAAGTGCCGATGTAATCAGGGTTTGAAGGAATCCCTATTTGAGCTGTAAATAGTGGATAAGTGGAAAAAGAAGGGATCGGGGTCTTGCCTTTAACAAGGTGTAAATCAGAATGTCCGATTAGTATGGACGGAGGCGGGGTAGCAATTGAAGAGACGGGGGTATCCAATGGTATTGGCTGTCAATCCACCTCCTCTAGTGTAGTAAGTTGTTCAAATCTATTTTGGGTAAGAATACACCCATTCCCTCTATAGGCGTTTGTTTGCTCAATACGGTAGAAAAAGTCGAGTGACACCAGGTTGATGTTTGTGGTTTCGTGTATTGTTCCCCTGTTGATCCTGAGAAGGGAGCGGACTAGGCCTGGAGACCTAAAGTTTATGACTATACAGTCTCCGGGACTTTTGTTTTTAAAGTCTCCGATGCAGCCCACTCTTCGCACCATCAGGATCTGATTTATGTGCCTTGGGTGAAAGTAGGTGTTTTTAGTGAGCCAGTTGGTAACCTTATTCCTTAGTGAGGCCCATGTTTCTATGGAGTCTTTTTGTAGGGGCGGAACGTTTGTTAGGACCAGAATATATGGCCGAGCGGCTGGTGGTAAGTTTAAGCTTTCTTTATTTGGAATTGGAAGGGTTATAGGGCCTTCCCTATTGTTATAGTTTGGACTTGCGAGAGATCTGGCAGGTTGTTCCACTGCTGTGTTTGATATAGGAGCTCCCTTTATGCCCCGGTTGTTCAGTGATCTTAATGTTGGGATGGTAGTGGGAGTAATTGTAGTGAGATTGTTTGAGTGTTCTGTTAAGGATGATATATTCTGTTCCTGTTGGGAATTGGATTGGCTTGTTACAGGCAGTGTGTTAAGAGGATTTAATCGTGTAATACCCTCGAGTAACGTTTTTGTGAGTTGGGCAAATTTATCTTCGAAAACCGAAGAAAGTAAGGAAATCATTTCGCCCAGTTTTTCTTCAATATCATGGCTTACTGCTAGTTGGATTGTTTGTGTACTGTTTTGTGCTGTCAGCTTAATCATTTCTTCAAGGGTATCTAGTTGAACCTGGGGAATTAGATTTTGTTCCTCTGTTTGTGTGCCTGTGTCACAAGTAGCTAAATGGGTTAAGTTCTTCCCCATTTTGGCTGGTTGGCCGTTTCTGTGAGCCCCCCTCCCGGTACTCGGTTTAGTTTTAGCTTTCCCTCGTGTTAAGGGTCCTTTTGATTGTGGAGGGGTAACTTTCTGCAGTGTTCCTTTTTGGGCCGGTGAGGTTGAGGGGGGTGAACCAAAAAATCGGTGGCCGTTATCTTGATGGGTGATTTGGTCGGAGAAGGTAGGCTAGAGGCGTCAGCAGTTCTGGTTGATCTTAAGGAGGGTTCTAATGAAAGTCTCCTTTCAGTAGATTGAATTTCCTGGATGATTAAGGATTCTGCTCTCAGTAAATACGCGTCTAAGGTGCCCGCTGTACTTTTGCATGATTCCATATTGATGCAATGAAATAGGGACTACTGAACAGAGTGGACAAGTTATACAATGCAAATCACAGTAATATTGGGAAGAGAGTAAGTCTTTACCGTCTGATACCTTCGCCCAGTCCGTGTTGTACGATGCAACGGTAATGAGGTTAATCCCACAAGTCCAGGATACTTTGGCAGCAAGTCTGTACAACACAGCAAAAGGGGGGGAGGCCCGACCCGGCCTCCTATGGCCCCGGACGGCCACAGACGGCCCGCCCTTTGCCCGGGCTTAGCCTGGCGCCGCCCGCACGCGTCCCGCGACGCGGAGGGAGTCGCGGTCTTTTGGGCGCCTCCGGGCGCGTAGGTGGCGTCAGGGCCCGCAAAGAGGTCTGGGTATTGTAGTGTAACGTCCTGGCTTTCTCGGGGTTGGGACAAACAGACGACGGACCAGAGAAATGGAGGTTTAAGGATGATTTAATACACAGATAAACAACTACAGACAACAAAGAATACCGGTACTGGAATCACCAGTTAAAGTACGATACCCATTCACAGCTCGTCTAACCGTCCTCCGCATGCACACCGGACCCGGTATGCTCCAACGGAGGGCACAGTGCTAAGCAGTGGCCGACAATGCCACTCGACCACTGTGAAGGGTAGTTCCAAGGTTGTGGAATCTACGGGGGGGCACGTGGGAGTCACCCGGCCGGGCTCTCTACCACCTGGGAACAGCCGCTCTACCAGTATCCCCCAGAGTACTGTCACAACACAAAGACGCTGGGAACACCTCCTAGTGTGCGTCTCTTGTATCCGGGTTTAAGTGATGATACCCAAGGTGGCGCAGAGAATGGATGGGAGCAGCCGCTCTACCTATCCCAGTTCTCCTACGAGTGTCGATGGCTAAGATGCGGAAACACCTCCTGGATAGCGTCTTAGCTATAAGCGTGTGTTTACCCAAGGAACGAGGGTTGGGAGCTTCGGCTCGCACCAACCTCGTTTTCTCCAAATTGTCAGGCCGTTGGGAGCTTCGGCTCTACCAACGGGACTTGTGCCCAATGACGGTGAATACGGCTCTCAGAACGGGACAGGACACGGGCAGGAAGTACACACCAGCACCTCTCCTCCGCTCCTTAGAATGTTCCTCCCGCCGCTCAACTCACCAACGGGTCCGTGTACCTCAACCAGGTACTCCTGCAAAGATCAGAATATCCGACGCCGAGTCCCAGTGATCTTCTCCTTAAGTAGTACTCTCGGCGTTGTATAACCATGACTCTTGAGTTGCATAACATGAAAACTAGGCGTTACCCTTGGTGTTATGTAACCAGAACTCTTGAGTTGCATAACATGAAAACTAGGCGTTCCCCTTGGTGTTATGCAACCAGAACTCTTGAGTTGCATAACATGAAAACTAGGCGTTACCCTTGGTGTTATGTAACCAGAACTCTTGAGTTGCATAAGGCAATTGTTGCCGGAGGGCATTCTGGGAGTTGTAGTCCGCTCTCCTCCAAGCGCACCAGGTTCACGGAAGTGGCATCGTGGGAGGGAATCCATGTGCGGGAGGGGATTCCTGACAGTACATCCCCCTCCCATCAGCGCCCCCCATCAGGACCAGCACAGGAAGGATATCGACGATGGAACGACGATACCAGACGAGGAGCTTGAACCCCCGCCGCAGGTTCCCATGACTGCTCCTCGGGTCCGTACCCCTTCCATGCCACCAGATACCATAGTTTGCCCCTGCGCCACTTGGAATCCAAGATACCAGCCACCTCGTACTCCACCTCCGAATCCACAGTCACCGACACCGGCGTACGAGGCCTCACCGCGTTCGCGGGTTTCAAGAGGGAAACGTGGAACACGGGATGGATCCGCAGGGACTGGGGCAGGCACACTTTCACGTTCACCGGGCTGATGCATCGAAGGATCCTATATGGGCCCATGAAGCGGGGATGGAATACGCTACTTTTCTTGAATCTCATGTGCCGTGTAGAGACCCAGACGTAATCTCCAGGTTTGTAGACTGGTCCAGGCCTTCTCCTCCTATCAGAAAAGGCTTTATACGCGGCTTTAGCCCCCTCCAGGGCAACTCGAGAACTCATCAAGGCCTCCTTGATGCGGGCCACCCTCTTGGCTGTTGTCGGCAATCTGTCTTCCCTGACCGGGTGCAGAAACGGCAAGAACCGGGGATGATGGCCGTAGTTACCATAAAAAGGGGAGGCCTTGGTGGAACAATGTGTGGCGTTGTACGCGATTTCCGCGATCCAATGTAGGTCCACCCACTCATCCTTCCCTTGCTCTACAAAACAACGTAGATATTGTTTGAGCGACTGGTTCAGGCGCTCCGTCTGGCCGTCCGTCTGCGGGTGATAACTCGTGGACATGGCAGACTTGACGTGTAACGCCGAACACCAAGTTTTCCAGAAGTGCGACGTGAACTGAGACCCCCTGTCCGACACGATCACGTTGGGTAGGCCATGTATTCTCACTACATTCTTCAATAACAACGACGCCAGCTCTCCTGCCGAAGGTACCTGTTTGCAAGCGAGGAAGTGCCCCATCTTCGTGAGATAGTCCACCACCACCAGTATGGCCGTCTTTCCTTGATCCTTTGGTAGCCCGACAATGAAGTCTAAGGATATGTTTTCCCAGGGTTTGGTCGGTGTAGGAAGGGGTTGGAGGAGTCCTTGCGATCTTCTGTGGTCCGATTTCATGGATGCGCAAACGGTACATGATGAACACCAATTCCGGACGTCTGTTCTCATGGCAGGCCACCAGAACTGCCGTCCTAGGCTCGCTACCGTCTTGTCGACACCCAGATGGCCGGCACAGGGAGACACGTGGCACCAGGTGAAGGCCTGTTTTCGAAGCCTAGGCGTGGGTAACAACATACATCGTCCTTTCACCGGAATCCCGTCCTTCATTTGCCACTCCTTGTGACTGTGAAGCCACCTCCGCCACATGAAGGTATGGGTCCCCTTCTGGACCCCCCTGAGGAACGTCTGTGGTTGAATCACCCCTATCACAACTCCTGGAGGGATGATGGAATGTTCGGCAACCGGCTGCGGATCCCTGGCATTCGATTGCCTCGAAAGCGCGTCCGCTTTCCTGTTCTCCGTACCGGGTCGGTATGTGATGTGGAAATTGAAACCGGAGAAAAAGATCATCCACCTCATTTGACGGGGAGACAAATGCCGTGCCGCCGTCAGAAACTGGAGGTTCCTGTGGTCCGTATACACTGTAACCACGTGTCTTGCCCCCATTAACAAATGCCTCCACTCAGCAAATGCGTCCTTTATCGCGAGTAGTTCCTTCTCCGCAATATGGTAATTGCGTTCCGCGTCATTCAATTTACGAGACATGTACGCCACAGGATGGAGCAAACCCGACACCTCATTCCTCTGAGATAGAATGGCACCCAGCGCCACATCTGAGGCGTCCGCTTCTACCACATAGGGTAATTCCGGATTCGAGTGAGCTAGCACCGGGGCGGTGCTGAAGGCCTTCTTGAGGGCCACAAATGCTGTTTGTGCTTCCGGTCCCCACACAAACTCCTGAGACTTCCTTAGTAGTTGCGTGATCGGGGCTACCAAGCCAGAAAACCCCTCAATAAAACGCCTATAAAAGTTGGCAAAGCCAATGAAGCTCTGCACTTCCTTTACTCCTCGGGGCACCGGCCACTCCTCCACCGCTCTGATCTTGCGTTCCGCCATCTCCTGTCCGTTGGGGCTCAGCATCACCCCAAGAAATTCCACTGATGTGACGTGGAAATCACACTTGCTGAGTTTGCAGTATAGCATGTTTTCCCGCAGTTTTGTGAGAACCGCGGATACGTGCTGTACGTGTTCTTCCTCTGAGTTGGAGTAGATGAGTATGTCGTCTATATAAACGACCACGTAGATATCCAATACCTCCCGGAACACCTCATTGAGGAAGTATTGGAAGGCGGCAGGGGCATTGCATAGTCCGAACGGCATGACGAGGTACTCAAAGAGCCCGAACCTGGTCTTAAAGGCGGTTTTCCATTCGTCGCCGTCCCTCATGCGCACAAGATGGTATGCCCCCTTGAGATCAAGCTTCGTGTATATTTGGGCCTTTTTTACCTGTTCCAGGAGAACGCTTATGAGAGGCAGGGGGTACCGGTTTTTTATGGTTATCGCGTTCAAGGCCCTAAAGTCCACGCAGGCCCTCAATTCGCCATTCGCTTTCGGAATGAAAAAGAGAGGCGATGCGGCAGGGGATTTCGACGGCCTGATGAACCCCAGCCCTAGTAACTTATCCAAATATCCCCGTAGATGTACGTTTTCGGGTTCTGTGAGCGCATACAGTCTGCCGCTGGGAACGCTAGCCCCGGAACCAGGTCGATTTGGCAGTCGAACGGTCTATGTGGAGGGAGCACCTCCGCTCGGATTTCATCGAAGACGTCCCTGAAACTGTGATACACTCTGGGCAGCTTTACGTCCTTTTCTGCTGCCGTGGCGACCGTGTGACCTTCGCCTACCTCACCTTCGTGGGGGTCCTGCCGCATGCCGCACCATTGTTCACAAAACGGGGAAGTCATCTCAATGTGATGCGTAGGCCAATCCACCGTTGGGTTATGTTTTTGGAGCCAGGGTAGACCCAATATGACCCCGTACTGTGGGGCTCTGATTATGCTAAAATCTATACGTTCGTTATGCAGTTTTCCGAACCTCACCGGTATTTCTCCTGTGTGCTGTCCGATAGGTCCGGTCACCAGACTTCTCTCATCCACTGCATACACCTCCTCTGGTATCTGTTTGGGAAGGAGAGTGAGACCCAGTCTCCGTGCTTCATTGTAGTCCATGAACATGCCCGTGGCTCCTGAATCAATCATGGCTACCACAGGTATCCACTGGTCCTGCACTCCTACGTGTAAGGTAATAAACAAATGTCTTCGCCCTTTTTGATTCGGGCTCAACATGGAAGGGATGTGGGTGTGACTCCAAGATGCCCCTTCCCTAGACCCGGAGTCCCTCAGTTTTCCGCCGGTGCGTCCACCACTGCTGTCACCGTTTTGTTTGCTCGGTATCGTGAGGTTTTTGGCTTGGCTGGACACTCGCGTACATAGTGCCCCTTTTTCCCGCAGTAAAGGCAAAGGCCTTGCTTGCGGCGTGATTCTTTTTCAGTGGCTGTAAGGCTCACCCTTATAGCTCCTATGTCCATGGGTTCCGTCCTGGTGGAGGAGTTTGTCTCAGGGCCACCCATCGAAACATACGATGGCAGCGCTTTCCCTTTCCTCTTGTGATCGCCCTTTCTTTCGTTCAATCTATGGTCCAGCCGTAGCACCAGGTTGATCAAGCCTTCACATGTCTTGGGTTGGGGGTCGATTTGTGCTACCACATCTTTGAGCTCTTCGCTCAAGCCCTGGTGAAACAGCGCGGTTTGTTTGGCTATGGGCCACTTGGTTTCGGCCACTAACCTTCGAAAAGCATTAAGGTACTGCACCAGATCATTGTTGCCTTGCCTCAGCTCCAACATCTCTCGATCGGCAGTATACGAGTCCGCCCTTCGATCAAACACCTTCAAGAATTCCTCGCGGAAGGCTCCCCAATCACATAGGATAGGGTCGTCCCTGCTCACCAGTGGGACTGCCCATTGCGCCGCGTTCCCAGCAAGATACGAGATCAGAAAGGCCACTCTGGCTTGGCTGGTAGGAAAGGCCTTTGGTTTGCAGGACAGATGCAGTGCTACTTGAGTGAGGAAAACCTGCACTGTGTTGGGGTCTCCGCTGTACCTCTCTGGTGTCGCCAAAGGAATGGCTACGGGCATCTCTACCACAACCGCAGGAGCCGTGGCCGTGTGAGAGGCACCCGCCTGTAGCGGATCATTCTGCAGAGCGTCCATTCTAGCCTTAACGTCTGCTGTTTCCTGTCTGGAAGTGGTGAGCTCGATTTGCATCCCGGCTACGACGGCCAACACATCCTCAATCGTGGCCATGTCGTTCGCCCAACCAGGAGATAGTTATGGAAGAGGTCGGATATTATGTAACGTCCTGGCTTTCTCGGGGTTGGGACAAACAGACGACGGACCAGAGAAATGGAGGTTTAAGGATGATTTAATACACAGATAAACAACTACAGACAACAAAGAATACCGGTACTGGAATCACCAGTTAAAGTACGATACCCATTCACAGCTCGTCTAACCGTCCTCCGCATGCACACCGGACACGGTATGCTCCAACGGAGGGCACAGTGCTAAGCAGTGGCCGACAATGCCACTCGACCGCTGTGAAGGGTAGTTCCAAGGTTGTGGAATCTACGGGGGGGCACGTGGGAGTCACCCGGCCGGGCTCTCTACCACCTGGGAACAGCCGCTCTACCAGTATCCCCCAGAGTACTGTCACAACACAAAGACGCTGGGAACACCTCCTAGTGTGCGTCTCTTGTATCCGGGTTTAAGTGATGATACCCAAGGTGGCGCAGAGAATGGATGGGAGCAGCCGCTCTACCTATCCCAGTTCTCCTACGAGTGTCGATGGCTAAGATGCGGAAACACCTCCTGGATAGCGTCTTAGCTATAAGCGTGTGTTTACCCAAGGAACGAGGGTTGGGAGCTTCGGCTCGCACCAACCTCGTTTTCTCCAAATTGTCAGGCCGTTGGGAGCTTCGGCTCTACCAACGGGACTTGTGCCCAATGACGTTGAATACGGCTCTCAGAACGGGACAGGACACGGGCAGGAAGTACACACCAGCACCTCTCCTCCGCTCCTTAGAATGTTCCTTCCGCCGCTCAACTCACCAACGGGTCCGTGTACCTCAACCAGGTACTCCTGCAAAGATCAGAATATCCGACGCCGAGTCCCAGTGATCTTCTCCTTAAGTAGTACTCTCGGCGTTGTATAACCATGACTCTTGAGTTGCATAACATGAAAACTAGGCGTTACCCTTGGTGTTATGTAACCAGAACTCTTGAGTTGCATAACATGAAAACTAGGCGTTCCCCTTGGTGTTATGCAACCAGAACTCTTGAGTTGCATAACATGAAAACTAGGCGTTACCCTTGGTGTTATGTAACCAGAACTCTTGAGTTGCATAAGGCAATTGTTGCCGTAGGGCATTCTGGGAGTTGTAGTCCGCTCTCCTCCAAGCGCACCAGGTTCACGGAAGTGGCATCGTGGGAGGGAATCCATGTGCGGGAGGGGATTCCTGACATGTAGTCTCCCCCGCTCTAGGCCGCGGAATGCAGTAGCGGCGGGGGGGGGAGACACACGGCAGGAAAGAGCCCAGTAGCGGCAATGGCGGCGCAGGACAGCAAGGCAGAACAGCGAGTGAGTCCCCCAGCACGTAAGCAGGCTTCACAGATTCAAGTTCAAGAACACATACAGTACATACAGTAACCAAGTGACAACACTACAAATGGACACCACACAGGTATTTATATTAAAAATAAGGATTCTTTATATAGGATTAACACAAGACCATTAAACGATTAAAAATACACAATACGGTTGCTTAGTTGGTAGAAGATTGCTTAGTTTCTCTTAAGTTCTTAAATGCGACACTTTAAGTAAATGTACCTTAGATGCGACATGCAGGGCAACGAAAGTGTTGCAGCGATGCAGATGCGTTGAAGTTCTTGGTGCAAAAGAAATAAAGACGGGATCTTCCAGATGCGTTACGCTTCTCCGATGTTGCGAGAAGACTCGACTCGATGCGTCAGCTACAGCGGCGTCACCCTTGACGAGATGCGACGACAGCGGCCTTGGCAGCGGCACTCTTCTCCGACGTTGCGAGACGCTTCCGCTCGATGCGATGCTGCAGCGGCGACACCACTTCTGCGAGATGCGACGACAGCGGCTCCGACGGCAGCACGCTTCCACGTGGATGCGAGGCGCTTTTCTGGTTGCGGTGCAATGCGACAACTACGATGGCTGCGATGGCGACACGCTTCCTCCTCGATGCGAGACTCTTCTCTCGATGTGGTGCAATGCGACAGCTACGATGGCTGTGATGGCGACACGCTTCTTCGGCGTTGCGAGACACTTCCGGAATGATGCGAGACGCTTCCGCTCGATGCGATGCTGCAGCGGCGACACTCTCTGCGAGATGCGACGGCAACCGCTCCGACGGCGGCACGCTTCTCTTCCTTGCCTCGCGCTTCCATCTCCTTGCGACACGCAGTCCCTCAGAAGGCCCAACAACAGCAGCAGGCACTTCCAAAAGACTCTGGGGAGCTGGGGGTGAAGTCCACTGGTCCTGGGACTTCGTTCAGGGGGCAAGCTCAGTTCAAGCCCTTGGAGATCTTTTTAAAGCACAAGTTGAAGCAAAGTCTTTAGTAGTCTTTCTCCTCTCCTTCAGCAGCAAGGCAACCACTGCAGGCCAATCCCCCAGGTCAGGGACAGTACTCCTCCTACAGCTTTCCCAGTTCCTTCTCCTCTGGCAGAGGTTCTTCTTGTTTCAGCAGGATCTAATTTCTTGGGAGCAGGGTCCCAACACTTATACCCCTAATTCCTTTGTTCCTCTGGGGTTGAGGGGCCTTTGCCCAGTCCAAACCAGTTCTTGAGCACTCTGTTGACATGACTCTGCCTTTCTATCCAGGGTGCAGGGCAGAGACATCAGCCGCTCCGCAGGAGGTGGAGCCAGCATTGTGGTAGCAGAGCACAACCCTATTCAGAGCCCAGGTGTACTCCTCCCACCCATCTGACTGCCAATTTTCCTATTCACCACCAGGCTACCTAGCCCTGCCCCTCTGGGTTTCCCCAGCCCTGTCACTCACACAACCAGACAGGCAGATACACATCTTAGCAGAGGCGTGCTGAAATGGTCAAGCAAGCAAATACCAACTTTCTAAAAGTGGTATTTGCAAACACAGAATATTAAAATAAACTTTACTAAAAGATGTATTTTATTATTCTGAGTTAAGGCATACTAAACACGAATTTCTACCATGTTCCCTGGGTCTGTTAGGATCATAGAATGTAACAATTCTAACAGCCCATTCTGGCATATGGAGAACAGGTAGCCTTACAATAGTGAAAAAACGAAAATGGCTGTAATTCACTATTAGGACATGCCACACACATCAGGGCTTGTCCTACCTTATGCTTACAATGCACCCTGCCCTTGGGCCTACCATAGGGGTGACTGATATGAAGTTAAGGGAAGGTTTAGGGACTGGCAAGTGTGTGCACTTACCCAGTCAGCATGACAGTACCAGACTGCACGCAGGCTCTGCAATGGCAGACCTTGGATACATTTTACCAGGCCGCTTCTGTGGGTGGCACAACCAGTGCTGCAAGTCCACCAGCAGCATTTGTATTTACAAGCCCTGGCACTCCTGGTGCACTTTACCGGGGTCTGACAGTAATCCAAATAAGACAATCATGGAATCCAACCAACATATACATTTTTAAATAGGGAGCACTTGCACTGTGGCACTGGTTGGCAGTGGCACAGTGCTCTGAGCAGCTAACACCAGCAAAACACATGAGGCACAGCGACAAAAAAGTGGATGGGAGACTCACGCCAAGGTGCCAGGTCTAACAGCGCATAAACAAAATAAAGTGTGGGCAAAGCCTTTGCTAATTAGATCCTCCCTGTGCAGCATTCTATGCTAGTGGCCTTATCTTACTGCACGTTATATATTCGAGAACGTTATGTGTTATAGAACATATCTGCTTCTTAGTTTTCGATTACTTCAAAATTTCTTTTTGCTATACTTTATTTATGCCCGCAGATGTTGATGTAGTGAACATCAAGTGAATAACAAGTGAATAAAGATATAAACGGAACATCATAGCAGTATGCATTTGCTTCCAAAAGATACCCCAAAATACAAGGCAATAAATGAGGATAAATAAACCTTCAGCATGCTACTTTACGAGATATCCGCCAACAACTGTTTGAACTAGTCTTAATGTCAAGGGGTAGCGTCGAAAGCACTACACCTTGACATTGGTTTCCTTTTGGAAAACAGAGATATTATTGCCACTGGTACATGGAGGTAGACATCAGGAACTTTGGCTGAGCACAACCAGAATTTGTGGACAGCTCATGAGCCTAAATTAGCAAACTTATCTCCTCCTGCAAGGAAGAGAAATTGGCGTAAGATTAGATGCCACTTCACCACGTCATTTAGACCAAGCCAGTCTGTTTCCTCTGAGAAGATGTATTTCACCTGTTTCCTAAGCAGACTCCTTTCAGCTCCATTGAGATGGGGATCAAGACAGTCCAAGATTGTCCATCCAAAATAAGTGGGATCCTGATTCATGTCTTTGAAGTGTGAAACCAATTTTGTGGTGAGCCTGCCAGCCTTGATAGTGCTAATGTATTCCTTAATGTGTATCTTTACCTTTCTTGTTGCAAGTCAAATGTAGAATAAATCACAAGGGCATTAGAGTCTGTAAATTACAGATATGGTATTGCAATTTGTGAGTATCTTATGGAACCAAGTATGGCCATCCTTTAGAGGGGCACGTTTTGTTGTTCTAGTCCCTGCGCCAGCTCTCCCCGCTGCTCTCCTCTCCAGTAGCACCTCGCAAGCCTGTTACTTCTGCAGCCTCGCTCCCATTTTTCCTTCTTCCTAACATACTCATATTACTTTGTTTTTCAGGCTCCCCCTTAACTTGCTTTGTTTTTTCAGGCTCCCTCCCCAACTTGGTTTGTTTTTCAGGATCCCCCTTAACTTACTTTGTTTTCTCCACAAAATGAGAATCCAAGGTCAAGCCCTCAAATGGATTGAGTCCTTTTTGTCCGGAAGTACCCAAAGTGTCCGCCTCCCACCCTTCAACATCATCTGCGGAGTCCCACAGTGATCCTCAAGCCCGACCCTGTTTCCCACCCGCATGGCCCTCTGGCCACCATGGTCACATCTCATGACATGAACATAATTTCCTAAGCGGATGAAACTCAGCTTATCCTCTTGCTCTACTCAGACCCATCCCACACCAAAACTAACTTTCACAGGTGCATGACCAGCGTTGCCAGCTGGATGCAAAGTAGATGCCTTAAACTCAATACAGACAAAACAGAAATAATAATCTTCAGTAACAGCAACTCCCTGTGGGACGACTCCTGGTGGCCATCGGAGCTTGGCCACACACCCTCAGAACAAGCACGGAACCTCTGAATCATACTCAACAGCAAACTCTCGATGAGGAAACAGATAAATGCCTTCTCATCCTCCAGCGTCATCACCCTGCGCATGCTCAGGAACATTTTCAAATGGCTCCCCACCAACATCCGACGTAGGCCAGGCCCTCATCACCAGTCGCCTGGACATTGGCAACTCCCTCTATGTGGGAATCACAGCACAACTACTAAACAGACTCCAGAACATTCAATATGCAGCAGCCAGGCTCACCCTCAACCTCCAGAGGAGAACCCACATCACCCTACCTCAAGGTGCTGCACTGGCTCCCCATCAGAAAACAATACCAGTCCAAACTACTCACCCACGCCTACAAAGCCGTACACAACAAGGGCCCAACATACCTCAACCACAGGGTGAACTTTCACTAACCCAACTGGAAACTTCGCTCCTCATCCCGACTTGTTGCCCACACTCTGCAGCATTAACAGAAGCAGGAGTGGTGGCCGTGCCTTCTCCTATCTGGCAATCAAATTCTTTAACAGCCTCCCCCGCCTCCTCTGCACAACCCCCTTTCCTGCAGGAATTGAGGAGAAGCCTTAAAACCTGGCATTTCAACCAGACCATCTCAGCAGCAAAAAAATTCCCCCTCCTCCCAGCGCCTGGATACCTTCACGGGTGATAAGTCACACTCTAAAAACCCCATTTGATTGATTGACTGGTTAATTTACGTAAATTAAACCCCTCGCAGGGGTAGTGGCCTTTAACTATAGATTGTTATATTTGGTTATTAGCCCCCCTCTAGTTTATTAACTGAATGTGCAAGCTGATCTTTGAGGTTCACTATGGCAATGTGGAATATTAATGCAATGCGTTTGTGGCTCCTACACCCTATAGTGCAAAAATAATTTTTCGCATTTGGCAAGAACAGGGGCCTTTCTTTCAATGGTTTCTATTTTATGGCTACAATTATGGGTTGCTTCGTTTTATCACCTGTACTTTTTGACATTATGTGGTGGTATAAGAAGTGGAGAGCTCTTAAAGGTTTTTACGCAGTAAGCGGGTTGTTGGAAAGGTAGAATAGCTCCTAGTCATCCACACATGTTCATATATGCAGTATGGCTATGAATTAATGATAATTGAGATTCTATGTTAACAGGTGGCTGCTTCCAATGAGTACATTGTCCGTAGGTAGGCTTTCATTACTGTGGTCAGATGGTAACTATAAAACGTTTATTTGCTGCCATGGGGAGGCGCTCGTGGCTGATATGTGTTTTGACACCACCTCTGCTTATTTTGATTTTATGCAGGTTTCCATTTTATCATGGATTACTAAATGGTCGTCTTGCTGTGAAGAAATTGGAACAGGAAATAAGGCAATGAAACATATTGGCAAGGCGTAACTAACAGGTGGTGACATGCATCTTATGTTAGAGTATTTGTAATGCACACCATCTCCAGCGAGGGTATCCTGGTGTCGAGTGATGTGTGACCCTAGCCCTGCTAATGGAAGGCTGGTTAATTGAAATGCTGTGTCTTCAGTTCTTGCAGAATTCAAGAAGAGAGGAGAAGGCTCTGATAAGGAATGGGAGCTTGTTCCATGTTTTAAGAGCAATGCAAGAGAATACCCGCCCTCCTGAGCTGATTCTGTATATGCTGGGATATGAGCGAGTCCGAGTCCTGAGGAGTATAGGGGTCTGGGTGGTTGGCGGCTGGAGATGCAACTGTTCAGGTAGGTGGGGCTTGAGTAGCATCGTGCCCTGAATGTGTGTGAGGAGTTTGAAATAAGTGCATTTGTGTATCAGGAGCCAGTGCAGTTCTCTGAGGTGTGGTATCATGTGATGTGGGTTCTTTGTGGGAGGTTGAGTCCGGCTGCCATACTCTGGATGGCATGTAGTCTTCGAATGAGGTACTTGGTGATCCCAGCATAGAGGATGTTCCCATAATCCAACTTGCTGATGACTTGGCATGAGTGACAGTTTTTCTAGTGTTGCTTGGGTGGTATTTGACGATCTTCCTCAGCATCTTTAGGGTAAGGAAGCAGGATGCAGTGGCAATATTGACTGTGTGAAGGGGAAAAGAAACAAGCTAGATTCAAGTATGCAACATTTATAAGACTACTAATCTCACAGGACACCATATATTCAATCATAGAACATTGTGCATAAATATTTTCAAATGTATAATTATGTCGTATATTTGATACACTGTTTGACTTATTGAAGATTTTATGAAAAATTAGAAATATTTTTTATACCAAAAAAACGACAAAACATTATGAAAATAAAAAGATTTTTGATAATATTTATGCACAATGTTCTATGATTGAATATATGGTGTCCTGTTAGATTTGTAGTTTTCTAAATGTTGCATACTTGAATCTAGCTTGTTTCTTTTCCCCTTCATATTGTTTTCCCTACAGCTAGCAAGTGGATTGGTTGCATTTTTCCCAAACCAATATTGACTGTGTGGTCATGTCGAGTTTGCTGTCCATTATTCGTAGGTTCGTGGATTTGGTTTTGGGTGGAAGTCCCAAGTTCGTCCTGCCTCCAGTTTGAGTCCCATGGTGAGGTGTTCTTGCAGAAGATCACTACTTCTGTCTTATTGGTGTTCAGCTTGAGACTATCCAGAACCACGATCTCGGTTGCTTACATTAGGTCTCCTACTTTTACAGCATAGTATCCACCACTGTTTGCTGTTAAAGAACGCACCCGGAATATAATCTACTGAACCAGGCAGTGGCTAGTCTGATACCCTTGTGATTTGGGATAACAGATACAGGATTTGCAACTACAGCATGCTTAAGAACAGAGGTACAAGATTTGGATGCACATCCTCCTTCTCTTATAAAGAAATAGGCAAAATACTATCCATGCCTCTTATCTGAGGACAGAGCTAGCTTGATTGCCCCAAAAAGGATGAAACTACCTATTGCAGACATTCTTGAGATGCCAGCTGGGGTAGAGGTGGACCGGAAGGAAGTGGTCTTGGAAGCTTTAGGATATATCCATTCTTTACCACTGAAAGAATCTATGTGGACCTCTGTATTGATTGGGTGGCCAATGGTGATATCAGATAGAAAACCTTCTTTCAATGAAGAGGAGTGGGTTCCCTTGAGTTAGTGCAAAGGAGGATGTCATCACTGGGATGTCTTGGCCTTTGTTTCAGCTGGGTGAGCCTGCTTTTTTCCTCTGTAATGCATCTCCTTTGTGACTCCTGCATTTCCAATTCACAAAAAGGCTCCAGACATGGGCCTAGAGCCAAAGGGACTTTCAGCTTGTAAGACCGGAAGGCTTTCCCTGACTTGAGAGGGAAGATAGATGTGTTGGTCCTGCTAGGATTTCACTCAGCTATTTGAGAGTTACAGGTTTGGTACTGCTGGAACGCCACCTCTAACAAGGTAACAAACAGATTTATCTGGTGTCCTTGTTCATGTTGGAGAACAATGCTTTACTCTTCTAGTACGCCTCCATCACCAGTGCAGATTTAGTTTAGAGATTCACAAACACAAACACTTGACACTTCTTGGAGGCTTGATAATTGGGATCTAACATTTTTTTAAATGGCTGGCTTGGGGAAAACTCCAATGTTGAAGGACTTGCGGCTTTACGGCAATGCCCGCATTGTTGAGGAGCATTGTGGGTACACAGATGCCCTCATTTTCTGGCATAAAAAGCACTTGAGAGCACCTCAAAAGTCCTAGCCATGGCAGCATCAGGCTGGATACAGGGCACTGCTGTCTTCAGAACAGTGTCCAAATGGGTGACTGGCTCTCAACTGATCTCTCTGGCAAGAAGGTGATATGAGAGACAAATGCATGGAGAGAATTGTATATCCCGAATCACCTAATTAGAGCATCTGGAAAAGAGGTTAGTTGATCAGAAGTGTCAATGCCTGTTGGGAAAGGGGACTGTGGCTTTGAATTGATCCTTTGGCCTTATGAGATTGACATGAGTCTCTATGAATCGCACCAGAATGTGAAGCGGGGGTTCCAGGGTGGCATCTCAATTTTGTGATCTGATCATCAGGAACGAGTCTGGTCTGAGTAGCATGGAGGCAAACCCTGTAGTTGCAGCGATAGAGAGAGGAGGACCTTGACAACCTGTGGTTTGGATGAATCTGATCTGTCTGCCAAGTTGTCCACAAATGCTAAACCTCTGATTAATGAGCCCTACACAGACTTATCACCAGTACAAGTAGATGCTCTTCACTCAGGAAATAAGTATTCTTGCAGTCTATGGAATCTACTTCTGGAGGAAATGACTTCGGCCTCAGAAGGTTATTAGTCACAATTTTAGAAGCACCCATGTGTCTTTTCTTAGCTGTTGACAGCCCTGAAGGCACCTCCTACTCGTAGAGAGTAATAGTCGCAGACAGAGTTGTATCAAGTCCTTTGTGGGGTTGTTACAGTGAGGAATTCGGTCAGTAAATCCGATCACCGGGTGATCCTAATGCTGCTCAGCAGACCTGTAATTAGGGCATAATTAAAAGAGCCAGTCTCTGATGATCATTTATTCAGCTCATGCCTTGTTGTCCGGTTACCTGCAATTCTTTGTTCATTTTTTGATCATGAACAGTTGTATCTGTTGAACAGTCGTTGCCCTAGCTTCTTTCTTAGCACAGCTTTAGGACACATGTTTTTCTGCAGCTTTCAAAACTTGGGGAGCCAAAGAAGCTGGAGATCCTGTGGAGCTCTTCCTTACTGTTGATGCAATAGATGAGTCAGGGGTGTCTTGGCAGACATTAGAAAACATTCGGAAAATGCCACTGGCTGTCTCATTGCAGTCAGGCAGTTGCAGCATCCAAGGCTTTCTCAGTGCCCTATGTTAGCTGTTTTAAAATCACTAAACTGAAGCATTAATCCCCTTCGATCAAACACTCAATAGCGGATTACAATAAGGCAAGTATAAAGCCTGACCTACGAACAACATAGTCTTGAAAAGGTACTGGATAAAGTATGCTCTAAACATTGTGTAAGAACCTACAGAAAATGTAACTGACCTTCAATAACAAAATTTCTGGTGGGTACTAACTTCCTGCAGATTCCTGCTAAATATCCTCCAGGCACCAGTCTGAATCCATAAGCTTTTTTCTAGAGCAACAACTCTCCAGCACAGTCAGGTGGCATCCCATATCTGCAATCAGGGCTCTGAATTCCACAAATGCAACAACGTCTTGCTACATATGGTGCTGTCTGGTGCTCTGCCGCCAGTTTCTGCATGCTTTGCATGCACAGAAAAAACGCTTTTATGACTGCAACAAAACAGGAACACTTTTACATACGTTGCCATCTTATTATGAACGTGTAAAAGAGGAGTGGGGAACCCAATAGACCCTTGGAGGCTTGGGCAAAAAATGTGCCTACAAGGGATTCTTTTTCTACTTATTCTCATGTATTTTAGGAATCATCAGCAATAAGCTCTACACAGTAGCTTACATTAGGTTATTTCGAAAGCTTAATTACATATTTCAACATGAACAGATGACCGTGGATGCAGCAGCTCATTATATGGAGCAGTGCCCGTCTTCTAACACTAAATGAAGTAATCGGCCACGTCGATACTTGAAATATTTTGATCTAGCGGACCGCTGGAGGAGCGATTGCCCCCGTAAGCTTTTCACATTCCTGAGACCCTCTTGACAATTACTTTATCGTCGCCGGCCATCTAATAGTTGTGATCTCGACTTCAAACACGATCTTAACAGATCAGACTACTTCAACCATTATAAGCCACCAATGTAGTCTTCCTAGGGTCATTCAACATATGAAACTACCATCCTGAAGATGGTCTAACAGATGCCTTCACTACATAGACCGAAACGTTGACAATTACACCTATTGTCTTTGTGATTTTTCTCACTAAAGTATTTGTTTTCTGTATAATCAGATACAATTTCCCTACGTACATATTGTTTGGAATGGGTGACCTCATTAGTGACAATGAGATAACTATAGCAACAAAAAACTTCTAAATCTCGGTCACTGTGTATTTATATATGTTCATATACGTAACATTTTGTGTACCCTTTAATATTGTTTCAACATAAATTTGTGTTTCAAGAAGTATACACCCGCCTGTGTTTTGTTCCTTTACAAACATTTTTGTAGATCTGTTCATGTTGAAATAAGTAATTGAGCTTTCAAAATAACCTAATGTAAGCTACTGTGTAGAGCTTATTACAGATGATTCCTAAATAAAAAACGAGAATAAGTAGAAAAAAGAATCCCTTGTAGGCACATTTACCCGTTGATCTTACTATGAATAGCACTGACCAATGAGCAGACAAGAAAGGGTGGTGAGGAATCTGTAGGAAGAGTGAGTATGCACCAAAAATATCATTACTGAAAGAAAGTAACTTTCTTCTAAAAGATATGTCTTCCCCTAGATTCCTCATTTTATGAATAAAATACCAAAATAATACCCGTTTAGAGGTGAGAACAAGTAGAGCCTCTTGATCAATAAACTCATGCCAAACATGCCTGACTACCAGATTTTATTTCGTTTTTTAAATATATTCTTTTCTAATAAGTCTCCTTTATAAAGAGATTAATTTCATGATGGGATACTACTAGTGGGCGTGCACAAAAACACAACAGTTGATTAGACTGCCTCTTTTATTTAGAAATTTATACTGGAATACTTTTTTTTTTTTAACTCTTTTTATTACATTTTCAATACAACGAAAAACAGCAGTGCTACCGTACAAGGCAGCTCAAAAACAAAACCAACACAAACATGTGATTGATCAGTACTGGGGTCCATAAGTGACATAGAGCGGAACAGTTACCCTCGTTGGCATTATAGTGACATTTTAAGGGTATGCATTGTATCAATCCACTGTGCCCAGGGGTTCAGATAAAGCCTGCTGCTGAAGAAATTGATGCAGTTGTTCCCAGATGTCCTTTGGTTTGGAGGATGTTGGTAGTTCCTCCGCGTATAGTTCCAATTTTTCCTTACAATACACCAAGTCTGTAAGCCAATGTTGAACTTTCGGTGCATGAGTGCCCTCCCATGTTACAGCAACCCGGCGTTTGGCCATTAGCAGTGCGATGTGTATAAATTTGCCCAACGTCCCTTTCACATGTGGAACATAACACATTAAGCATATCAACGGTGTGCAGTGCAATTCTATCCCAGACATTTTGTGTACATGCTGCACCACCTGCTCCCACAAGTTTGCCACCAGTCCACACTCCCATGCGAGATGCCAGAAGTCAGCATCCAGTTGGTTACAGCGCTTGCATCTACTAGATTTGCGCACACCACATTTATGCAACCTGTGGGGCGTGTGATACACCTGACAAAGATATTTAAAATGAATAATTCGTAAATTGCCATTGGGCGTAAGTTTACTATTGAGATTGCAAATATGTTCCCACTCTGACAGAGTTAGAGGTGAAGGCAGCTGGTCGTTCCAGCGGGCAAGACTCTTGTCCAGCTCGCTTGCTTTTTCGGCACGGATTGCCCTATATAGCTTAGTGACTAACTTTCTTCGTGTGGAAGTGGTTAATAATAATTGTAGGGATTGTAAAATAGGCAGTTTGTCTGGATACATAGTGTAGTGTGACTTGACAGCCTGTCTGAGCCTATGGTTAGTGAACTGAAATAGCGGCGTAGTGTTAGTTATGTATTGGAGATTCTCAAAAGTAATGAACTTGCCATCGGGGTAGATATCTTGCATGGTTACCAAGCCTACCTCCCTTAACTATCTTACTGGGCCATCTTCTTGTGTCACTGATAAAGCAGCATGATGTGCCTGGGGTAATGCGGGGGCATATATAGGAAGTTTCGAGGCAAGTTGGCCTATGGATTGCCATGCTGCAACCATTGTATCTATTGTATTGATTTCCGTTTTTGGGGTATCTCGCCGTGTGTGGGTGATAATACCCGATAGGGGGTAGGGTGGGCGTCACCATCTTTCACTGCTACATGTGGAGTGTAAGCGTGCGAGTTAATCCAGTAATATGCATACTGTGCTTGAGCACTTAAATAATATGTATATGGGTCTGGTGCGCTGAATCCTCCCTTGATATAGTCAAGTGTGAGGGTTGCCCATCACACACGAGCCTGTTTGCCTCTCCAAATTAACCTGAGTAAGGCTGTGCGCATAGTTGTAAAGCAATGTTGCGTCAGTTTTATCGGAATGTTAGAGAATAGAAATAAAAATCTCGGTAGAATGACCATTTTGATAATTGCAATGCGGTCGGCTAGGGATAGTGGCAACGCGTTCCACTTCTGAATCTGCTGACTGAGTATGGTGCATGCTGGTCTGTAATATTCTCGCACGACAATTTCAGGGTCTTGATGGATCCAGGTCCCTAGGCATTTAACCGGATCCGAGGACCATACCAGTGGGTACTCCAGTGATGGCAGGGAGTGATAGCTGTCAATGGTATAATTTCTGATTTGTCCCAATTAATGTTGAGCCCAGAGAACCATCCAAATCTAATATATTCTCTTAGCACCTGTGTCAAATAGTGACCTGGGGCCATATGTAGAAAGCAAAATTGCGATCGCAAACGCCGAAATTCGGGGAATTTCGGCGTTTGCGATCGCAATTTGGGCAGTATGCTATGTAGGGAACAACAACCCACATGCAAAATAAGGAATCGCAGAATTTGCGATTCCTTATTTTGCAAATGCATTTAAGGAATCCCAAATAGCGATTCCTTAAGTGCAATGTAGAAAGCACCCAATTTGTGCTATTTTGGCTTAAGGAATCGCAAATTACCACCAACTTCAGGTTGATGGTAATTTGCGATTTCTTTTAATAATGCAGTTTTTTGCATTATTCAAAGTGCCATGTGGCACACATACATGCCCTTAGGGCATGTATGTGCGCCACATGTGCACCCATGCTCATTACAGGGGTGCAACAGGGTGTCCTATTGACACCCTTGCAACCTTGAAATTGCATTCTCAATTTGCGATTCTCTAATTGAGAATCGCAAATTGAGAATGTCTTCCTATTCATTCCTATGGGCCTTTTAGCCCATAGGAATGAATGGCAAGGTATTCCTTATTTGCGATTCTCAATTAGAGAATCGCAAATAAGGAATAGGTGGGATTCGCAAAAAAAATTGCTAATCCTACCTACATAGCGTTTTGCTATTCTCTAATTGCGATTCCCTAAAAATTGCAATTAGAGAATCGCAAAACACAGCCTACCTACATATGGCCCCTGGTTCCTTGATGAATAGGACCATATCATCAGCATAGAGGGAAATGCCCACAGGGTGATGTAAAAAATTAAGTGCTGTTTCTCTGTGCCTCAGCCGAATCACACAAGCCAGAGGTTCGAGTGCCAGCGCGAACAGCAGGGGCGATAAAGGGCAACCCTGCTTGGTACCACGACTAATTGCGAATGGCTCCGATGTTAAACCCCCCCACTCGGACTCGTGCTGATGGATCATTATAGAGCAGACGTATCCAGCCCAGATATAACGGAGGGAAACCCATCCTCTGTAGGATTTTAAACATGTAGCTCCATTCTATGGAGTCGAACGCTTTAGCTGAGTCCATCAGCACAGCTGCAGCGTGTATGCTTGGGTCGAGCACGTGCATCATTGCAAAAATGGTTCTAAGATTGTGGGATGTTGACCTTTCCGGAATAAAACCAGATTGGTCCGGGAGGGCCAATAACGGCATCAGAGGTTGAAGCTTGCTGGCTAGAATTTTTGCGAGTATTTTGGCATCTATGTTGATCAGGGATAAGGGCCTATATGATTCTCATTTATCCGATGGTTTATCCTTTTTTAGGAAAGTAATGATTAACGCCTGTCGAAGAGACGATGGTAGAATACCAGACTCGTGCTTCAGCGTACATTGCTAATAAGTGTGGTGTGATTATATCCGTTAATTCTTTATCGAATCTGGCCATAATGCTGTCGGGCCCTGGCGCCTTTTTGTTAGGTAAGTCACGTATTGCCTCTGTTGGAAATGGCCCTTTTTGCAGGGTCATCCCTAAACCTTTTGCCTTCCTCCTGTATTTTTTCTGACCTGTTTGTGTTGATTTTATGACTCTGGGCACTTTACCACTGCTGATCAGTGCTAAAGTGCATATGCTCTTCCTTTGTAAATATGATATGTGAATTGGTATATCCATGATTTGCTTATTTGGTTTACCTGTTAGTCCCTAGTAGCGTGGCCTGTGTGTGCCCAGGGCTGGTAAACCAAATGCTGCTGGTGGGCCTGCAGCGCTGGTTTGCGCCACCCACAGAAGCAGCTTGTAAAGTGTATCTCAGACCTGCCACTGCAGTGTCTGTGTGCAGTCTAGAACTGCCATCTTGGCTGTGAAGTGCACCCACTTCCCAGCCCCTGAACCTTCCCTTGGCATCATGTAAGCCACCCCTATGGTAGGGTGCATTGTATGTGTAAGGTAGGACATGCTCTGATCTGTGTAGCATGTCCTGGTAGTGAATTACACCCAATTTCGTTTTTCACTACTGTAAGGCTACCTGTTCTCCATAGGCCAGAATGGGCAGTTTGACTATTACACTCTATAGTCCTAACTGACCCCAGGAACATGGTAGAAAAACAAGTTTAGTATGCCTGAGCTCAGAATATTAAAATACATCTTTTAGTGAAGGTTATTTTTATAGTCTGTGTTTGAAAATACCACTTTTAGAAAGTAGGTATTTTCTTGCCTAAGCCTTCCGGTGTGCTCTGCTGTTATGTGTATTGACTGTCTGGGTTTGGAGTGACAGGGCTGGGGAATTCCAGGAGACAGGGTGAGGTGTCCCAGTGGTGAATGGAGAGATCTGCATCTAGATGGGTGGGAGGAGTTGCACCTGGGACCTGAATAGGGCTGTGCCTTCCCTTCACAATGCTGGCTCCACATCCTATGGTGCGTCTAATTTCTCTGCCCTGCACCCTGAAAGGAAAGAAGCAGCCTGGTCAACAAAGTGCTCTAGGACTGAGCAGGACTGGTTCTGGCTGGGTTCAGTGACTTGTGACTCTTTAGAACAAAGACTTTTGGGGTATAAATATCTGTGCTGAAACCCCTACATATTTGTATTGCCCCTGGATCTCAAGACCAACTTCTGTCCGTGGAACTGAAGAAAGCTGCAGGAGAGGACTGTCCTGGTGTTGTGTGCTGTTCCCTGGATTGGCCTGCAGTAGTTTTCATTGGACTGGAAAAAGGAGGGAAAAGGAGCTGTAAGAGAACTTTTTAATCTTGAACCTGCAATCACCTAAGGGCTAGAGAGAGAGCTAGCCCCCTGACTGAAGTCTCAGGACCAGTAGACCTCATTTCGTCACTAAAGCCTCAAAATTATCGCTAAAGCCTAAAAATCATCGCCCCGCACGTTTGCGGCCAGAAAATCATCGCTACAGCTGCTGAGCGTAAGGAAAATCGTCGCATCACTGCCGCTGAAGGCTCGCTGGCCTGATCATCGCCCCGCACGTTTGCGGCCAGAAAATCATCGCTACAGCTGCTGAGCGTAAAGAAAATAGTCGCATCACTGCCGCTGAAGGCTCGCTGGCCTAATCATCGCCTCGCATGTTTGCGGCTCGAAAATCATCTCTACAGTGGCTGAGCGTCCGAAAAATCGCCGCTAACCCCCATTAGCGAGCGGCCGGAGCGACATTTCTTGTGGATTATTTGCCAACATCTCAGAACTTGTGAGTAAGAGGGGTCGCAGAGACCACTGTCCTAAACTGAACTTTACCTTACCCATTGGAACTATTTTTGCAGCATCCAGAGAGAACTATTTTTGTACAGTATTGTGGTTTCCTCGTTATTTGGTCTTGTGATAAGTCTCTATAAATATAACTATTTTCTTTGATAACTACCTGTGTTGTGTCCCTTTGTGGTGTTCCTTACTGTATTTACTGTGTCTGATCAGCAACGCTTTACACACTGCCTCTGAGATTAGCCTAACTGCTCGTGCTACGTTACCACAGGGTGGAGCAGGGGTTGTCAAGGGGGTGCAGCCCTTCACTCTGACTTAGAAAGAAGGGTCCCTGCTTGGACAGTGGCCATCCGCAGCCAACCAGAGACCCCCAGCCGCTTTTATATCTGTGTCCTCAATTGGTTGATTTAAATAGTCACGGTGGCCATCTGCCAGCCACGTGCAAGCAATGTCCGCTAGGTTTTCTGTTATATCTAAATCAGGCGTGGTCACGTGTAATGTGTACATGGTGGTACAGTAGTCCCAAAATTGTTCCACTACGTCAGAGGGTGAATAATGTTCCGCTCCTTGAGAGTCAGTTATTTTGTCTATGTGATGTTGTTCGGATCTAGTTCTGAGTTTTGCGGCCAAATTGCTGCTCGGTCTTCCGCCTTCACCGTATGCCCTGGCTATATGTCTGCATGATAAATAACGGACCTCCATTTCTGCCGGTGTGTCGTATTCTAAAATCAGCTTGTGTATATGAGTAAGCGTTGATTGGCTAAGCTTCATGGTGTATTCCCTCTCTAGGGCCGAGAGCTTGGTTTCTATCTTGGTGAGTTGGCCTCTGATATCTTTTAATATTCCGGCTGTGGTACTAATGCAAACCCCACGTATTGTCACCTTAAAGGCCCCCCATAAGGTGGAGGCACTGTCAGCTGTGCCAGTATTAACTTCAAAGTATTGTACTATAGCTTTTCTGATGGTATCAGTATAGAGGGGATCAAGTAAATCCTCTGAGTGAAACCGCCATGTAAAAGGGCGATGACCTGTATCTGGAATATTGACAACCAGTTGTATCGGATTGTGGTCCGAAAGTGTGCGTGGAAGTATGGTGACATCAGTAACCCATTCAGTTGCCTCCTTACTCACAAGCCAGTAGTATAATCTCGACCAACTGTTATGCACTGGTTTGGCGTGTGTACCCTCCCTTGCTGTCCCGTTACGCATTCTCCAAACAGCAACCAGCCCAAATTCCATTAACGCGGTGTTGACGCTATTAGCAACGTTTGGTGTACGGATGCCTTGCGGACTGGATTTATCTAAGTTGGGGTCTAGGTATGTATTCAGGTCTCCTCCCCACATGGGGACTGTCTCCGGCCAATGTCTCAGCACTCCATACATGCGTTGAAATACCTCGGGTTCATCTGCTATGGGCCCATACATATATATGAATGTAATCAAAGAGTTGCCAAGCTTACCCTGAACCATGGCACAGCGTCCCCATCGTCTGTATAGGTTTTGATTGGTGTAAATGGGATACCTTGTTTAATCAGGATAAGAACCAACTGGCGTAGGAAGAGTATGATGATGCAAGCTTGAAACCAGCCCATTTTAGTGCAATTTGAGCTTCGGAATCTTTGGTCAAATGCGACTGCTGCAGTAGAGCCATCTGAATGGCATGTCTATCTAAATATGCAAAGACTCGGCAGATTTTTCTGGGGAAATTCAGCCCACGGATATTCGAAGTAAGCATCTGCAACTTTCACTCATTAATATTTGTGTACATTATTACCAGCGAGGGCTTGGTAGGCCCATAGTCACTATACATTGCATAGTAGTTGTAATCTATGTTCCGTGTTTTGATGCAATCACATAGAACAAATCCCCTAACAACGACATAAGAACCCCCCACCCACTTCAGCAACCCCAAACTGCCAAAGCCATACCCATTACACAACCAAAATCCCAACAGATATAACAAACTAAAGTCATCAATGTAGGGATTACCCATTTGGGGGACATCGTGGCACAGTCAACTCCCTGGTGGACAAGGGAGGTGGCCACCGAATAGCGAGAGTGTGCTCTCCTAACCTACAGTTTCATACCTGATATAGTATATTGTGCACATCTTGGCACCACAGAGTGTATACTTATGTTTTTGAATTTCTCCTTCCTTTTATTTTTTACTTTTTCTTTGTATTGATGGTCGTAAATATAACACCCAGATAAGGATATAGAGGCCACGGGCCATCTTGGTTGGATGTCGCAGTTCAGTGGTGCATATGTAAAGTTTAATTCTACAGTGCTTCTAATCTTGATCTTGCAGTGTAGCCCTGATAGCACAGTGTCTGTCAATTCTGCGGTAGAGCAATAGCCCACAAGTAGATAGTTGAGATTTTCATTCTTCGGCGTCCGATGCCTCGGGAGACGTCTTCTTTTTGCGACGGAGAGATTTGGCAAATTCCATGGCCTGCTTGGGATTGGTGAAGGTCCTGGCTTTGTCATCTGTACCTATTAGCAGACTAGCTGGCTAGAGCATGGCGTATTGGATATTTTCGGCAAGTAAAATCTTTTTTGTTTATTTAAATTCCTTCCGAGCTGCTTGCACTGTTGCCATAAAGTCAGGATAGAAGGATAATGTGTTGCCCTGATAGTTGATGTTGCCCTTTTGCCTGAAGATGCAGAGTACTGTATCCCTATCCCTGTAATTGAGCAGGCGAGCGATGATCGGCCTGGGCGGAGCACCCGGCAACGGGCGCATGGCGAGGGAACGATGAGCTCGTTCTACAATGAACATCCCGGAGAGGTTGTCGTCTCCACACATTTCGCGAAGCAAATTCTGTACATAGGTCTCCAGACGCCCTACATTTGTGGATTCTGGAGGGCCAATAATACGTATGTTATAGCGCCTTGAGTGCGCTTCAAGGTCCTCATTTTGAGCTTGGATCACCGCAAGAAGCTTCTCCATGTCGGACGTTTTCGTCTCGACCCACTGCAGACCATCTTCCGTGTTTGATATGTGCTGTTCTGTTTTGCCCATTCGGATCCCCTGCCTGTCTAATTTGGCCGATATGCTGTCCATGCGTGCATTAAGGGCCTCCATATTGTCGTTAATCGATTGAAAGCTATTTTGGATAGCAGCAAGGGTTTTCTCCAGAGGAGTCGGGGCAGCCGTAGCACTGTCCAACTCAGAGTCCGAAGCTGCTGTTTGTTGGTATTTGCCTGACTTGCGCAGTTCAAAGTTCAGGCGTGGCTGATTCCTATCCGGTTTGCCCATGTTGGTTAGTATGTGCGTATCTGGTGCAAGCGCCCAGGTCCGGATATTCAAGGCGTAGGTGGTTGTTTCAGTATTTCAGATCCTCTCTACACCACGATCCAGTATGAGGCTGGGGTGGCTTATTTGCACTACTCTGTTTGCCGCGTTAACAACTGTCCCAATGGACCAGTCACCCTGTCAGAAGCACCATGAGCAATGGGAATATTAAATTGATGAGTTTCGCCCCGGGTATTGCCGTCGTATCAGTGTATAGGCAGGAGCAGTGAGAGGTCCGCGCCGGGTCGATCCTCTTCAGGTCCTGCAGCACCAGTGCCAACAGTATAGGTGTTCAGCCCGAAATTGTTTGGGGGTTATGTTAAATCGGCAGCTTACAAGGGGACTAGGGGGGTTCAGTCGCAAACCAGCAACGAGTTCTGCAGTGCTTTCTGGTACATTTAAACCCCCTTGATCAGCCGTCCATAGCGCAGGCCCCAGCAATTCAGCAGACCCACCTCACAGCTCTCTCCGCAGTTCAGAGTGCGCACTGTACCAATCAGGATTTATTGGCAGATATGGGACTCCACAGCTCGCTGTTTACCAACACCTTGCCTAACCAAATGTACTTTATATTCGCTTTGCGGCTTTGCTCCGTAAAGCGCTTAGTGTCCTGAGTCCCCCAGCTGCACTATGGGTAGATCAGATCAGCCGCTCTCAGTTCGGTGTGGGGAACCCGCAGGCAATAACATCGCATTTTGCATTCACTGCCACAGGCAACCCCGCCATCTCAGCCCACAATCACCTGGTTCTCCCGTTTCACGTTCATACTGGGCAGCGCTGTCTTGTTACTCACCCCGCAGCCCAAATGTCTCAAAAACTGCTCAATATGCTGATGTGCAGGAGGCAAGCATCGCACTCCGTAGAAGGCAGCTCAGTCATTGCGGCTGCCCGAGGCCACCGCATGGGACCACTGAGGATGGCGGCCCTCTAGTAGCATCATGCTGGGGGTTGTCCTGGGGAGGAGTCCCCTTCTGGGTCGCGGGCGTGCCGCGTCATGTCCGGTGCGCCAGGCAGGGTGAGGGGTACACAAGTCCCCCTCACCAGGTTTTCTGCCTCTTGCTGCACCGGACACGCCACGGACGCCAGCGAGCTGGACACGCTGTTTAGGGGTCGTGCTGTGGTCGGTGGGATGCGTTGGTTGGGGGCGATCGGCTGCGTTGTAGCTGGTGAGTGTATACAAAACCCCCCCTTGCCCCGGTCCCTCCTCATGGCTACGCCTGTGTGGGAGCCTGTCTCAGATGCTTATTCCCTGCTCCAGCACCCGCAGGAGGTCCGCCGATGTGGTTCCGGTCCTGGCAGGGGGGTTGTGGTAGGGGTTTGGGACGGGCACAGGGTACCGGGGATTCATTCACAGCGGCCTCTCGTCGCATCAGACGACCACAATTATTAGCCAGCAGTCCTATTAAAAGGGCGACCAGCTCCACTACCATCGGTTCGGGACCGCTACCTTAAGGGGAGGTCCCGGTGGTGTGGTAGTCCCTGGTGGCACAGCTTGAGATGCCAGGACAAAATAATGCAGCCAGGCCCAGCAGCTTACAGCCCGATAAAGGTGGTCTGTGTAGCTGTTTACCGGCCTCTGCTGCCTGACTGGCCTCCGTCAGCGCTCCGGGGCCAGGTCTGCTGTTTGCCGTGTCCGGCGCCATCGCCGGTGGGTGGGGCGGGTGCACAGGAGTGGCGCCTGTGTGCTGAGGCCCACTGGTTGGACCACGGGGCAAAGGTCAGGGAAGGGTCGGCTGCTCAGCCGGGCCACATTTTCCGTGGTGTTCTTACGGGTTCCTCTCTGCCGGAGCTGCTGGCAGGAGCACTGGCAGGCGGGCGAGGCCTCGGTGCCTCCAGCCTGCTCCTACCAGTGCAGGACTCACCCCCTCCCTCAAACGGGTTCAACTCCTGTGCCCCGGTTGCCGTGCCATGTGTAGGCGGTTAGGGCAGCGCCTTGGGAAGGGGAGGAGAGCCCACGCTACCAATCGGATCCCTCACCTGAGTAGGACTGGAGGGGAGCACCATCCTGCTAAGTGTGCCCAGACCCGGTCCGCTTATGCCGGTACCCGTGTGGGTTGGGCCAGGGGGCAGGACAGGGTTGGGGTGTCCATGTCCCAAGCAGTAGCCGCGCAGGCCTGCACGGCCAGCGGCAGGCAGAAGAGCATTCGCTTTTGTGGTTTGTCCTGTGTCGGGGGGTGGGGGTTGCAGGACGGCATGTGCAGAGCAAAGACGGCAAACCCCCCTCCTCGCTCCAGAGTCTCGGAGTGTGCGGCCCAGGACCGTAAGGGAGTGGGGGGTAGCTGGGAGGGGTGCACGAGGCTCCAATTGGGATGGTGTCTCGACCATGTGACAGGGCGTGTGCTAGGGCTTGTGGGTGCATCCGGTTCCTTCTTGCATGCTGCACGAGCGCGGATGGAGATGGATGCGGCCTTCAGGCAGCCGGCATGCACGTATGCTCGGAATATTCTTTAGCGGCCCTTCCAAACGTATATGCCCAGTAACGAGAAGTGTGTTTTCACCCTGTTGAATGTCCGAAGGTCTACGTGTGATTCGTTGCGCGCTGCCCGATCGACTCTGGACGCAAGTCGGGTGGAGTGCAAAGGTAACCTGGGTCTGGGGCGAGCCGAGTCTTTCAAAAATGAATGAACATTGGCTCAAGAGTATGGGTAAATCACCCGATCTCCCTGTCACTTCTGTGATGTAACGGACTCTCATGTAAAGCGCCTCATTTGTCGCAAAACTGCGTGGGGGCGGCATGGGTCACCGCGGACTCCGAGGGGGATGGCGGGCTGTGGTGGCCATGTGCACATTAGGTAGGTGAGTTGCTGAATTCAAAATGAATAAACGTTGGCACAAGACTGTGACACGCGGTCTTAGGTTCGTCCCATCGTTGGTGATCATTTTAGTTGTGGTCGCCTTCGCTTCCTGGTAGACCTCGAGCAGTTTGAGGTGAGTCGCCCCCCCCCCTCTCCGGGTAATCCACTTGCGTGGGGTTCCTCGCGGCCTATGGGGTTGAGGGATCCATGGATTCCAGGCCCAGCGAAGGCCCACGATGCCGGGAATGCTTCGGTACAGCTTGTGCCGAACTGGGGAGTGGGTGAAAGGGGGCGATCGGCAGTGACTTGCCCCGTGTATAAAATCCGGGGTAGCCTTCCCAATCTTACGACCGACCACGATCTTCCCCCCCCCTCCCGCTACCGTCGAGCCGTAATTTTTAGGTCGGGGCTTGCTAAGGCCCGGCTCTCTCACACGGGGGTAGTGAGGCCAGTGTTGGGTGGGCCCATGCATGGGGGACACAGTTTAGGATCGTGCCCTTTGGTTGTCGTCTTCGTTTGGGACTGTCGTGTGTTGCCTGTGGTCGCCCTTCGGACTATCTAGGGGCTGCTGAGAGACACGCTAAGTGTTGTGATGCAACCACGTCCCCCCCCTCCCTCCACCTCGGGAGGCCAGGTTGCGTGACCGCCCCCGGTTGGGCAGCCGCCCACGAGTGGGGGGGGAAGGCAAACTTCAGGGGGGCAACAACAGCGGCAGCCTTCCTTGACCTAGGGCAGCACGGTGCGGATAGGGGGAGGGCACGCAGCTGGAGGCTATCGCCTGGGTGTGCCGGCCTGCAATGGAGCGCAGAGGGTTCTGCGGGTTCTTGTGGTGGGGCCGTGTGCCGTGGGCCGGGGTAACTAGCGGCGATGGGGCACTCCTGCTTGAAGTGGGCCGTACGTAGGGGGCGCCCCACCTCCCGCTTGCACGCTATATGCCTGCACGGCCCTCCCTCCTCCCGGGGGGCCCACAAGAGTGCTCCGCCTGCGGGTCGGTTAGATTCCTCAGGTGGAGGTGCTCCCGTTGCACGGTGGTGCATGCAGCTAACAGGCCTCGAGTGCCTGTGGCAATTGTGGCCTGCAGGGCAGATCGGGCAGGCCCTGGGCCTTGCGACATTCCCCGAGGGGATGGCGTGCCCCCAATTTTGATTACTTTGGCGCGCACTACACAGTGGAATAGCAGGGCTGGAGCGGTCAACACTAAGTTTGGGAACAGGGTTCAAGTCTCGGCATGACGGCACTACATCCGTGAGACTGGGCAAATCACTTAATCTCCCTGGGCCCAACGAAATGAAGGTATGTGCCCATCTGTAAGGCAATTGGTGGTCCTGTAAAACGTGCAGAGTCCAACCTCACTGATGTATTCGCGGGGTGATCATGATTTGCTGTACTGCAGTCCTGCAGAGTAAGTGATGTATTTATAACACTAAATCAGTAGTCCCCGGCAACGCAAGACCTAGGTACATGTCTTTTACGCTATTGGTGTTCAGATAGCACCCTTATTCCCTGGTGGTGTTCATGCAAGGCGCCCAGATTCCCAAGTTGCTGGCAGAGCAAGCTGGGCACTTTCAAGCTGGTGTCCTGAGTGGAAAACGAAATACCTGGTTGATGCCAGAACTAATCACTAGGATGTGGATATGCTGGACTAATAATAATAATGTGATAGTGGATTGTGGGGCAAATGTAAAACGGCCTTCCCCAACGTTAGTGGAATCACATAAGTGGCACTCAGAGCGAGAGAAACTGTGGCAGCGATGAGCAAAGGCCAAGGAACATCGCCCTCTGACGCCCTTCTGTAAGCCTAATAGTGTCAAGCACAGATCTACCCAGCAGGAGACGTGATTGCGAGATGACATACACGGGGCGCAGGGAGACAGGGTCGTCTACGGATTTGCGGGAGTATAGGAGGGGTTGTGAAGGAGTTAAGGCCTGAATCCCATTCGGGGACTGTGAATGACCGCTTGATTTGATGCTGCAGAGCGGGTTGCAATCTGGGGGAGACTCCAGGAGGCCTTGGGTAATAAGGTTGGCCTGGAGCTGACTCTGTTCTCCCCGAGCGTTGTCAATTTTGCACTATACCAGGCACTTAACCTACCGAAGTGGCACAGGTATGTTAATGCACCCATAGGCGCACTCCTAGCCTGGAAATGTCACGCAACATCACCCTTAAATCTTGGTCTTAGAGGTTTTGCGTTGCTCAAATGGCTCATCATGAGCTCTAGAATCGTGCCAAGCTGAGGCAGTGTTTCTACTGGCGAGTTAGGTGGTGGATTGGGCCATCCGGTGTCCGTAGGCAAGTGAAGGTTGGAAGGCTGACCAATCAAGCGACGGCACGCATGTTGCGCAGGTGCGCGCAGTTAAGGGGGATGATTGGTACAATAGATGAACCTGCTTGCTTCATGAATACTTTCTTTCAGTTAGAAGAGAGGAGTCCCTCTTTCGGGGTCAGTCAATGTACTTCTTTCTCAGTCTCACCGTTTCAGGAGGGTATCACTTTTAGTATACTACTCCACCGAAGCCATATTGGGGGTTAGTGAGCTGAAGCATCCGGCAAGCATTGAGAAAGCTAAGAGTACTGGCTTGGAAGTGTAGTGCCCTCTTGGTAGTATATTTCTGATCAATATTCTTACATCTAGGCCACAGCTTATTTACCATAGGGGCCCAAGATTAAATGCAGAGTCTGGCCACAGGTACTGTTACACGTCTTATTAAGGATTGGCAACTCCGGCCAGCCATTCGCAATGCAGGTTCAATAATTTTATCTTTACGCTGCATAACATGAGCACAAAATAGTCCTAAGATAAGCACGTCTTTTGCTGCGAGTCAAGGTTGTGGATTGCGCCATGTTCATGATATAAAAGTGAATGTTGCGTGGTTGATAGATGCAACGACCGCTGGAATCGGGAGTTCTGCACAATTGCCATATGCCAGACCGGTGGCGCAGGCAAGTTTTCACCCAGCTGAAACAAAGCAGGGCACTCTGGGTCTGATGCACCATAGACATACATCGCAGGCCAGAGTAGTATCACCGAATTGGCTTGCGCTGGTGTCTGGTCGATGCAACTAACGATGGGCATGTTGCTTAAGTAAGCTATAATCACCCGCCCTTTAGCCATGGCAGCCTGGCGGGTGTGGGGATTTGTCCCCTTACAAGTGCGCGGGGTTTAGAAAGTTGGGGAAACACAAGGGGCAATAACGTTGTAAGGAACACAAGACATCCCCAGAACCTAGAAAGGGCAGGTAGCGGGACGTACTGTTCACCCCTGTTCCCACTGAATGATCTGCCCCCCTGATACAGATAAGCAGAAGTTTGGGTGAGCCAGACCTCATCTAGAGGTGCCGGACCTAAGTTTGAGTGACAAGTTCAATGTGCCACATTTACCGAACGTCTAACAGGTTCTAGTATCACGCAAGCTTGCGTCGGCTGTGGTGTCCGCAGAGTGTGGGGCAGGTTAGCATTCCCACCTTGCATCCAGCATTCCAACGGCTCAATAGTTAATAGAACAGGGGAAACGCCTTCCCAAATCTGGCACCAGAACACAAGGTTAGTCAGGGCCAACTTGTCTGTTGGGCGACTCGTGCACGTGAAGGCGCACTACACTTCTTGCACAGTCAAACCAGTTCAGAATTGAAGCATGGCCTTAGGTATCCCTGGGCATTTAGGAAGGCCACACAAGCAGCCAGGGGGTTTCAGAGCATGTGCACTCTACTGTTAACTTAGTATGTCAGGCTGTATCACCTCACCTAGGAAGCCAGCACTCCTTTGGGTACTGCGAAATGCTGACACTGCATTGGGCAAGAGGGCCTTTTTGAGGAACACCTGCTGGCACCATATAGAGACAGGTACCATGTACTCTGGGTAGGCATCCCTCTGCAACCATGGGCAGGTTTCAGGTCACTTCAGTAAGACGTATTCACCCGCGCTTTAGCCAGGGCAGCAAGCGGGTGGTGGTAGTGGTCATCTAACAAGTGTGCTGCGGTGCATAAAAAGTTTGGTAACACTGCGTTAGAGCCAAATGGCGATAGGGTATCATTACTGCTTCAAAAAGGGAGGAACCAAGAGCTTTTGTAATGAGGTCCTGCACAGTGCTCCAAGGTATAGTGAACAAAACCAGGAGTGCAGTTCCTCTGGGAGAGGGGGGGATAAAGGAAGGAGGAGAGCGATTAGTCTCTATAGAATGCCCTCACACACCTAGCTAGGTGTCATGCTTCATCATAGGGCTGTGCTCCTCGTCGGGCCGGCGCTGCAATGCCCGACGGGCTTCCGCAGAGGGACTCTTTATCGGAGATCTTTTTAGAGACAGCCGTATGGGTGCGTGGGGGTAGGTGCAACAAGTGTAGTGAGTGGTAGTGAGGTGGGTTAAAATAGGTATGGTATTGCCAATCAATGAACCATTTTATTCTGGTGGTATACCAGCCTAATTAAAATCGGTGACCCCCGAGGGATTATAATGCTCCCCAGGGAAGTAGAAAGGTCGACATGTTTCTTGCCCTATGCCCAGAACGGGTCGGTGGCAATTCTTCAGGACCAAGTGAGAAAGTGCTCCAAAAATATAAACTCTACTACATAATGGGTGATTGAAAAATTATAAGTACATCACCAAGCGAGTCCATTGGGTCCCTAAGGGGAGTGGACCCACTGTTGCGGTACCTAAAAGAAAGAGAGAAAGAGAAGGACAACACAAACACACAACAATTTCAGCATTTGAATTGGGTGCTGTCTGGCTCCCGTGGGTAACCGTGCACCTAGTGTGATTCATATTAGCAAGTTTAAATGGGTGCTCACACAACTGTCCATTTAAAAACTAATCAGGTGGAGTTCGTGCTGAATCGCATAAGTGTTACCAACTACATAATACTGTGCAACCACCATATGTGCCAAATGCTATGAGTTGCTTCACGAAGTGCTATATGGCATGGGATCGCATTGTGTGGCCGGGCAAGTTATAGCTACAGTGCACTGTCGTCCCCAGGTCTATGAGCTCAATTGTAAGCGTGGTAAACGAGGGGGGAAGGCCGAAATACGTGTAACATCGCTGCCCTCAAAAATAGAGTAGCGGGTGATTTTGAAGGAGATAAACGAAGGAGTTTAAAAAGGCAAGTGCCGATGGCTACGAGACCCATGCGGGGAGACTCACCCCCTGGGGGACAGAAAATGCTGTACGGGTTCGCCTGGAGGCCGTAGAGGGCTCGCCCTGAAAAAGTTAAGGAGAGCGGTGAGTAACCTGCAGACTGCCGTACACAATTACCGACATAGAAACGCACTGTACTTACAGAATTGGGGCGGGCCCACAGCCGAGATCCTATCGAGGCTCAGGCTTCCGTAGCAAGCCGGCAGGGGTGTGTACAAGATAAAGGAAGTGCTCACACATACGAGAGCAGACGACTAGACCGCGAACTTGTGCGGCCATCTTGAGAATGAATAAAACTTTATTGCGCGGTCAATGCGCGGAAGGGACAAGGATAGATAATGTCCCACAGAAAGGGGTAGTTGAGCATGCAATACAAAACGGTGTGAGAACACGCACTGGGGAGTGATTCTGCGGGCTATATATTGCAATGAAGATTGCAAGCAAGTATCTGATACAGTGACGCGTGGGTGGTGTAAAGCAGCCTCAGAATCTTATTGAAGGTGAAAAATCGGTGATTTAAGCCGGTGGGTCTTGCCACATGAGATCTAAAAAACTATTGTTGTTATTTGTATGGTGTCATCAGAAAATCACATGTAGGCAAGCTGGGGAGATAATGATATTGACTCCATCTGATCATCTCATGTATGTGAGGTGAATCATGTATTGTTAAGGGTGGCCCATGGTATATCATCATTGAGGCCGACTGTATGGCTAGAAATTTTAAAGATCCACTGCTGTTCCTTTCGGAAAAGGGCCTCCTTGCTGATCACTGGAAAGGCCTGCAGAATTGTCCACGTTAGGTCATTGGCCGTGTGGTTCTTCTCCACAAAATGGGTGCACATTTTGGTGTTAGTCTTTTTGCACCTAATGTTACTTCGGTGTTCGGAAATTCTGATCTTGGCTGGGCGTGTCGTCATGCCGACGTACATAAGGTCACATGGGCACTGAATTAAATAGATACAATTGCGGGTATTGCAATTGGTATGGGATTTTTGTTGCCAAGTTAAGGTTTCCGAAAAATTAATGTACCTGCTTGTTTTTGTTAGAGCGCAAGCGGTACATTGTCCACATGGGTGATGGCCTGTAACAGGTGGTAGGCCCCACAGTCGCTGGTGGGACGGTGGGGATAGTTTGGGTCTAGTGCTAATAAGCAGGCTTTTCAAATTGTCGGTCCTTTTGAAAGCAAATCGGGGCTTGGGGACTTGCCAGTCTCCTACCGACAGCAGATTCCAATGTTTTTTGATTATTCTTTGGATGGCGTTTGATTCAGGCGTGAAAGTGCTTACACACGTAATTAGATCAGTTTTGATTTTTTCTGTGGAGGTAAGCAAGGCGTCCCTGTTAGTATTACGTGCTCTTTTGTAGGCCGTTTGCGTGATTGCCCTCGGATATTCTCTTCGAGCCAAACGGCCTGTAAGGTCATGTGCCTGTGTTTTGAAGTCCTCCAATGTACTGCAGTTGCGTCGGAGTCTAAGATATTGTCCATATGGCAAGTCATTACGTAAAGCCTTGGGATGGAAACTACTAAAAAGTAGTGGGCTATGGCTGTCGGTGGGTGTTTTGTAGGTTTTTGTGTTCAAACCTAACGGAGTTTTGAAAATGAGCAAATCCAAGAAAGGAAGCTTATGGACTGATGAATTGGCCGTGAAGCGTAGATAGGGGTTCAGGCTGTTGACCCAAGCTACAAACAGGGGGATGGAGTTCAAATCCCCTTTCCAGAAAATGAGAATGTCATCGATATACCGTCGCCAAAGGGTGACGTTCTCCTTATAGGTGTTAGCCTCAGTTAAGATGTGATTAGCTTCAAAATGTGCCATGTAGAGGCATGCCAGGCTGGGAGCGAATGTGCTCCCCATCGAAGTGCCCTGGACTGATGGTACATGAGGTCTTCGAATTGGAAGTAGTTTTTTGTTAGGGCAATCTCTGCACACTCCATGATGAAAGAAATTGGTGTGGGCGAATCCCATGTTTGTGCTCGAAGTACTTCTTCCACAACATCCAGGGTGGCCCTCTGAGGAATGTTAGTGTAGAGGGCCTCTACATCCAAGGTAATAAGTGCATCCACACTGGTACCAGTTTCATTGGCTTGTTTAATGATGTTAAGGACATCCCTTGTATCGAGTAGAAAGGTTGGGGTCTTTTGTACCAGGGGGCGTAGAACGTGGTCACAGAACCGTGAAAGAGGTTCCAGAGCAGAGTTGATTCCTGACACAATGGGCCTCCCAGGTGGAGGTAGAACACCTTTGTGGATTTTTGGTAATGTGTAAAAGTACGGTATACGGGGATCATTGTTCATTAAGAACTCTGACTCGTTTTTCGATATCCAGCCTTGTGTTAATGCACTGGTGACTAATGTTCTTATTGTAATGATCAGTTTTTTAGTAGGATCCTCTTTGATTTGGACGTAATACCGTGTGTCACTCAGTTGTCTTAGGCATTCTGTTCTGTAGTCAGGGGTAGACATAATAACTATAGCTCCCCCCTTGTCTGCCTCTTTGATAGTGATCATCGTGTCTTTGCTGAGAGCAGTTATCGCCAAGTTTTCCAGGCGGGAATTGTTATGGAAGGTTTTTTTCTCTGTCATGGCACTGATGTCCTTGATGACTGCTTTTTCGAAAGCCAGAATTTCCGGTGGCACCATTGCAGAGGAGGGCGTGAAGGTGGAGGGTTTTCGCATGCCTGAATCCGATTGGGAAGAGAAATTTTGGCCTTTGAAGAAATTTCTCAGACGAATTTTCCGAAAAAGATCATGTATTTCGCAGTGAGTCCTGAATTCATCGCGTCGTGGTGTGGGCACGAATCCAAGCCCCTTAGTAAGGACCTTTTCTTCTGTCTGGTTTAGTTGCCGATCTAATAGATTCACTATCAATTTTTCTTGCCTCTGTGACTCCTGAGTTCCATCGGGCCTTTGTCTGTTTGGTCCTGCCAGTGGACCTGTTTTTGCTGATTGTAGCCGCCTCTTCTTCTTCCTCTGCCCCTGCCCCAGCCTCTGCCTAAAAAAGGTTGTGGCATAAAGGGGTTGAAAGGTAATGGTCCCTGTTGGAAACCAGGTGGTTGCCACATGTTTGGACCTGGAAAAGGGGGCATAGTGTAGGTGTACTGTGGGTTAGGCGGGCCATGTTGTTGGTAATGTTGTTGGCCTCTCCAACTGTCGGTGCTGGAATTGCTACTGTTGGAAGTAGTTCTTCGACGGGAACTGGTGCTGTCATCTGACGAGTAATCACTTTGTGCTTGTTGGAAATCATCTTTTAAATATGGGTAGATTTTTTCTTTATTAAAACGCCCAATGTCTTTCTGAAGTTTGGTAATTTTTTGTCGCATTAGGAAATCCTTATTTTCAGCGATTTCACTGTTGATTTCAGATAGCTTGGCCTTAAAGGCCGCGATAGTTATAGTAGCTTTCAGTGCTCCTTCGGCAACGGTAATCTGGATGATTAAATCGTCAGCCAGGCGTTTTGCTGTCTTGATAATCAGTATCAACCAGTCCCTAGTGCACTTCCAGGCAACTAGGGACCATTCCTCCTTGAATTGCTTATCCTCAAGAAAAATTCTTGGCATATTCGAGACAATAAGCCCATTGGGGGCTATATTGGCATGTAGATACTCGGTCATGATTGCCCCGTGCATGATGATCTTCATCATTTGACGTTTCATGTTGGTGATGCTGTTCCAGTCGTTGCCCATGCTAGCGGTGGCTATAGCTCCGTCTGCATCTAGTAGGGACGGTGTTCTTAGAATTTCAGACACAAAGTCATCATTAAAGGATAGTCCCTGATATTGTTCCATGGTCGTGGATGTCCAAGAGAGGAGGCGGGGGGGGGGGGGGCTTTGGGGGGTGGGGTGAAGGGAAAAAGGTAAAAAGAGCGGTAAATTTCCGCTAGCCAACACGGGCTGAGGTTCCACGGCTGAGCCGCCGTACGTAAATGCTTCCAAAAAGGGAGGAACCAAGGGCTAGGGTATCATTAACCTTGCTACTACCTGCATTCAGGAAAAGGGCAGGTAGGAGCACAGAATGTTTCGTTCTGGTTCCCACAGACTTGCCTGCCCCGTGGGCTATCCTTCTATGGGCTAGAACCTGACATTGGAAGGGGCATCTTCTGTTACCGGTGTCCCAAATACGTTTATAGTCAACGCTAGGGTAGATGTGCCATGAAGGGCAGGATTACTACTTGGGGTTTTCCCTACGTTTTGGGGTCAAACTAGGTTGGAGCACTAATTCTACAGTCTGTAGGAAGCATCCAGCATTCCTTCTTTGCAAGTAAGGGCAGTTGGCGATAGAGAAGTAACAGCGAGTGGGTTACAGACACCGGCTGTTCAGCGGACATCGTACCCTGGGGGCACGCGCGCTTCACAAACATAGAGCTGCAACCAGAAGGGTGTCAAGTGGTAAACCAGCAAACAGGTTTAATATGTGTCTCTGGCCTTATAGCTGTGCGAAGCCAGTATCATTTAGAAGACGCCCAGGTTAAAATTGGGTGCTTCTTAATGTTCTCATGACCAATGCGGTTTGTGGTATCTCCCAGCGGATCCACTGAAAGTGTACTGCAGCTAACATGAGACTGAGAATCTGGGATTCCGACACTTTTATGAGTTTAAGCATCCAGGATCAGAGATGGTTAGCAGGTATTGGCATCTGTGATCCAACGGCAGTTAAGCGAGGTGCACTGCAGAAGTTGTCACGGCATGAAAGGGGAAGGTGTAGCCAATAGCGGGCATAGTACATACAGGGTCAAACCTGATTTCACAACAATGTGTTCACCAGGGTAGCACCCAAAGGGGTCTGTGCAATTGTCTGGTCAACGGGGGAAGTGCACCCCAGAACTTCGGGCAGGTGACCTATTCTGCGGCTAGCTCAAAAGCCCCGCACGGTCAGCTAGATTAGCCATGCTTGGTGTGGACGCGGTCAGCCAACATAGTGTGCTGCCATCCCAATAAATGGGATAATAAGGTGTCAAGCACAATGGGCTACTATTGCAGACAGCGCGCATTGTTCAAATCAGACAGATTCTCTAAGCGGTGATTCCTAGGGGGTTTCACCACAGAGGGAGCTGAGCAGGCGAAATTCCAAAAGGAATAAGGGTTGCAGGGTAAGTGCTGGAGGGCAGCCTTGCTCATTGCACATACTGCTAGTTATGAACTTTCCTGTGCGTCATGATTTCGAAAGCTACAGGACTGTTCAAATGTTAAGGACAACCCTTCTCGCCCTAATAGCCAAGGTAGGTGGGCAGGATATGGGAGTGGTCATCCAGCAAGTGGGCTGCAGTCCCATAGGTGTTGGACACATGTGTTCAGGTACACTCCGTGCTAGAAGGACGGCAGCTAGGTAAGAGCAGCAAATAGATGGGGCAGTGCGAGCCAGAGTGTCTGAAATCATCCCGCTCAGAGTGGCGCGGGGCTGAGTCATGTGACGCTGTGAGACTTACCCGAAGAGGGTGAATAGTGCTCGGCACAACTTCACAGGCCAAAATCGCCTTTTGTTTCATCAGACACTAGCTGAACCAGGCTCACATCAAGGGCTATTGGGATATAGACGGGGTCATTTATAAACAGTAGGGATGGTGTACTTTCCTCTAGAATTGCAGGAGGCTCTAGACAGGAGAGGTTGCGGGTAAGACTATAGCGGTTTTGGTGGGGGGCTCTGGCGGAGACGGTGGCTACCTCCAGAGCTGTGGCAGAGTTACAGGGCGATCGGGAAGCAAATGGGTACAGAAGGATACCTCTGCGTGGCACATAGGGGTGCCTGAGCCTAACCCCAGGAGCCTCATGGGAGGTTCCTGGAATCTGTGTCGGCGCCCCGTTAGTCCTTTGGGCGGTTGTGGGCCTGAGCAACCGGGGGCTTGCCTAGCTACGCTACGCCCTGAAAGGGGCGGGAGTATAAGGGACCAATGGTCATGTGTTATCCGGGAAGGGGATCACCAGAAGGTGCAGTACAAAGGTGGTTCGCCACGGTGCTGCTTGGCTCATCAGGCGGGCAGGTGGCGAGAATGCTGCCTGCCCTTGGATCGCCTATAAGCTAACCCACCAGATTACATAACGTTGTATGTAATAAACCTGCAGCAGTTTTTCCCAAGTCTAAACTTGTGTGGTGTGTATTTATTTGCAGGCATCTATGCTAAGGGTGGGGGGAACCTTTGCCATGATGGTGCTATGCGGCTGCCCGAGGCCACCGCAGGGGGCCACTCAGGAGGGCGGCCATCTAGTAGCATCGGGCTTCCCCCCCTCTTGGGGGGGGGGGGTTGGCCTGGGGAGGAGTCCCCTTCAGGGTCGCGGGCGTGCCGTGTCATGTCTGGTGCGCCAGGCAGGGTGATGGGTACATAAGTCCCCCTCACCAGGTTTACTGCCTCTTGCTGCACCGGACACGCCACGGACGCCAGCGAGCTGGACACGCTGTCTCCCACCCTACCGCTTACCCGGCGTGTTGGCGGACGGAAGCATGGCAAGAACTTTGTAATTTTGTACTTTTTCGTTGCAGACGGAGTTACAGGGCGATCTGGAAGCAAATGGGTACAGAAGGATACCTCTGCGTGGAACATAGGGGTGCCAGAGCCTAACCCCAGGAGCCTCATGGGAGTTTCCTGGAATCTGTGTTGGCGCCCCATTAGTCCTTCGGGCGGTTATGGGCCTGAGCAACCGGGGGCTTGCCTAGCTACGCTCCGCCCTGAAAGGGGCATGAGTATAAGGGATCAATGGTCATTTGATCTGGGAAGGGGATCACCAGAAGGTGCAGTACAAAGGTGGTTCGCCACGGTGCTGCTTGGCTCATCAGGCGGGCAGGTGGCGAGAATGCTGCCTGCCCTTGGATGGCCCGTAAGCTAACCCACCAGATTACATAACGTTGTATGTAATAAACCTGCAGCAGTTTTTCCCAAGTCTAAACTTGTGTGGTGTGCATTTATTTGCGGGCATCTATGCTAAGGGTGGGGGGAACCTTTGCCATGATGGTGCTATTGATCGTTGCCGCTGTGCACACTCCAGCTCTTATGGCGGGACCTCATCGGAGCGCGCCTCCACCGGTGCCGCCAGTCTCAGATAGCCCGGGTCACCGCAGCGGCCCGCGCCCTTCTGTGCTGCGTGCTCCGGGAGCGCTGCCCCTCCAATCACCGGGTCCTCCTCCCAGGCCCCGGCAAGGCCGCCGATTTCTGGGAACGGCCACCGGCACAGACTGGCTCGGCGCGAAGCACCAGGAGCAATGAACAGGAGGCACTGGGGCGACACAGCTGTGCTCCGGTCTCCGCGTCTCGGCTCACCTCATCACAGTCCTAGGAGGCTGCCAATTTGGCCTGGGTGCAGCTCCGGTAAGATCGTTGTTAACCTCCTTCTGGGCCAGCTATTTAGGAAGCGCCGCAGCACTGGCGATACGGATGGCTCCGGGAGATAAGGATTATTGCAGGATTATTTCGGTGGCTGGCAGAGCCGCATTACAATGTGGCCATCTTGCCTTGCGCCAAGCCACGCCCCCCCTTATACTGGAATACTTATCAATAAATATATATAGGTTTGTTATTGATTGTGAGTAAAGAACTGTTACACACAAAACAGCCCTGTCAAAGTATCCATGACTGCCTGCCTAAGCTATGAGTAGGCTATCCTGTTTTGGGTTTAAACCTTTATTAACTGATAAAACCCCAACGAAAGGAAAGTAGCCATCACCAGTGTGAATATATAAACACAAAAAACAAAAACACACCTTTTCAACCACAAACTAAGTGCCATTCAAAAAAAGGAAAAGGTGAGTGAAAGAGTCATTTTAATTTCTTCCTGAAGGAGCCAATACAATGTTATACAAGGCAGTAGCAAAAAACACTGGGCTAACATTATTCTGCTCGAGTTTTGTTGTTTAGGGATGTCACTAAAATACTGTTTCTTGGGGGCGTGGCCTAGGAACCGAACATGGCGGACGCATCTCCGTAGAGCTCCGCTGTTCGCTACCTTCCAGGGTCATCATCCACCATAATCCTGGTCCCCAACACTCGTCCAGCGGCTTACCTACGAGCATGCAGCGATCCTGCTGAGGTGATCCAGAGGCGGCAGGGAGCCCGATTCGGCCGCTTCGCTTGCGGTCCGTCAGACCGGAGGAGACCACGCACGCACCGGTGGGCGGCTGCAGCCGAGCGTCACAGGCTGCAAGGCCAGGCCTGACACCGCCCTGCCCAGGAGCCCCCTCGAGGGGTGGATCGTGTCACGGTCCCTGGGTGCGGCGGGTAGTGCGATCTGCCGGCAGAGACTGCATCTCCTCGACGCTACCATTACGGCGCCCCTCCCCCAGCTGTGCCTGCATCGGATCCCGCGCTGGAGGGCTTCGGCCGGGTGAGGCCTACCCTGGGCCTGGATATTGCCGGTGAGGTCTTGAGGGCCTTCTGACTGCCGTGGACTGTCACTTTGCCTGTGGACTCCATCATTGCAGTGAGCTGGGCATGGGGCTCTCTGGGTTGGTCTCATCTTTGGCACCCATCGCGCCCATTTACTGCTGCCTCACACGCTGGACCCCCAGTGGAGGAGAGAGGGTTCCACAGGTCGGGGGCCCTTTTGGCAGTGGAACTGGACTGCCTCTTCCCCCCAGACTGATGTCTGCCCAAGGAGGCCACATCTATCGTTATGACTTTCCCGTTTCACTGGAGGCCTCGGGGGCTCTCTGAGTGGCTACCTGTTCAAATCAACTGGGATTGGGTTCCCGGGCTGGGGACACGGTCGCAGTGCCCCGCCTGGCCCTGCGGTGGGAGGTGTACCCCACTGCCCCTCCTTTATCCTCACTTCTGGCTGTGGCATGGCTTGATCCTGAGTGGACCCTCAGAGGGGCGACCCACATCATCATGGGCAAGGGCAACCCCGGTGCGGCGGCACCCAAACAACCTACCATGGACAATTATACTACGGTCACCCCGGCGGGTAAGGGAGCCACGGAGGGCGTCTCCTCGGACTGGGTGACACTCCTGGAGGCCATCAATCAATCGAGAACCGCCCTTGAGGCCCAGATTTGGGCGGTGGGGTCCGAGGTGTCGTTCCTCCGCCAGGACCTTCGGAAGGCAGTCAATCGAATCACTGAGGCTGAGATGAGAGTTTCCACGGTAGAGGATACCGTCTCCGCCCTCCAGAAGAAAGTAGACAAGTTGGCCAAGGTTTCTAAGGAACTGGCTGCATGGGCCGAGGATGCGGAAGGACGGGCCTGCCGGTACAACATCCGACTGGTGGGCTTTCCGGAGGGTTGCGAGGGATCCTCGATGGAAGGCTTCCTTTCAGACTGGCTCAAGACGCTGCTACCCGCTGAAGACATCTCTTCCTGCTTCATGATCGAGGGGGCTCACCGCGCTCTGACCAATTATTGCCCGCCTTCTTAACTACGCTGACCGCGATGCCATTCTTCGTTTTGCCAGGACACAAAAAAATTGTTTTTTGAGTCCCATCCCATCATGGCCTTCCCGGACTACACCCGGACTGTCCAGCAGCAGCGTCAATCTTTGGTTGTGGCCAAGCGGCGGCTGCGTGACCTGAACCTATCCTATGTGCTCATGTTCCCGGCCCGCCTGAAGGTCATCTACAATTCAAAAACGTACTTCTTCGATACCCCGGAGGAGGTATTTGCGTGGACGGATGAGCAACGCCACCTCAAGCCGCACTCTCCACACCCTTTCGACTCTGACTCCAGGGCTCGCATCGGAACGGCCGACAAGGTGGAGACGCGACTCATCGACGACATCAATCCCGTTCCAACTGGCGTTTCCAGAATCGGAAAGATACTGAAGACTGAGGTAGCCCTGGGTGTTGGGAGATACTTTGGTATATTGACCCTAACTCCTTTCTCATTTGACTGAAGGGTCTGCTGGTTGCGGTCACATGCCGGGATATCCCGCCTCTGTGAATTGGGGGTTTATGCTATTTCCCTGGATGGGGTGAGACCTTACACGCCTTCCCTGTGTTGAGTTCTTATGGGTATGTTGGGAGGGAGGAGATCCATTGGGGGTTCAGCCACGTTCTTCACGTTCGGGGGCCAGGACGAGATTCCTCCGCAACAGGTACTCCATGTTTTAGGATGTATAGGGGTTTGGGGGGAGGCACGCACCACAGTGTCCCATATGTCCACATCGTCCTGCACACTACACCTTAAAGCCGGGTCATGACACCCACAGCAACTGACACTCTAGGAGATCTCAACATTGTTTCCTGGAATGTACGGGGCTTATTGAATAAGATCAAACGAGGGGCGGTATTGCACCTGGCAAAACGATACTCAGCCGATGTCTTACTGCTGCAAGAAACTCATATGCTAGGCAACAAGGCCCCATGTCTTTCTCGCTATGGATATGCTACAGTGTACCACTCCAGCTTCTCCAGGGATGCACGCGGTACAGCCATACTTATACATCGCAGAATCACATTCCAAGTTACTCAGCATTGATCTGACCGGGGTGGCCGCTTTACGGTCGTTTCTGGTACTCTGGCTGGGGAACAGATCTCAATTGGGAGCATACACACCCCACCTCCTCTCAATCAGACATTCATAGACAGACTGACGCAACTCTGGGGGGGATCTCCCTGACGGTCTGACTATCCTCGGTGGGGACTGGAATGACATAATGGCTCCCTCGGATAGGTGGCGAGCACGACCTCCAGCCACCCCTCCTCCTAGGTCTAAGCTCAACATCTTGACACATACATTGGGTTGGGTGGACACCTGGCGGGCCTTCCATCCCTCTGAGGCTGGGTTTACATATGCATCCTCCGTACACCCCACCCTCTAACGCTTAGATTACTTGTTCCTCCCATGTAGCTATATTCATAGGGTGTCACATACCTCTATTCTACCACGAGGCTTGTCCGATCACTCACCAATCCAGCTCGAGCTCCACTTGCAGACCAGTTGTGCCCCATATCGTTGGCGCATGTCCCCTTGGTTGCTTAGAGATACTGGGTATCAGGAGATGCTCCATCGGGCCACGGCCGATTATTTCAATTTCAACACCGGGTCCACTCAATCCCCGATAATTTTGTGGGAAGCCTTTAAACCTACAATTCGGGGGGCCGATATTAGCTATCATACTGGGGAAAAGCGGTGCAGTATGGCACAGGTTCAAGACCTAGAAGATAAACAGCTTGCCCTTCAAACCTCGTTAGAGGAAGGCTCCAACGCTGGTACTCGCCGTAACCTTGCCCTTCAAACCTCGTTAGTGGAAGGCTCCGACGCCGGTACTCGCCGTAACCTGCTCCATGTCGAACAGCAGCTGCACCAGTTACTCACTGACAACGCCAAAGAAGCCTGGCTGGCGACTCAATATAGGATCTATCAATGGGGTGATAAATCTAGTCAGATGCTCCACAGACTATGTCAAGCGAGGACCTCCCCGACGCAAGTCCCCCTCTTGAGATCTCCTGCTGGCGACATGTCCGCCTCCCCGGGGGCAGTGGTGCAGGCCTTTGCCGATTTTTATGCTGCCCTATACAGCGACCGCGAGGGACTCGCCGAATCGCTTATCGAAGCTTTTCTTTTGGATATCCCCCCCAGGCGCCTCTCCGATGAGCAGCGGAATGCTCTTGATGAGCCCATCTCTCTAGATGAGCTGCAGGCGGCCCTCACCGCTACACAACCAGTCCGCGCACTGGTCCCAAACGGGTTCCCCTGCGATTTTTTGCACCCTCATATAAGGACCATTGGTCTCCACCTCCTCAGCGCGATGCACCAAGCATCAGAACAGGAGATCTTGCCCCCAGACTGGCGCCATGACGAAATAGTTGTCTTCCTCAAACCGGGACGTTCTCCGGAGGCCCCAGGCTCGTACCGCCCTATATCCTTACTAAACTTTGAGCCGAAATTACTGGGGAAGGTGTTGGTGGATCGCCTTCGCACCTGCATTCTAGATCTCGTGCACCCGGACCAATCTGGCTTTATGCCTCAACGCTCTACCAGGCATAACATCAGGCACGCGCACACTGCTGTAGCTGAGGCCCACCGTCTGGGACGCCCTGCGGCAGTCCTGCTCGCTGACATCGACAAGGCGTTTGACTCCTTGAGTTGGACCTATCTTTTTAAACTAATAGAAACGGTGAACCTGTGGCCCCGGTTTCAGGCATATGTAAAATTGTTGTATACAGATCTTACAGCCTCAGTTTGTGTGGCCGGCTACCATTCTCCTTCCTTCCCCATCCGCAGAGGGACCAGGCAGGGTTGCCCCCTCTCTCCGCTCCTCTTTGCCTTAGCAATAGAGCCATTGGCTGTGTGGGTGCGCTTGGATGCGGTTTATCGGGGATTGGACTGGTCACCTGAGTGCTCGGATAGGATAGCACTGTACGCAGACGACGTGTTATTCTTCTTTTCCGACCCTTGGGTTACTGGTCCGAGGGTGCTTGAGATTCTGCGGGTATTCAGTGAAACAACCGGACTAAATGCCAACCCGTCCAAATCGGTCCTTTTCCCCATATGCGGCGAACAGGGGAGTCAAACTTGGGCCACACAGCTAGTCATTGCTGACAAGGGGTTTAAATACCTCCGTGTCCATATCACCAGATGTCCCACCGTGGCGTGGTCGCACAACATAGCCCCCTTGCTCCCAGCGGTACGTGAGGAAACGACTGTATGGTCCCACCTACCCTTTTCATTATACGGCTGGTCTGCTATTTTCAAAATGGTGTCCCTACCGCGCTTGCTTTATAGGCTGCAGAATTTCCCTTATCCTATCCCCCGTCGTGGTTTCTTCAAATCAATGCGCTCCTAAACAGATTCCTCTGGGAGGAAGGGGCGATTCGGGTAGCCCTGGCGACCTGTATCCAATCCACCTACTGTGGCGGTATTGCAGCAGCGGACGTGCGGGCATATTATTGGGCGTCTCAGCTCCTAATAATCATTGAATGGTGGTACAACCCTCAAGCCGATCCGGCCTATGCAGTGGAACGGCTCTTCCTGGCGGAATACCCATTACTTGGTCTCCTATACAGTAACTCATCCTTGGAGCTCTTTCCCGGGCCTGCCGTACAGTAATTCAGTTCTGGAGATGTGTGTCCCGGTCCATGGGCTGGTGGGGCATGCTGACAGGCACAACTCCCATTTGGCGGGGCACGCACCTCTGGCCTGTCTCCACTCTAACCGGATTTCACAGATGGGATACTATAGGAATATCTACACTAGGAGATGTGATGCGTGGGCCCACACTTAAATTCTTTCAGAGGCTGCAGGAGGAGTTTGACCTACATAAGTCTCAGTTTCGTAAGTATCGTCATGCCCTGTCTCCCCTGATAAAACACCTCAAGTCCTTACCCGAATTCCACCCACTGGAGGGCAGACTGTTAATGGGGGATCTAGGAGGACACAAAATCTGCCAAATTTATCAAACTTTGACCACACACTCCAAGACTAACATACATATGACTAGGGCGGCGTGGGAGGCAGATCTACCGGCCCTGACAGACTATGATCGGACTGATGCCCTTGCCAGCCCCCGGTATGCTGCCGTCTCCTCTAGGTACAGGTTGATACAGTTCAAATACCATCACAGAATATATTACACTCGCCTTCGCCTTTGGAAGATGGGGGCTATTCAGTCCCCTACATGCCTCCGCTGTAACTCTGATGATGGGTCGTTTCTCCACACAGTCTGGGGTTGCGGTGCATTACAACTTTTTTGGTTGGGTGTGGTGTGTCACCACCTTCCAGACAGGATTTAGTGTAATGGGGCTGGGTGGGTGCACTCCTAGAGTGCTTTGAAGTCCTGCACTGGGGGAGCAGTAGGCTCCTCTGTGCATATGCCAGCTCAAACCGGTTCAGGGGCTAACTGTCCCTGCTCTGGCGCGAAACTGGACAAAGGGAAGTGGGTGTAACCACCCCCTACCCTGACCCTCCCAGAGGAGTGGTCATAGAGCTAGTCCCACCCCTATCTTCAGTATAAGATAGGAAACCTTGCCATTGCAAAGTAGATAACCCTGGACGACGCTTTACAAGAAGAATCCTGGTCCTTCGACGTTCCACTACCTTTGGAAGACGGAAGAATCTCCCTTGGCGTCAAGGAGTGACTCCCCTGCTTGGCAGGCACCAAAACTTGAATCAACGGTCGCAAACTTTCCCGCTCCCGCCAGAGTCCGAAGTCCCTGCAGCCCCGGAAGCGGATTTCCTGACTTCTTGACGGCCATTGTGAGTCCCCAGCAGAGCTGAGGCGAGTGGACCCCATGAGTGACGAGGAACAGCAATACCCGGGTACCGTGCACTATTGTCGAGTGCAACCCCTTCACGTCATTCTACGAACTTGTGCTTTGGACCACTTGTGGCCCAAGCCTCCAGCAGGTTTTGCAGTGAAAATCAGAGGCCTACCCCGTCCCAAGTGACCGTGGGCTCCTGTGAAGCATTCCCTCAAGAGGCGCCTTCGCGATCCTTTGCCCGTTGGCTTGTGGGTCCCCTGAAGACTTTATCAACTAAAAGGGCTCCCCTGGTTGCTCCAGGCCTGCCCTCATTCACCCTCGCTGGGTGAGTCCCTCAGACCTTGCTGGTCTGCACCATCGACGTTCTTCACTCTACACGAGACTTGCTGTTGCCAAGGCTTGTTGGCTCCAATCCGGTTGCCGACACCGCCATCAGCTGCAGACGTTGTGGGACACTCCGAATCCAGCTGCTGGTCATCGTCGATCCCTCCTGGACCTCGTGATCGAAGAGTCAAAACACCCTTGATCACCTGAAATCACCCGACATCCGTGGGCATCCATTTTCCTGGCCCCGGGTCACTGGCAAGTGACTGTGAACACTGTCCCTTCAATTTTCAGGTCTTCTACATCTTGAATCCAGCCTTGGATTCCACCGGACACTTCTTCAGTCTTCGCAGGCAACAAATCTTCTTTGGTCTCCATAGAAAACAGCGACGCAACCATACACCAAAAGACACCTATGCACCCGGCTTCCCTGGGTGAGGTAACTCGTGCACTCTGGTGCCCTAGTGTGTGTTGGCCCTCAAATTACTTACCTTGTAAGTGGCTTGCTTGTAGACTTCCTCGAAGTACCCTAAAACTTTAAAAATCAAACCGCGACTTTGCTCCATTGTAATCAATAGGGAACTCGTGGCTGTGTTCACACACTGCATGTGTCTCCCGTGGGTCTGTTACTTACCTGCTTTCACTGCAGTAGTGAAGCCCCAGCGATGAAGCCCCAGCGATTCTACAGGCCCTAGGCCTTGTCATTCTGCAAGTCGACTTTCCTAAACCTCTTTTTTAGTATATGGTCTAGTATGGCCCTAGGGCCCCAGCCATATTTGTGCTTAACTTGTTGTGAAACGTTGATATTTGAATGTGTTCCTGGCTTCTAATGTCATAGAGATTAGTAGAGTGTATCTAGAAATAAATACATATATTTGATATATATACCTGTGTGGTGTCCTTTCATTTGGTAATTCAAGAGATTATAAGGTAAAACAAGCTGCTTTACATTCCTCACAGACTTAGCCTGAAGGCTGCTCTCCACAGCTACCACTAGGATAGCTTTCTTTAAAAGGTTGTCTTAAACCTATCTACCATAAGAGTCGATTTGGGCTGGTGCAAGGTGGCCACTATAACTAGTGACTAGCATATGCCAGGCCAACTTCTCACATTGGTGGGCAGCGTGTGGGATTCCAGCATGCCATTGTTTTACCAGAAAATCTCTATTTGAATTACTAACTGAAAACCACTTAAGGTAGTCAAGGTACATATAAAGTCAAGCTTAGTATCAATAAGTTCTTAGAGTTGTTTGTGAAGGGATAGCACACCTTTGCTACAGCTCAAGCTAGGATCAGTAGGCCACAAACTAGTGTAGGTAGTACAACACTGCATAACACTAGAATGTCCTCAAGGGATGGACCAAGTGGATCCACCCAACCTCAGTATAAGGACATGACCTTCTTTGACCTGAAGGCCATGTGTGTTGCAAGACACCTGGGGTTAAGACAGAGTCCCTCCACACAACACCTACTTACAGCAGATGATCTTAGGCTGGCTCTAGAAGCTGGTGGATCTGGATCAGGGGGTGGGTCAGCCATCGTCTCTGGGTCTGAAGATGAAAATCAAGATGACCTGGAGTCTGTGATTGAAGGGCCAGGCCCAGAAAGGTCTGAACAGGACAGAGGAATTCTCCCTAAGAGAGTTGACAGAGCGGAAGAGAGGCCTAGGTCCCTTTCAAGGGAATCTAACCACTCATATCACTCTGACGAGGATTCTGTCCATCAGAGGAACTCCTACTTCCATAGGGAGACCTCCTCTGAAAGAAGGTACAAGATGCTCCAGTATGAGGAAGCTAGGCTTGCCCTCAGAACCAAGCAATTGGCCTTAGATAGAGAAGCCTTTGAGCTCCAGAGAGCTTCTAGAAAAGAGGGGTTAGATACCCCTGGTGGCAGCAACAGTGTCCCTAGAGGCAGAGATTATATTCCAGACCATAGGAACCTGTCTAAGGTTGTTCCTCCCTACCAGAGTGGGGATGATATCCACAAAGGTATAACTGCTATGGAGAGGGCCTGTAAAGTTCAACAGGTCCCCCAGAAACAGTGGGCAGCAATCTTGTGGCTCTCCTTTTCTGATAAAGGTAGAGACAAGCTCCTCAATTAGAGAAGAGGATGCTAATGACTATGAAGCCCTGAAGAGTGCATTAATAGATGGGTTTGGCTTAACCACTGAACAATACAGGTTGAAGTTCAGAGATACCCAGAAAGCACAGACTCAGGATTGGACTGACTTTGTTGATTGTGCAACCAAGGCTCTAGACGGTTGGCTGGTTGGTAGTAGAGTTACTGATTGTAAGGGATTGTATAATCTTATCATGAGAGAACAGATCCTTAATAATTGCCAAAACCAGATGTTGCATCAGTACCTGGTGGACTCTGATCTGACCTCTCCCCAAGAATTTGGAAAGAAGGCAGACAAATGGGTCAGAACCAGGATGAGGCAGAAAACCCAGAACCAAGGGGGTGACACTAAGAAGCAGGATCCTAAAGGCTCAGATAAAGGTGGGGATAAGGCAAAAGACCAGAAGTCTTCTCAAGGGCCCAAAAAATCTGCATCTGGTGGGGATTCACAGTCTACAAAGGGAAAAGGCCCAAAGAAGCCCTGGTGCAAATTCTGTAAACAGAAAGGGCACTGGACTCCTGATTGTACCAAGTCCAAAGACCAAACCACCACCACTCCAGCCCCTAAGGCAGCTGTTCCCTCTAGTGCAGTCATTGGTGGAGGTGGTAATCAGAATAAGGGTATAGTAGGGTTGACCCTGGGTTCTGATGTGGACTCTGGCCTAGTCAGAGTACCAACACAGGCATTGCTAGTTTGTGAGGGAGACCTTGATATTTCCTTCCTCGTGAGCCCCAGTAATCTGGGCAAGTACAAACAGCAGCCTATAATAAATGGCAAACAGGCTTTGGCATTCAGGGACACAGGTGCTAGTATCACCATGGTGGCAGAGGATCTAGTGGACTCTGCACAGATCATCCTGGGTGAAATGTACCAGGTAACCAATGCAAGCAATGTCAGGACCAACCATAGTTTGGCAGTTGTGAATTTCTCCTGGGGAGGGGTAACTGGCCTTAAGAAAGTAGTAGTCAGTGCAGACCTCCCTGTCGAATGTTTGTTGGGCAATGATCTGGAGACTTCAGCCTGGTCTGAAGTGGAGTTATGGACTCTTGCTGAGATGTTGGGCATACCTGTAGAGGTATTTGCTGTGACCAGGTCACAGGCCAAAATGCATAATGCTGAACCAGCTCTGGATCCTGAAACTATGGACCAGATGCTACCCAAGAGGAGGAGCAGTAGGGTTAAGGCAGTGCCTTCCCCTCTGTCTCAAATTCCCCTCCCGAGGGAGGAGAAGCAGATCCTGAAGAAGGAACTGCCCCAGAGGGACTTGAGCCTGATCAGTTTGAGTTCTTGGGGGCAGGGGGACCTTCCAGGGAAGATCTGAGTAAGGAGCAACAGTGCCGCCCCTCTCTTGAACCCCTCAGACAGCAAGCTGCTGCTGAGGCTGCTGGGAGTGCTAGTGGGTCCCATAATGTTTATTGGGATGAGGGACTCCTATATTCTGAGGCTAGAGATCCTACCCCTGGAGCCACCAGGAGGTTGGTAATACCTCAGAAGTTTAGGGGGTTCCTCTTTACCGTAGCACGATATCCCATTGGCAGGACACTTGGGCCAGAACAAGACCTGGGATAGGCTTGTTCCACATTTTCGTTGGCCACACATGTCAGAGGACACCAAGGAGTTTTGTCGCTCCTGTGTCACTTGCCAAGCCAGTGGCAAGTCAGGTGGCACAACAAAGGCCCCCCTGATACCACTACCTGTGGTGGGGGTTCCATTTGAAAGGGTTGGGATTGACATGGTTGGTCCCCTTGACCCTCCAACAGCATCTGGGCACAGGTTTATCTTGGTGGTAGTGGATCATGCCACCAGGTACCCAGAAGCAATTCCCCTCAGGACCACTACAGTCCCTGTAGTGGCAAGAGCCCTCATTGGAGTCTTCTCCAGAGTGGGTTGCCCTAAGGAGGTACAAACTTTATGTCAGGGTATCTAAAAGCAATGTGGAAGGAGTGTGGTGTCAACTACAAATTTACTACTCCCTATCACCCACAATGCAATGGGTTAGTTGAAAGGTTCAACGAAACCCTAAAAGGAATGATTAAAGGCCTCCCAGAAAAGTTTAGGCGAAAATGGGACCTTTTACTTCCCTGCCTTCTGTTTGCATACAGGGAGGTCCCACAGAAGGGGGTTGGCTACAGCCCTTTTGAACTTCCGTTTGACAACCCTGTCAGAGGCCCATTATGTTTGGTGAAGGAGGGCTGGGAGTTACCTCTCAAACCTCTCAAACAGGATGTGATGGACTATGTACTTTGTCTCCGCTCCCGGATGGCAGAGTACATGAAGAAGGCAACCAAAACCCTTGAGGCTAGCCAAGAATTACAAAAAGCTTGGCATGACCAAAAGGCTGTCCTGACTGTTTATCAGCCAAGCCAGAAAGTGTGGGTGTTGGAGCCTGTGGCCCCAGTAGCTCTCCAGGACAAATGGCGTGGCCCCCATACAATTGCTGAGAAAAAGGGAGAAGTCACCTACTTGGTGGATCTTGGAACTCCCAGGAGCCCCCTTAGGGTGCTCAATGTCAACAGATTAAAGCCATATGTGGACAGGGCTGACATGGGCTTGCTCATGGCAACTGATGAGGACCAGGAGGAGGAGAGTGACCCTCTCCCTGACCTGCTCTCACACAACCCTGATGATGGGTCAGTTGATGGTGTTGCTTTGGCAAGCAGCCCACTGAACATCAGCAAACTGAATGCAGACACGTTCTGCAACAGTTCAGACATATGTTTAGCCTGACCCCTAGTCAGACTTCCTGGTGCACGCATGAGGTGGGCACTGGAGACAGTCTGCCTGTCAAGAATAAAATCTACAGGCAACCTGACCATGTCAGGGACTGTATCAGGACTGAAGTCCAGAAAATGTTGGAACTAGGTGTGATTGAGCCTTCAGATAGCCCTTTGGCTAGTCCAGTAGTCCTTGTGCCTAAACCTCATACCCAGAGTGGTAAGAAAGAAATTAGGTTTTGTGTTGACTACAGAGGCCTCAATGCTGTCACCAGGACTGATGCCTATCCAATACCCATGGAAGATGAACTGATAGATACTTTGGCCTCAGCCAAGTACCTCAGTACATTTGACCTAACAGCTGGCTACTGGCAAATCAAGTTAGCTGATGATGCCAAGGCCAAAACAGCATTTTCAACCCCTGGCGGGCACTATCGCTTTATGGTGATGCCCTTTGGTTTGAAAAATGCACCTGCCACTTTTCAGGGGTTGGTGAATAAAGTTCTGACTGGTATGGAAAGTTATTGCTCAGCTTATCTAGATGATATTGCTGTCTTTAGTTTCACCTGGCAGGATCACCTGGTCCACCTCAGAAACGTATTGGAGACCCTGCAAAAGGCAGGCCTCACTTTCAAGGCCACTAAGTGCCAGATAGGGCAGAGTCAGGTTGTGTACCTGGGGCACCTTGTAGGTGAAGGCCAGGTTCAACCATTGCAGAGCAAAATCCAGACCATAATGGAATGGGTAGCTCCAACCACCCAGACACAGGTTAGAGCCTTTTTAGGCCAGACTGGGTACTATAGGAGGTTTGTTAAGGGATATGGATCTATAGTGACCCCCTTAAATGATCTTACCTCTAAGAAAATGCCAAAAAAGGTTCAGTGGACAGCTAGCTGTCAAAAGGCATTTGATGACCTAAAGCAGGCAATGTGCACTGCCCCCATCTTGCAGAGTCCAGACTACAAAAAGAAGTTCATTGTCCAAGCAGATGCTTCAGAGCTGGGTGTGGGAGCTGTACTGTCCCAACTAAATGATGAAGGTCAAGACCAACCAGTAGCTTTTATAAGCAGAAGGCTGACCCCTAGAGAGAAATGTTGGTCAGCTATAGAGAGGGAGGCCTTTGCTGTGGTGTGGGCACTGAAGAAGCTGAGGCCATACTCGTTGGGCACTCACTTCATAGTTCAGACTGACCACAAGCCCCTCCTATGGCTCAAACAGATGAAAGGTGAAAATCCTAAACTGCTCAGGGGGTCCATTTCCCTACAGGGGATGCACTATACATTGGAACATAGACCTGGGACCCAACATGCCAATGCAGATGGACTCTCAAGGTATTTCCACTCAGAACATGAAGACTCAACTGGTCAAGGTTAGTTTAATGTCCCTGCGTCGGGGGGGGGGGAATTGTGTAGGAGAGTAGGATCTGCACTTATGTTGCCCCCACTTATTTTCTGATGTATACACTGGTTTCTGGCTATAGTCTGGCTGGGTCCCTGCTAATCAGGGCCCCAGTCTCTCTGTTCTCTTTAAACAACTTTGATTGCGTACTAGATGCACTAGTGATTGGATACTGTGGTACCTTATGAGCCCCTAGTATATGGTACCCTAGGTACCAAGGGCATAGGCACTTCACAGGCCTACCAGGGGCTGAAGCATGTATTATGCCACCCCTGGGAAGCAGACTAAATCTGACACCACAGGCCTGCTACTGCAGCCTGGGTAAGGTAGTTAGCACTCCTCACAGAGGTATAGGTTCCTATATCTCACCATACACACACATATAAACCTATCAGTCACCCCTAAGGCAGGCCCTATCAATCCTGAGGGCAGGGTGCTTGGTTTACAATGTGAGGGGGTGCCTCTGCCTGAGCAGGGCCCCTCTGCAGCTAGCAGGGTCTATTCCCTGCGGCTGTTTGTGGATGTGGTTAAACCATATACTCTTAAGTGCATTATAACCTCCCGGTTAATGCTAACTTTGGAATGACTATCAAAACATGTCGTGTTTGGTGTTAAACAACTTGGAGTATGATCCCACCCTTCTAGAGGGGACGACATGTACCTACTGTGGTAACACGGTAGAAATCTGAATGAGCCCTGGCATCACAAAATGTATGCCACCAGCACAGACACTGGGCTGCCCTCCTGCTGCTGACTGAAACTTGCAGTGGAGGAGGCCCAACAATAGGCATCCTGTCACAGGGAGGTGTCACCACCTTCCAGACAGAATTTAGTGTATTGGAGCTGGGTGGGTGCACTCCTAGAGTGCTTTTAAGTCCTGCACTGGGGGAGCAGTAGGCTCCTCTGTGCATATGCCAGCTCAAACCGGTTCAGGGGCTACCTGTCCCTGCTCTGGCGCGAAACTGGACAAAGGGAAGTGGGTGTAAGCACCCCATACCCTGACCCTCCCAGAGGAGTGGTCATAGAGCTAGTCCCACCCCTATCTTCAGCATAAGATAGGAAACCTTGCCATTGCACAGTAGATAACCCTGGACGACACTTTACAAGAAGAATCCTGGTCCTTCGACGTTCCACTACCTTTGGAAGACGGAAGAATCTCCCTTGGAGTCAAGGAGTGACTTGGCAGGCACCAAAACTTGAATCAACTGTCGCAAATGTTCCCGCTCCCGCCGGAGTCCGAAGTCCCTGCAGCCCCGGAAGCGGATTTCCTGACTTCTCGACGGCCATTGTGAGTCCCCAGCAGAGCTGAGGCGAATGGACCTACGAGTGACGAGGAACAGCAATACCCGGGTACCGTGCACTATTGTCGAGTGCAACCCCTTCACGACATTCTACGAACTTGTGCTTTGGACCACTTGTGGCCCAAGCCTCCAGCAGGTTTTGCAGCGAAAATCAGAGGCCTACCCCGTCCCGAGTGACCGTGGGCTCCTGTGAAGTATTCTCTCAAGAGGCGCCTTCGCGATCCCTTGCCCGTTGGCATGTGGGTCCCCCGAAGACTTTATCGACTAAAAGGGCTCCCCTGGTTGATCCAGGCCTGCCCTCACTCACCCTCGCTGGGTGAGTCCCTCAGACCTTGCTGGTCTGCACCATCGACTTTCTTCACTCTACACGAGACTTGCTGCTGCCAAGGCTTGTTGGCTCCAATCCGGTTGCCGACACCGCCATCAGCTGCAGACGTCGTGGGACACTCCGAATCCAACTGCTGGTCATCGTCTATCTCTCCTGGACCTCGTGATCGAAGAGTCAAAACACCCTTGATCACCCGAAATCACCCGACATCCGTGGGCATCCATCTTCCTGGCCCCGGGTCACTGGCAAGTGACTGTGAACACTGTTCCTTCAATTTTCAGGGCTTCTACATCTTGAATCCAGCCTTGGATTCCACCAGACACTTCTTCAGACTTCGCAAGCAGCTAATCTTCTTTGGTCTCCATAGAAAACAGCGACGCGACCCGACACCAAAAGACACCTATGCACCCGGCTTCCCTGGGTGAGGTAACTCGTGCACTCCGGTGCCCTAGTGTGTGTTGGCCCTTGAATTACTTACCTTGTAAGTGGCTTGCTTGTAGACTTCCTCGAGGTACCCTAAAACTTTAAAAATCAAACCGCGACTTGCTCCATTGTAATCACACTGCATGCGTCTCCCGTGGGTCTGTTACTTACCTGTTTTCACTGCAGTAGTGAAGCCCCAGCGATTCTACAGGCCCTAGGCCTTGTCATTCTGCAAGTCGACTTTCATAAAGCTCTTTTTTAGTATATGGTCTGGTACGCCCCTAGGGCCCCAGCCATATTTGTGCTTAACTTATTGTGAAACGTTAATATTTGAATATGTTCCTGGCCTCTAATCTCATAAAGAGATTAGTAGAGTGTGTCTAGAAATAAATACATATATATTTGATATATATACCTGTGTGGTGTCCTTTAATTTAGTAATTCAAGAGATTATAAGGTAAAACAAGCTGCTTTACATTTCTCAGAGACTTAGCCTGAAGGCTGCTCTCCACAGCTACCACTAGGATAGCTTTCTTTAAAAGGTTGTCTTAACCTATCTACCATAAGAGTCGATTTGGACTGGTGCAAGGTGGCCACTATAACTAGTGACCAGCATATGCCAGACCAACTTCTCACACAGGGGTATCGACCTGTCCTTCCGTTTACAGTCAGCTAACCCAGACCCTATTGAACGACTGGTTATCAATGACTCCCCAATCTAATGTGCTCATTGGTTGTAGCTGTGGACCTATTCTTGTGATTGTACATGTATTTATTGTTCCTCATGGGAAGTGTGGTGCAGGGTTTGGGGGAGGGAGGAGGGGTGGGATGTTGGATCGAATGTTTCGCTGATCTTCTGGTGAGGCCCTCTTCAGTATCTCATGTTGTTGCATTTTGTCATTTGCCTATATGCTGCTTACTGGGGTTCGCCCACTGGCTGTTATAAACTCAGTAAAATTTGTTGTTAAAAAAAATATATTGTTTCTTTGCACTTTGGCTTTTTTCAGGTTTGTGGTGTTTGGTCTAAAGATGCAGGGTTTCGAAACATGTTTTAGGTTTTATTTAATGTAAACCGTAGAGAATCCATAAATATCAACATCATATTTGATATTTTGGCTTCGTTTGATTCGTTAACTGATAGGTAAAATACCTGGTTTTATAAGAATCTTTCCCAATATGTATCATTACATTTACCCACAGACAGAGAATGGGTGAAACCCTTCGATACATCACCCCCTTTACTAGCGAGTCAGTATTGATAGAAGGTGAATTGTCAAACATCCCAGGCTTTAAACATTCAATGCAAGGTGTAATAACAGGTATGTGTGAAAAGAGTACTGTTACCAAGCATCTGAGATAGTGGTGAAAACATGACACCTGACATTTGGAAAACATGGAATACAGTGTCACTTGGAATGCTGTTGCAAAAAGTTCTTACCAAGTTCTACAAAGATTAGAATGATATTGTTTGTATTTGCAGTAATTCAGCTATGTATATGAAAAAGTTGTGTGATGACCTGTCAAAATCGATAACGGAGCTGAAGTGCTTCCCTTTAAGAGATCCTTGCCACAATCTTCAGAGTTAAAGAAGAATGCTATTGCGGGAGGAGGACTCAACCGCCACTCTTCTTGTGGCGCTGTGACTAACTCTCGATCGCATCACAAACCCCGGGGACTTAAAGTTTGGGGGTAACACAGGTTTGGTGGCTGGAGTTGGGGCCGGCTCACGTCTCCCCCTAACAGAGGTTTCAGGGGGCGGGGGGGGGGGGGGGGGAGTTCTCGGTCAAAGGGGTGGGAGGGAAATTCCGCGTACAATTAGTACTACAGGCGATAACGGGCCCGTGGTTCGGGGTCCAATGCACTCTATGTCGGGTTTTGGAATGTTGGGGGGGCGGGTGGGAGGGGGGGGAGTTGGGAAGGTTTTATGGTCATATATTGGCATTATGATTTGAGTCAACGGAAGCGCCGGTGCGCATGGACAGTTCGGTTCACACAGTAGCGGATATGGCTAGTAAATGGGAGAGAAGTCTGAAGGTCCTCAGCTGGAATGTCAATGGGCTGGGTGATGGGCTCAAGCGTACTATTGTCCTACAGTTTGTTAAACAACACCTCCCTGATGTAGTGTTATTGCAGGAAACGCACCTACTGGGAAATACCTGTCAGGCCCTAAATAGATGGGGCTATACCTTGGCGGTTCACTCCAGATTCACCTCTGGCTCCAGAGGAGTGGGGATCCTACTGCGCCGCTCCCTGCCCCTCCACATTGATCGCTCGGAGACGAACCCTTTGGGCCGCTTCGCGGTGCTGTCGGGGAGGTGGGAGGGCCGTAGATTAAACCTCCTCTCTGCATATGTCCCCCCTAACCTACAAACTCAATCCTATACCGACCTGGGCAAACTCTTACTCTCCCTCGAAGATGGTCTGTTGATCATTGGGGGAGACTTTAACACTGTAGTTTCGGGCACCCAGGATAGGCATCCCCCCAGGGACATACCTCCGGGGCAGAGGTGGCTGGCTGATTTCCTCGAGGCCTTTGGGCTCAGGGACTTATGGCGGCTGATGCACCCCACGGGCAGGCACTTCACATTCTACTCTGGGTCACATCATTCCTTCTCCCGCCTCGACTATATACTTACTCCATTACAGCACGACATGGTAATACGGGAGGCCTCACACCTGGCGCGCGGAATCTCCGATCATTCGCCGGTCTAGACGCACATTACGCTGGGTAATGGGCGAGAGGGATGTGTGCTGCCAATCAATGCCTGGTATTTAAAAAATGAGGACCTCAGAGAAAAACTGACCCGTTCCATTACTCAGTACTTCGAACGAAATGTCGGATCGGTGGGCTTCTCCGTAACTCTGTGGGAAGCCTTTATAACAGTGCTCAGGGGCCCTATCAGCCATTTCGGGCAGCCGTAAAGAACGGGCGGCACAGATAAACTCTGTTGAATCGGACCTCCGGGCACTTGAGGAGGCGGCGGTCGTGAATCAGGAACCGGAGGGGCAGCATAGGTTGCGAATCAAAACTGCGGAATATAGGGAGCTGGTCACGCAGACTGCCCAAACAGTGGCTATGCACAAGGCGGGCAGGATCTATGATCAAGGCGACAAGGCAGGCAAACTTATAGCCTGGCTTGAGAAAAAACAGAGGGCCCATAAAGTGGTACCAGAAATACAAACTGCCTCGGGGGTAGTGGTGACAGAGCCCCGGGAGATCACCGCGGAATTTGCGCGGCACTTCCGACAGGTGTACAGTAGGGGGTCGGACCGGCCTGAGGAGGACTCGACTGCCCTGCTGACAGATATCCGTATGCCGTGCCTTTCGGAGGTCGACAGGGAGGCCCTTGAGGCTCCACTTGCCGTAGCGGAACTAGAGCATGCGATAGTCGACCTTCGCCCGGGGAAGGCTCTTGGACCCAATGGTCTCCCGATTGAGCTTTACAAGCTAAAACCGGACGCCCTTAGTTCACACCTTCAGCGAATGTTCGTAGAGAGCAAAGCCACAGGACTACTGCCGCGCGACCAGCGCATAGCGACAATAGTGGCTATGCCAAAGGAGGGGAAACCGAGGGACTTATGTTCCTCCTACCGACCCATCTCTCTGCTTAATGCGGAACCCAAAATATTGGCGAAAACTCTCGCCAATAGGCTCCACTCCGTTCTGCCCGCATTGGTCCACCCGGACCAGTCCGGATTCATGCCACATCGTAATACGGCTCTTAACATATGACGCCTGAATGGTGTGCTAGGGAGATGCCACACGATACGAGAGGACGCGGTGGTGGTGTCGCTGGACGCCACCATGGCGTTTGACACCCTTGAATGGCCCTACATGATGGCGGTGCTCCGTAAATTGGGCTTTGGCCCTCACTTTATAGCGTGGGTTCGTCTCTATTCGGAGCCCCTGGCCCAGGTGGTGGTTAACAATAGGGTTTCGGAGGTCTTCGCCCTTGAGAGGGGCACCAGACAGGGGTGCCCGCTCTCACCCCTCCTATTTGCGCTCTCCCTTGAGCCTCTGGCGGCGTGGATTAGGCAAGACATCCATCTCACGGGACTACAATGGGCGGACGGTTGGGAGGACAAAATCTCCCTCTATGCCGATGACATCCTCCTTTATCTGTCTCGATCACGGAGGTCTATTGTAGCAGCCATGGATATTTTTGGGAGTTTCGGGAAAAACTCGGGGTTCCGCATCAACTGGGGCAAGTCCCTAATCTATGTCCTCCATGGCAGCCCTCCTAGCCTTCCCAGCGACTGCCCACTCACAATTGCAGAGGGCGGATTTCGATACCTCGGAGTCTTTGTCTCGATGGACAAGACGCTTACCTATGAACACAATCTACTCCCGCCCTTGAGACGGCTCCAACGGGACTCCACCACTTGGCAGAAACTTCCATTATCCCTGCTGAGCCGCGCAGCCCTCTTCAAAATGATGGCCCTTCCCCGGTTTCTCTATGCCCTGCAAAACTACCCGGACTTAGTGCCGAATTCTTATTTTGTGGCGATAGAGGCGGCGCAGCGATCCCTCCTATGGGCAGGTACACCTCGGATAGCGCTGCACAAGCTCACACTGGGATGGTATGACGGAGGGATTGCCCTCCCTGATATCCGCAAATACTATTGGGCCGCCCACTTGGCGGCAATCAACCAGGGGACGTATAGGGACGGTAATGACCCAGGTTACGGGATGGATAGGTGGTTGCTCCCAGGTGGGAACTACGAAGTCGCACTCTACTCTAAACCTGGGAAACATCAGCTCACTGGGCCGACTAAACACTCGGTGCAAATATGGCACGCGGCCCACCGACAGCTCGGTTGGTCCAACACTCTGACGATGGCCACTCCACTGTTGGCGTCGGAGAGACTGGGCAGCCTGGGTCACACGAGGGGGTTTTGTAGTTGGGACCTTATTGGTATCTCCCAGGTCAAAGACTTGTGGGGGCCAAAGGGGGTCAGATCCTTTGCTTACCTGCAGGAAACTTATGACTTAGCGCACACGGAATATTTCCGATATCTGCAGATTAGGCACTCCCTTCAAGCCAACATACCACCGGGGACGAAGCCCCCCCAGGCCTCCCCTCTTGAAGACAGGTTGCTCAACGGATACTTGCCCGAGCACACCATTTCACTCACATATAAGAAGCTTATCAATAATCCTCCTGATCCCCTCGGATCCCTTAGAGAGAAATGGGTGGCGGATGGACTGGAGATCGATGAGGAGGAGTGGGTGATAGCGCTGACTTCCCCGAGGGAGGTGGCAATTTCGGCAAGACTTCGGCTCATACAACTCAAAATACTGCATAGAGTGTATATCTCTTGCACTAGACTGCAGGCGATGGGACGGGGGGGGGAGGGACTCTGCAGATGGGAATGCGATGTAGCTGGCTCTTTCTTTCATATACTGTGGGAGTGCCCGAGGGTGCAGAGGTATTGGAGGCGTGTGGTGTCTTGCATGCAAGAGGTATGGGAGGTGAATTTACGCCCAGAGGCCAAAAGATGCCTCCTGAACATCTGGGAACCCACGGACTTACCTGCGAGAGGGAAACTGTGGGTCACACTTGGGCAAGTGGTAGCAAAACGAAACATAGCCCGCCTCTGGGGTGCATCCGCCCCGCCGAAACTGGCCGAATGTCAAAGGGACATAGACTGGTGTATGCTGCAAGAGAAGACTGTGTACACTGCGCAGGGATGCCCCCGAAAGTGGGGGGAGGTGTAGTCAAGGTGGAACGAATACAGAGGGGACATATGTGAGCCTCCACGGGCCCGCCGGTCCGGCTTGGGAAACGTGGACTGAACGGACTCTAATGTCAAATAATGTGCACGCTTTACTGATCTATGCTGTCCATATATGTGACCGGTGCTATAGTGACTCTATTGCCTGATGATTGACCATACTGTTCCTTTGTCTTTTTCTTTTTGCAAATAAAAACAGAAAATTTAAAAAGAAGAATGCTATTGACTTTGTAATCCATTCTGGTGCAATGTTTCATTATGCGCAGGAACTAAAATGTAAATATTTCTCATTTATTTGCTTTGTGTGGCATCAAAGAGTCATCCCAACCGTGTCATTTAGCCGGTTTTTCTCAGTCCTAGAGGCCTTGAATGCTACATTATCCATGTGATGATCGTTTACAGAATGCATGCTTAGTGATGATGGCAAAGGCAAGAAATGTGACAATCTTTGGTCGCATATTGATAGTGATGTGAAAAAAGTACACTCTACTGCATTCCTAAAGCTTTACAGGAAAACATGACTGCTGTAATGATCATCAAAAAACGAGAGTCTGTAAACACCATTGTCTACCAAGTGTTCAGCGCAATTGGTATAGATGTGAAACATCTCCTTGAGAGAAGGTTGGGCAATACCTTTAGTGACTTTAGCACTGTGGAGAAGTGTGGCTCAATGATTAGAGCGGCAGACCCTGATGCAGAGGTCTCGCCTCGGTGGGTCTTGGGCTCAAAAATTCCACGGACCTGATAATTCTCGCCTCGGTGCCTATTCCAATCATGGAGTCCCACTCTGCAACTCTGGGCAATAGCTTGCTTAATCTCCACAACGGCCCCCACAACGCTAAGGATGCCTGGCCTCCACCTTGGGGGTGCCCAGGAGTGGACGCCTCACAGGGAAAGCCAGGATGGGTTCCACAGCGGTATTTGTACAAGCGCCTTGAGACCCTTGCGGGTGAGTAGTGCGCTATACAAGTATCAAAAAATTTAACATGTTCCATGTTAGAATTCTTGCCACTTGATAAGTAAAGAAATGTTGAGGAGCAATTCAGGACATTTTATTTTAAAGTGCATGAAAAATGGCTTGCAATGATGCATAGAAATGTCCCTTCACCAACCATGGTATTTGGAGTCATTGAAGCCTCACTGAAGTACTCTGCACAAGTTCTAGATCCCTTCCATAAAGGGGAATTTTCTCCAGACTTTGAAGTACTGCTTATTTTTGACTGCTTTGATAACAGAGGGAATATGCACCTAATTTAATGCATATGTTGCAGAACCTGTCCCAGAGAATCGCAATGTTCAGATGCACCAGTATTTGCATGGAAAGCTGTGTCAGTGGCCAGAGTTAGCAAATTGTGTACTGGCTGTTTCAGCGTTGCCCGTCTCAAGTGCCAATGTTGACAGGGCCTTTTCACAGATTAACGATAACATGGGAAAGAAAGAGTGCGCATGACCAAAGACTCACTAAAGAAGTATTGAATGGTGTACTACAATATTTTTAATTTGTAAAAATTTATTTGGACCTCATGTACCCTGTACATACACTGTCTTTAGACATACACTATCAGTGTAGAAAGCAAGCAATAATAAAAGCAAAACATTCCATACACACTGGAAAGACACTGTTTCTGTTATTTTTAATGGCGTAAATATGTGTAACCATTGATAAGCACTGTTTTTTTAAAGATATTGAAAACACTGGAAAAAAAAACACCAGAATTTACCAAAAATAGAAACTGAAAACAGGAAAGCCTAGCTATGAGTCAGCGGTGTTTTACAAAGGTGTGTCACAAGTGGCCACATTGGCGGACATCAGCCACAGGGATGGCCCTAGTGGTGGCAGGAAAAGATGTTAGGCCCTTGTGGAGTGTGTGTGCGTGCATGCCACACAGAGAATATATTTTGGCCAAGACATACAACTTTTCATACACACGATTGAATATGAAATTGTATGTCTGATGACAAACTTGTGTTTCTTGGCTCCGGCAAACCCCATGAAGAGCTGGTTATTCCCAGCCATGGGTGGTTCGTTAGTGGGGTGCAGTGTATGCAATCTCTTCTCCTCCTTGGTGGGGTGAGGGGAAACATAAGACTGAAGAGTGATGGAAAGGCCCATATAAAAGGCAGACACAACCTTCAGTAAGAAGGAAGGGCAGGTGTGAAGTACCTGCTTGACTGGATAGAAAAGAGCAAAAAGTGGATGAACCAAAAGGGCATGTAATTGGCCAAACCTATGGATCAAAGGTATAACCTTTAAAAATGCAGTCTTCACAAAAGAAAAGCAAACAAAGTGAGCAACTGTACTTGGCTTTTTACAGCAAAGACATACGGAAGGTGTACAATAGAAGAAGTGAGAGGAAATAAGTATTGGAAATAAGTATAGTGAACAAGCTACTTACCTTTGGTAAGGCCCCTCCTGACAGAAAATCTATCTAACCACAGATTCCTTACCTTGTGAATTTCCCCAGGTACCAGACTGGATCCGGAAACATTTGGAGTAATTCACCTGCGTGTCAGTCGGCATCAGATCCAGCCCGCTACTGATGTGACGTCCGGGCCCCTATATATGGGCTCGTTGACAAGAGTTTCTTTCTGATCTCAATCCATGCCATCAAACTCGAAGTCAGTAGAAAGTGGAATAGCAGTCTGTGCTTCTGGGACTTGGGAATTTATTAACAGCCTGGAAGGGTCCGTTTCACAGAATGGGTAGGAGGGTGTTGGCGACCAATCTGTGGTTAGCCAGGGTCTATACCGGAAAAAAAGAATTACTAGAGGTAACTTATTCTTCTGATAGGAGACTTCTAACCTCATATTCTTCACCTTGTGACTAGATACCAAAGCAGAACCTTCCCAGGTGGTGGGTTCTTTGGAATGACTCAGAGCAGGAACTTCTACACAACAGATTGGATGAAGTACCTGTCCTGCTGAACCTAGCTGTCCTGGCAGTCGCACTCTGTGAACGTATTGGGGGGACACCCATGTGGCAACCTGGCAGATGTCCAAAACAGCCACACCACACACTAGTGTTGTGGAGGCAACGTTTGCTCTGGTGGAATAAGTGCTTAAACTTTACGGAGCTGCTTCTTGCATGTATTAACTTTTAATGCATTATACAATCCATTAAGAGATGGTTCTCTTTTACAAGCTTTGGCCTTGTTGGTTCCTGAGAAAGTGACTAAAAGTAGGTCATTGAGCCAGTAATCCCCGGTCTGATCTATATAGAAACCCAGAGCCCTTTTATGGTCCAGAAGGTGGAGCAGTTATTCCTCCTTTGAGGGATGAGGCAGGATGTAGAAACCTGGCAAGATGATGGATTGCTCTATGAGAAAGTGGCTGACTACCTTTGGCAAAAATGCAGCTTTCATGCAGAGGACCAGTGTTCAAACAAGGTTTGAAGTTAAACTCACTTGACTGGCTGATCTTATGACAATGAGGAACCTTGTCTTGATGGTGAAGAGACAGAGGGGACAGCTGTGCGTCGATCCAATGGGAATGCACATCAGGTAGGTGTGGACCAGGATATGGTCCCACTGCAGCATCATGAAAGGAGTTGGAGGGAACATGTAGATCAATACCTTCAAGAAACGCATCACAACAGGTGATTTGAAAAGGGATGGCTTATTAGACTAAATAAGAGAACATCAGACAATGAATGTCTGGGAGGAATGGCAAACAAACTTCTCCCAACGTCTTGCGTAAAACATTTTATTGGCTGGATACCTGGCTGCAAAGAGAACACCTACCTCTTCATGAGGAAGGTCAACTGCAGCTGCTTAATCTCCAAGCATGGAGGTGTAGGTTGTGTGGGCTCAGGTGTTGAACCTGGCCCAGCTACTATGACCTAAGGGGACAACCTGATCGGAGGACAAAAGCTCATAGGCAGACGTTCCAATGTCTCATTGCCCAGTCCGGGGCCACAAGGACAACTTTGGCCCAGTCTTTTTAAAAATCTTTTTCAGCACTCTGGGCAGGAGAGGTTGGTGCCAAAATGCATACAGAAGTCCTAAGCTTCAGTTGAGAGGGAAGGCAGCTTCACGGGAGTACTGCCTTGGGAACTCCAACACACAAAATTCTGCACACTATGTGTTCTCTGCAGTGGCGAATCAATAGAGACAGGGTTCTCTGCATTGCAGCAAGATGTCTTTTGCCACTTCTGAGTGCTATCAGTGAACCGCTAGGAAAAGGCGGCTGATTTCCTTTTCCCTGGCGTTTAACGATTCATTCAGATGTTGGGCAATAAGGAAAATGCCATGAGCGTTCAGCCACTTCCTAAGGTGTAGGGCCCACAACCCCACTCTGCCCTGTTTGTTCCAGTACCACATGGCGTTAGTATTGTCCATGAGAACCTGCACCCATTCCCCCTTGATGGTTGTGAGAGATGCCTTCAGTACAAAGTGAACCACTCACAACTTCAGTGGAAATTCACCTGCTGAAGACCAGAGTCCTCATCTCCAGCCAACTGAGACTTCGGATCCCACTGCAGAGCCAGCATGTGCCACCTAGTGTGGTCCATAAATAGGATGCGGGAGGCCAAGAGGCCCAGAATCCTTAGAGCTGCTCTCACTGAGACCTGGTCAAGGGTTGAAACATCAGGATCATATCCTGAATGTCCCAGACTCATTAAGGCGGAGGAAACACTCTGCAACGCATGTAAAGGATGGCTCCTTTAAAGGGAAGCTGTTGTGAAGGAGTCAGGTGTGACTTTAGCGCTTTGATGAAAAGTCAAAGGTCAGCCTTCGTCTGGAGGTGGCTTATGACTGCTTGAGGCATGCCCGCCTTCAGTGGTCAGTCGTTGAGGTATAATGAGATTGGTATTACCAACTTCCACAGATGTGCTGCAACCACAGCCATCACCTTTGTGAACACTGAGGTGCGCTAGTAAAACCAAAGGGGAGCACAGAGAATAGAAAATGCATCTGGCCTACCTGGAGCCACAGTTAATGCCAGTGGGATTCCAGAATGGGAATGTGAAAACAGGTGTCTAAAAATACTTTGCTACCATCCAGCCAAGTGGGTACAGAGCAGAGAGCTTGGGCACGGATGAACATTTTGAACTTTTCTTTCAAGAGGAAGAAATTAAGCTGGTGCAGATCTAGATTGGGCTGAAGGGCTCCGTCCTTTTATGGCACCAGGAAATAATGGGAGTAACATCCAGTCCCGATCTCTGATGCGGATACCCTCTCTATCTACTGAGAGCCTGAACTTTGCAGCGGAGTATGGACAAATGCAAGTGCTCCTCTAGGCGGTGTTGTGGTGTTGGTGGCATGTCCAGGGTATATATGACAGGAAGGGTAGGTATTAACAGTGTTCCACGATCTGGTGCACCTCTGTTGGATGGAAATGATACCCCTACATATTGGGAGGTAGAAGGTGATGTGTCCTCCCACCGAGCGATCGTGGGCTGCAGAGGGTGAACTGAAGTAGTTTTGCAGCAGCTCACGAGGGGGAAACTGGGATTTTGGGTAGATAATTGCCCTTTAGGGCCTGGATGCTGTGGCCTGACCCTAGCCTCTACCCCAAAAAGGAGTGGGAGGCCTGTTGCTGCTGAGGCTCGTATTGGCACTGCCTCTGCTATCCCATGCCAAACCCTGGAAAGTGGGAACGTTTTTAGGGGGTTCTGTTGAAACGGCAGAGCTAGGCCTAGAGAGCCAGCAGTGGCCTTGTTCTCTTTGTACCATACTAGGGCCGAGTCTGCCGTCGCTCTGAACAGCTCCCGTCAAAGGGCATAGCCATCAAGCATTGTTGAATGTCCAAAGAGAAACTCATGGAGCAAATCCATGTGTGGATGCTGGTCCAGACTTCCTTACCCAGACAGTCAGTTGTGTCCATGCCTGGCCAAGTGGAGTACTTTAATCCATCCTGACCTTTCGTGATATGGCACTGTACGGTTGGTCAGATGTCATGTGGGATTGCGGGCAAGATATCTGCCACCCTGCCCCACAACAAGAGTACCTGCTCAAGAGGCATTACTTGGTAACAGATCTTAGGGCAAGGCTGGCACAAGAAAACATTTCTTGTCTTCATTCATTTAGATGGTCTGCCAGGAGGGGTGGTAGGGAACGGATTTAAGGTTGAGGCAACTCATGGGCGTATGTACCACCAAGTTCTCCAGAATGGGGAGCAGCACTAGAAATAGCCACTTGCCTATTAACTGGGAAGCAAGATCATGGCTTTGCCTAGGTGCCCACCAGTACATCAGTCAACGCCTTACTGAATGTAGAGGTATTGGTTGGTTTGTCAAGAGTTGATCACCTCAATGTGGATATTCATTTTAACTTCTGCTGTGGGCAGAGTAAGAGTCAAAACTTCTGCCACCCTTTTGATCACTGTAGCGAAGGAGGCATCCTCGTCTGTTGCCATAGCTGGGTTTAGGGATGACAGACCAATGCGTGGAGAGCTCTCCAGGCCACTGGTATCCTGTAAGCCACCAAATAACTGCCTTCTCTATAAGAGGCATTGTCATCATATGTAGTATATGTCTCTGCATCCGAATAGGGGGCAATGTTTGGGATCCTGGTATTGGCTGAGGATGAGTCTCCGAGTCGGATAACAGTATCGACTGTTTCAGACCTCAGTGCTGGTGTCGAGACTCGTGCTGGCGCAGTCGGTTGCGACACCAAGGGTGCCATCTGAAGTTGCGCCAGGGCTGGTGTCAGTGGAGTCAAGCTTGCCCTGGGTCGAATGGCGCAGTCAGCTTCAGGAATAGATCAGCTGGCAGTCACCCCACTGGAAGTCTCCTCGAATTCTCAGGGTTAGAAGGCATTCCAGAAGAATCCGGAGCGGTCTAAACTCACAGAGCTGTTTGGGCATCGCCAATCTCATCAGGAGGGACAGAACGGGCGCAGAAGTGAAATCAGTTCCGATGTGGGGGAATTAAGTTACACAACTCTGAATGGTGGAACATCAGAAACATTATTTTAGTGTTTTTTGCTTTCTTTGACTTAGCTGACCCCTACAACTTTGATGATGACCAGTCAAGAGATCCACCACTAGAGGGAGAGGGCGTCCACGCCCTCAAATTTGAAGCTTTTCTGGACTCCTTTTGAAGTTCATCGGCTGAGAGTTTTATGGTTGCAAATGGCCTAGCAATTCATCTTCACACAGTAGTCCGACAACTTGGGTTTGGAGGCGAGACCCTGGAGGCAGATTTCACGAGTGTCTGTCACAGACTTCTGTTGCTGACACTTTCAACACAGCTTAAAACCTGTTGTTTTAGAGGGAGACAGCTTCCACACAGAAGAATTTTGGGGGAAAAATCTGTCAGACTGACAATTCGAAGAGTTCTGGATCAACGTTGGAAGGTGTGGAAAGAAAGGAACTGAAATCAGCGCAAAGATGTAGAGTAGATATAGGGGTCCAAAGTCACATCCGGGGTTGGACAGATAACATGCAGAGCCATACGACTCCACGAACTGACTTGCAGGGGACCTGCTTCAAAAGTTTCAGGCAGCTTGGGAAATTCACAAGGTGAGGAGCCCAAGGTTAGAAATCTCTACTGCAAAGAAATGTTTAGAAAATGCACCACCAAGGGTGACCAAAACAAAGAAGGCTGATCACATGGAGACATACAGGTGGACAAAGCAGGCTGAAACCTTTTGTAGTGGTGACTGCCAAGCCCTACTGGGCAAGGGAAACAGCAAAACGCAGAGCAGGGGAAGAGACTGGAAATAAATCAAATAATCAAACTCGCACCAAGTGACAAGTTTTGATCTGCTTGCAGCATAAACTGTTTTGCAGTACTTTTTTCAGGCAATCAAGGTGATATGAATAGAAGGTCTCGAGTTGGCACAGCTCAAATGCCACACGTGGTACTGCAGGTTTAGAGATTCAGTGAGGAGGACATGACCATTCTGCTTTGAAAGCAGGACAACCATGTGTGACAAGAAGGCTGAATTCTAAGTTCCAACAGATTGGCATAACAAATCCCTCTCAATTTGGGTGTGGGAGGGGGAGAAGAGCAGTGTTTGATACTACTGCACCTTCTTTGTGACTTTCGAAAAGATTGGGATTGTAAGGAATCTCTAAAGCATACATTGTGACCAGCTGAACCTGAAGGATCCCAAGAATCATTTAGAGAGAAATGTATGGCACAAAACAGAGGGCACTTCTAGTTCATGGCCATGGTAATCCAGTCATGCACAACCCAAAATGGAGAAACCCATTACTGCCACTTAGGGATGAAGTTCCCAATAGGGGTCCATCTGCCCTCAAACCCCCCTCTGACGGGCCCAGGGCCAATGGTAGGGAGTCGCACGAGACAGGGTCCAAAAATTGACAGCATCACGATGGTGCTTCTTGAGATAGAATGAAGAAATATCTTCAGCGAAAGGCATATTGCCCGCAGGTCCTTAACATTTATGTGCATGTGTTCCTTCAAAGCGGACACATGACCATGCCATAAAGATGAGCACCCCAGCCCAACAAGCCAGCAAATACAGAAGTTTGGCAGACTGCAGCTGAAGGACTGATTGGTATTGATGAGGTCCAACTCCTGCCCCAAAAGGGGTGATAAAGCTGCTGTGGGGTCTGGAACAGCTTAGATTGTTGCTGTGAGGGTTGTTCTCTGGAGAAGCCATGGAAGTGACAGCTGGTCTACTACTTCTCAGTGGAGGCCAGTCCCGGCAAACGAGCAGTGGCGGGACTATTTTGAAAAGTTCCAAGGAGGAGTTGGCCTTATCCCTTAAGAGCTGCTCCCCATGGAAGGACATGCCCATTAAAATCAACTGGACATTTCCTGAAAAGCATGTGGAACACATTCAGGTATGTCGCTACAAAGTAACCACTGTGGTCATGAAGCCCCTTTGCCCGGCCCTGCCAAAAATCGTTTTCTCGCCAGCTCCCCAATGGCCTTTTGGTGCCTTCAGGAGCAACAGCTGCAGGCCAAGGGGTGGTTCTCAGATCTTAGGCACCAGATACAAAATGTTTACAGTTGCTTTCATTTTCTATGCTAGTGTTTTTTCAATGCAGCCTATGGGCTAATAATGACTGCTGTTTTGCAGATGGCGTTTTTTGGATTCTACTCATTAAAGAGTGTTCAAGTGATACTTTTCCTCCTGTTGTCTGTTCTGTATTAAATGGTGGCAAAAACAGTTTTTTCAGTGCATTGATTAGCCTTTTTGTCTTATTGAGGCTGCATTGATGTGTGGAAAATTATGTATGTATATATATATATATGTGTGTGTGTGTGTGTGTGTGTGTGTGTGTGTGTGTGTGTGTGCGTGTGTGTATATCTGTTTTCATATATCATTTTTTATAGTTTTCTGGGGTCCCTGCCCATGGGCGGGAATATTCAGTGTTTATGACTATTAATGAGGATCCCCTAGAAGAGAACTGTAGGTATTTGTAGAACTGGCTCTATTGGAAGTAATATTCATCCTGCAGCTGTTGGAAAGACTTCGAGGCCGTGCCCTGCATTAAATCTCCCAGTGTGGACAAGCCTATGAGGTCCCATCCTTTGAGCACCCGTAGTCCTACAACCTGGCGCAGGGCCGTCTTGTGCCACAATGGGGCCTCTTGTTAGTCTACGTTCCCCCCCATCCTCCCCCCCCTCATTCGTCGGGATGCCTGCAGCCATAATTGGATAACCACTCTGGTGGCCGGAGGCAGGTGGTCTTCACTGTCTCGGCTGTATAAATATTCTAGGACTGATTTGTCTCCCATTGCACACTTCTCAACAGCATATGCAGGATCGGACTGATCAATATACCACCAGTCATTAACAGTGAGGAGGTGAGAGGCGATAGAATAGGACTGCACATCTGCGGCCACGATCCCTCCACAATAAGTGGACTGAATGCACGTGCGAAGGTCCACCCTAACTGCATGTCTCTTCCCCCCCACCTACCCCCTCCCCCCAATAGGAAGGGACTGAGCGCTGCGTTTACCTGCTGGAACCATGAGCCTCATATGTTGGTAGGGTAGTTTTGTAACCTTTACAGCAGTGGGGCAAAGATACCATTTTGAAAATAGCGGAGCGGCCCAGCAGAGATAAAGGCAGGGGGGGACTGTGCATTTACTTTTTGGGGACACAAGGCAATTAGGGGTTGATGTTAAGCTGCCAAGAGATGGGTGGGTCTGGGGAGGCATGGACCCCCAGATATTAGAATTGGAGTCAATTGCTCCGCCCAAGCCATTCTCCCAGAGTCCAGCATACCGGGAATAATAGATTTTTCTGGGTTCATGTACAGCCCAGAGGTTTCCCCAAAGACCTGCAGGATCTGCAATCTCTGTGGGCTAGAAAACGCTGAGTCTGTGAGGAAAAACAGGAGGTTGTCTGTATACAGGGCAATTCTGTCCGATGTCTCTGTCCTCCAGTCAAGCCCGCGCATTAGAGGATCTCGTTGCACCAAAGCAGCTTAATTGCTAGCACAAATAGCAAAGGGGACAGTGAGCAACTTTACCTGGAGCCCCAACATACTGGGAATGAGTTGGATACCGTGCCTGCCACCAAGACGGACGCAGACAAGTCTATATATGAGACGAATACAGGCAAGAAAGCGTGGGCCTAAGTTAAGGGCTTGTAGAAGGGTAAATAGGTAGTCCCAACTGATCTAATCGAAAGCTTTGTCCCTATGGGCAAGCAGAAGAGCCACGTGCCTTCCCAGGTTTGGCACCTTAGCCAGTGCATCATGTACGCGCCTGATATGCCGTGTAGACTGCCGCGGCATAAAGCCGGCTTGATCCGGAATTACCAAGTCTGTTATGTGTTGTAGGAGGCGGTCCACCAAGACCAGTAATGATCGTGGTCTGTACTAGACGGGGTCCTCAGGGGGGCGTCTGGGATTATGAAAGACCACAATTTCGGCATGCCTCCAATCTGATGGAAGGATCAATATGTCACCGGCCTCTTGAAGGGCCATGAGCATGTGCGTCCCTAGTTGGGTCATGTATGTTTTAAAGCACTCGCAAGAGAACCCATTAGGCCTTGGTGCTTGGCCCGGGCGAAGACTAGCCAAAGCCCCAGACCGCTCCGCCACAGTGATCGGCTCCTCTATTTGCTTGCGCGCTGCGTCCATCACCGGTTTGGGTGGCATAATACTCATGAAGTCTTCTACTTGATAATGGGTCACGACATCCATCCAGGCATAAAGGGTCTCAATACCTAGTGAATGTTTGTACCACCTCTCGTGGCCCAGAGCGCAGCGCCCCATCGAGTCCCGGAACACTAGCACTGTTTCTGGGCGCTGGGCGATCTGGCAGAGACCATGTAGCATTTTGCTACATTGATCACCTCAGGTGTACATTCGGTTTTACGCGGCCAGCGAGGCCTTCTGAGCCTCATCTAACTGCTTTAGTTGTGTCTGAGTGAAATGCAGTCCACGCCTAGCCTGTGCTCCCCCTACTCCCTGGATTTCACCCTCAAGGGCCTGGAGCTGGGCCTCCAATTCCACTACCTCCGCTAGTCGGCGGTGTTGCTCGCCAGCCCAGAAACTGATGTCCTCCTGGCACATCCTGGGTTTCATAGCCTCCCATAGGACCACTGTATCTATATTTAGGGAAAGGTACTCGGAGGGAACGCTGTTGCACTAGCCTATACTTCGGGTTTTTCAGGTGCATGGTGACATGCACCATCGGAACAGTGACCGGTGGGGACCAATGTGGAACATGAGTGCTATGATGGAGTGATCCGACAGGCCCCCAGGGAGAATATGTCTCTTTACAACTCGTGGTGTTACCACGCGGTAGGTAACAAAGCGGTCATTACAACGACCGCGTTGTTACCACGCATGGCTTTACATCGCAAGTCATTTCTACAACTTGCGCTAGATGGCGCTCTGGACTTAGGAATAGTATAAATTACTATTCCTACTCCAGTTAGCGCAACAGCAGGGAATGTGTTGGATTTAAAATCCAACACATTCCCTGGTGTTGCATGCCACCTAGCGCAAGTTGTAGAAACGACTTGCTATGTAAAGTCACGCATGGTAACAACATGGTCGTTGTAATGACCGCTTTGTTACCTACCTGCGTGGTAACACCCGCGTTGAAACCGCTGTTTCCCCCCCCACGGAGGATCGTGGTCTCAGACACCATGAATGTAGGGGTAGGGGAGGAACAGGTAGTCCAATCCAGAGAAGGCCCAGTGGACTGTCAAGTAAAATGTGAAGCCGGGCTCTCTCTGGTGGTCAGCGCTCCATTAGTCTGGCCAGCCCAAAGACAACGCCAGTAGGCATAGCTTGGAGTCCCCTCTAGGCTGGACCAGGCCATTCGCGTGCCATCTATCCTCCTTTGGCACCATTTCTTCTTTCCAACTCCTCCCCCATCACATATGGTCCTGCCAGGAACTCCGCCCCCCCGAGGTGTGTGATTAGTTCTACAAATGTTAAGCTAAGGGGAGGGGGTGCATATACGCTACCTAATGTAAGGGGCTCCTCATGCAGTGTTCCCCACTACTATAGCTTATCTCCCACCCGGGTCTTTTTACACCTTTGTAGGTCTAAGGGGCACCATGCGGTGAATGAGTACTGCTTTTGCCCCGGGAGCCTCAAACAAATCCAGAGTAAAAGGTTTGCTCGAACCCCAAGCGTGCCAAGCATGGCACCCTCAAGCCCATCATGTGGGTCTCTTGGAGCAGCAATATACCCATTTCTAACATTTTAGCCTGCTTTAGGACTGCACCCCGTTTGACTTTATCAAAGAGGCCCGCACGTTCCATGACCCGGACCCCCCCACAACCCCACCACGTGTGTATGCAGCCGTGTGAACTGGGAGTAGATACTGTGGTGCCAGGGCATCTACGGGTTGTGGTGTGGGTGTCGGTGTCGAGGGAAACAAACAACAGTCCCCAAATGAAAACAAGCTCCCTCCCTTCCATCCCCCACCCCAATACCTCGCCAAATAGGAAGTATGTGTCGCGGCAGTGGGACCCCCCAGTACGCAAACAGGGGCCAAGAGGGCCACCCACCAATGGTGCCCCAAACCTAAAACTCCCCTAAACGTAAGTCTCTGGAAGTCCAAGATACCCTCTTCCAGTGGGGGGCAGATAGGTCACAGAAAAGAAACGCCCCTTGGGCTAAAGCATACACAAGTTGTGGCCCATTCGCTGCCCCGACTTCGGACCACAGTATCAGTTCAATCCACTGCGGCCTCATCCAGTGTGTGCACCTTATCCTTGTGGTTGGGTTCGCTAGCTGGACCAAGTGCGATGCTGCTGTTTCGACGTGGATTTATTTAGACGACTGTGGCGATCTCCTTGGAAAGAGTCTGATTCCAGTGGGGGCGGCGTGTGTGGGCGCAGGCAAACTGTTTCATCCGTCTACTGGAAGACCGCTTCGAGAGTGCCAAAGAATAAGGACTTGGCTTTGAATATGACCCTCATTTGCACTGGGTACAGAAGCATGTACTGAATGTTCCATTCACGCAACTTCTTCTTTGCTGGGGTCTGAACGTACTCAGAGGTTAATTCATACACAAAGCTCCTGATCAAGTTGGGCTATATCTTCTATAAGAGATATTACAAGGGATTGGAGCAGTCCACATTGCTCCAGGCTATCAGAGTAGCAAGAGAGGATGGAATTGTGCAGGGTCAGGGAAAGAATGACATATGAGAGCCTGGGTTGTATGCGTAAATATGAGGAAATCTGTGGAAACTGGGTGGGAACGAGGGTTCGGCACAAGTCTGGAAGATGGTTATGTCTAGGTCAATTGAGGTACAGAGATCAGGACGGGTGGCTGTGTGGTTGTGTCACTATTAGTCTGTGAAAGGAGAGACAGGGTAGAAGAAACAGAGCTTTGGTTGTTCCTTCATGGCTGTTGAGTTGGTTTTGATCTTTCAGGTATGTTGTTTTGGCTTGCAAAAAGCAATCACACGTTTAGGACTGGTGGTGCTGCTATACTAGCCAGGTGTAGTCCGAGAAGATCATGATCATATGTTACTGGTATGTCAATTTCTCTTGGCCCCTGGCGTGTCCGAGGATAGCATCGCGATCCAGGTAGATCGGTAATTTGGCGATCACTGGCCGCAGCGTGGCACGGGAGGGTGGGGTGGTCTCTTCACCAAAGCTCAATGGGTTTGCTCCACCACAAAGCATGTGGATAAAGATTCTTTGGGCATGATGGAGCGCAACCATTGTGATATAAATTCCTCCATTGAGTCACCCTCGCAGTCCTCGGGGAACCCAACCAATCGCAGGTTATTTTCAGTGTCCTTTTTAAAACTTTTCTAGCATATTATCCACCTGTGGCCCAAACAGATTTTGTCCATGAAATGGTAAATTGAGCAGGTGCTGGTGTACATCCGGTTTGAAGTCGGAGACTCATAGCCAAGTGTGGCGTCTGATAAGGACACTGGTATTAACTTCGTGGGTGCGTGTATCTGCGGAGTCAAGGGCACATATCACAAAGAAAACACCTCAAATGACCACTTGATCAGGGAGGTGTTGCAGTAATTCTTGCATTTCATTCCATATGTCATGATTATATCTGGAGAGTAGTCTCACAGAATTTGCAATACACATGTGGTTGGCTGCTTGCGCTGCAACGCATTTACCTGCGGCATCATATCTCCTACTCTTGTTATCTGTAGGAGGCGCATCCCCTGTACCTTGTGAATTTGCTTTTTTCCTGGCTGTGTGTACCACTAATGAATCCAGTGTGATTTGGCCCTTGTAATAGCCAGGGTCAATGGACATGCTTTATATTTTTCAATTTGAGGGGGGACTACCTAGATTTAACTGTCTGTTTACATATGTTGTGTGTGGAAGACAAATTACATGTGCATAGGGAGCGACTAAGCTGGTTTTTGTGATTTATTAAGTGCTCCAACCAGGAAGTCATCCTCTTGTGGGATAGTGTGTAGGGTTACTTTGTGGTATGCAGCAGCCCTACAGATATGATCGTGGTAAGATGTTGTATCATCTGGCATTGAAAGTTTGGATGGGTAGATGTTAGGATCTGTATCATGCAGTGGATCAGTATCATAAATATCCCATGGGTCAGTATTGTGATCTCCCTGTGGGTCTGTGAAAAAAGGGATGTTGTATTCCTCAGGTTGAACATCACCAGTAGGTGACTGCTCTGGTGAAAAAAGTGATTGCTCGATAGGCAAGTGTTCTGGAGAGGTTATCTGCACTGGCCTCAATGATGGTAAATCTAGAGCAGGTGAAGATGGAATAGGAGGTGAAGAATTAGGAAGAAGAGGAGACAGGGGGAAACAAATAGGGCTTTCTCCTCGGTCTTCGTTCTTTGGTTGATGGGTTGGTTCAGGCCCAGCAATGTTCTCCTCAAATATGTTTTTGCTTTTGGAAAGCATAAGGGAAACAGGTGCTGGTGGTTTAGTGCCTAGTTTCCTAGTGTCCGGGTGTGCAAAAGATCTTTTGACCCTTGTCTAGTTTGTCTTGCAAGTGCTCAAGAATGGGCTGCAATTGTTTTTGTCGTGGCTCTGTGCTACTTTTGGTGTTTCTCTGCATTGAAGATGTGGAAGACGTTGAAGAGCCTTTTGTGCTGGTTGCAGTTTTTGCAGATGTGTTTTCGATACAGACAGCTTAGGTGCCCGTTTTGATGCAGAGAAGTTTGAGGATGAACCATCTTTCAGTTCCAAGGATTTTTTTGGATCCAATGTGCGCTGCTTCAGCTCAGAGTCCTTCCCTGGCTTTGGGTGTGCCGATGTGGTCTGTTTTGAGCGGGCGTCGAAACAAACTTTAATGCTTTATATTTTTTGATGCTAGTCGAAGGCTTTCCAGGTGGAGTGGATTTGTGTTTGGGCGTCCGTTGATTAAGACCTCCATGGCCCGAGGGCAGTGGGGCTTCCAAAGTCAGTTTGAGTGGTTTAGTAAGGTTTTGGGAGGCTTTCGCCAAGATACTCATGTGCCCCTGTGAGGAATCTGGGTCGGAGTCTGAGCTGTCCCCACTGATAGCCATTAGTATCTGCACATCTGGTGGTGAAGTCTGTGCCTCTGTGTCTTCCGTTTGTTGTTCTGGGTCTGGTGACTGTTCCTCGAAGATATCCGGTGCGTCTTCCTTGCTTTGCTACATGGTTGTAGTGCTAGAGACACTCTTGTGGTCTGACAACACGTGATGACCTTTGACTACCATCATTTTAATTGACTTTGGTGTGTTATTGTATCCTAGCCTGAATGTATGACGTCCTGCATATGCCTTGTTTCTCTTCTCGTAGTTTTGAGGTGGGAGCTGTCACAGTAAAACAGCTTGCTCAGAACAGAACGTGTGGGATGTGCATTTGAAAGCATGAGAGAGAGAGGTGTGGAATGTACTTTTTGGTCTCGAAGTGCAGTGTTATGAGCAGTGGTGCACAAATGTGCACTGTGTTGTACATTGGCAAGTATTATTAACTTCTTACTATTGGCTTTGACATGGCCTCATGTCATCCTGAATTCTGATTCTGCCTTGCTCGAGCTTTTTTGCACGTACAGACAGGCTTGCAAGTTGTTTGGGTTAATCACGTTCGCAGATTGTTTTGTGAGAGATTGTTTAATGTACCCTGGAAGGCTTTCATAAGCTTCGTCAAGATAAAGGCTGGAACATGTGAGAAAGTAGCATGAATGTGGGAACTCCTTCCTTCCGTGGAATGCTTGCCTGAAAGCTGGCCAGTTCCAATACATTTCCATGGTGCAGAGGGGAAGACTCTCAAACCTTCTAGTGTGTGTTTTGAAATTATAAAGCTGAGGGTTGTTGACTTAAAAACTGGGATTTTGGAATCCGAATGGGGATGGACGCGTCTACTTCGGTACAGCGGAACCCTGGTTGCTGAGGCTCTTATCCCCGGCTGTTAAATCCCCCGGTCAGGAGTGGGCTAAGATGCAGTGTTTGCACCAGGTGAAGTGTTGGGTTTTGATTATTGCCATTGTGATAAGTGGTTCCATTGGCTGTGGTCATTTGAGGTGTTTTCTTTGTGATATGTGAATGAGTCAGTGCACATCCAAAGTAATCATTTGATGTATACATCTTTCTGAATATTTCTTGCAGGACGTCCAGTACTATTTGCTGCTTGTTTATTCATTAGTATTATTCATGCATTTACCTGTTGCTTTTACCAAGTGTGTTATAATTGCTTGCATATAAATATATATCTCTATACACATTTGAATGTGGTTCATTTGACATCTGGGAAAGCCTTTCGGTTAGAGAGCATTGCATAAATAAAAACCCAAGCCTTTTTCTAAAAAGAGAGTCTTTAGCATTTTGTAAGATAAACCCCTTTCTAGGTGTTGTTGTGTTTTATGTTTTGCTTCACCGTGTTTGAGCCATCGTGTGGGAGAATCAGTATTACCTGAAAGGCGGAGCAATACAATGGTGGTGTGGGCCCAATGACGCTCCATTTGCTGCCGAAGTGTTTTCTTCGTCTGGAACGCCAAGTACGCCTCACGGGAAGTCTCCTCGTGTTCCGGTCACAAACACATTGCACATCATGTTGATCTTGCCAGGAGTACTGTGCCTGGCAACTGGGGCAAAAGCTAAAGGGCGTGTTTTCCATCCCTCATGGATGTTGTCCTATAAAATGGATGCAAAGAAGTTCTGGAAAGCCTGTCATGTGCCCAGGCGGGCACTGTAAAATGTGATCAATCAACACCAGCTGATGTTTGGATGGGACATCTGTTGGACTGGAGAAACAGCTGTAGGAAAGTAGGATCTGCTTTTATGGTTACTCCCACTTTTTACCTGGAGCTATGCTGTTTTTGACTAGTTTGACTGTGATCCTGCTACTCAGGACCCCAGTCTCTTTGCTTTCTCCCCTATAATGGTATGGTAAGTACTTCGGTACATCCCAGATTGGACACTGGTGTACCAGTCTCTAGTATATGGTACTGAGGTACCCAGGGCATAGGTACACCAGGGGTCCCCCATGGGCTACAACATGCATTATGCCACCCATGGGGGATCAGACAAACTGTAACTACAGGCCTACCATTGCAGCCTGTGTAAGCAGATGCTAGAACCACTTACAACAGATATAGGCCTCCCTATATCTGAGGTCACTGCACTTAAAACTTATAAGTCACCCCTAAAGCAGGCCTTTCAATCCTGAAGGCAGGGTGCTCTGGCGCCCCTGCATGAGCAGGACACCCCTACAACCTTCAGAGTCCATTCTCCCGGGCTGTAAGTGCATCAGCCATTACAATATATATAGTGGCCATGCGTCATTACGCGATGACCATCTCTAAACTGGCTGTAACAAACCCGATCATGTTTCGTATCAAACATGTCGGAAGGTATGATTCCATGCATTGTAAAGCCCTCAGTGCTCCCGGTACCAGTCTTCTAGACCTAGACAGCAACAACATGGCTGCTGCCAACCAGAGACACACTTCTGACCTCCTGCTGCTGAGCCAAGCTCAAGCAGTGGATGGCAGAACAATACGCATCCTGTCACAAGGAGGTGCGACGACCTGCCAGACAGGGTTTAGTGTATTGGAGTCGGTGGGAGCCCTTGCCTGCGCCACTCGGCCTGCTTGAAGGGCACATTTGGTGCCCTCCTTGCATAGTCCAGTTCAAACCAGCTCAGGGAGCCATTGGCTCCTGCTCTGGCACGAAACTGGACAAAGGACATGGGAGTATCCTTCCCACTGTCTGACCACTCCACTGGGAGGGAACTCTAATTCGTCCCAACCCTTTCCTTATGGTACTTAAGAGCTTACCAGTAGGTGGGTCCCTAGGTTCACTGTGCAACAATATTCATTTCAATACACCACTTCTACTTCGACCATCTGGGCACTCTGGACTTCGCTCTGGGTAACACAACTGCAACTGGGAAGACTTCTGCTGCTCCTGGTCTCGTCGCCCTGCTCATCTGCTGCAACGTCCGTGCCTGTGCTCCATAGAGGAACCTTCCGAGGCCTGTGGACAGCCTAGACACCTGAAGGAGTCTCCCTATATGTGAAGGAGTCACTTCCCTGCATCTGCAGGCATGAGGTTCTGTCTCGCTCCGAACCCGTGTGTTCGGTAGCATAGTACTGACACGATCTTGGTACCAGTGAACCGTAAATGATCCATTTAGTATGTGACAGTGTTTTCGCTGTGCTACGAGCATGGATTCACTGAGAAATAGGGCATTTCGTTGTAAATTCATGGCATCCATCTTAGATACGGCATCCATCTTGTTTCTTGCCCTCACATAGTCAATGGACAAGCAATGACCCTGGCTGAATCACCTTGTTAAGGACACGTAAGCGTTAGTCCAAGGAAGCTGATGCTGCGTGACTAGGCAGAAGCTACCTCCCTTGCCTGAGGCCAATCGTGCTATACTGGTTCTTGTGTTCGTTGGCCTGATCACGATTAGGAGGCCGAAGCCAGTAGCCATGCCCGTTTATGACCCACAAGCATCTCTTATCCTACTTATCAATCCCTCCCACCTGGCTCCGCTCCTCTCCTTCTGGGCTTTTACTATGGGGAGGATACAATTTTTATGATGGGGAGGATCGGTCGAAGAATGGAAAACTGACATGAAGACTTGATCGAACACTGAAAACTTACAAATAATTATCGTTTGGTATATGTTTATTGTTTGTTTGGGATACCGGGCTCGGCATGAAAGATATTTTTGCAATGCTGCCTGAGGACACATTTGGTGTATTTAAGGAGCGACCCACTTTATACAATTTGAACAGTCTCCTAGATTCTGCCTTTGTGTGGTTCCTACGACTTCTGTGTCCCTGCAGTAAATAAACCTTGTTCTCTGACGCCACCATCGAGAAGCCCGTGTCTCTGTTTATTTGTGCACCAAGGCAGGAAGGAACTCAGGGGTCTTTTGGGTGTTGTTTCCCTGACACCTCTGGACTCTAGAAAAGTCCGGAACCTCATTTGGCGCCCAACGTTGGGCGACGTCAACCGGTACCGGTCCAAAGCCTGAAGATTTCGAGGAGCTTCGTGTGAAGATTCCGGAGGGGGGTACCCCACTTCATCGATCCCTGTATGTCGTAAAAGTGGCCCGACGATCTCTTCCACGAGGGTTCCCGCTCCCAGACGGCTACAGAGGACCGCTGCCCTGACTGTCGCCCTGTCTTGGACCCGAGGTGCAGACCTAAGTACGGCGAGACGTAGGCGGGTTCTCCTTGGTGACGTCTTCGACATTTCAGTTAAGTATTAAGTGGGTCGCGCCCAGTTTGATTGCTCTTAGTTGCTCTTGTTCGGATAATCCTTTTGCTCTCTGGGTACGTTTGTTTTGGATTTGTAGATTATCACTGGTTGCTCTTTTTAAGATAATCTTTGGTTTGGTATTGGTTCATTTGGTAGGCCTAAGTTCTTTGCGCATTTTGGTTAGAATTTGTCTTCAGTTCGTAATGGCTAACCGTAGTAATTGTTTCTTGTCCTGGTTAAGTTGCAACAGGGATTCCCGGTTGGAGGACTCGTGTCCGGTTCCTCCAATCGGAACTCCTATATATGAGCTCTATTGTAAACATGGTGTGGGTCCTATCACTTATAATGGAGTGTGGGTCCGTTACACCAGGAAAGATGGTGTCCTTAGTTGGCCACCACATGGTAGCTTTGAAACTAAAATTCTAGACAATCTAGAAGTGAAGTTGTTTAAAAAGAAAGCCCGGCCGGCAATGTTCGATTCTTTTCGCTTTTGGCGTAAAGAAGCTAGACAGAGAGAAATTAGAAAAATAAAGAAGGAACAGAAAGAAGAAGGGTTGACTTTAATGCAGTCTGCTAGGCAGATGCATGTCAACGAAACTGAAAAAGCAATAGAGGTAGCAAATAGAGAACATAATTTGGCGATTGACAAGTGCTACCCTGCCTTGCCATCGTGTCCTGCTAAGCCAATAGAGGACTGTGAAAAGTATCCCCTGTTGTCTTACCTATTGAGATCACCTCCACCGTATGCACAGGGTATTACAGCACCACAGTTACCACCTGTTGTGCAACCGGCTGCTGGTCAGCCTGGAATAGTTGTTCCTTTTCCTTTGATTCAAGCTCCTATTCTTCCTGTGGTTAATGTTCCTTTGGCACCCCCTCTACCTGGGTTGCCTATTCCGCCTTTACCTGACGTTTCGCAAACTGCTTTACCTACTACTTCTACCCTTACAATTTCATCTGCTCCAGCTTCCTTGTCCCCGAACTCTGTAAACATTCTGACTCCGCTTTCTCTTCGTCGGAAAATAACCGACTCTGTAACTAATATCTTAACTCCTCTCTACAGGTCTTTAATTAAGACACCCGTTTCTGACTCTACACAGAGACGTAGTCAGCTTCCTGGTCCCCAGGAACGAGGAATATTAGATTCGACAGCTCTTAGGCGGATGTCGAAAGCTGTGAAGTATGATGCACGAAGAGTGTTGGATAAATTTATGCAATGGAATGAACCAACTCAGCGTTATGTCTTTGACGTGATGTGTTCCCTTTTGCGTGAGGAATGGGATGATGATGACTTAGATTCCGTTCCCGCTGACTTGATACATATTCAGAGAAGGTTCGCTGCAGGAATGGTAATAGGTTCGGAAGTAAAGGAAGCGATAGAACTGATTCTAGCATACAGGTCTGATTCTCCTCTTCGAGCACCAAGGGACTCTGATGGTTCTCCGATTACTAGGAAGAAGCGAGGTCAGTATCCGATGAGGGAAGTTCCGCCGATATGGCGCGATGCAGTTCAAGCTGATGCGGCTAATAATATTTTAGCTGCTCCAGCACATTTCCATAGAGTGTGGATACACATCCCTTGGAAGCGGGCCGAAGTATTAGCAGTAAAACAGGCGTTGCCGGACCCGCGTAAGAATCCTGCTGGGTATTATAAAGAGTTAACCCAGACAGTTCAAGCATGCGTCATGAATTTGGCAGACATCGAAATGCTATTTGGCAATGTAGTGCCACAGCCTATATGGGCCAAAATTCGCCATGAGAATCACCAAGTTGCTTTAGGAGGTGATTGGCCAGCTATTGTAGCGGCAGATGCACAACAAGTTGGTGGTGCTAAACCTGAGCCTCTGATTGCTGCTTTGCCTGGCAGAATAATCAATTTGATGAAAACGCTGATGCCAGCGTTACGGGTTAACTGGGATAAATTATCAGCATGCAAGCAAAAGGACGAAAGCGTCTCTGATTTCTTCACTAGATTTGAAGAGACCTTCGTAGACCACAGTGGGCAAGATATGAGTACTGAGGGAGGTCAGAGGTTGTTTGTCGACAAGTTTGTGTTTAATTTATTGCCTGAGCTTAGTAACAAGTTGAAGGATTCTGAGAGTGCATGGGCGGTATCGACGACAGCACAGATACTTGCAACTGCTCAGTATTACGAAAATAGAGAAAAAGAAGAGAAGGAAAAGTCAGAAAAGAAGACAAAAGACTTGAAAACTAAAGTTCTTTTGCAACAGGCGTATCCGTCTCGCTCGAATCAGTCAGATTCACAGCAACGACCCCAGTTTCAGCAACAGCCACAATTCCAGCAAGGGATGTCCCAAAGATCTGACTATGGTTTTCCCCGACAACAGTTAGCATGGAATCAGTGTGCCTATTGTAAAAAGGAGGGTCACTATAAGAATGAGTGTCCAGTTCTGCACTCACAAACTAGTGGTGTCCCAGCTCAGAGAGGTCGTGGTGGGTTTATGCAAGCTCTTAGAGGTAGAGGACGTGGTACTATGCCTCCACAGACTGATCACCCATCTAATTATTTCGATCAGCGAAATGTACAATCTACACAATCAGGTAGATCTCCCCAATACCATGTTGAGGATTATTATGAAGGTAGTGAAGAAGTTCAGCAAAGTGAGTACTAGGACAGCCACAGGCAGAGAGAGGGAGTAGTATCAGTTCCAGTTGATCAGAGTGGACCTTATGTCGCAGTAGCTACATCAGGCGTGATTGAACCGTTTCTGTTGGATACTGGTGCAGCAAAAAGTTCAATTATGCACGCGAAACTCCCTGGCACACCTTTGTCTGGCTCAACGAACATTTCAGTAGGTTTCTCAGGCGCCCCTGTTCACAACCCTGTTTCTGGTCCTTTGTCAATTTCTGTTGGGCCATGTCAACTAGAAGCACCCCTTATTCTGATGACCGGTTGTAATGAGAATCTGCTTGGTTTAGATCTGTTGAAACGCCTGCATGCGACATTGTACTGTTCTCCTTCGGGAGTACAGCTCACGTTGGGTAAGAGAGTCATCTCTCCAATGTACTTGTCGATGGATAAGCTCCCACCGGAGCTGCGTTCTCTCCCTGATAACCTTTGGGCGACTGGTCCTAATGATGTAGGTCTTCTGGAAATCCCCCCTTATGTAGTGAGTCTGAAGGCAAATGTTAGATTCCCACAGTATCGGATTTCAAATGAAGGTGAACGTGCGCTTTTACTGATCGTGCAAGATTTGATACAGAAAGATGTGATAGAAGAAACTAGAGGAAACGTCTGCAATAGTCCTGTTCTGCCGATTTTGAAACGCACTGACCCTTCCAAACCTCCAATCTACAGATTTGTGATTGACCTCAGAGAGGTTAATAAAATAGTGGTTCCACAGTTTCCTGTGGTCCCAGATATCACTGCATTATTGACGTTGATTCCTGCCTCAGCTACATGGTTTACAGTGATCGACTTGAAGAATGCCTTTTTCAGCATTCCGATAGCCGAGGAAAGTAGGGATATTTTTGGTTTCTCCTTAGGTGGTCATAGTTTCAGATTCAAGCGCGCCCCACAAGGTTATTGTGAAAGCCCTTCAATTTACAGCCAAGCATTAAAAAGTCAATTAGATGCTTTTGTACTTCCACCTGGTGTTGCTCTGATCCAATATGTAGATGATCTTTTAGTGGCTGCTGACGACAAGGAAACTTGCAAAACAGCTACAATTTCTTTGCTGCGTCATTTATCAGACTTGTATCACAAGGTTTCACCTTCTAAACTACAATATTGTTGCCAAGAAGTGACCTACTTAGGTCATCTTTTGTCAAAGGAGGGAAGAAGGTTGACCCCAGAGAGAATCAAAGCAATTTCACAGATGACTATACCAAGCACACAGAGAGAAGTGCGTGCGTTTTTGGGTATTACGTCATATTGCAGACAATGGATCCCAAATTTTTCTCTCATGGCAAAACGATTGGTGGCTCTGACTGGAAAAGGTGTTCCGAGTCCTTTGCCATGGTCTGATGAATGTCAACAGAGCTTCTCGGAATTGCGTGATGCGTTGTGCTCAGCTCCTGTGTTAGGTACTCCTGACTACAGTAAGCCGTTTACACTATATGTCCATGAAAGAGAGGGTTGTGCGTTGAGTGTCTTGACGCAACAATTTGGTGGCAAACAGCGACCTTGTGCTTATTTCTCTTCCACATTAGATCTGGTAGCCAGAGCGTTGCCAAGTTGTTTGAGAGCTACAGCAGCAGCTGCAGTGTCTATTCGACAGTCTGCTGGATTGGTCATGAACAACATGTTAGTAGTCATGGTCCCACATGCTGTGGATACACTCATGAATCAAACGAAAACTCAGCACCTCACCAGTGCTAGACTATCAGGCTATGAGCTGACACTTTTGGCAAGTCACATTCAGATCAAGCGATGCAGCATATTGAATCCAGCAACGCTGTTGCCGACTACTCAGGAGTCGAGTGATTCAGAGCCCCATGACTGTTGTTTTAGAACTGAGGAAGAGACAAAAGGTAGGATTGATTTAAAAGATACTCCGTTACAAGATCCAGATGGTACTTTGTATGTCGATGGATCGTGTTTCAAGCTACAGACTGGTGATGTGACGGCTGCGTATGCAGTTACGACTTTGAGTACGGTTGTCGAGACTGCAAGAGTGAGTCAGAATTCTGCCCAAGCTGCAGAATTAATTGCATTGACAAGAGCGTGTATTCTAGCTGAGGGAAAGAGAGTGAATGTGTTTACTGACAGCCAGTATGCCTTCGGCGTAGCACATAGTTTTGGTCGCTTGTGGAAAGAAAGAGGTTTTCTCACGTCCCATGGGACTAAGATCCAACATGGACAGTTAGTCAATGACCTGTTGGAATCTCTGACCTTACCGAATGAAGTTGCGATTGTGAAATGCAGTGCACACCGGAAGATTACGGATGATGTTGGCCGTGGGAATGCGTTTGCTGATGAGGTCGCCAAAGAGACGGCCAAGAACACGATGAGCCGAATGTACGTTGCAACGTCTGCAAGATGGATTGCTGAATCAGGAATGTGTGAGAATACGATTGAAAGTGTGAAGGCAATCCAGAATGAAGCAACTGAAAATGAGAAGAATGCATGGAGGGAGAAAACGGGTAAAATGGATTCGAGTGGATGTTGGGTTGATTTGTCTGAGCATCAGCGTTGGATGCTACCTGATGCGTATGTACTTGCGGTAGTCACTATGGCGCATGGAGCGGCGCACATCAGTTCGAAAGGGATCTGTAAGATGTTAGCTCCAGTATGGAAGAACGATGGAATTACTAAGTGCGCGGAGAGAGTGGTGAAAAATTGCATGGTATGCCTGATGCATAATCCTGGCAAGGGAACCCCAACCCCAGCTGGTCACTTTGCTCCCCCTTCTTGTCCCTTTGAAGTGATTCAGTTGGACTTTATCCACATGGACAGATGTAATAATCTCAAATATGTCCTAGTGGTAGTCTGTGCTTTTTCAAGATGGATTGAAGCGTATCCGTTAATGGATAACACTGCTATGTCCACTGCCAAAATCCTCCTCAAAGAGTACTTCCCCAGGTATGGTATGCCACGGATTGTATGGTCGGACAATGGAAGTGAGTTCGTAGGGAAAGTTATGCAGAGTGTGTGTGCGGGTTTGGGAATTAAGCAAAAATTCCATAGCGCGAATCACCCACAGGCAGCAGGTTTGGTTGAGGGGTACAATGGTACCTTGAAGCTGAAACTTGCTAAAATCCAAGCTTCCACTGGTTTATCTTGGCCAGACGCACTGCCTTTGGCTTTATTGTCCACCAGAGCGACTGTACACTCTCGAGTAGGGCTTAGCCCATATGAGATTGTGTTTGGTCGCCCTGCTAATGTCTGGGGAGTCCCTAGGCCCAAGGAGTTCAAACAGATCGAATATCCAATGTTGATTGATTACCTTTTTGACCTGACTGCTAAATTGAGTCTTATTCACCAACAGGTATTTGAATCCTTGCCTAAGCTGCCAGAGAGTCCAGGTCACACATTGAAACCCGGTGATCTGGTTGTGGTGCGGAACTTTGGACGGACCCGGAACCTCCAGCCAAGATTCGTGGGTCCGTTTCAGGTGCTCCTGGCCACAAGAACTGCTGTACGCCTGGCTGGCAGGAAAAATTGGGTGCACGCTACCCATACGAAGCGTGTGCCTCTCCCACTCCCCTACGACAACTGGGTTAGACAGGGATTTGGTGTATCCGAAACAGAACCTGTTCCTAGGCTTATCCCGTTCAGTGATGCAGAGTACATGACGGACAAACGATCTGAAACACAGAACTCTGATACTGCACCGGGAACTGTTCCGTTGAACCCTGAACAGAGTGTTGTACAAAGTGAACATTTGCCACCTGCGGATTTGAACATTACTGCACCTGCGGATCAGCTGTTTCAAGATCAGACAAGACCCGGAAAGTACAGATATAACCTACGTTCTCATTCCATGAACCAATAACATTGCATAATCACCTTTCCGTTTGAAAACTGTTTTGATCTTATCACATTGCATTCAGTCAGGAAGTTTGCTCTATAATTCTTTGTCCTTTTGTTTTTGTTGTTCTCTCGCCTTGCCATCTGGGTTGCCGTAGGGTCGGTCGGTCTCTTCTGTTTATTTTGGGAACTCCCAGGGTAAACAGAGGCAATTTTTCACCAGGTACAAACCATCCGTTGCGAACGGTTGTAGAAGATGGAGCTTCCTGAACTGCGACGAGCTAACGTCATAAATGCTCGTAAGACAAAACTGTATGAAATTTTGCATAGCAAATGTTTCATGATGCAATGCGCTCTGACCTTTCTGATTGTTTTAATAACTTTGGTAGGCGGAATCGTTTTTGGTATCCAATTGATTTTTGCACCTGTTACATCTACAGTGCCTCCCCATGTTTCTGTTTCTCCGACTGTTGTTTCTCTTCATTCTTTTCACCCTTTTCCTGCACACGAGCAAGCTCGACGCTCTGAGTTTATAAATAACTTTCATTCAGCTCTTGCACCAACACCAACTAGTAGTAAATACAACGAACTGCTGGGTGTGTGGTCTGATACCACATACCATGAACAAGGGTATCCCCTATCTGGTTCTGCCCTTTAGTTATAATGGATCATTTTGGGCATTTCAGACCATGTTCGCCTATGCTCTAGAGACCTATCCCCCGCGACCTCCGCGTTCCACTAGGTATAACTCTGCTAATAGAGCCTTGGTAAAGGGAATTACTGACATGATTAGAGATGTCAATGACACTCCGTTTATTCCCAAGGATGAGTTACGAGTTTATATGGGTTGGAATGCTACGGAGTACGGCATTAGTTTGGGTGAAAACAAGCGTAAAAGCTCGACTCCGATTTGGGTCGTGCCTCACCAAGGTCAGGTCTGTTTACAAGGGAATGGGAGGAATCCGAGAGCTCGACTAGGGAAGAGTGACTGTACTGAAACGTACGTTTTTCCATCACAGTCTTCCCCTGCATTCTTAGCTGCTAAGGGTACCTATTTTGTCTGCAAAGACAGAGCATATACATGGCTGCCTGCTGACTTTTCAGGCTCATGTTATATTGCCCGACTATTACCTCCGACATACACTGCTGCACCGGATTATCACAAGACTAGAGTTGTGAGAGGTGTCTTCGACAAGGAAGATACAGCTGGCCAAGAAGCAGGAGACTTTTTCAAAGGTTTCCTTCCGTTCTGGGGGCCCATGGCCAATAGTAGGAACTTGCGTCAACTAACACGGGTAGTTGAATCCACCATTACTGAAACTGCTGGTGCCCTTAGTAACCTGACAGCTGAGCTTCAAGCGGATCGCCTCATGACGTTGCAGAATCGTATGGTCCTTGACGTATTACTTGCAGATCAAGGTGGAGTATGTAAGATGATCCAATCGAGTTGCTGTGTCTTTATCCCAAATAATGCGCCAACAGTATATGAGGCAATTTCTAAGTTACACAAGATCACTGACTCTATTCATGTAGACAAAGGTGATTGGTCACTGATGGGATGGTTCTGGAATCTGTTATCTGCGTGGGGATGGAAGGTTCTGATAGTCATTGGTGTTTTGTTGGTATTTTTATTCTCATGCTGTCTCATCGTTCAGTGTGGTCCTGCCTTATGTGGCCTTTGTGCTGCGACCTGCGTAAGAAGACCACCGGTTTTAGGAGATACGCCACGGGATAGAATAATGCTCCAACAACATATCAGTGACCTGATGAATATAGAGATGGATTCTGACTAGAGTAAGTTATTGCCTATGTAAGGGCAAAAGGACGGTCTGAGGTTCTGTCTCGATCCGAACCCGTGTGTTCGGTAGCATAGTACTGACACGATCTTGGTACCAGTGAACCGTAAATGATCCATTTAGTATGTGACAGTGTTTTCGCTGTGCTACGAGCATGGATTCACTGAGAAATAGGGCATTTCGTTGTAAATTCATGGCATCCATCTTAGATACGGCATCCATCTTGTTTCTTGCCCTCACAGTCAATGGACAAGCAATGACCCTGGCTGAATCACCTTGTTAAGGACACGCAAGCGTTAGTCCAAGGAAGCTGATGCTGCGTGACTAGGCAGAAGCTACCTCCCTTGCCTGAGGCCAATCGTGCTATACTGGTTCTTGTGTTCGTTGGCCTGATCAAGATTAGGAGGCCGAAGCCAGTAACCATGCCCGTTTATGACCCACAAGCATCTCTTATCCTACTTATCAATCTCTCCCACCTGGCTCCGCTCCTCTCCTTCTGGGCTTTTACTATGGGGAGGATACAATTTTTATGATGGGGAGGATCGGTCGAAGAATGGAAAACTGACATGAAGACTTGATCGAACACTGAAAACTTACAAATAATTATCGTTTGGTATATGTTTATTGTTTGTTTGGGATACCGGGCTAGGCATGAAAGATATTTTTGCAATGCTGCCTGAGGACACATTTGGTGTATTTAAGGAGCGACCCACTTTATACAATTTGAACAGTCTCCTAGATTCTGCCTTTGTGTGGTTCCTACGACTTCTGTGTCACTGCAGTAAATAAACCTTGTTCTCTGACGCCACCATCGAGAAGCCTGTGTCTCTGTTTATTTGTGCACCAAGGCAGGAAGGAACTCAGGGGTCTTTTAGGTGTTGTTTCCCTGACACCTCTGGACTCTAGAAAAGTCCGGAACCTCAGGCACCGCAACAAAGCTGACTGGTCTGCTGATCCCAAGCTCCCACGGACTCCGAAAGGCTCACACGTGGTGGTTCTTCACATCCCTCGAGGCCTGCCCATCCTCTCATTAGGTTTGTGGCCAGTATTCCTCTTCGGAGCTGCAGAAACCAAACCCTTGTGCACTGCGTCGACTTGCTGTTGCACAGGCTTGTTGGCTTCCTTCCTCCAAGATCGCTGGGCTCCAAGTGGCCCCCAACCTCAAGCATCTCCAGTGACCAAGACCTTAGTCCTCACTGCAACGCTTGCATCAGGGGCCTGCATCTTTGGAGAGCTGCTTGAGGTCCTTTTGTGACTCCAGTGTCGCCGGCCGGTGGGGCTTCTTGAGGGCCTTCTTTGGTTTCTGCAGGCTCTCCCGATTTCTCAGGGCCTGCCCTGACTCCCCTGCTTGTGGTGTGTCACCTTGACCTTGCCAGTACCGAAACTGCACCTTCTTCGCTTTCCACGTTGTTAGCAGTTGCCAAGGCTTGTTTGTTTGTACAGACACAGCTCCAAGGCCACTGTAACCTCTCCCGCAACACTCAACTTCAGTGGGCACTCATCTTCTGTGCCTCCTGGTCACTCCTAAGCGGCATAGACCGTGTCTCCTCTGCTTAGAGGGACTTCTCACCTCAAATCCACCTTTGGGTTCCACCAGACACTTTCCCCTTCTCTAGCAGTGGCATCTTCCTGAAGTCTCCCATTGAGTTTGACGGCAGTTTCTGATACCACTTCACACCTATGTATCCAGCTTCCATGGTGTAGGTATCCTGGTTCCTAGGGTATCCATGGGTGGCGTGGCTCAACCTTCTGTCTTTTGAGGAAATATGAATTTTTATGGTCAATTGTGTCCCCTATCTAGGACCCCAACGGCTCCATGTACATGCTACAAGTACATGTATGTTCCCTCCACTTCAAGCTATGAAGACGCAAATACCATTGTGTCCAACGTTAATATGTCCTCTTTCAGATCCACCATGAATGGGTTGGATATTCCGTTCCTAAGTATGCTTGGCCACCGACTTTATATGGTGCACTTTTCACGTTTTACAGCTCAGGCAAGTAGGCCCTGAATTCTGCCATCGAGCCTTTTCCTGCTTCTGCCTCTGAATGCTCCAGCCTGGACCTGTATCTGTATCCATGACCTTTGTCTTACTTCCTGCGCGGCTAACGGTGCCTGGCCCGGCCTGTTGCCTGCCAAGACTGTATTCAGCCTTCAAGTTATCTGCTCCGCTCCTCGAGAAATGCATTCCTGTCTAGTAGTTTAGGTAAACATCCTTCCAGCTGCAGAGCAAAGGGCCCGGCCTCACTGTCTCCGTGCAAGTAATTCATAGCTTTCGTTACCATGGTAGGCCCATGCCCCCTCGCATCTCATGTAGACACTTAGACGCTTGTACACGCACTAGCAGTCAGTATAGAATAGACTCTGTCCGAGAGACCTTCCCTTCCAGATAATATAGTTCCTTAAACACAAGATATTAGATACGATTTGGGATTAGGTTGTTCTGACATCCCAGACTTCTGTCTCCTCATGTAGGGCTAAATGTCAAGTCCCCTTCACCCTCTAGTTACACGTCAATCACACGTCATGCGGCTGCGCGCGCATCTCTGCCATGTATTTCTGCTGACATTGCAGGATTCTCTTATGGATCCACCCACCTGTGACATCCTCTTAATGACGTTTCTAGTATACGCCTTTATGCACGCCTATTGTAACGCCTTTTTTATTACGTATGTGTATTCTTATCTTTCCTATCAGCTGTTACGCCTCCTGCATCTGTCTTTACTGTAATGCATTTACTATATATATAATAACCTGTCAATAATGTATTGCCGATCCCTTCCTGAACCTTCGTGGTGACGGAACCCGATTGCCTGGTTCGAACCAATTCCTTTGTAAGGAATAAATTCCCTTTTATAACCTCAAATACCACGGATTCTGCCTCTTATTTTTACTGAGTTATTCTTATTTAATTTTACCGCATAAATTAAGTCTAGGTAATTTAAATTTACCACATAATTGGCGCCCGAATAGGGACACCTCTCACACCCCACGCGCCGGAGGTGCGTTGCAGACCCGGTCTCCTGCCACAGCCGGACGGACAACTACGCGTACCCGCAGGATTTCCTGTATCTCCCTCAGGCCAACGGGGGTGACTGAGGCTGCGATCAACACCCAGACGAGGCGGTGAGGAGTGCGGAGAATCCCGACCAGAGCCTAGCTGAGAGAGCAAGATCCGAGGTATACAGAGGCCCACCAGATTCCGAAGTTCCGAAGTATCTATGTCACGAGTCGAGTCGAGTCCAGTCCGATCCAGTCCAGTCCAGTTTCCGAGGCCTTCCGTTCCGTGCTTCCCGGAGAGTACCGTTGCTGGGGACGCATTTAGACGTGCACATTAGTTTGTGCCGGTCAAGACGGGTTTGGGTACACAGATCCGGTCTGCACTGTTTCAGCAGTGTATCTGTACTGTTTAGCAGTACATCCAGTATATCTAGTATTATGCAGTTAACTAGTTTTATTCTAATTATTATTGTTCGTTCTAAAATGTTTTGATATGTTTTTAAATGTCGTGGTATGAGTGATTGTTCGATTTTCATTATTGTGTTTATTGTATTAATTGTGTTCAAGTCTGTTAGACCTGTCAGCCCTTTGGGTGGTCCCTCCTCATCATTATTTATTTTGTCCCACTTTTGCCTCAAACCCTGTGTGAATTTTTCCTTTTTGGGAACCACCAGACTTTTTCGTGTTGCTACAGATTCAGGGAACCATTTTAGCTACCCCTGAAACTTCTGTCTGAGGGCCTGGAGCACAAAATGGTGGCCACCTGTGACATCACCAGCATCCACTGGAACCTACCAGCACCTTCCAGAACATTCCAGGAGCTTCCAGATCCCTGTGACCGTTGGAGGCGGTTTAGAATGTTGGGAGGATAAGAGAGGCAGTTGGCAGTTGGAGCTGGCAGTTGGCACCTGACTGGTGAAGAGAGAGGAGCACAACAGTGAAGGAGGAAGGAGTGAAGCAGCAGGGGTGGAAACTTGTGCCTGGAGTGGGGTCCATAAACCCACCCTTGATACTTGTCCCTACTGATGGATCCCAGCCTATAGCCCTGTGTGGGAAGGAGACAGAAGAAACTTATCCTAAGGACCTGGGCAGCAGGAACAGGCCTTAGAACCAAGAAAACAGCAAGATTCTGACCTGAGAACTGGTTTCCCTGGAGTCCGGCGTCGAGTAGCCTGAAGACCTGGAGCCCGAGGTGGAGAAGCGGCGCTGACTGAAGTAGCAGACGTCGTACCCGGAGCCGCCTGAGGTCGTGAGAGGGCGCCGACGGAGGTCGTGAGGAATACCAGAGGTCGAGGAGGAAGTGAACCGAGGTCGAGCGAGCGGCGTCATCGGAGGAGTGAAGTCCGCCCTCCGGAGTCGTCGGAGACCGAGGTAGAGGAGCACCGGAGGTCGGGAGTGAGGATCGCACTCCGGAGTCGCCCGGGACCTGTGTGGAGGAGCACCGGAGGTCGGGGGTGAGGATCGCACCCCGGAGTCGCCGGAAGTCGACATCGAGGCCAGGCCGGCTGACGTCATCGGAGCCGAGGGCGCCATCGGACCGGAGCCGCCCGAAGTCGACATCGTGAAGAGACTGCCCGACGCCGTCGAATCGGAGGTCGAGATCGAACCGAGGCCACCGACATCGGACCGGAACCGCCTGCCGGCGTCGTCAAAGAACTGACATTGTGCCGAGGCCGCCGAGACCGAACCGGAACCGCCTCACGGCATCGACACGACTCCAGCGGCGTCGGAACATCAGAAAAAGGGCAGTAAGTGGAGTAGAGGGCGCCTAAGGCCCGGTGGAGACCTGAGAGACTTCTCTAAGGGGCTAGGGAGGTGCTGAAACCAACCTGACTGTGCCTGGGGTGAACTGGGACTAACCTAGAGAGGTTGTGTGGAGAGAGAAAGCCAGGTCACTGGTATTCCCCCCTTTGATCTACCTCAGTTTAGGCCTCAGCCTTGTCCCAGCCAGGGAGTAGCCCCCCTCAAGCCTTCCACAACCCTACAAGCTGTGCCTGGGCCAAATCAGCCCATAAGAATTGAAGTGTCATCTGATTATATGAGTGTTGCTGTATACTGTTAATTATTTATTGGGGATACTGTATTTATTGAGTTTTTACCTATTTATTGCTGCACTATATTTATAGGTCCACAGGACTTGATGGTGTACAATATTTATTGGTACAGTATTTATTGCCTCAAAGTATTTAATTGTCTGTATATATTGCACTTGTATTTATGCCCTGTTATTTATGATCACCCCTATTTATTTCATCAAACAGCCAATATTTATTTGACCTGCACTAATTGAAACTTGTATATTGTGATTGACTTATTTATTTTTCCAATCAGCAACTAGGAGAAAAAGATAAAGAAAGAATATTTTCATAATTTTTACGGTGTAGAGTCGTTTTTGGAACGGATGCACGCATGGTTCTTGTATGGGTATATTGTATGCTTAGCACTGCGCCTGTTTCCTGACCACTCGAGCCAAGCTACCACAGTGTGTCCGGAAGACCACCACCACCCTTTCTAGTGTGAGAGTGGTTTTCCAACATAAATTGGTGTTCAGCGGTGGGATCGAGCTGTGCCCACATATACTCAACAATAACTGTGGGTAGTCCATAGGCCTACACCGGGAGTTTTCTCACAGCGGCCTTCCTAATTGTGGGTTTTTGTTTTTTCCAAATTTACTCTGGTGGTGGGAGGAGGTATTACTAAAGGTACCACCCTACATTGTTACTGCACAAAACCTGTCCTCTAACCTGAGTGGGCAAGATGGAATTTGTACTGGAAGACTTAGACACGTACACTGTGGCCCAACTCAGGGAGTTTTGCCAGCGGGAGGGGGTGTACTGTCCCCCAGGAGCAAAGAAGGGTGCACTCCAAACCAGCTTAAGGGCTTGGGGGGAGGCACGCCGAGAAAGCAAGGCTGAGGAGGAAGACAGGGATGGAGAGCCTGACCCCGAGGGGGCTGAGATGTACCAACCTGAGGTGGGGAACCTGTCAGCAGGGCCCAGGACACTTTCTAGGAAGGGCAGCACTGTCTCTAGTGGGGGCTTATCCAGCGTGGAGTTAGCAGATCGGAGAGAGAAAAGACAGCTCACATGGGATCTAGCAAAGCTGGAGAAGGAGAAGGAGGAACAGAGGTTGGCTCATGAGACGGAGAAAGAGAGGATGGCTCATGAGATAAGACTGAAAGAGATAGAGCTTCAGATCTTAAGAATTGGGGCACCAACTGTTCCTAATGGTGGCAGCAAAGACCAAGAAATCACCAGGGAATCCAAACCTTACCTGCCAAAGGACATAGTAGCTAGCTATGGGGCGGGTGACGACATCGCCAAGTGGCTAGCAGCCTATGAGGTCTCGTTGAGGGCCCATGGGGTTCCAGTGAAGTATTGGGGAGGAGGATTGTATAGGTACATGCCTCCAGCTGGTAGGGATGCTTTATTGGCCCTCGAAGAGGATGAGCAGACCCACTACCCCACCATGAAACTGGCGCTCATCAGAAAGTTTGGACTAACACCTGAAAAGTACAGACAGAAGTTCAGGGGTAGTCACAAACTGGGCACACAGAATTGGGTGGACTTCCTGGACTATGCAAAGAAGGCACTGGAAGGTTGGATTCAGGGCAGTGAAGTAAGGAACTACGAGGAGCTGTTTGACCTGGTACTGAAGGAACACCTACTCGAGAAATGTTTCCCTGAACTGCGGCAACACCTGGTGGATAGCAAGCTGACCAGCCCCCGGAAGCTTGCTGAGGAGGCGGACATTTGGGCCAGTACCCGGGTGTCCACAAGGGGGACTGGAGGGGATACTCAAAAGGCCGGACAGGGCGCCCCCCAGAAGAAAGAGGGAGGGGAAAAGAAAAAGGAGTTCTCCAAAAGCCCCCAAAATAACTTCCAAGGGAAGGGAACAGGATTCACCTCTAAGGCTAACCCACCCAGAAACCCTAATCCTGGCCAGAGTCAGCAGCCAAGGGTTGTCCATTGCTACGAGTGCGGTGGCGTTGGACACTATAAAGGAGATCCGAAGTGTCAGAAACGATCACCCCCTCCCACTGGAGGAAAGACTCCCGGAGTAGCTAGTGTAGTGCTCGGGGAGGAGATGCCCTTAACTAAGGGAAGGGAGTGGGCGGGTGTCACTTTAGTGTCCCTGGGAGAACGGGAGATGGTTCCCAAGATCCAGGTGCCCGCAAATACCGCAAAGTATGGGCAGTGGATCACCATCAACGGCCAAAGAGGGGAGGCTCTGAGAGACACAGGAGCCAGTATGACTATGGTGCGTAGCCAGCTGGTGTCTCCAGAGCAGGTAATTCCCGATGTACTCCACCCAGCCGCGATGGCTGACGGCAGAACAGGTCACTATCCAGTGGCCGAGGTTCCCTTTGAATGGGGGGGGGTTGCAGGTTCACTTCGAGTTGCCGTAAGCCCTGCCGTGCCAGTCGATTGTCTGCTGGGCAATGACATGGAGCACAACGCTTGGAAGGAGGTGGAATACCGGACTCACACCGAGATGCTGGGTACACCTGACTGGGCCTGTGTTAGCACAAGGTCCGAGACTACCCGAAGAGGGAGTTCATTCCGGCTGGAGCCTGGAACAAAGGCCCAGCCAGCTGCCAGTCAAGGGAAGAACCGAGGACAGGAGGAGCCTGCCTCGGCGTCTCCACCCCGTAGGACGGATAGGCCACCGGAGGTGGTGGGCCAGGAGTCTGCGGAGGGGGACGTTACCAACCTGGAGGACTTACCCATCCCGGCCGAGTGGCACGTGGAGGGAGGGCCGTCCAGGGAGGAATTCTGCCAGGGCCAGAGGGAGTGCCCTACCCTTGAGGGGCTGAGGCGACAGGCCGAAGCCCAGGCAGCAGGGAACGTTGAAGGGAACTACAGTGTTTACTGGGAGGATGGCCTCCTCTACAGTGAACCCAAGGCACCCCTACATGGATCGTCACGAGCCTTGGTAGTTCCTCAACGTTATCGAGCCTTCCTTTTGGAGTTGGCTCACGAGATACCATTGGCAGGACACCTGGGGCAAGACAAGACCTTCGCCCGTCTTGTCCCACACTTTTATTGGCCTCAGATGAAAGTGACGTCCGATACCTACTGCCGGACATGTGTGTCTTGCCAAGCCAGTGGGAAAACAGGGGTGAAGCTGAAAGCTCCCCTGGAACCACTTCCTGTCGTTAGCACCCCCTTTGAAAGGGTGGGCATCGACATTGTGGGTCCATTAGATCCACCAACTACAGCTGGTCACAGGTTTATCCTGGTTCTGGTGGATCATGCCACACGGTACCCAGAGGCAATACCTCTGAGGACCATAACAGCACCTGTTGTGGCTAGGGCCCTGATGGGAATCTTTACCCGAGTGGGTTTTCCCAAGGAAGTTGTGTCCGACAGGGGGACCAACTTCATGTCAGCATATATGCGGGCAATGTGGAAGGAGTGTGGAGTGACCTACCGGTTCACAACTCCTTACCACCCCCAGACCAATGGTCTAGTGGAAAGGTTTAACAAAACCTTAAAAGGCATGATCAGAAGTCTGCCTGAAAGCCTGCGGAGGAAATGGGACGTCCTCCTACCCTGTTTACTTTTTTCATACAGGGAAGTGCCACAGAAGGGAGTGGGCTTCAGCCCCTTCGAGCTTCTGTATGGGCACCCTGTACGTGGACCTCTTAACCTGGTGAGAGACGGATGGGAAAGAACTCCCAGAAAGCTCCCCCAGGATGTGGTGAGCTACATGCTGGCCTTCCGGAGCCAAATGGCTAAGTTGTGGAAGCAAGCTTCTGACAACTTGGAAGCCAGCCAAGCAGTGATGAAGGCGTGGTATGACCACAACGCTCACCCGGTGGAGTTGGAGCCTGGCCAGAAGGTGTGGGTGATCGAACCAGGAGAGCTTAGTGCCCTCCAGGATCGCTGGTCAGGACCCTTTGAGGTGTTGGAGAAGAAGGGTAAGGCTACCTACTTGGTGGACCTGAAGACCCCTCGTCAGCCCCTGCGGGTGCTGCATGCCAACCGCCTCAAACCCCACCACGAGAGGCCCGAAGTCATCTTGATGATGGTGACTGACGGAGGAGAGGACGTGGAAAGCGAGCCTCTCCCTGATCTGTTTGCGTCTCAAGAAAAGGATGGGTCGGTGGAGGGAGTGATTCTCTCCCCATCTCTAACTCCTGAACAGCAGGAGGACTGTCGCCAGGTCCTGGGGCAGTACTCTTCGTTGTTCTCCCTTGTCCCGGGTAGGACTCACCTGTGCGTCCATGACGTGGACACAGGAGACAGCCCACCTGTGAAGTCCAAGATCTACCGGATGTCAGACAAGGTGAAGGCCAGCATTCATAGTGAAGTCACTAAGATGCTGGAGCTAGGAGTGATTGAACCTTCTAGCAGCCCCTGGTCCAGTCCGGTGGTGTTAGTACCGAAAGCTGCACCACCGGGTGCCCAACCAGAACTGAGGTTCTGTGTGGACTACCGGGGACTGAATTCAGTGACAAAAACTGATGCTCATCCGATCCCTAGGGCGGATGAATTGATTGACCGGCTGGGAGCTGCCCAATATCTAAGTACCTTTGACCTTACTTCGGGGTACTGGCAGATCTCTTTGACTGATGGAGCAAGGGAAAGGTCAGCCTTCTCCACGCCCAATGGCCACTACCAGTTCTGTGTGATGCCCTTTGGGCTCAAGAACGCACCTGCCACGTTTCAGCGCCTGGTAAACCAGATCCTCACCGGAATGGAGAGTTTCTCTGCTGCTTATCTGGATGACATAGCCGTCTTCAGTAACAGCTGGGAGGATCACTTGCGTCACCTGCAAGCTGTTCTCCAGGCCCTGAGACAAGCTGGATTGACGATCAAGGCCAGCAAGTGCCAGATCGGGCAGGGGTCGGTAGTGTACCTTGGACACTTGGTGGGTAGGGGAACGGTGCAACCCCTCCAGGCGAAGATCGAGGCCATCATGGCCTGGGAACCCCCCAAGACACAGACTGAGGTCCGAGCATTTTTGGGCCTCACGGGATACTATCGCCGCTTCGTGAAGGGGTACGGTACCATCGTAGCCCCTCTCACGGAGCTCACGTCCAAGAAACAACCTCGACGGGTAGTCTGGACGGAGGCTTGTCAGCAAGCCTTTGAGAGATTGAAGAAAGCCATGTGCGAGGCCCCGGTCTTAAGGGCCCCAGACTTTTCCAAGGAGTTCATTGTCCAGACAGATGCATCAGAACATGGCATTGGGGCAGTGTTATCGCAACTCAACGAAGAGGGTCTGGATCAACCCGTGGTCTTCCTATCCAGGAGACTACTTCCCAGGGAACAGAAGTGGAGTGCAATAGAGCGTGAAGCCTTTGCAGTGGTATGGGCTCTGAAGAAGTTGCGGCCATACCTGTTTGGCTCGCACTTCCTAGTTCAGACCGACCACCGACCCCTTCGTTGGCTGATGCAAATGAAGGGGGAGAATCCCAAGTTGTTGAGGTGGTCTATTTCCCTACAGGGGATGGACTTTCAGGTGGAACATCGGCCTGGAGTGGACCACGCCAATGCAGACGGTCTCTCAAGGTATTTCCGCCTTAGTGATGAGAACTCCCAAGGGGTTGGGTAGCTCTCCCCACTTTCAGCTGGGGGGGACGCGTGTTAGACCTGTCAGCCCTTTGGGTGGTCCCTCCTCATCATTATTTATTTTGTCCCACTTTTGCCTCAAACCCTGTGTGAATTTTTCCTTTTTGGGAACCACCAGACTTTTTCGTGTTGCTACAGATTCAGGGAACCATTTTAGCTACCCCTGAAACTTCTGTCTGAGGGCCTGGAGCACAAAATGGTGGCCACCTGTGACATCACCAGCATCCACTGGAACCTACCAGCACCTTCCAGAACATTCCAGGAGCTTCCAGATCCCTGTGACCGTTGGAGGCGGTTTAGAATGTTGGGAGGATAAGAGAGGCAGTTGGCAGTTGGAGCTGGCAGTTGGCACCTGACTGGTGAAGAGAGAGGAGCACAACAGTGAAGGAGGAAGGAGTGAAGCAGCAGGGGTGGAAACTTGTGCCTGGAGTGGGGTCCATAAACCCACCCTTGATACTTGTCCCTACTGATGGATCCCAGCCTATAGCCCTGTGTGGGAAGGAGACAGAAGAAACTTATCCTAAGGACCTGGGCAGCAGGAACAGGCCTTAGAACCAAGAAAACAGCAAGATTCTGACCTGAGAACTGGTTTCCCTGGAGTCCGGCGTCGAGTAGCCTGAAGACCTGGAGCCCGAGGTGGAGAAGCGGCGCTGACTGAAGTAGCAGACGTCGTACCCGGAGCCGCCTGAGGTCGTGAGAGGGCGCCGACGGAGGTCGTGAGGAATACCAGAGGTCGAGGAGGAAGTGAACCGAGGTCGAGCGAGCGGCGTCATCGGAGGAGTGAAGTCCGCCCTCCGGAGTCGTCGGAGACCGAGGTAGAGGAGCACCGGAGGTCGGGAGTGAGGATCGCACTCCGGAGTCGCCCGGGACCTGTGTGGAGGAGCACCGGAGGTCGGGGGTGAGGATCGCACCCCGGAGTCGCCGGAAGTCGACATCGAGGCCAGGCCGGCTGACGTCATCGGAGCCGAGGGCGCCATCGGACCGGAGCCGCCCGAAGTCGACATCGTGAAGAGACTGCCCGACGCCGTCGAATCGGAGGTCGAGATCGAACCGAGGCCACCGACATCGGACCGGAACCGCCTGCCGGCGTCGTCAAAGAACTGACATTGTGCCGAGGCCGCCGAGACCGAACCGGAACCGCCTCACGGCATCGACACGACTCCAGCGGCGTCGGAACATCAGAAAAAGGGCAGTAAGTGGAGTAGAGGGCGCCTAAGGCCCGGTGGAGACCTGAGAGACTTCTCTAAGGGGCTAGGGAGGTGCTGAAACCAACCTGACTGTGCCTGGGGTGAACTGGGACTAACCTAGAGAGGTTGTGTGGAGAGAGAAAGCCAGGGCACTGGTATTCCCCCCTTTGATCTACCTCAGTTTAGGCCTCAGCCTTGTCCCAGCCAGGGAGTAGCCCCCCTCAAGCCTTCCACAACCCTACAAGCTGTGCCTGGGCCAAATCAGCCCATAAGAATTGAAGTGTCATCTGATTATATGAGTGTTGCTGTATACTGTTAATTATTTATTGGGGATACTGTATTTATTGAGTTTTTACCTATTTATTGCTGCACTATATTTATAGGTCCACAGGACTTGATGGTGTACAATATTTATTGGTACAGTATTTATTGCCTCAAAGTATTTAATTGTCTGTATATATTGCACTTGTATTTATGCCCTGTTATTTATGATCACCCCTATTTATTTCATCAAACAGCCAATATTTATTTGACCTGCACTAATTGAAACTTGTATATTGTGATTGACTTATTTATTTTTCCAATCAGCAACTAGGAGAAAAAGATAAAGAAAGAATATTTTCATAATTTTTACGGTGTAGAGTCGTTTTTGGAACGGATGCACGCATGGTTCTTGTATGGGTATATTGTATGCTTAGCACTGCGCCTGTTTCCTGACCACTCGAGCCAAGCTACCACAGTGTGTCCGGAAGACCACCACCACCCTTTCTAGTGTGAGAGTGGTTTTCCAACAAAGTCCAAGTGTTAAAATTCAAGTAAGAATCAAGTAGCAAGGTTCAAAGATGCCGTTCTTTTCAAAATTAAGACAGATAAAAACTAGAAAAGGGATACTCGAAGAAGCCGTTCCCATTCCACCTAGGGACACTCCAGGGTACTTTATGTACCATAAACATGGCCTAGATGCCGTATTATATCTTGATTTATGGGTGGACTACACCAAGGATTTAGCAGAGAGTCAGAGATGGCCCGCTGCTGGGACATGGGATGCAGATTGCATCATGAGAGTAGAAGAAGTATTATGGAAAAAGAAAGCCAGACAGTCACAGAAAGATGCCATTGAATTATGGCGTAAAGAATCGCATAGACGCGCAGAGAAAGCGTTCAGAAAAGAAGAGAAAAGTAGAGAGAATTCAGACAAAGCCCGGGAAAACATATTAATTGACGAAGGTATCCGAGTAAAAACAGAACAAGTAGACAGACAACGAAACACTCTTATGAATGGTATGTATCCTCTTCTGGCCGAGGGTTTGCCTAAGGCCACCCTGGAGGTACCAAAAGATCTGCCACCTCCATTACTCCCGATTAAAGTACATCCCAAGACCGCAAAGGACATTTTCCTTTCTTCCTATTTAGATGATGCCGCCCCTGAATATGCTAATGGTGCGCAGCCACGCGCACCACCTGTTGACGACGCTCAACACCAAGATCATCTGCCCCCACCTCCGCAGCAACAAACTCCTCCTCACGTTCTAAACGTTCCACCTGTTTCTACAGTCCTTCCTGCATCTACACTCTCTACCCTACATCCTACAAATCCTTTTGGACTTGGCACCTCAGGAGGTGCGACAGGAGGTGCGACAGGAGGTTTTTCCACGCCACCGCCAGCACCTAGGTTGACTTATAGGGATTTAGCACACCAACGTACACCCCAAACAGCTAATCACAATATATTTAATGAGCCTCTTACAGATTGTAGATATGATCCAGTGCCCGGTAAACATGACAGAATGTTGCTATCATCAGTACGTTTACGACGAGTTTCGACCTATCTAATGACGCTACCAGGAATGATTGGTCATCTAGACAAAATATATCACTTTATCCAAACAGGGCAAGGTCCTGAAAGTATTGGCGAGGCCATGGAATACCAGAAAGTGGACATGCAAAAATTATTGTTACGCTTCTTCATAAACTGCTTGATCAGAAACAGAGATAGGCCTGAGGTAGATCCGGAGGAAATGCAAGTACTTACCAGATGGGGTCAGAATATAGCAGACGGAAAACATGATAAACAGAAGAGTATAGAAGTTATGCACCGAAAGATCAGAAAAGAAGTAGAACGAATACATGAAAGAAGATTAGAGGCAGATAAAACTGAATCAGAGGGAGAGGAGGAGGAACAGTCAGAAATGACCACAGGACAATTAGAATTACCAGCTAGAGAAATGATAGCTTATGTAGGTAAGGGAAGATCTTTTAATAATACAATGCGTCCGATACGTCCAGAATGTAACAGAATTTTTCAAGCAGCTATCTCAAATCCAAGGACCCCTGAACACTTATTCCAGGCTACTGATAAATTACTTCGAGAACGAAGGGGGTACCATGTGCTCGATTCTATGAATGAACAAGAATTAGCCAGGTCAGCAGTACAATGGGCTGACAGTTCTGAAAAATACAGTGATGATGCGCTAGCACACACGTTTCTGAATCTCACACCAGACGAACAGCGTTTAGCTGGTATATACATGATACAACACCTCCTTATATTGTATAAAAACGAACACTCCGATCCTGGTCCCCTACCTGATATACTGATAGAACTACTCACGAATAAATGGAGAGGTATGGGTACCGATCTAATTAAAGAAATTCTAGAACATCGGCATCGATACAGTGCCTTCCTATGTCCAGAGCATGATTCAGCTCCCTCCATGGAAAGAAAAATGTATTACATAGGCAGACAGAATCCCTTACGCGAAGTGCACCCAGTTAAAAATGTGGATGATTCCTTTTCGCGCGTGTTTGTGTACACGCCCATAACTAAAATAGAACTATTGGAAATGAAAAAATTAGTGCCCAGCCATGACAAAGATCCAGCAGGTTTTCACCGTGAACTAAAGGACATGTTACTCATGGGTGATTATACCTATCCTGACATTATGAAAATATTGAAAGTATTATTGCCTGCCGGTATTTACGAGAAACTCAAAGAAAAGGAATGGGAGGTGGGAGACCAAAAGATTGATTGGACCGCATTAGAAAACGAAGAAAAAGCCCGAACAGCAGGCCGAGGGCTTGGGGACAAAATTAAAGCATTACCAGGATTATTAGTACAAGTATTGCCACGTTTATTAACTACAAAAAAGGAAGACTGGGGTGCAATCTCAGCCTGTAAACAGAAACCCGATGAAGACACTAGTGATTTCTATTCCCGATTTGAAAAATGTTTTGGTATTAATAGCGGCCTAAAAGCAAATAGCGAGTCATATCCACATCTTTTTGTAACAAAACTAGTCGAGAATTCCCTGCCCCAGGTTAAAAACAGAGTATTGAAAGTTGAGAGCACTTGGCAAGCTAACACTCCTTCACAGATGTTACAAATGTTACAGTATCACCAGAATAGAATTAGAGAAGAACAAGAACACGAACAGAGACGTATGAAAGACACAAAAATGAAAATGCTTGTTGCTCAGTCAGTTCCAGCTGACGGTCATAAAAAGGGTGCGACACAGTCCAGTAATTCAGCGGTTCCCGTTAAAGGGACATGCAACTATTGTAAACAGCCAGGTCATTATATAAACGATTGTGCGGTTCTGAAACATAATATCTCTACGGGTAAAACAAAGGAGAGACCACGTCCGCCTAGACAGGATCAGATCCAACAACAAACACCTCAGAATGTACAGCCTATGCAAGCTGCACAACAGACCGTAGCGGTACCACAGTCACAGCCTATTGCCGCAACACAAAACACGACACAACAGATGTACCAGTATGCACAAAATGAGTATCCCGATTATCAGCGATACACATGAAATAGCCTAGAGAGGGAAGTTGGCTTACCCCTTATTGAGGTTCCCGTAGATCAAGAGGGTCCTTATGTACAGAGTCAAGTATTAGGGAAGGACAGAAAGTTTTTAGTTGATACAGGGGCAAGCAGAACAACTATAAGTCACGACGAGGTTCCAGGGGCGCCCCTCTCAGGCTCACAGAATATTTCCCTTGGTTTTTCAGGAAAGCCTACTATTAACGAAGTATCGCAACCGCTTCCACTTACAGTTGGTCCATTGACACGGACTACAGATCTATTGCTTACTAAATCATGTCCAGAAAACTTGTTAGGTATAAAGACATTGAAAGCTCTAGGAGCTATAATATGTTGTTCTCCGGACGGAGTACGACTATTTTTGCGTGACTTTAAAGGTCACTACGTGTCAAGAGACATGGATCACCGGTTACAGAATCTACCTGCACATTTATGGGCACAAGGCCCCACTGATGTAGGTTGTATGCACATTACACCATATCGAGTCACACTCAAAGCAGGAGTGGTATTACCACGAATGCGACAATACAAGTTACCTCTAGATGCTGTAGTGGCTTTACTGCAAATCATTGACGAGCTCATTGCACAAGGAGTGGTTGTGGAAACCGACTCCAATGTATGTAATTCTCCGATCATTCCGATTCTTAAACGAAATGATCCAAAAGCACCCCCTGTATATCGATTAGTTATTGATCTGCGCGAATTGAATAAATGCATTGTACCACAATATCCCGTGGTCCCAGATATCTCTTCGTTACTGACAGCTATTGATTCAGAAGCAACGTTCTTCACTGTAATTGACCTCAAGAACGCCTTCTTTAGCGTCCCAATCGATCCGGAAAGCCAATATTTGTTCGGATTCTGTTTAAATGGACGAAGCTTTAAATTTGCACGCGCACCTCAAGGATTCACAGAAAGCCCCAGCATCTACAGCCAAGCACTGAAAAGACAACTTGACAGTATCCACATGCCTGTTAACACTGCACTACTTCAGTATGTCGATGATCTGCTGATCACCGCCCGAAGCGAACCCGAATGTGAAAAAGCATCACTGACGGTTTTACATTTTCTGGCCGACAAGGGGCACAAGGTGTCCCCTTCGAAGCTATAATTCTGTGCCCAGCAAGTTGTGTACCTTGGGCACTTGCTGTCCAAGGGGGGGAGACAGCTCACACCTGACCGCATCCAGTTAATTGTAAACATGCCACCACCCAAGACACAAAAGGAGGTACGGGCCTTCATAGGCCTCACTTCGTACTGTAGGCAGTGGATTCCCCAATATGCATTTCTAGCAAAACCACTCATTCAGTTGACAACCCAGGAGGCAGCGACATCGACTGTCCTCCCTTGGACTCAGGAACATACACAAGCTTTTGAAGACTTAAAGAAAGCCTTATGCCAAGCACCTGTTTTAGCGACACCATGTTACAGTAAGCCTTTTACACTTTTCGTTACAGAACGCGAAGGTACTGCCTTGTCAGTACTCACTCAGGAACAAGCAGGTTCACACAAACCATGTGCTTACTTTTCTAGCACATTAGATCCCGTAGCTCAGGCTCTTCCTGCGTGCCTGAAATCAGTCGCAGCGACAGCTTTAGCGATCAGACAAAGCGATTCCATAGTATTAGGACATCAATTGACAGTACAAGTACCACACGCAGTAGAGGTTCTCTTGAACCGGACACAAACACAACACTTGACTATAGCACGACTGACGGGTTATGAACTAACATTGTTTCAGCCACACATAGAAATCAGACGCTGCAGTACATTAAATCCTGCCACACTTTTGCCATTAAGTGAAACAGACCCATTGGCACATGATTGTATTGAAGTCATTACTATTACGACGAAACCCAGACAAGACTTGACAGACATTCCATTATCAGATCCAGACCTGACATTTTATGTAGATGGTTCATGCATGAGAACAAGTACAGGAGAGTTAGTGGCCGCTTATGCAGTCACAACAGACACTGAAGTCATTGAAACGAATTGTATTAACACTTTGTCAGCTCAAGCAGCAGAGCTCATCGCTCTGACACAAGCCTGTATTCAAGCCAAAAATAAAAAAGTTAACATATATACAGATTCACGTTATGCATTCGGAGTTGTCCATGACTTCGGAGTCCTTTGGCGAGAGAGAGGTTATTTGACTTCTCATGGTGCCAACATTCAACACGGTCCCCTCATTCAAGCTCTATTAGATGCAATACATCTACCTACTGCGATATCTATCATGAAGTGCAAGGCCCATACAAAAGTCACCGACCTTATTTCCCAGGGTAACGACCTAGCAGACCGAACAGCTAAGCAGACAGCTCAGAATCGGAATCACGCAACTGACGTGACAAAGACAATAGTTCCGACATCAACACACTGCATGACAGTTAAGGATCCCGCCCTTGATGTAATTGACATACAGACACATGCTACACCAGAAGAAATAAAGAAATGGACTGAATTAGGAGGGATCCAAACAGATCAGGGATGGATGACGAAGGGAAAATCTATATGGTTTCTCCCCGACTCCATGGTTCAAGTTATCATTAATACAATACATAGTCCAGCGCACCTGGGAGAAAAAGCTATGCTAGATAGTATTCAACACATTTGGTTCAACAAACACTTACGAGCAGCAGCCAAACAGAAAGTGCGTACTTGCATGATTTGTTGTCAGTTTAACCCCGGTAAAAGCATTCCTGTAGAGCAAGGTGGATTTCAACCTCCCGATTGAAGTCCTCCAGATGGATTATATCCAGATGGAACGTTGTCGAGGATTCAAATATGTCCTCGTAGTTGTATGTGCTTTTTCCCGTTGGACAGAGGCATATCCCGTCTCAGATTACACTGCCCCGACTACTGCCAAACAGTTAGTTCGTGAATTCTTCCCACGGTATGGTTTGCCCCGTATCGTGTACTCAGATAACGGCCAGCCGTTCTCATCCGAGCTAATGAAACACATTTCACTCTTGTTAGGCTATCAATGGAAATTCCACTGTGTCCGACATCCCGAGGCAGCAGGTCTCGTGGAGCGTCATAATCAGACTCTGAAAATTCGACTTTCTAAAATCTGTAGAGAGAAAGGCGTCGACTGGATAGTAGCCTTACCAGTTGCCCTCTTTTACATGAGAATGGTAGCACATTCTCGAACAGGGCTATCCCTGTACAAGGTGGTCTTCGGTAGGCCACCAAATATGTGGGGGACGCCTATACCTCGAAAAATAACTGATGTCGATTGTAACATGCTGACAGATTACCTTGCTTCCTTGATGTCTGCACTACAATCTTGCCGTTCACAGGTAGCTGCAGCCTTTCCCGACAACACCGAGGTGAAGCCCCATGAAGTGGTTCCCGGAGACTTTGTATTCATAAGAAATTTCGACAGGAGGAGTCCGTTGGAGCCTCGCTGGCAAACGCCAAGATTAGTACTCCTGACCACGAGGACAGCAGTGAAGGTCGAGGGTCGCAAGGGTTGGCTACACTCGAGCCATATCAAGAAATTTCATGGACTACCTTCTGATTTGAACTCTCAGCCTTGCCTTCCCCCACAGACTGACTCAAAACTCCCCCTGGTTGAAAAAACTGAATCACAAGAATACAAACTGAAACTAAGGTCTAGCAAGTCAGACAATTTGATTGTTTAAGTCCTCTCCTAGGTGAATCGGTTAAATTAGTCTCTGACATGTATCCTCTAGACCGAATTAGAGAGAGAAATAGACAGAAACAGCTCAAGAAACATGCATACTGTAAATCACTTCGTAGTCACTGTGTAGTGACATTATTGATTATGTTTTTTCTAAGTCTTTTGATTATTGCTGCAAGTATACTGTTGCACATGTATTATCCTATTTTCAAGCGTGCTCATTCTGCCTACAATGTTACTGCCGAACATTCTTTTAGCGAACTACCTTCACATGAGTTGCCCTATAGATTTGCGCTGCGCAACAACACATTCATTAGTATGTTACATCATTCCCATCAGACCAGCAATGCTACAAATTGTTGGATATGTGGCCGACTCCCTCCCTATCAGAAATACAAAGGAAGTTCTGCCCCTCTTTCCGTACCCGTTCACACACAATGGCTCCTGTGGAGCATGGTTTAGTTTGATTAATTCTTTAGATTCAAATACTGTAGTTTACCAGAGCAACTGGGTATGGGGAAACCTGAACTTAGTTTTGCTTAAAGCCTGTTACCCTAACAAGGAGGGACTTCCCAAAAAGACAGGAACTGACCTAGAAAATGAAGTATATGGATTAGCTAATTTTACACTTAACCTCATGATTCTGAATGTTGAATCCGAAGCTGCACCAGTCTTGCCCGCTATGTCAGTATTTCCAGTTAAAGGTGAATTATGTGTAAGAAAGAATGGTTCAGTACACATGGGTCATAGTAAATGTACCACTGTGATCGAATTCAGTGATCAAGGCAAGTCTACATTTAGAGCTTCCCGTCATTCCTACTTCATATGTGGTCATACCGCATATATACGTTTACCTCTAGATTGGGATGGTACCTGTTACATTGCATTCCTTCTGCCACCTGTTTTCCTAGCCCCTCCTGACTACCACAGAAATACCCATTTAGTACACAATAGACCCCAGAGAGATCTCCCGATTGTCGACTACACTGAAACGGCATGGGAGCAATACACAGATTTCAATAAAGGTTTCTTTCCCTACATAGGTGTTGTCACTAATAGTAAACTGATACGTAGATTAACCAGAACCCTTGAAGCAGTAGTGAATGAAACTACTTCCGCCCTAGGCAACTTAACAGAGGAGCAGTCTGCGATGCGGATTGTTGTTCTTCAAAATCGTCTTGTCCTTGACGTCATCCTAGCCGATAGGGGCGGAGCCTGTAGGGTCATCGGATCGAGTTGCTGTGTTTTCATTCCAGAAAACGCGCCATCAGTATACAAAGCCATAACTCGTCTTCATAAGATTGTAAGCCAGATACACCAGAATCCAGGCACCTGGACTTGGTCCGGTTGGCTCTGGAGCGTGTTGTCAGCCTGGGGATGGAGGATCTTATCCTTCCTAGGTATTGGCCTTCTCATAATATTCAGTTGTTGCCTGTGTCTACAATGTGGACCAGCGATTTGTGGCCTGTGTGCCACATCATGTATTCCACGTTCAAGTTCTCATTCGAAATCCCGGAAGAAGAAAGAAGAGCAAATGATGTTACATGAACAGATTGATGGATTCCTGAGGATCGATATTTCATGAAGGGTCCGTAGGGGACAAGGAGGGAATGAGGAAATATGAATTTTTATGGTCAATTGTGTCCCCTATCTTAGACCCCAACGGCTCCATGTACATGCTACAAGTACATGTATGTTCCCTCCACTTCAAGCTATGAAGACGCAAATACCATTGTGTCCAACGTTAACATGTCCTCTTTCCGTTCCTAAGTATGCTTGGCCACCGACTTTATATGGTGCACTTTTCACGTTTTACAGCTCAGGCAAGTAGGCCCTGAATTCTGCCATCAAGCCTTTTCCTGCTTCTGCCTCTGAATGCTCCAGCCTGGACCTGTATCTGTATCCATGACCTTTGTCTTACTTCCTGCGCGGCTAACGGTGCCTGGCCCGGCCTGTTGCCTGCCAAGACTGTATTCAGCCTTCAAGTTATCTGCTCCGCTCCTCGAGAAATGCATTCCTGTCTAGTAGTTTAGGTAAACATCCTTCCAGCTGCAGAGCAAAGGGCCCGGCCTCACTGTCTCCGTGCAAGTAATTCATAGCTTTCGTTACCATGGTAGGCCCATGCCCCCTCGCATCTCATGTAGACACTTAGACGCTTGTACACGCACTAGCAGTCAGTATAGAATAGACTCTGTCCGAGAGACCTTCCCTTCCAGATAATATAGTTCCTTAAACACAAGATATTAGATACGATTTGGGATTAGGTTGTTCTGACATCCCAGACTTCTGTCTCCTCATGTAGGGCTAAATGTCAAGTCCCCTTCACCCTCTAGTTACACGTCAATCACACGTCATGCGGCTGCGCGCGCATCTCTGCCATGTATTTCTGCTGACATTGCAGGATTCTCTTATGGATCCACCCACCTGTGACATCCTCTTAATGACGTTTCTAGTATACGCCTTTATGCACGCCTATTGTAACGCCTTTTTTATTACGTATGTGTATTCTTATCTTTCCTATCAGCTGTTACGCCTCCTGCATCTGTCTTTACTGTAATGCATTTACTATATATATAATAACCTGTCAATAATGTATTGCCGATCCCTTCCTGAACCTTCGTGGTGACGGAACCCGATTGCCTGGTTCGAACCAATTCCTTTGTAAGGAATAAATTCCCTTTTATAACCTCAAATACCACGGATTCTGCCTCTTATTTTTACTGAGTTATTCTTATTTAATTTTACCGCATAAATTAAGTCTAGGTAATTTAAATTTACCACACTTTGACGTGGTTTCTTCAGGGTCCACTAGAAGTGTCCTTTTTCTTTAAAACTGCGACTTACCCATTGACCGAATTTGAGCCAGTGGTCGTGTTATTACTTTGCACACGGCCTCCGTGGGGTTCCTGGTTACTTACCTCAGGTGGTTCCCTGGCACTTCTACATCTTCTGGGTATAGTCTTTTAGTATATGGTTTGGTCACCCCCTGCCAACCACTGTATTCGTGCTACTTACCTGTTTCTATTGAAAAGTATTGTGTGCATTGTCTATATCTCGGGTTAGGAGATATCTATGAGTGTCTTATAATAAATACCTATTTTTATAAATGCACTGTGGGGTTCTTTTTCACTTAATCTATACCAATAAGATTATGTTCTGGTAAAACAAGCTGCTTAACACTCCTCCTGGGCTAAGACTGAAGGCTGCTCTCCACAGGTACCAATTGAAGAGCTTTCTAAGGTTGTCTAAGGCCACTAAAATCACCATACGGGTTGTCTGAATTGATGCAGGGTGCCCACTTAAATAGTGTGCATCATATACCAAGCCAGCTTCTCACAAAAACCCAGCGCCATAAAGGCCTTGTGAGGAATTAAGCTTTGGTCCCGCAGCTGCAAAATCGACATCCACACCCGAAGGCGAAAAAAATACAATCTAACAAAGGAGCCAAGCAACATGTGCAATGTGTACACCGGAGGAGGAGTCACTGTACCACGTGACTCAAAGACTTCTTTGAAAAAAAACAAATTGTAATCGTCCAAGCCAAATACTAGATGGCAGGATAATGCTAATTGTATGCATCTATGGTCAACATATGCTACAAAGATAAGAATTATTTGAAGTCAACATACAAAGGTTGTATGTGCAGTGTTTCTATCTCATCCACAGTGCCCCAATAAAATGGGCACATTCAAAAGATGTATTTTATAAATAACATACACGTATTCTCAAACTGTAAAAAATATTATTTAAGAAATAAGATGTCAGACTTGTGTGGAACTTTTATAAGAATATGGTCTTTGAAAACGTTTTATTCAAAATGAGAATTTAAAATTAATCGGTGCAAATCAACATTACAGGGTAAGTTATTTATATCAACAATACATTTTCAAATGCAACAAGTGCAGTGGTATATGAAAAGTGCACTGTGAATAAATACACCTACAAAGAAAAATATGCTATGCTGATTTTTATTGCGAGAACCCCTGGGACCTTACAGTCAGAGAACAATCTTTTGCTATTTAGGGTTGCAATAGCTGTCAGCATACTCTTTGAATTGTTACCTTTAAAAAAATTGCATTAGAAATTAAGGGAAGCCATGCTCTTGGACTTGAAAAGGAATATTATGTGCAGTCTTTAAGATAAACGTTCTGTAGGTAAAGCTATTCATTTTTCATAGATATCAGCAAAGATCCAATGATGGAGAACATGTTCACGGTGGGGGCAGAGAGGCACACAAGTTTAATGAAAGTGAGGGTAATGGGCTGAAATAATAAGGTACTGGAGGAAAAACAAAATTTACTGGGTAGAATAATGGGGAGTAAGTAGTAGGGACCACCTGTACTGTGATAACAGGAAAAGGCACAGGGGGGTCAGCGGGTGACTGGGTACTAGTAGATTGTTGTAAACCAATGAGTAAGCTTACTGTGGGGTGAAGCAGGACAGAAACTATGCGTGCGATCGCACTAATCGCAGGCAGCCAGAGCAGCGAGACGCGCTGTTCCCTTCGTCCCTGATCAATGAACTGGGCCTGAATATAACTATCAATTCCGGGAGCGAGTCAAACGTTTAATTAAACACAGCTGCCCCGGTAACTCTAAATCACGAACACTTTGACAGTCTCATGAGCGATTCAGTTATGCTCTAAAAACCGAGCGAAATTGTCCACCCGCAGCCGCTAATTGATTTCCTCTGCCAGCAATTCGCCTCACAGAATATTGTACCAATTCAGCTTGCTCACCACATATGTCCTGATGATGATCTCGAACTGAGATCGAAACGCCGTTGACCCCTTACAACATAAACTCTTCCTATTGCAAAAAAGTTTTTGGAAGAGTTTTCTGCAATTGTTGTCAATGCGATGCCGTAATTTTAAACTGCACTATCACTTTGCACGTCACGCTTCTTTCACTTACTGTGTGAGCACCTGAATAATACTATTGTGGAAATAAATGTTTCACATGAACTGTGTCTTGTCCAGATGTACAATGTTTTTGCTCCCTTAAAGAAAATTAATTTTCAACTCTCTAGTCATAGTGCTCTCCCTTTATAATTGGACCTTTTCTTGGCCACATTAGAACCATTGTTCCTCTAAACGCATGTTACATGTCAGCGACACGAAAAAAGTTTCCGATTCATTCTGCTTTACTCTGATCTTTATTGGTTTGTTCTCTCACCTCCATTTCCCACATCTCTTTGATTTTCTTCCACTTGGCCCCCACATTGCATCTCATGCCCCATTTGCTTTCTATGGTGAAATCTGAATTATTTTACAGGGTATACATTTAAAACTCTGCAAAGTGATTTTTGGCCCAACACATCATAGGCTGTGAAAAACTTAGAAATCCCATACATGTAATAAAATAAGTCATAACTGTATTTAAGTAGTATTTTGTATATAAAAAGTATATGCGCCTCACTGAAAAATAAGTCTGCTCATGGGCAGTCTGTTCTTTATTAATATTCTTAAGACACAATTGTTGTGGCTCTATTCTATTATAACTAAAGCTTTTAAGGAGGAATTTGCTATGGCGCCCAGTAACTTTTGTGGCTGTCCACAGTTTGGTGACAGCTGGATTTTAGTGTTGTAGCCAAATGGGCTTTTCTTTCAGCGACAGGAAGAAAATTAACACACAGGGTTTAGTGATTCTTTTACTCGAGAAACCCAGGTGGGTGGAAAAATAAAATGTTTTTGTTAACTACTTTGTCGCAGGAAAGGAGGCAAACTGCACTTAAAGGAGGGTGACTGTGAAGAAGGATGAGCATTTGTCAAAGGACACTACTATCTTTGATTTAAGACCTGTCAATTTACAAAGTAAAGCAGATAAAATACAATTGCTCCCTTATTGAACCACTCACGCACACATATCAGTATTCAATTAATGCTGTGATGTAAAAGAGGTCACAACTGTTTGATAATCTAAAGAAACTTGGATATAGAGGAAAGAAGTATTGTAAAGAGATTGATTATCTAGAAGCAGACCACAGCATATGAAACAAATGACACCATCACCCAACCCCAAAAATAAAAGCCATGTTTATTTGGTGAAATCGGTTTATTTTGTGATACACGGTTGTGTTCATACAGTAAATATTCATATTAATATTCACATTTACTTGGCTAACAGCTAAAGGGAACAGCAGAATTGGGGTCAGACACTCAATATTTGACACGTCCAAAGAGTATTCAGTGTAAAGTAAGTTTCATTCACTATTTTTTTACCAATATTTTCGTTATTTTGTTTGAAAGAACCAGTGATTTAATGAACAATACAACAGACGGTCCTAGGGCACATGTTCCAGTGAGGGGAGAGTGGAGACTGCTTTACTGTATACAAAGACACACTGACATAACATCAGGTTCCACTTACTGTGGAGCATGTACAAGAGACAAAGTAAAAGCTCTTGCAGTAGAAAACAAGTGAGGCCTTCGAACGAGGGCATTGCTGGAACAGTTTTTCTAGCCCTCCATCCAATGCTTTATATTTATGAGTGGAACAGAGGGCTAATATGTTGTTCATTTAGATAACGCTAGCGTTAAAGGACCACAAAGCAATTCCGCATTCAGCTAACAATTACTTTGGAATATCCATGGAGATGCGGGTGGTGCATGCTACCTTTAAAGGCAAACGTTGAGAGGTATCTGACTGAAGAACAAAACAAAATAGCGTGTAGGGAAATACAAAAGGCCTGAAAAACCATCAACCTCTAACACCAAGCACATATACAACAAGCAAACCTCTCCACATTAAAGGGTGGCAGCAAGGGTTCGGGATTCACAGGCTTGGAAAGAGTCAACAAAGATGTGGCTTGTGCATTCCCTCTCAGAAAGGTCACTGGTGGTTTCCAGACATTATGTTGTAATGGGAAATGTATTCTCCCCATTAGGAACAGAATTGCCACATCATGATTTCACGCTATTTCTTTGGGTCTTCTTGCCACATCTGCTTACGCAGCAAATATTGATAATTCAACAACTTACTCACAGAGAAATCTTACCACATGCTGCAGCAAGAAAGGACGTGTACACAAAAATGCAATTTAAGACAGATGTTTGGTTTAAATGTTTGCTTGGCTGTGCTGGACATCTTACAGAGACTAAGAATAAGCGGACCTTGCCTTCACAGCACTATAGGGTGTTGGAAGAGTGAATGCTCATTTCATAATTAAGGTCCTTGACTTTCCAAACAAAGAGCTATAGAGGTGGCAATGGTTGCGCGTGACCAGTTGAATCCATGGTTTCCTTTGGTGAACAAGACATAAGTCATATTTATCACGGTGGATCAAGGGACAGGATTGATGGGCTTTGTTCTCCCGTCACTGTGGCCAAGGGATGGAGGCTCCATTGGCAATGACAGACACTCCTGCGTAAGTAACTCTTTGACTGAATTAATGAAGCCAAGCCAGGACATACGATTCATAAAATTACCCATCAAGATACTATTAAAACATTAAGATCTCTCAAAGTCACTGTGTCCAACTTTCACTTGAGCAAGCAAACTAATTACTGTTGGCTCCACATTAATCCAGGGTAAAGGATCGTGAAACTGGTAGGAGAAAAGGAACCTAAGTTGGTAAATGTAAGTATCTGTGTAATAATTCAGTTTTTGAGTAAAAAATACATAGAACCAAGTGCAAATAACCAGATTTAACAGGAAGGTGCAGTTTAAACGTTAAGAGGCAGAAAGATATCTTGTCAACAAAACACACATGTAATGGGGCCATGGTCCAGGATCTGCTGTGGTAAAGCACCCAGTGAAGCCTTAGAATACAGTATTAAACTTGTGCAACCCTTTCATTTCCACCCGGCCACCCCCAAAACACATTTTTGGGGTAGGGTGACAAGCCCTGCACTTCAAGGAATGTCAGTGCTGGAAACTTAACGCATGATCTTAGAACTTGCTAAAGGAATGCCATAGTTTTATTACCAACACTAAAGACAAAAACAATAAAATCAAATCAAACCCAAGACAAACCCCTAGGTTTCAAAGCGTAGGGAACAGAAATAAAAATGCTTTCGGCATCATAGCAGCTTTCTGGTACACTCACAAAGAACCCAAAGTAATGAATGGTACAAGTCTCTGCACACACTTTCAAACTTTGGAACATTGGCAGAGTTGTGGCACGGTTGTGCGCCCAAAGTGCAATAAATTAAAACTATACATACAAATCTCACTCTGCAATCTTAAGGACTATACCATGCAGTTGGAATAGATGAAACCAGACATTTTACACCTGGCATTTCTCCCCCACAAGGATACTGCATCCACAGACTTATTTATAAGATATATGTAGAATTTTCAATATTTTTCTATTCTTGGAATTGGTTATTCAGCCCACGAAGAGTAGTTCTCTTTCCTGGCCAGTGATAGTGGTGCTCTCGGGTGGAACTTGGCCATTGGGGAAGGCATCGCAGAGAATGCTTTGCAGATTAACAAGAGCAGCCGCTCTCGGTTACTGGTTCTTCAGGCGGCTTTTCTAGTTTTATATCAATCACTGGAAGATTAAAGTTAAAGAAAAGCACTGCAAAGCCATGGAATATTGCAAATGAAGCACAGGAGTTGGATCTCTAACCACATGCAGGTAATGACGTGAGCAAGGATACATGAGCGCCACTCTAGTGGTGAACCACAGAAGGGACCTCCTGTTACATGCCAACCTTCGGGTGTGATAAAGGAAAGAAAAGATGCTTACCCATAATCATGGTTCTCGTTCAAGGACATTTTATTTCAATTCTGAAACGGAATATATACGTGTCACGTGCTGGATTCTAAAACACATTTATGTTCCAATCATATTTTATTGCTTTTGAAAGTTACAAGGCACTGGCGGGCATTCCCACCAGAAAGGAAAAACAATGACAAGAACAGTAGGATGTTTCCATGAGCCATTCTATCAAATACCTCAATTCAATCGCGCATGTTCGGTACCCCTAGTCCACCCTGTTGGGGTTTCACCTACAAATTTTTATGAAGCCTCGGATTCTTCCTCTCCAAGCTGAAGCCAACACAAGGTGCCTGCAGCTCGGTTAATTCTTGGTTTCCGAGTGTAAGTGAGAGATTTTAAGACACCAATGATTTTAGGGAGGATACTCATTTTAAAAGGATGTAATTCCACTTAACCAAGAGGGAGCATGTGTGCACCATGACATCATTAGAGAGTTAGTAGTTTTATAAATGAATTTTAAATTACTCCTGGCACATTCATAAGGGTTAGGTGTGAGATAAATTCCCAGGTAAGCCCCAAGGGGTACAAATGGAAACAGGTATCTTTCAGTAGAAGGTCAGTCGGGATTTGCCCACCTGAAAGCACAAGGCACACAGATAGGGTTAGATTTAATTTTGAGCCCTGCCACCGAGTGGCATTCATCTAGCAATTCCTTAAGTTCTTGTAGGGAGCGCTGAGGTGTTGTGAGCAAGAGCAAAATGTCATCAGTGAAGGCAGAAACTTTGCAAGTGGCGCCTCTAAACAGCATACCCTGAATTGCCTCAGATTGTCAGATCTTTTGAAACAAAGCCTCTAGATATAGGGCAAAGAGAAGGGGAGATAAGGAGCAGCCCTGCCGTGTGCCTCCATTTATTGCTATGCTAGGCATGCACCAACCCTTAATCTGCACTCGGACACATGGTGATGTATAGAACATAGTCAAACAATGAATGCGTGTCATTTCTGTTGATCCACCAATACCACAATGATGTCAAAGGAATCTTACGATGTCAAAAAAGGCATCCTTTATAGGACGCGCAGGCTCTCACGCGCCAAAGTGGCATGCTTGAATATCGGGCTGGGCGTGACCTCCACAGTCCATGGGAGTGGGTATGAGAATGTGCGACAGTTCTCCGGGAACTCGTTTATCTGAGAAAACAATTGGTTGATCAACGGAATGGCATATCTTAATTGTTTATGACTGGTCAGTGTGGAGAAGATGTGTGCCGGACCGCCCAATTTCCTCTCCATCCCCCTCATGCATTTGTGGATCTATTTAACGCATTTTCCTAACTGCAGAAGAGACCTCCTTAACCTGTCCTACAAAGCGTTACCCTCAACAAGTCCCAGTCCACCCTGTTGAATGCTTTTCAGCATCTCTGTGTAGCGATATTGATCAGATGGAAAGCACATTTAGTGTTATCAGAAGTGATGCGCGCTAGTATAAACCCAACTTGATCTGTTTGTATCAAGCAAAGCAGCACAGTCTCCATACGGTTTGCCAAGATCTTCGTGCAGATCAATGTTCAGTAAGTAGATTGGTCTGTGCGATGAACACTTGAGGTTTTTAATTGGTTTTAGGATTACTGCAATAGAAGACTCAGACTTTTCTTGAGATGTTTACCACAGGGGTGAGAAGGTGTTGTAGAGGGCGCATAACACTGGCGCTGGTGTTAGAAGCGTTTGTAGAATGAATCAGTGTAGCCATTGGGGCCCGAGATTCCCCCAGAATAAGATGTTCAGTTACCATAAGATCTTCAGCTACCGTGATGGGTTTGTCTAGAGTTTGGTCCTCCAAGTGTTGGGGAGCAGGGGGGGGGGGGGGGGGGGGGGGAGAGGGGGAGAGAGACCATGTGTCGGTAATTCGGTGCCAGTGGTGAGTCCATGTGAGTGCTTATACACAAGGATTCATAGAAGGCAATGAAGGCCGATTTTTTCGCTTCCGCAGACATCTGAATAGTCCGAGTTGTCTTTAATTTCTGCTGTTACCTGCTCTGTTCTGTTCCCCCTCATTTTATCAGCGAGTAGTGAACCTGCTTTATTCCCCCTTCACAATATCAAGCCCCAGTTTGTGCAAGAACGTAGTTCGCCTTTTCGTACTCCAATGTGCGCACCTGGTCTCTTACAGTGTGGTGTGGCTCACATGCATTCTCCAATTTAGATGAGACTCTTTAAGTTGACATCTGTTAACGCTCGAATGTGTTCTATGTGTGAGAGGCACTGGTGCCCTGCAATCGGTACAGTTAGTTTCAGGGTAGCACTTGTAGAACAGAATGTCATTGTTTTCTTTTCATGCTCGCATGGAGACGCTTTAGCTGGACGAAACCAAACGTTTTATTATACAGCTTCCCTGCGAAGGCTCTTTGAGAGAAGCATGTCCATGCTGGGAAATATCATGGAACCGCTGCTGACTGTGACTGAGATGCAGGCTTGCGGACTACGACCTCCATTCTGCTAAGGGAGAGGAACAATGCACTGAGACCGGCTTCTTGACGCCTAAGAACAAGGTATGAGGGGGTTAGGCTATCCCAACTGATCAGGCAGAATAATGCTAGCGCTATGCTCTCTCGGTATAGTTCAGGCACAGATAGGAGTGAGTAGGGAAACATTGGCAACAATTAACATGGTGGAATTGCTCACCCTATTTAACACTCTAACAATGCTGATTACAGTAACATGTCTCATCTTTCTAATAATTGCAGCTCATGTTTTTTTGCAAGATTAAGAGCTTTCAAATAAATGTTTGAAAATGCATTGTTGTAGATCTCTTGTGTTTACCTTGAGTGTGCAAGACTGACCCAAATGAAAGGGTTAGATCCGTTTCCACAGATTACTTGGGAATCCGTGTCATGTTCAAGGTTACCTTGTTTGGTTTAGAGGTTAGATGTGGTACTTTGAGCTAGTTGGAAAACCTATCAACACTCACTGATGGTATATGTGGAATAGGTCTCTATACTATGAAGTTCATGTTGGTTTAATACACAGTCCTGCTATATTTGTAGAAACCGTATAACACAGATGCCAGCTGTCTACCTAGTTGATTGGATGGGTGAGCTTTTTGTTGTTGTTCCAAAGATAGCAGTTCAAAAGGCAGGTTTAAAAGGGCTAGTTCCCTCAGGTATCCCAAACGGCAGGCCTCCTGGATAAATCTTCCTCAGAGAGCCATTTTTACAGCGTGTCGAATAGTTTTTGGGTCAAGTTTTCACTTATTGTTAAGCTGCAGGAATGTGTCGATGGCCTACCTAATTTCATGAATCACCACCTGGTCCCTCAGTAAGGAGTCATTCACTCTTCAGGTCTTAGGTGGGTACCCCTGACTCCGAAAGCCAAGCAAGCTCTAATAAAACTGGCCCATGATCAGAAATTATCTGGGGAAGTTGTTCCACCTCCTGCACATGAGGTCAGCCGATGGCCTAACAGGATGTAGTCAATCTTTGCGTACGTCTGGTGGGCGGCAGAAAAACAGGAGTATTCTACTGAAAGCGAAGGTTTGTGGCATCATCTACCAAATCTAGGAAATGGAAAAGAGATTGTGATGCGGGAGTGAGTGTAGGTGTGCCCCTGACCGCTGATTTATCTTATGTGTGGTGCATCACACAGTTGAAGTCCGCCCCCATTATTGCAGGAGATTTAGAGAGTCTGACTATATCTTGAATAGTAGGCGTAATGTATTTATCCTGGGCAACACTAGGAGTGTAGATAGATGCTACAGTGATCAGGGCTCTGTTGCCAGTGCCTGCCACCATTATCCACCTGCCCGGTTTATCGGCTGTCACCTTAAGCTTGCTGAATCAGACAGCATCTCTTTTCAAGACAGCCGCACCATCCAACTTACTAAGGGCTGAAGCATGATATTGGACCAGGAAGAATGGAGAATGCCGCTCTTCCTGCTTTAACAGGTGTCTTCTGTAAAAGGAAAATATCAGTCATGGAGCGCTGCAGTTCTGCCAGCAGACCGAAGCATTTGGTAGGGGTTATTCAGACCCTGAACATAATACGTGAGGACTTAAACTGTCGAATGAGGTGACATTTTTTGTGAAAAGGTAGCAAAGCGTATAAGCGCCACAATCTGTGAGCACATAGTGCGACCCAAGTGCAATCATGTACATGTCCTGTGAGACTATGTGACCCGTTACTCCCCCAAACCTCAAACACCCCAACAATAAACATCAAATAAATATTAACTAAGAGGGTACTATATACAGCAGTGACTCCAAAGCCCCATGGGCGAGGGATATCCATTCCACTGTGTTGGCACCTTTGTCGCAGTCTCCACACAGGCAGTAGAGAATAAAAAGGAAAAAGGGGGTGGGGAGAAAATGTCATTGTCTACGTCCCAACCAGTGAGTGTGGAATAAGTTGAATGGCTTTTTCACAGGCAAGCCTAGACTGGAGGATTATGCACAACTAACAAAATCACTTATGTATGTTACGGAGACCGAGCCTCCCTACCCCATTTGAGCTTGTTGGAGATGAGTTTGGGAACCCTCTCTGCTGTGACTATTTCTTCGGTGGTTTCTCTAGTGGGTGACCTCGGTCCAACAGCCTCTGTTCCTCTGTTTTCTCTTGGCAGGTTGTGACGTCAGTTCAGAGTCATCAGCTGAGAGACCCACTATTTTTCGTATTTCTTCTAATGACACCAGGGAGAGCAGCAGACCCTCACACTTAAGAAACAAAAACAAAAAAAGAAGTCCGAACAGGTGACTCCATCTTCAGTGTAGGTCTTTGGAGCACAGATAATCAAGGACTGGCTCGAAAAATGTACGTTTAGCCAACATAACTAGGGATAGAACTTGGAAAGTTAGTCAAGCCATTAAAGGAGATGGGGCCTCCATTACGGGGCCCGCGTCATCACTGTTTCTTTGTCCTCATAAAAAAAATAAGACTCTGGTTACAACATCTGGAGGGCATCCTGAGGGCTACCCTGCTGGAAGACTCCGTGCAGTCTGTCGAGGTGCATCTGGGGGTTCGCGGTAGTTTCCAGCACAGCCTCAAATACACTTTTCAAAACACATTTAAATATGTAATTGTAGTAATAGAAGTGACGAGACCAGAGGAAGTTCAACTGTCACTTTATTCAAGTCATCTGCTCTCTGACATGAGCAGGTTGTCAACATTCTAAGGAGAGCTTCGGGAGATACCAAGGTAAGAGGGATGGAGGGGGTGGACGGAAGGTACCAAGGAGGGGAGGAAAAGGGGAAGATACAACACATCTCCTTACCCAACATAACCGAAGAACATGGAGGGAGCAATTACCTAGCTACTCTATCTCCACTCCAAACTTGACCATCCTCCAATTCCACCACATTCTTCCCCCTCCCTTTGACGTTCTGAGAAGGGAAAAATGTACTCTGTCCCACTTTAACCCTAGTGGGTTTCTTTATCAGCACAGCATCATTGGCCAAAGGTTCCAACTCCTTCACCCCATGTTTCTTATCGTACCAGCCTTTGTAGCGGGATTGATGTTGCTGCACCTTAATCTGACTTTCAGACCTGTCATAGACAACCTTCTTACCCCCTTCTAGCCAGAGAGGGTTTAACTTAGTGCCTGGTTCTCTCCCTCTTAACATTACAAAGGGAGAGATTCCTGTTACAAGGTTGGGTGCAGTGTGGTAGGCCCACAAACAGTCTTTAAGCGAATCATTCACGTTGAATCCGTTAGACGTTGCCAGTTGTATATGTTCCTTAATCATACGGTTCATCCTTTCTACTAAGCCATTGGCCTTAGGGCAGTAGAGGGCCGTTTTCTCATGCTTGATGTTGTGTTCCTTTAGGAAGGTCACCATTTCATCTGATGTAAACTGCACCCCATTGTCAGTTACTAAAGTAGATGGAATACCTTCAAATGAGAATACAGATTCCAAAAATGCCACAAGGTTCTTGGTAGTGGTGGAAGGGGTGAACTTGACATTGACCCAATGGGAGGTGTAGTCCACCAACACAAACATGAACCTTCTCAGTGGACCTAGTGCATCCATGGGGCCAATAATGTCCATGGCCAACTTGGTCCATGGAACAACAGGTACCTCCACCGGCGAAAGGGGAACCTTACGTAAGGACTTGGATTTATCACTCTTAGCACAGCTAAAACAGTCTTTTACCTTTAACTCCACCCTAGAGTCCATCCTTGGGAACCAAAAGTTGTTCCTTACTTTGCTTTTGGTGATACTTCTTCCCAAATGGCCTTCATGGGCAAGGTCTACTATTCTGTCTCTCAAGGTCTCGGGTGGCACAACCTTAGCATTGCGGTAGATTCTGTCCTCCTGAATGGTAAGCTCATTCCTGACTTCCCAGAATTCCTTCAACTCTTCTGCCACATCCCCACATTTATCTGGCCACCCCTTTATGATTAAATTCTTTAGTGCCTCCATTATAGGATCTTTGCTCATTTCGTTATTCCATTCTTCTTTTGAAAAGGAAGGCAGATGAATCGCGAGAATGGGGGAATCCAAAAGGTCTTCCTCGGTGTTTGTTTCTACCGGGGACCTGGATAAATAGTCTGCTAGGACATTGTCCTTCCCCGGCAAGTATTCAATTCTGAAACTGAATTTCTCCAGCCCCAAGACCCATTTTGCTATCCTGGGTGATTCACAGAGGGATTTCTTGGCTGAAAAAATGTGTGTTAGGGGTTTGTGGTCCGTGCGGACTGTAAATTTACTGCCCCACAAGAAAAATTTGAAATGGTTGATGGCCCAGTAGCAGGCCAACGCCTCCCTCTCAATTACGGAGTAGTTCCGTTCAGGTGGACTCAAAGTACGGGAGGCGAAGGCAATGATAGTCTCCTCACCTTCCCCTTTTTGAGATAGGGTGGCTCCAAGCCCTTTGTTGGATGCATCCGTGCATAGGATGGTTCTCTTCCTATGGTCAAACGGTCCCAATGCACGTGAACCCACAATCTCCTTTTTTAGGGCATTTACAGAGTGAGAATGTATCTCTTTCCATATGAATTCACTCTTTTTCTTTAATAGTTCTCGCAGGGGCTCGCATTTTTCTGAAAACTTTGGTATGAACTTGGCCATATACTCCACCAACCCTAAAAAGGATTTGAGCTCCTCCTTGTTAGAGAGAAGAGTAGCGTTTTCCACTGCTTGAACTAAGCTCATCTTGGGTTTTATCCCTTCAAAGGAAAGATTGTGTCCCAGATAGTCTACCTCCATGACTTTGATCCTGCATTTTTCCTTTTTAACCGATAAGCCTGCATTAGATAACCTGGAACATACTTTTCTGAAAATGAGGTCATGCTCCTCCCCATCGGCACCATAGACTAGAACATCGTCTTGAAAACACATGCAGTTAGGGATGTCCTCCAATACCTTTTGCATCATTTTTTGGAAGACGGCAGCCGCCGATGCCAGGCCAAAAGGCATCCTTAGGAACATATAGGTGCCAAATGGTGTTGCAAATGCAGTAAGAGGTCTAGACTCAGGGTGAAGGTCTACTTGGTAATATGCCATTGAAAGGTCTATGACTGAAAAGAACTTGGCCTTCCCCATGGTACTCAACATTTCATTGATGTTGGGAAGCGGGAACCGTTCGACCCAGATGTTTTCGTTGAGACTGCGTAAGTCGATGCAAAGGCGAATGCCCTGACCATTGGCCTTAGATGCTATCACAATTGGGGATACCCACTCTGAAGCGTCAATGGGTATAATGACTCCAAGTTGGCAGAGTTTATCGAGTTCTTCTTTGAGAGGCTGTCTTAACAGTAAGGGAACTTGGCGAGTCTTATGTACCACAGGTTTCGCCCCCTGTCTGATCTTTATTTTATGCTGAAAATGTTACAAAATCCCCAGCTCATTGGAGAATAGGTGGGGGAATTCGTCACATAGGGGTGATTCCCCCGTGGCGCCATTGACTACGTTGACTTGTTCCTTACCATTAGGATCTAGGATTACCCCCAGTTCTCTCTGGTGACGCCACCCAAGGAGGTTGGAACCCGAGCTGACCAGGTAGATCTTGCCTACCGTGGATCTCCCTTTGAAATTTATTTCAGTCTCCACCATGCCTACCAATGGAATGGGGTCTTTGGTGTACCCCTGGGGTGTGATGTCAGGTTTGGAGATTTGCATACCTGAATCCCCTTTGATTTTCCTGTAATCTTCCATGTTTAGTAGGGTGAATGGAGAGCATGAGTCTGCGAACATTTCAATACATGTATCGTTGATTGTAATGCTGCATTTTGGGTATTCAAAGGGAATACTGCCACACGTACTTTTTACTTGGAATGTAAATCTTGGCTGCTCAATGTTGGTTTCATTGACAGCTTTAACTTGGGTGCTGTCACTGTCCCTGCACACTCTGGCTAAATGTCCTCTTCTATTACATTTCTTACAGTGGGCATTGCGAGCTGTGCAAATGGGATTGTTGGCCAAATGATTGCTGCTCCCACATCTGTAGCATTTGAGGTCCAAGTGATCTTTTTGAGACTTACTGTATGACTCACCCTTACTCCTGACTTTGGAGATATTCTTATTGGAAGGTTCTGCCTGAACTGCCGCAACCACATCTTCTGATACCTTTATTTGTCTCATGCACTTTGCCGTATGTTCAATAGACTGGGCAATAGACACCGCTTCCTCCAACGACGGGTTTTTGGATAACAACTTCTCTTGGATTTTACTGTTGCTTGTGCACCTGACTAACTGGTCACGTATCAAGGAGTCATTGAGCTCCCCAAAATCACACCTTTGGGTAAGACCTCTCAAATTGGCAATGTAGTTTTTTACCGATTCGTTCTTCCCTTGTACTCTACTGAAAAACTTATGACGTTCCAGAACTACATTTATTTTGTCCCCAAAATGATTACCTAATTTTAGCATGGTAACCTCATACACATCAAGGTCCTCTTCTTCCTCCAACTCCGGTTCTGGGAGAGTCTCATATACCTTGCGACCATGTACCCCCATGTTGTGAAGGAGAATATGCTGTTTCCGTAATGCAGAAAATCTCTCCCCCCCCATAGCTATCAAATATGACTCAAACAGCTTTGTCCATTCCTTCCAATGGATGTCAGGGTCGCCACATTCATTGAGAAATGAGGGTGGTTGACATATTCCCGGGGTACCCATAATGAAGAGTATTAGCCCCCCCCCAACGCAAAAGGAGGTGAACTAAGGGAGAGAATCTGGTAAGGTGCCTGGGAGGTTGGTAGTCCCCAAAAGTTCAATTCAGCTTACTAGGACCAGGAACCTCTATAACGTAGAAAGGCTGTAACCTTGAAATCCTGGGTATACGCAAACACTCCGCCCCAAGTACAGTTCCCACGAAGCACAGTAATGCCCTACAAGGCTGGAGCACCTACAGGGCAGACGCAAAGTACTGTAAGAATGACGCCGAGTACAACACCAATAGGCCCATGAGGAAGAAGTCACAGTATGCCCTAATTGAGCAGGGGTTAACGTGAGGTAAAAGTCAACCAGGTGGCCACTGTCCCTGATAGCTGCCTCTACTTGGCTGGATTTAACCCCAAAAACGAACTCGCTGGAACCACCACTTGACGTACCTCAGTGATCCAGTCGTTTGATGTTGCTGTCGATCATGCCTTCCCCAGAAGCGAGCGACAGGACCCAGCGGAACCTACTGCTTCCCGCCCTCTTGTGGGCGTGAGGAGGCGCGTCACTTTCAACCCCCCCCCCCGTCAGCTGAGGGAGCGCAGGAGACTTCAAGGAGCTGACGCGGAGGAATTTCCAAGAATCCTGACGAAATGGCAAGGGGCGGCAGGACCCAGCAGAGCACTTCTGCTTCCCGCCTACTTGTGGGCGTGATGAGGCGCGTCGACCACCAGTCCCTCGTCAGCTGAGGGAGCGCTGGAATCCACCAAGAAACAGCTGCGTGATGTGGCCAAAAGAGGTGCCCCACAGAAGGCTTGTGCCGCTGGAGTGCCGGGATCGCCTTCTGCCAGCCACAAGGAACTTCACCTACACCACAAACCTCGCTGAGGAGGACGTCCAACAACCGGCACTCGCGCCGAGCCCCCGGAACACCAGCGCAACGCCTAAGTTCCGACTGCCAGTAAACGAGGAACTCCAATTCCTCACAGACCTCGATGAAGAGAATCCAACCAACCGGCTCGCGCCGAGCCCCCGGAACACCAACGATGCGCCTCCGATGATCAGTAGAGACGAGGACACGCTGAGGGAAACCCTTCACAGGCGCCAAACAGCTGCAGCCGTCGTGGTACGAGGAGTACCTCCACAGAAAGGAGTCGTCATGCAGCCACAGACCTCGCTGGAGAGGAGTTCTGACAACCAGCTCACTTTGCGCAGAGCCCCCGGAACACCAGCGGTGCCCTCAGATGGCGGTAGAGGCGATGACACTCGCGTCACTGACGAGGGAACCCTTCACAGGCGCCAACCGACTACAGTCTTAGTAGGTACAAGGAGTATCTTCTCACACAGATAGTCGGAACAGCCACAGCAACTCGCCTGAGTCGCTGGCACAGCAACGCCAGCACGTAGGCTGTCTTCCTTGAACCCTAGAATATGCGGAGTCCAGGAGGTCACACGCAGTTTGAGAGCGTAATCATAAAAGGGGAAATGACTTGTCCTGCCCCCCTCGCAGGATCGTCGCCAGTGTAGTAATAAAAGTGACGAGACCAGAGGAAGTTCAACTGTCACTTTATTCAAGTCATCTGCTCTCTGACATGAGCAGGTTGTCAACATTCTAAGGAGAGCTTCGGGAGATACCAAGGTAAGAGGGATGGAGGGGGTGGACGGAAGGTACCAAGGAGGGGAGGAAAAGGGGAAGATACAACAGTAATATTTCGGTTTTTGAAAATAGTATTGTAACTAATATAGGCGGATACAGACTGTCTTTTAAACCAGTACTATTATGAACACACAGAAAACAGCCATCATAAAGTGCATTTAATTGAACCACTATATCAAACAAAAGGTTATCTGGGTGTAGGGCCATCAACCCAGGGATTGGCTATGCTATATAGGTGTAGAGGTCAATCCCTGTTTCTGTAATGCCTTCTTTAGTAATGCTCTTCATAATTGTATTGGTGGTTTTTAAAACTGGTTTTTGATATTTGTTTTTATCTATTTCTTAAACAACATTTATTGTAACATTTTGAGGTCTGCTTTTTAACTGGTGTGCATATATAATGATTTGTTGCACTTTTATGTTTTTTATTTCTGAAGCCGAATAAAGTTTATATTGATTGGCTATGCAAAGGGACCCCCTACTATTCACCATCTGTCTGTCATCTAGAATTTTCTGCAGGATTTAAATAAAAATGAAGATGAACCCTCACTTACCAACTTAAGCGACTTGCTTTATTGTCATGTTGTCTCAGTCAGCCAATTTGTTAGGGGGCCCGATGGGCTTCCAGGATTGCTTTTAGTGGAAGTGGATGTGTCTTGATGGGTTTTGAGAGGAGGGGTCCTGAAAGAAATTATTAAAAGTCCTTTTCGATCAACTGGTGATTGCATTTTATTGAGGAATACTAAAAGTAAAAAGAAAGTGGGGATAAATGATGTTCTCATATACCGCTGGTCGACATGTTACAGCCGAAGGATTTGGCCCCCTGACGGGTCCAGAGATTCTGCAAGATCAGGACCCCTAATTACTGAAGCCATTCATGCAAATCTGCACATTCGTGCATAGTACATGTAATACTCGCTGTATTCGTTGAGATTCTCTGGAGAGTTCCTCGCTGGTATTAACTGGTAGGCTTCATGAAGGATGAGACAACAGTAGTCCCTTGTAGTGACACAGTCAAGGGGAAAGGTCATCAGTGGACCTTCTATATGTGTCTCCTCCAAATAGTGATTGAAACACACCATTCCAAAAGCATTACAAAACAGAAAGAACAAACAAGTGCAGAATGGTGCTCCACTGAAAAAGCTTGAACACAAGAGAACTTCTGAGACTGTAAGGATTCAAGAGGCTGCACGGGCCTAGAGGATCAATTGAATAAGTTAAGACCCTTCACTAACGTTGTTTCTGGTGGATACTATCTCTAACCCCAGATTACTCACCGTGTGAATATCTTCAGGCGCCAGACTGGTACGGAAAATGTTTTAGCATAACCCATGTATGCCGGTAGGTGGCTTCGTGAGTCTTCATATCGACTCCACTCTGCCTCGGAACTGACGACTTGTGCTACATATAGGCACCACCCTTGTGTGCTGATGTCAATTTCTTTCTAAATATTGTCAGCGACCTCGGACGTGGAGCGCAGTAGTAATCAATTAGGCTAGTATGTAGATCTCTAATATTAGGGCCCTTTTCGATGGAAAAGTATTCATTCCACAAAACAGGGAAGTGGGATGGTGAGGAAGAATCTGCGGTTATCCACCAGGAAGAGTAATTCTGATGGTAAGTAATATTTTCTTCCGATGGATACTATTAACTGTAGATACCTCACCTTGTGAACAGATACCAAAGAAGTACTTATCAATATGGTGTGTCTGCGTAATGGCTCAGACCAAAATGTCTTGCACTACCAAACAGCCAAGATCCCCCTCTCATACTTGGCTGTCGAGACAGTGGTGCTTGGTAAACATGTGCACTGATTTCCCACATGTCTGCCGCACAGCTGTCCAGTTCAAGTACTCCTCGTGCCAGCCTGTTGGTAGAAGCCTTGGCACTGGTGGAATGGGCCCTCAACTCCTCCGGAGGCTGCTTCACTGCCATCACTTAGCAGATTTCAATACAGAGGACTATCCATCTGGATGAGGTCACTCACATCTGTATTTTTTCCACATAAGAGATTGATGGCATTGCACTTTCCTGTAGAGTGATGAATAGGTGCAAAAATGTATAAAGAACCTCCCACTCGACCAACAATTATTTTCTCAGTGGCTAAATATAGCTCATGCGGGCAATCCCTTTGTTGTAGATATGACTTAGTACCACGTTAATTCATTAATTCAAATATTTTATTTTTGTTTTTAATCTTCTTTGATAATTTGATTGCACTAGTTGTAAACCATTTTTTTCATTAGTGTTTTTTGTCATTTAAAAACCATAAACTTTCTGTGTTCTTTTACACAGTGCAAATCCAACATAATTCAGCAAAAAAAATACATTTTCAAAAAACATGCAGGTAAAGCATACTTGTGCAATATTGAACATACAAATTGTCATATTTAAGTGTATCCCGTTCCATCATCACAAGTGAACTAACCTCACATACAGTCTTCACATCCCAATCATACCCATTCACACATCGCATTCATGATATTCCAGCTTGAACGGCTTGCACAAGATAACTCGTGGTGAGATTCCTTCTTTGTTTTCCACGGTTATGGCGCCAGCTGGAAAGTGATCAGGTCGACGCACGTTTCAGTGGATTATTAAACTTGAGTTCACCTTCATGAGGACCGCTCAATTTCATTAAATTAATGCAGCGGAGATGGAAGGGGAATCTAAAAGTACAAAGGGATCAAAGTCAATTTCTTTTAGATAGTAAATAGCAGCTACTGCTCTATTGGAAAGGTAATTCAAGGTATAGAGAAAAACAAAATCATGCTGAGCATGCCAACACCCTGTGCAAAATGAAAAAAGGCAAAAAGTTTGAAAGGGTAGCAGTACTAAGGTTTCAGATATACACTTACTTATGTAAGTTTTGATTGTCTTGTAATGTCCTGCCAACGCAGAGTTTATACTGTGAGAACACCTTATACCCCACTTTATAGTCTGTAACATATAGGCGTGTGGCTATAATAATATGACTAACCAGTAGGGTAGAATATAGTCGATTTAGTTTAGCCAAGGCGGGACCAGATGTTCAATGTGGGCAACTCTGGGGTTATTTTCAATTTTTGAGTGTGTTCACATAAGTTGTATGAGTTCTAACTGGAATATTTTCTATAACAACATAAGAAGTTACCCTTTAATTCATTATTTCTGACATATTTTTTGGAGGTCCCGATCTATTATTTTTTTTACCTTCTAAGATGTCACCACTCTTGTAATAGTGAGGCTCCCTATTTTTTGGGTACTGCCCACTCTAGAATTAATGGGCCATTATTTCAATTTGTAGCTGCTGTGGTAAATCCGGTTTTATCTCTCCTCTTTGCACTGATTAAAAAGAAAGAGTAAGAGGACATGTGTATTAAGGTTCTACATAAAAGTCATGCTCCGTTGCGGTCATGCTACCCCCGATTTGCTCCTGGAATTTAGGCATTGCTACTCTTTTATGCAGCAATTTTAAATTGAATATGGCACGTATTCGATGACGAGACACCTGAAACATAGGGCCTCACAATTATATAAACTTACAATACGCTGAACACGTCCATGCTCACCCAGCTCATAAAGTTGCTCCCAGAGTCCCACACGTGATTGCATGGACCGGAAACTAAGATCTCTACCCTCGGGGGAAACTTAAGCACACATGGCCCCCGGCCGTAATGAGGTCCTCAAATAATGTTGCCTCTTTATAGATCTAAAAACACACGTGCTTCGATGTTTAGTCAAGCTGTATCACCATTTCGCAAACCTAAAAAGCTCGTCAGAACGCCGCAACTTCGTTAGGAACTGTGCACGAGCCACACGCCTAGGAGGCTACTGATGTCATTTCTCGGGTCACAGCGAGCAACTGGCTAACGGGTAAATCGAAGCAGAATGGCTCGAGCGTATTGCAGGTCTCATATTCTTTTTATTAATCCTTTATTCTAAAGGTGCTGTACTTACTCTCGTAGACTTGGTGCAAAGTGCAAACGTGAACTGAGGGATGAGCTGTGAGACAGCCACCCTAACTTTGCAAACTAGACAATTCTGTGGAACTTAACTGAAAGAAAACGAAGTATGCGTCTATATACCTTGATGGTGATCTTCATGATTTCTTGATTTCCGTGTGGCTCCCGGCCCGCCTGCTCGAACAAAAGAGACCGGCGCCATTATGCATCTGTTGGAATCACCTGACGTGTTACGTCATCGTAATGTGGGTTCTATAACCAGATTCTCACCGGCGCCATCTTTGTCTGGCTGCAACTTTATGGCTCTGTCTCACTATTGCTTAAATTGAACTATTATATCGTTCCCATTACCGAGCTGAAGAAATGAGACGATGTTATATGGTTAATTTTCTCAATTTCCTCTGTCGACTGAGACATGAATTAATCAGAACCTTCTTTTTATACTGGCAGCATACTAATGTTATGAAATAACTCGGAATGGCCATCATAGTATGCTCACTGTAGTGTCCTGCGAGACGCGTTCTAGTGCCCCGCAGGAAGCTGTACTTCCAGCCACTCCCTTGAGGGCTGGTCACACTGCACCCCACACCCATCCATCACGGGTGTCACGAGTGACGTGGCCCCGCTAATAAAATGGCCCGGGTGCACGTGCTCGAGGCCAGTTACTACACTACATCCCCAGGTGTCCGTGTCTGTCATTGCTTGTCATGTGGGCCTGAGGCCCGACACCACATTGGCGACGAGCGGGGTCGATCTCTGCGTGTGAACTGTCGTCCACCTGTCTTGTCATGGGGGAGTAACGGCCAGAGCATAAGCCACCCAGCACCTGCTGCCAACACGACAGCAACAGATTCCGGCAGGGCACATTCTCATCCAGGGGATACTCATCAAAGTCATAATCTATGAATAATCCCCGCCCATGTGCGGGATCCCGGAGCATATAGAAAATACATATATATAAATATATATATATATACATATGTGAAAACATATAAATGCAGCCTAATAATGTTCAAAACATGGCAATGCTGTAAATTACATATTTTTGCATAGTAGTGCCCCCGTAACCCGTAAGGAAAAAAGGAAGCATCAGGCAAATTATAACACAGCACTGCTTTATTGCCATAAAGCAACATGTAATTGTAGGCATTCGCCAGTAGGCTGCAGTAGAGTATCAAGAATCCAAGAAAACTGACACCTTGCCTTTAAGGCATTAGAGTAGGGGGACCGTGCCTTTAAGGCCTGCCCGTGACCCCCTGCTCCCATGATGCACTACAGGTGACAGTTGGGCCAGTTCTTTTTTCCGGCTCCTTCTGTGAGGATCCTGGAGCTTGAGCTCTTCAGTTTTTTGACTGAAATTTTGAATTACAGCTTTTTCTAGCTTTTTTCGACGTTTTCTGGCTTATAAGGGCTAATTCTGCTGGTTCCAGTGAATTTTCCAATTTTTTTCCAGTCAGAATGTCTCCTTTATTTAGGAAATGCCCTTCTTGTGGTAATAAAATGGCACTGTTGGATCCACACTCGGTGTGTATTGTGTGTTTACCATCAAAACACGATCCTGACCAGTGTCCCCACTGCCAGAAGTTCTCAAAGCGCACTCTGAGGGACAGAGAGCGCATTAAACTGCATGCAAGACTGGAGAAGGAACGAAGCCGTCGTGAAGGCGAGCATTCCTCATCAAGACCACCTTCTTCAGCTACGCAAGTACAGAAACGGCGACATACCAGCTCCCCGGGCTCCAAGAAGACCAGGAGTCCAAGAGGTTCGCCGTCGACGTCGAGGATGCCGGCGAAGAGGCAGAGAACTTCGGCGTCAAGGGATTCATCCCACCATCAAGAGTCTCCGCCGCGCAAAAGTAAGTCGGCGTCGAGAGGCGGCCCTTCGGGCTCGAAGGCTGCTAGTCTGGTGACATCTGAACTGTCTCCGTCGACGTCGAGGCTTCCGTCGACGTCGAGACACTCTCCGCCACCCTCGAGGGGGTCGACGTCGAGAGATGCGGCGACGTACATTCCGCCGCGAGTGGGCCGGTCGCCGTCGATGGTTACCCCCACTCGGCGACATAGAAGGTCGACGTCGAGAGGAACATCGACGTCAAGAAGTCGACGTCGAGAGAGGTCGCCGTCAAGATCACCACGTCGACGTCGAGAGAGGTCGACGTCGAAGGTGCCCAGTCGACGTCGAGAGAGGTCGACGTCGAAGTCGCCCGGTCGACGTCGAGAGAGGTCGACGTCGAAGTCGCCCAGTCGACGGCGAGAGAGGTCGACGTCGAAGTCGCCCAGTCGACGGCGAGAGAGGTCGACGTCGAAGACACGGCCGACGTCGAGGTCATCTAGCCGACGTCAGGTGCCAGAGAAGAGGAGATCGACATCGAGGTCTCCACGACCGGCGTCGAGACCAGAACGGCATACCTCACACTTGCCGATGGTGACGCAGACGTCGTCGACGTCAAGGGATTCGACGTCGAGGGCGAAGGCTGGACCGCCCGCGGAGAGGTCCCCAGGAGAACAGTCATCATCTCCGGGACTGCACATCGTGCAAATATCTCCAGAAAGATCACCCGAGGCTCCAGAGCGGTTTGGACTGTCACCGCGCTGGTTACGAGATGTGGGCGCTGCCGCATGTCGGAGTCCGGGATCGGACTACTCCCGCATGTATTCCCCACCGCGCAGGAGTAAATCGCCTCCGAGGGATCCACGGCCAATTTCACCACGCCGGTCTCGTTCCAGGGACCGTCGCACCGCGCCAAAACGTCCAAGATCTCCGTCCAAGCGCAGATCAGGATCAAGGGCTCACCAAAGCGAACGCTCCCACAAGAGGCGACGCACCAGGTCGTCCACTGGGACTGCATCCACAAGATCCTCAGTCCGGGACTACTCCCCTACTTTTTCATCCACGCCTCCATCGCGAGTGTCCCCGGTGGATGACATTATAACGTTCTCGGACGTCCTGGGTAGAGGGGCGCAAAAGTTGAACATCGCACTGCACGCCCCTCAGGCACCCACTTCTGTGATCTTTGACACTTTACACCATCGGTCAGCTCCCAGACCTCTGCTCCCGTTGGTGCCAGGATTGTTAGAACCAGCGATGGCCACGTTCCTTACACCGGCTACAGCGGGCTCGGTCCCCTCGAGAATAGCAAAGAAGTACAAGGCTCCGGCCGAGGACCCTTTATTCTTGAGGGCGGACCCGCCAGCGGATTCGGTGATAGTGGCGGCGGCCATGAAGTCTCACTCAGCCTCAATATCTGCTTCTGTCCCCCCTGAGAAGGACAGCAAGCTTATGGACTCCTACGGCAGGAGAATGTGCAACACATCTGCCGCGCACATGAAGGTCGCTAGCGCTTCAGCCCTGCTAGGGAGGTATGATCGTTCCCTATGGGATTCCCTGGCCAGATTCGTGGAGAAATTGCCTAGGGAGGACAGGCAGGACTTCACGGAGATCCTACATGAAGGCGGACTGGTGGCCAACCAAGTAATAAGCGCAGCGGCGGATGCATCAGACCTAGCCGCGCATGGCTACTCCCATGGCATCTGCTCCCGCCGTTCGGCCTGGCTCAGATTAACAGCCCTCAAACCAGATGCGCAGAAAAGGATTCTTAACCTGCCGTTTAATGGATCATCGCTATTTGGAGCTCATGCGGACGACCAAATGAGCAAGATGAAAACGGAATTGGACACTGTAAAGGCTGTGGGACTGGAAAAACGCAAAGAGTTCCGCAAGCGCTTTCGCCAGGGCGACAAACGTGCCTTTCACCAGCGCGTTCAAACGCCCCAATGGTCCTCTCAAAACCAACAGAGGTCCCAGTTTCAGCAAAGGGGCCGGGGCAGAGGAAGAGGAAATGCTAAACAGCAGCAGTCCTCTAACAAGCAACCTCCCAAGCAGTGAAAACTTACTTCCTCCGCACTCGTTCGCCACTCCGGTGGGAGGAAGTGTTACCGCTCACCTGGCAGAGTGGAATACAATTACAAACGACAAATGGGTGCTGAGTATTGTAGAGCGTGGCTACTTGCTGAGGTTCAAATCTCCCCCTCCGCAGGTACCCCCACGGAAACAGCCACTCCCTCTCAGCCAGAACAAGCTTTTAAAGGACGAAGTTGCCACTCTCCTCTCCAAAAACGCCATAGAGGAAGTTCCAAACAGGCAGAGAAATCGGGGAGTGTACTCCCGGTATTTTCTTGTTCAGAAAAGAGGAGCGATCGGAGACTACAGACCCATCCTCGATCTCCGCCTACTCAACAGATTTCTCAGAAGGGAAAAATTCAGGATGCTAGCACTGCACCAGATCTTCCCACATCTACACCAAGGGGACTGGATGTGTGCCATCGATTTACAGGATGCATACTTCCACATTCCTGTCTCAGCGAAACATCGGAAGTTTCTCAGATTTCGCATCTTTCACCAACATTATCAATACAAGGTCCTGCCATTCGGCCTCAAGTCCGCGCCACGAACGTTCTCAAAGTGCATGGCGGTGGTGGCTGCATTTCTCCGCAAACGGAAGATATTCGTCTACCCATATCTAGACGACTGGCTCTTAAAAAGTTCCACCCCGGTTCAACTCCAGAGTCATCTCTCGTTCTGCCTAAACCTTCTACACTCGTTGGGCCTTCAGGTCAACTACCGGAAGTCGATCCTCAATCCAACTCAGCGGATCCACTACCTGGGCGCCTCTCTAGACTCCTCAAGCGCAAGCGTGTGTCCTTCGGAGGAGAGGTTATCCTCCATGCTGCAAAAAAGCCGCACGCTTCTCAGCACGGAATATCCCACAGCCAGACAAGTGTCATCTCTCCTGGGATCCATGGCCTCGTGCATCTACATCGTGCCCAACGCACGTCTGCACATGCGTCCTCTGCAACAAGACCTAGAGGATCAGTGGTCGCAGAGGACCGGCCGCTGGGAAGATCACATTACCCTTCATCAAGCCGCCAAAGATTCCATCCGGTGGTGGATGAAGCGCTCCCATCTGCTTCACGGCGTCCCATTCCATCAGGCGCCTCCGACACAGACGGTGGTCACAGACGCCTCCATGCAGGGCTGGGGGGCTCATATGGGCCGGCTTCAAGTACAAGGTCTCTGGTCCGCTACCGAGCAGAGCTATCACATCAACTTCTTGGAGCTACGAGCAGTCCATCTCGCTCTCAAGTCCCTGTACCCATCCCTGCAGACCGACTATGTTCAGGTTCAGACGGACAACACCACAACTATGTTCTATCTGAACAAGCAAGGAGGGACCAGATCACGGGTCCTGTCTCTGGAGGCCCAGTCAATCTGGAAATGGCTTCTGGCGAGAAACCTGACGATCGTCGCTGTTCACCTGCCAGGGACCCTGAACGTGCAGGCGGACGGCCTCAGCAGAGACTTCGTCGAAGCGCACGACTGGGTGCTCAACGAAGGCGTCGCTCAAGACATCTTCCGCTTGTGGGGCATACCAGACATCGATCTGTTCGCAGACGCGGACAACAAAAAATGCCCCGTCTTCGCCTCCAGGTTCCCTCAACGGGGGTCGCAGGGGAACGCGCTTTTGATCAGCTGGTCGAGGACATTGCTTTACGCTTTTCCTCCTCTCCCTCTCATCCCGGCTGTGATTCAGAAGTTCTACAGGGCCAGAACTCGGATGATCCTAATAGCACCGGAATGGCCCCGGCAGTGGTGGTACCCGGATCTACTCCAGCTGTCGGAGGTACCACAGAGGAGGTTGCCATGCCTGCCGAACTTGCTGACCAAGGACAAGGGGAGAGTGTTCCACCCCAATCTCCCCTCCCTCCGCTTGACGGCATGGCTCCTGAATTCATCCAGTACGGACATCTAGATCTTCCACCGGACTGTATGAGCATTCTTCGGGAGGCAAAGAGGCCCTCCACGAGGAAGTCGTATGGCTTTAAATGGAAAAGATTCTGCTTCTGGTGTAGAGATAACACCCTTGATCCGATCCGGGGTCAAGAACAGGTTATTCTCCCCTACTTACTGTACTTGGCGAAGTCTGGGTTAAAGTACTCTTCCATCAGAGTACACTTAGCTGCTATTACAGCCTATAGGAAGTCTCCTACCCAGACCTCATTCTTTCAGATGCCAGTGGTAAAGGATTTCTTAGAAGGGCTTAAGAAAGTTTACCCACCTGTGAGGTCTCCTTCCCCTTCCTGGGAACTGAACATCGTTCTCTCTAAACTGATGGGAGGTCCTTTTGAGCCGATTCATAAGGCCTCCTTGCAACATTTGACCTGGAAGGCTGCCTTCTTAGTAGCCATCACTTCGGCCCGTAGGGTTAGTGAAATTCAGGCCCTCTGCTGCAAGGAACCTTACACGGTGTTTCATGCTAATAGGGTGGTGCTCCGTACTCATCCGAGCTTCCTGCCCAAGGTGGTTTCGGACTTCCATATTAATCAGGTGATCACGTTGCCCACCTTCTTTCCTCAGCCGACCACACCCCCGGAGAGAGCTCTACACTCTCTTGACCTCCGGAGGGTTTTGAAATTCTATCTAGCTAAGACCCTTACTCTTAGAAAGTCAGACAGGCTCTTTGTTAACTATGGACCCACTAATACCGGGCTGGCTGCGGCCAAGAGATCTATCTCTAGATGGATTGTCTCTTGTATAGCTTTGGCTTACCAACTGTCCCACAAAGTTCTGCAGGGCAAACCTAGAGCACACTCTACTCGGGGGAAGGCTTCTACGGTAGCACTCCTTCGCAACGTTCCCATGTCTGAGATCTGTAAAGCGGCTACATGGCGCTCAGTCCATACTTTCACGCGCCATTATTGCCTAGATTCAGACGCACAGGCCGACGCCCAGGTGGGGCAGGCCTCTTTGAGGAACCTATTTGCATAACTGTAATGCAAGATGTGTCTTTTAATGTATGTTTTAACTGTTTTGTTGCTCGTCCGCGAGACTTTGGGTATGGGCTTGCTACTCTATTCATAGATTATGACTATTGATGAGTATCCCCTGGATGAGAAGGATTAGTTACTTACCTGTAATCCTAGTTCTCATCCAGGGGTATACTCATCAAAGTCATAAGCGACCCACCCACCTCCCCGGACGAGCAATGTTTTCTCTTTAAATAAGTGATGTATGGAAGGCAGATCTACTCAGGTGCGGAGGCACCGCCAAAAAGAACTGGCCCAACTGTCACCTGTAGTGCATCATGGGAGCAGGGGGTCACGGGCAGGCCTTAAAGGCACGGTCCCCCTACTCTAATGCCTTAAAGGCAAGGTGTCAGTTTTCTTGGATTCTTGATACTCTACTGCAGCCTACTGGCGAATGCCTACAATTACATGTTGCTTTATGGCAATAAAGCAGTGCTGTGTTATAATTTGCCTGATGCTTCCTTTTTTCCTTACGGGTTACGGGGGCACTACTATGCAAAAATATGTAATTTACAGCATTGCCATGTTTTGAACATTATTAGGCTGCATTTATATGTTTTCACATATGTATATATATATATATTTATATATATGTATTTTCTATATGCTCCGGGATCCCGCACATGGGCGGGGATTATTCATAGATTATGACTTTGATGAGTATACCCCTGGATGAGAACTAGGATTACAGGTAAGTAACTAATCCTTCCTGGCCACCCAGCGAGCCCGACGGCGTCCACCGGTAAGGCCCCTGCAGCGGTAGTGCTAACCTGTCCAGAAAGGGCGAGTGCAGCGGCTGCCACATGGCTCCCTCGATGTTGGAAGCGTGCCGCACCGACATTAAATGAGGCCCCTCTCCTGCATATGAGGCCCGTGTGGGTGAAGAGATGGCACCCGTCAGAGGACAGGCTGCACCGGTCGCACACTGTGAGAGGGGGCTGTGACAAGGCAGCGGAGCAAGCAGCGCCATTCTCTAAGGAAAAAGGAAGCACATAGAGTGAAGCGTCGCCTCCAGGCAACCCCACTACCCTGGTCTCACCCCCCTGCGTCCATGCAACCAGGATCAGATGACAGCGTATCAACCGATACCCACCGATGACACCTCCCCGGTAGGTGGGTCAAAAATGACACGGCGCCGCGATCCGGAGGGACGAGAGCGCTCTGCTTCACAACCTCCCTGCGGCTGCACACGTGAAGCAGGAGCGGCACCCCTAGCAGAGACTGCAGACCTTGTAGCCCGGCGTAAGGAAATAGCGCCCGGCCGCAGTGGAGGATAGGCCCATACTGGCATTCCGGTGCCTCATTGCAGTCCAGCATGAAACAGAGAGCGGGCCATCTGCAAGGCACTGCAAGAATCTACCGAACGGCTGCCTCCCCCAATATCTCCCTCTCTGTCTGCAACCCTCCAGCAGGCTGCCCACTACAGGAGGAAAAGAAAGGGAGCACCTACATTGCCACCAGCAGATCCCCGCACGAAGTACCGCCAAGCCCTCCTTCATGACATTCGCGGGGGCAGCTCAGCTGCAACCGGTGAAAGACTGCCAGCGCCCCGGTGAAAATAATCTGCGCCATCTAGTGGCCAAACGCAGCACCACAACAGGACCTCTACCATCAAGGGTGCCTGCAGGCTATCCGCCGCATGCTGTCAGTGGGAATCCCAGAAGACGACCACAGCACCTCCTGGTGGCCTCCCGAAAGCAACACGCTGAGGAATAGACATACTGCCCGGCCTGAGCAAATTGCCTGCAGGGCCCTCACAGCCCATTCTCCCTAGACTGTGGATACCGGCAGTACGGAAGGCCCAGCTGCACCAGCACGCTGCCTGTAGGGGCAGAGTCAGCAGAAAGGAACACTGACAGTGGTAGGAAGATAAAGGCTTGCGTCCCGCAGGACAATGAAGCGCGATGTCTGCCCAGAGCGATCTGCAGTCTAAGGCACAGCATGGAGGAGGGTGGCTGCAGTGCAACCTGAAGGCCAAGAGTACAACAGAACTCCCTTTTCATCGCAAGCCGGCAACACAGTGGTGCCCGAAACACTGAAAAGCCCTGCTAACTAAAGTAAACACAGTCACCAGGTCCAAGAGTGCACACCACCATTAGGAGAGAACACTGCCTGCTGAGAGACTGCACAGCAAGACGTGCCCTCAAAGAGGAATGCCCAGAGAGCAGCCCTCTGCACCCTGCAAGTGAGAGCAGCAAGGACAACTTCGAAGACAGCAAAGTCTCCAGGTAGCTGCCACACTCAAGAGCCCCCAAGGTGCCCCAAGCTGCACCAGCATCATATAGGCAAGAGCACTGCCTGCCACCTCTGCAAAGTATGGAGAGAGACTGACAAACCCCGCAAGCAGTTGCAAGAAACTCAGAGCTACACACGGAGAGCCACCACCAAGAGTGGACGACCAGCCAGAACAGCAACGTTTAAGGTCGCTCTCCCCGCTAACAGCTCAAGAGAAGCATGCGCAGCGCCACCTGCTGGTCCCACACAGCATCGCAACCCAGCCAGGCGAGGGAGCTGCGTGACACGGACCTTGCCCAGAACCAAGCCGTTTCACCGCATCAGACCCTCCAGTGGCCGTCCTAAGCACCAAGAAGCGCAACGGAGAAGCGACCTGCCTGGCTCCCCTGATTTGCACCGCGCAGTACAGCGAGATGAGGGAAAGCAGCCCCACCCGCTCGGAGCCTCATATCTACTAAGCTGACGCAGGTTCGGGCAGAAACCCAGCGCCGACCTCAGCAGCAAAGGTGGAACCACGCTGCCACCGACTGGTCATGGAGCAACATCGAACCACTCACAGAGGCTCTCCCAGGTAGCCCACAAGTAGAGTTCCTCAATGACAGGGGGGGCAGGCGCTGGGAGGAAAGGAGCCAGCAGTGCCCGGTGCGTGGAGAGTTGGTAGCCACCAAGGAGCAGGGGTTACCACGTGTGACAACACCACAAAGCAATGTGCAACCCCCAAGCCTCTGTCTTACACCGAGAAAGTACAGGACACTAGAGAAATGAAAACACCCAGCCACACCGAGACAGCTGCTGTTTGATTCACCTGCAAGACAAAGTGAACAGCCGGAACCGGAGCAAGCGCACACAGCACCCTCTGGTGAAAGCCGCAAGACACTTCGCTACCTCCTGCAACTACCCTTGCCAAGCTCGCAAACAGGTACAGAGAGACAAAGTACTGCTCTGTCTCTTCAACAGAGAGTAGCCACAGGAGCACCGCAGAGCCAAAGCTGCTCAACCACGCAGAGAACCCTGAGAATGCAGCTATCCCCACACGAAGTCTGTGAAGACCGTGCACATGGCGTGTAAACCCCAATGGCTGTCTGGTGCCACTACAAGCGAAGAAACGGCGCCACTGCAAGCAAGAAGATTGCGCCACCCACCCTCAGTGGTGAACGGACACCACCGCGGGATCCAGTTCGGACACACCAGGTGCCAGAAGAGGGCGCACACGAAGAAGGCGTAGCGTATGAAGTCCGAGGTGAGCAACGCAGGCACCCCAACAGCGGGTCAGCCAAGGCAGACGCCCAGGAGATAGAGACATCTCCACCGAGAGACGCACCGCTAAACGCAGCACAGAGAGCATCTCCACCGCCACAGCAAAGCCCCGCAGTGGGCCGAAAGCAACAGTGTCCTCCTCAACACTGCCTCAAGATGGAGTCGGCGGTGACCTACGACAGGCAAGAGAGGAGTCGCACACACCACGTGGCAGGCTGCCACAGCAACAGACGCTCCAACGCCAGCGACACGCGACTGGACGTCACGTCGCCCAGCAAGCAAGGAGCGCGCCGGAGCGAAGGCAGAAGCCGGCGCCAGGACGGCGCCGCCTCGAGGTCTAAGCACAACGCCCTCGATGAAAGGAGAGTGACAGCCCTGTCACCCTGAAAACCGGATAAACACAGGTGGGCTGAACAGACCAGCAAAGGAAGAAGACCGAGGACTCACAGCAAGCCACAGAGCACACCCTGACACACCAGACAGCCACCGAGGCGGACCGACGTCACTGGATACAGCTCCACGGGTGAACCGAACATAAGCCGCAGCAAGCGCAAGCCGCGTCTCATCCCTACGCTTCCCCAGGCGACCGTCCATCCCCAAGCGTCGGCAGTCTAAGTCAAGTGGCATCCCTGCTCCTGTCCGCAGATGCCACGGGTGAAGATCAGCACTGAGTGTCCGTCCTCACACCGCCTCAAGACGGAGTCGGCAGTGGCCCCAAACCAGGCAAGAGAGGATCAACACACTCTACGTGTTAAGCCGCCACAGACACTCAACATCAGCAAGGCTGAGGCACGTGGCTGCCTAGGTCCATCCTGACATCCGAACTCTCCCAGCAAGTCACCACCACCTGTCATTCCGACTCACCACATGGCTGGCAACCATCACCACGCCAGCCATCAGCACATGCGTCAAACACCACTCCCAGAGTACCGATGGACTGTAGTCCGAAACCGTTGCTACACAAGCCGACTAAATGGAACCAGAAACCACCTGTGAACCTGGCCTACACCGGAACCGCGGCAGCGAGTGCAAGTCTTGGCCAAGACTCATCCACCCGGGAGGGTTGTGCGGGCGACCAAGCAACGGCTCCTTGGCGGTCCTGCAGCTGCCCCCAGACGGCACACAAGCAGCGGCTCCAGCGCAGCCTTCCTACAGTCCCGCAGCAACCCCGATGACGGGCCTCCCCAGGCGGGAGAGTGAGGAGAGACATTGCCCCACCGACAGGTTACCGGTCACAGCCAAGTAGTTCAACAGGGACAGTCGGTCCAGCAACACCTCCATGAAATCTCACTTGAGACCCCATCCATGGTCACGACGCAGCACACTAAAAAAGAGAACTGTTAGAACTCACCACAGACCATGACCAACGTCAGCCAAGGGGAAGCCATGCAAGACATGGCATTGTCAGCGAACGGATGGTATGCAGCGGACGTTTCCAAGCCAGCAGTCGTGTCCCGAGTCCTTTAGGTTAAAGTACGGGTGTCCGCCGAGAAGGTCCTGCTGCTAGCCTAGTTCACCAGCCCATGTCTGATGTCGTCCTGCCACCTGACTCGAGAGACTGATGGACCCTGTGGTATTTAGTTAACCGTTTGTTTCTTCCCCACAGGTTGGACTGACACTTTGCTTGTCCTTCAATAAAGTTGGGGAGGAATGTAGTGTCCTGCGAGACACGTTCCAGTGTCCCGCAGGAAGCTGTACTTCCAGCCACTCCCTTGAGGGCTGGTCACACTGCACCCCACACCCATCCATCACGGGTGTCACGAGTGACGTGGCCCCGCTAATAAAAAGGCCCAGGTGCACGTGCTCGAGACCAGTTACTACACTACATCCCCAGGTGTCCGTGTCTGTCATTGCTTGTCATGTGGGCCTGAGGCCCGACACCACACTCACTATCGATAAATTGCATAATCCCTGTATATACCGGAAGTTTTCTCCCGTGTCATCATAGTAAAGAACACCAATGTGGCTCGAGCGCCATCTTGGAGTATGTAACAGATGTCACTTATTGGCTCTCTAAAGACAGTTCGCTCCTGTTTAAATCCCTCCTTTCCCCATTTTATTCAAATCGGAGAATGAAAGAATAAAAAATGGCCCAAGGGCACACAGATAGCATAAATTATGTGTAACAGAAAAAAAGAGATAATGGTTTCCCCCTGTTCTATTAACTCTGACTATTAAGCTACTTGACTAATTTGGCTTTTACATGATGTTTGTCGGTGATGACATCATGGTGGCTTAGTGACAATAATATCAACTGTAGATGTCTATAAGACTGCCCTTTCGTACATTACTTTAACAGTGTTAATATCTGCCTCCCAGGGCAATACACACAGGGTACTACTTGTTATTTATTTGACCTGAAAACGTTTAAGGCCAGATATAAATAGAATGTAGTCTTATTTACTTGGCAAAGGGTAAAATCCATTAAACGGGCATATGGTGTTGCTTAGTGATACAAGAAATTCTCTCTAGGGATGAAAGGGATCCACTTTTTGTGTTCCTGCTATGTTTGTTCAGCTAAATTTCCAAATTATTTCCTCGTTGAGGCCATCCTTTAGAGTATTTAGAGTGTATATCCAATATGTCTCTCTATGTTTGCGGACATCTGTCTCGTTTTTGCCAGATTCGGTTTAACCTTTTCCAAGATTACCTAGCGTAGATCTTTGTCTATAAGGAATCTCACCACGAGTAATTTTGTGCAAGCCATTCAAGCTGGAATAATATGAATGCGATGTGTGAATGGGTATGATTGGGATGTGAAGACTGTATGTGAGGTTAGTTCACTTGTGATGATGGAAGGGGATAAACTTTAATATGACAATTTGTATGTTCAACATTGCACAATTACCTGCATATTTTATGAAAATTTGTTTTTTTTGTCCAATTATGTATGATTTGCACTGTATATAAGAACACAGAAAGTTTATGGTTTTGAAATTACAAAAAACAAATGAAACTAATGGTTTACAACTAGCGCAATTAAATTATCAAAGAAGATGAAAAAGAAAATATATGAATGAATGAATTAACGTGGTACTTAGTCATATCTACAACAAAGGGATTGCCCGCATGAGCTATATTTAGCCACTGAGAAAATAATTGTTGGTCGAGTGGGAGGTTCTTTATACATTTTTACATTTTGATTTCCCCTTCTCTCCCAGACCACATAAATCACTTTTCAAGGGGTACCTCTGACTTTGAGTGATGAATAGGTGTACCAGGAAGTGGGATGACGCAGTGCTTGATTGTCTTAGAAAGTAGCCTGCATGCTTCTTTGCTGCCAACAGTCGTCACCCCATTTCATGCGGACTATAGCATCTCTCTGCTTTCTTTTTTCACTCCGCCTCAATCTTCCGAGGAAGAGGAAAGACTCCATCACCTGGACCCAAAGAGAATTCTTTCAGGAAATGAGTCACAACAGGTAACTTGAACAGATAAGTTTAATCAGGCAACCGCAAAAAGGCTGAAATGGCTGACCAGTAACCATTTACAGTGCCCATGGCAAGGTTTTGCTGGGCTAAAGATAACATAAACAGCAGCATCTCCGACAGTGGTGGCGAAAGGCGGTCCACATGGTATGAGGAGCCCAGATCGCAAACTTATCTCAACAGCAGGTGTATGCAGTTTTGTTGGAGGGGCGCCTAACTGTCAAGATGACATGGTAGACCTCAGGAGGGACATTGAAGTCTCAGCTGTCACAGCTTAATCTCCATGCATGAAAATGGAGCGTGTACAGGTTCCTCGCCAGCTGCTGTCACAGGAGATCCTCCTGAAGGGGCAGCCTTATGACTTAGGACCGTTTAGGACACCACACTCTCTGTGCCAAATTCGGAGCCACTAGGACGACTTGGACCTGGTTGTCGTCTGATTTTCTTGAGAATGCGGGTGTCAAGAATTCCTGTCATGCGAGGGGAGGAAAACACGCCCTTATGTAAAACAGGAGAGCTGTTACATAACTCAAGGAAAACAACGCCCTATAAAGGGAGGAACCGGGAGGTACAACGCTGTCGGATATTGTGTTTACAACCGACGTACCTGCTTAGTGAAGAGCAGTGTTCCGGAGTGGTGCTCCAGTAAGGCAAGAACGGAGGTAGGTCGAGTCGTTACTCCCTGGGCCGTGTCTTGCCCCATCGTCACCCGTGAAGGACCCGGAAGCTCTACCGGATAACCATTGAGCTTCGCTTTTTGACTCGGCTGAGTCAAAGCGCAGTGGCGCTTTTGCTGGTTGGAGTCGTAACTCCCAGCCCGACCAGAGATACAGGGACTGCCAGCTGTAACGCACACCAGGAGGTGTTTGCCACGTTACAGACTCGGAAGTCCACAGGATCGATCGAGCGGCTGCTCTCGGTTCAGTCTTCTTTGCTTGTGATTGGGGTATCGGTGACGCATCACCAGGAGGTGACTCCGCGTCCCGGTGCAGTCTGAGGAAGAGGTTGAGCGGCTGCTCCCTTCAGGTAGAGACCCCGGCTGGGTGTTTCCCTGACTCCTCGATTCTCCCCAACACTCTTCGTGCCCCTCACAGCCTATCGATTGGCATTGTCGGCCATTTCATTTCTGCCCTCTGTTGGCATACGCCGGGATCGGCGTATATGCAGAGGACGGTTAGGACCATCCGTGCTGTGGGCTGGTAACGTACTTAGCCTGGAGGATTCCAGTGACTATAACCTTTGTTTATTCCTTGTATTATTTTTGCCTTCATTAAAATAACTAAACCTTCACAAGTGGTTGCGTTCTCATTATCGTGTCTGTTAAACGATCCTGAGACGTTCAGGGCGTTACAGCGGGGCAGGAATCGTATAGGCAGGAAGGCGTCCCGAGTTCCATTCTAAATGGAATATGTATCTGAGCAAGAGCCTCTTTGGAAACTCCAAAACTCAGAAGCGTTGACATTGGCATTCTCGCGGAGGTGAACAGATCAAGCCAAGGTTATCTCCATTCGTGGAAGAGACCTTGCACCACCTCTGGGAGCAGCTGCCATTCGTGATCCAAAAGGCATCTACAGCTGAGTGTGTCCCCCCTAGCATTCAAAGATCCCGCCAGGTGTTGTAGCACCAGGAATATGTCCTGGTGCTACAGACAAGTCCTAAGGCGCAGTGCCTCCTTGCAGAGGGCCCACGGAAGGAAGGAAGGAAGGAAGGCTTTCAATGGCATGCAAATCATACACAGTTACAAAACAATTGAGAGAATTCTGATCTCCACCTCTCCCAGGTGGCCGCCCCAACCCAGAAGCGATGAATCAATCACCACAGGCAGCTCTGGGTGGAGAAGGGGGTCTGCTGCAGACCCAATCATGATTCTTCAGCCACCACTGCAGATCTTTTGTAATGATAGACCGCTGGGGCAGTTGGTGCCTGATCCCTCCAAAAACGGGATGGCTGCGTTGGACAGAGGGTATACTAACGGGGCTTAGAGACTCGGCTCCCAGAGGGGTCTGGGACTAGACAGCTCACTGGGCCTGGCTCCACCATCCTCTTTGGGATCCCGGTACCGTCCACAAAAGGACTGGGCAGGTTATTGTACCAGCAGGTATGACTGGTAGAGCTGACTCCCATAGGTGCCAAGGCAAAAGGACTGCTACTGAGACCAGGCATAAGGATAGTCCAAGACATACTTTCTCTGTAAAGCACCTGAGTGCAGGATCAGCCTAATCTCCAAATAGGCGTGAGCCGTTGAAGAGCATGTCAATGAGTGAAGCAAGGACATCCCTCGAAAACCGGGTGGACTTCAACCAGACATGGCAACGCAGTGCCAATGTGGAGGCCAAGGCTCTGCCCAGGAAATCAGTTGTGTCCAACCCGCACCTAATGGCAAACTATGTTGCATCCAGTCCATCCTCGAGGGTTTGGTTGAGGATGGCGTGATCCTCCTTGGGAAGCAACTGTGCTACTGATTCCCACAATGTGTTAGAGTATTGGCTCAAGAGGCAAGCAGTGTTCACCAACCACAAGGCTAGGCTGGTGGAAGAAAAGATGTGTTTACCAAAGGTGTGCAGCCTCTTGTATTCCCTGTCTGGTGAAGTAGATGGGAGCACATTTGGGTTGACCGTAGATGTCGAGGCGTTGACCTCCAGGGTCTCAGTGGAGGGGTGCTGGGAGAGGAAGGCTGTATCCTTTGGGGTGGGTCAATGAGGTAAGCAAAATAATGTAGTGCACAGGTGATATTATGCAAGGTTTCGCAGAGACCCCCAGGCGAATGTCAGATGAGGGCTTCATTTAAAGGGAGTAAGGGCACTGTTGTTTCAGCTCCTAGGAGAAGCCCTTCGGTCAAGATCTCGGTCTCTACTTCTACGGCCGGCAACTGCAGGTCATGGACTTCAGCTGCCCTGCGCAGCACAGTGGTGAAGGAGGCACCATTCTCCAAACCCTGGCCCGCAAGGCAAATCATTCTAGAGTCTGGGGAAGTGCCCAGCTCATTGGCATTACCCAACTCTACACCTGTTCTCAGCTGGATCAGGGTTCTCCTTCAGAGGACCAAACCCTTCCTCCTCATCTCCCCAGCAAGGAGTAAAGAGTTATCAAGTGCCAGGAAGTTCAGGGGCACGACCGAGCCGAGCAGCAAGATGGCCGCTCGGTAAAGGGGCTCTGCCGGCCGAGCTTATTATTCGCCAATTATCCTGTAACAACTGCCTCATCCGGGCTCCAAAGTAAGGAGTACACACACAGAAGATCAGGCTGCACATTTTGATATCCTTGGTGCTCCGCTACTCGGCCGCCAGCTACTGTGATCGCCGCAGAGAATTGGCGGCCTGGTTCCGGTGGTGTAAGGCGTGCCTCCAGGCCAAGGTGACACCTGGAGCCGAGAGCGCTGATCGAAGGGACCGGATGCTGGCTTTCCTGACTACCCACACGAGGAGGCTGATGCTGAGCGGCGCACACCGGTGAGAGATAAGTGGAGCAGGTGAGGGGAGACCCCGGGGCCTGCACCGTCGAGTGGGCTTGTCTGCACCGGCGCGGCGTGAGTGGCGGGCCCGCGGCTGCGGCGAGACCAGACTGTGTGCCGCGCCGAGGGCTTGTAGAAGATCGCGGCAGTGGCGGATGGCACCTGCTGCGGGGTGGGCCGCTGATGCGCTCCCCTCCCCACTGGAGATAGAGGACTGTGCCGCAGTTTAAAGCGCTGGAGCGGGGGACTAAGGATTCTCTGCCCTACATGTTGCACCTGACCGGGGAGATAACCGAGCACCGCCGGGGCCACCCTGCGGCCTGGGAGGAAACCAGGCCGCAGCAATGCACAATGGGAATACCTATCATTGTCCAGACTTTGCCATCACAGAGTGGGAGGGACACCACACGGAGTCACTGATGACGCACTTAAAAGCAGGGATTTCGACTGCCACAGGTATACATTTCATATACAAAAAGCATGTCTAATATAACGTGCATCACTTGGAATGTATGCGGTCTAAATGACCACAGGAAGACACAGCTGGTACACTCATACCTCACGAGACACTCCGCCGCAATGTGTCACCTACAGGAGACTCATCTAAGGGGAGCAACCTGTGATAGATTAAAGTAGTCCAACAGATGGGGTGAGGTATATACTTCTTGTTACTCCAACTACTCTAGAGGGGTGGCAACGTTATTCAAAAGGGGCATCCTCTTGCAGACCGTGAAGGTAGTGAGTGACCCGGAAGGGCGCTACCTGCTGGTGCTTGGGACATTATTTCACCAACGGGTTTTAATCGCCAATGTATATGGACACAATGTAGATGATACCGCTTTTTTCCAGCAGGTGTGGCATCACATACAATCCATGGGTGATGCTGCGCTAGTCTGGGGTGATGACTTCAACACGGTGCTGTCGCTTGGGGAAGATAGGGTTGGTACTTCACGCACACATCATCCACAGGCAGCACCAGTTTTGAAGGGATTGATCGCGGACTATAGGTTAGTCGATACATCGAGGATCCTTCACCCAAACACTCGGGAGGGCACCTGCATCACGCAGCAGCATAATGCATGGTTACGACTGGATTTTTGGCTTACATACTCTGACCTACACTCCTGGGTGTCCGAGGTGACACATCACGCCCGCACCCTATCGGACCATTCCCCTGTCACTCTAACCCTTCAAATACCCAAACCCTACAGACAACCTCTCACGTGGCATTTACCACCCAACGCTCTACTTGACTCAGCTTTCAGGGAAGAGCTCCGCACGCAGATCACAGATCACGTTGAACATAACGCAGGGTCTGTAGAAACAGTTGGGTCACTGTGGGAGGCCTTCATGGTGTTCGCCCGTGGACACTGCATTGCGGGACAAACCAGGGTGCTCCAGGATATCCGCGGCTGTCTGGTCCGACTTGGCTCGGACCTACACGCTCTGGAAAAACAGTACTTTACGAATCCGTCAGCCGAAATACTGGGGCATATTCACAGCAAATTGACCGAATATCAGGAAGAGGCCGATAGGGAGATAAAGTTCCTGCACAAACACGCGACCGCGCGCAGATCTGGAGAGGGCGATCGGCCTGGAAAGACACTTGCGAATCTCCTGCGACACCCCATGGGCTACACCTTCATCACAGCGCTCAATACACCCACTAACAATTTGGTACACTCTCCACCTGAGATTCTTGCTACCATGCGCGATTTCTATTCTCAACTACACACGTCTCAAACATCCCCACCGGCCTCGGTTCTGGAGGACTACTCTGAATCCATAGAGCTCATATGGTTCAGCACAGCGCACCGCGAGTACCTCGACATACCGTTCACCGTCGAAGATGTGCGTAGGGTCATTGGCAGCATGCTGGCGGACAAGGCGTCGGGCGCGGACGGCCTCACGGCGCAATTCTATAAAGAATACTCTGAGTTACTCGCCCCTCACCTCTTGGCAGTCTATCGGGAGGCATTACAGGAGGCGATCCTCCCCGGATCGATGCGCAAAGCTATCATAATGATTATGCTACTTACCAGTATGCATCTGTTCTTGGCATGTAGGGCTGCTGACATTCATATCTGTGCATAGATCGCCGCCTAGTGTTGGGTCCGGATGATTGCACATTGCTGTCCTGGAAGAGTCTTCGAAGTATCACGAGATAGGTGGCTCCTCCCCTGGACTACAGTGCGCATGGGCATCCTCTCCATCCTTAGATTGTTTTTCGCCATTGTGGCAGTGATGGAGTAGATATAGGAAGTGATGACCATGCTATACAGAAATTCTGAGTGCTGCAGCCGCGACAGGCGCCGGGGAAGAGGGTGGGCGATATGAATGTCAGCAGCCCTACATGCCAAGAACAGATGCATACTGGTAAGTAGCATAATCAGTTCGAGGCATGTGGGCTGCTGAATTCATATCTGTGCATAGAATATATAGCAGTACCTCCCCTAGCGGCGGCTACCTGTGCCAGCTGCAGCAGTCTGGAAAAGAGTTTTGAGAACAGCCTGTCCTACAGCTGCCTGCTGTCTTGAGTGTACATCTACGCAGTAGTGTTTGGTAAATGTATGTATAGTGGACCATGTGGCTGCTCTACAAATTTCGTGTAAAGGGATGTTTCCTAGGAAAGCCATGGATGCCCCTAACTTTCGTGTTGAGTGGGCTCGTGGGGGAACAGTTAATGTGCGTTTAGCTTTGTGATAGCAAATTTGAATGCATTTAACGATCCATCTGGCTATTCCTGCTTCCTGCTTTGGAAATGGCGTTGCCCTTGTGTTGTGGAGAGAAGGCAACGAAGAGTTGTTTAGTTTTTCTAAAATCCTTTGTCCTGTCAATATAGTACATGAGAGCCCGCTTTACATCTAGTGTATGGAGCATTCTTTCCGCGACATTTTGCGGATTTTGGAAGAAAACGGGCAGTTCGATAGTTTGGTTAATGTGGAACTGTGATATGACTTTGGGCATGAACTTGGGGTTGCTGCGTAGGACAACCCTGTTTGCGTGGACCTGAATGAATGGCTCCTGAATGGTTAGTGCCTGGAGTTCATTAACTCTCCTTAAGGAAGTGATGGCCACTAGGAAAGCCACTTTCCAGGTGAGGAATTGAATCTCACATGAATGGAGAGGTTCAAAGGGCGGACCCATCAGTCTGGTGAGGACCAAGTTGAGGTTCCACACCGGTGCTGGTGGGTGTCTTGGGGGAATTACTCGTTTGAGTCCCTCTAAGAACGCTTTAACGGCAGGTACTTTGAATAAGGAGAGGTGCTGCCTGTTTTGGAGGTAGGCTGCTATCGCGGTCAAATGGATGCGTATTGAGTTGTATGCTAGATTACAGCGGTACAGGTGTAAGAGGTAGCATATGATGTTTTGAATAGACGCGTCCAGTGGGTTAATGTGATTGTTGGTGCAGTAAATGACAAACCTTTTCCATTTGGCCGCATAGCAGGCTCTAGTAGTGGGCCTCCTGGCTTCTTTGATGATAGTCATACAGTCAGGTGGTAAGTTTAGGTAGCCAAACTCTAAGACCTCAGGAGCAAGATCGCCAGGTTCAGCTGTTGGGGATCTGGGTGCTGAATCTCGCCATGGTTCTGCGTTAAAAGCGCTGGTTTTATCCGCAGTCTTTGATGAGGCACCACGGAGAGTTCCAGAAAGGTGGTGTACCATGGCTGGCGTGCCCACGTTGGAGCAACTAGGATAAGGGTGAGCGAGTGTTGCCTCAGTTTGCGCGCCACCAGCGGTATTAATGGTGCTGGGGGAAAAGCGTACGCAAATTTGCCGGACCAGTTCATCCATATCGCATTGCCCTGCGACTGTGGGTGTGGGAACCTGGCGGCAGAGCTTTGGCATTTTGTGTTTTCTTTTGTTGCGAATAGGTCTATTTCTGGATGACCCCATTGTTGGAAGTACGGTTGGAGAACTGACGTGTGTAGCTCCCACTCGTGCATCTGGTGGCTGTGTCTGCTGAGCAGATCCGCCATCTGGTTGTCCTTGTCCGGGAGGTGTTCTGCCATGAGGAACATGTTCCTCTGAATGGCCCACTTCCACATGCTCTGAGCCAGATGAGACAACTGTGGAGAGTGTGTTCCTCCCTGCTTTTGTATGTAGTACATGGCAGTCATGTTGTCCGTCCGGATCAACACAACCTTGTTGCACAAGTGTACTTTGAATGCCTTCATGGCTAGGAAGATTGCCATCAGTTCCAGAAGGTTGATGTGCATCTTCTTTTGTTGTGTCGTCCATAGTCCCTGCACTGTGTAATTGAGCACATGCGCTCCCCATCCCTGGAGAGACGCGTCCACTGTCAGTATGATTTGTGGAACAGGCTCTTGGAACGGTCGGCCCTTGCAAAGGTTTTGTGTATTCCACCAATGCAGAGAGTTGTATGCCCGACCGCTCACCAACACTAGGTCTTTTAGTTGCCCGTGAGCCTGATTCCATTGACGTGCCAAGCACTCCTGAAGCGGGCGCATATGTAGTCTCGCGTGCGGGACTATGAAAATGCAGGAGGCCATCATGCCTATCAACTGCATGAACCCTCGCGCAGGAAGGGAGTGTTGAGGTTTGAATTTTGAGATCAGCAGTTGCATGCTGTTGATTCTCACTAGAGTAGGCTGAGCTGTGGCAGCCAGAGTGTTGATTGTGGCGCCTAAGTATTGTTGCACGTGGGCAGGTTGGAGATGTGATTTTGAGTAAATTAGTGAGAATCCCAGATCGTGAAGCAGGTGAATGGTGTGGGACATGTGGGCGGCACATTGTTGTGCTGACTTGGCTTGAACTAGCCAGTCGTCCAGATAAGGGAAGACATGAATGTTTTGTCTTCGCAGATGTGCGGCCACTGTCGCCAGGCACTTGGTAAAGACCCTGGGTGCTGTTGTTACTCCGAAGGGGAGAACTTTGAACTGATAGTGATTCCCTTGAATAGTGAACCTGAGGTATTTCCTGTGTGAAGGGTGTATGGGTATGTGGAAGTATGCATCCTTCAGGTCTAGCGTGGCTAGGAAATCCCCCTGACTGAGTAGTGGGAGAACCTGCTGGAGGGTGAGCATATGGAAATGCTCTGACAGAATATATAGGTTTAGGGGTCGCAGGTCTAGAATAGGTCTGAGCGAGCCGTCCTTTTTTGGGATTAAGAAGTACAGAGAGTACACCCCTGTTCCCTGCTGGTTGATGGGCACTACTTCTATTGCCCCCTTTGCGGGCATAGCAAGCACTTCTTGCTGGAGTAAATCTAAGTGTTCGGCTGACATAGGACGGTGCTTTGGTGGTATGTTGGGTGGAGTGGAAGTTAGTTCTAGACAGTAGCCGTGCTGGATGATGTCCCTGACCCACCTGTCCGTGGTGATGTTCTTCCACGCGGACAGGAACAGCTGGAGTCGTCCCCCGACAGGTGTTATGTGGTCGGGGGGTAAGGAGAGGGCGTCACTGTTTGTTTTTTGGAGAGGACCTGGTGTTGCCATAGCCACGTCCCCTGCCTTTGGTGCTGGATCCACGATATCCACCCCTGTTGTTTTTGTCATAGGTGCTTTGTGTGCCACTTTTAGCATACTGCTGTTGTGACCCCTAACCCCTTGTTGCTCCCCTATTTCCGGTGCGACGAAAGGAGCCACTACAAAATTGCTGCGTCTGCAGAGCCCCCATTGATTTCGCAGTGTCAGTGTCTTTCTTTATTTTTTCTAGGGTAGTGTCAACGTCTGGGCCAAATAAGAATTCTGTGTTAACTGGTAAGTTCAGGATATTGTTTTGGATCTCGGGTTTGAAACCTGAGATTCGTAACCAGGCATGGAGTCGTAGCAGGACGCTTGTGTTTATTGCCCTAGCTGCTATGTCAGCTGCGTCAAGGGCGCATTTTATGGATGCATTAGTGAGGAGTTGTCCTTCTCTGATGAGTAGCTCCGCTGACTCTTTATACTCATCTGGTAGATGTTGGAGCAGTGACTCTAGCGTGTCGTAATGTGACCTGTCATAACGTGCCAGGAGTGCCTGTGTATTGGCAATGCGCAGGATGTTCGCTGCTTGCGCTGCAATGCGTTTGGCCGATGTTTCTAGTACTTTTGACTCCTTGTCTGGGGGAGGAGCATCACCAGTCATTTGTGAGTGGGCTCTCTTGCGAGCATTGGCAACCACCATGGAGTCTAATGGCAACTGACCCCTAATGTATTTAGGGTCACCGGGTGCAGGCTTGTACTTTTTTTCAATCCTGGGATTTAACACCCGTGCTCTTGTGGTGTCCTTGAAAATGTCTTTGGCAGGTTTGAGAACCCCTTTTAACATGGGCAGAGGTTTGACAGTTCTTTCTGAAGATGCGAAAGTGTCAAGCACGAAGTCTTCCTCAATGGCATCAGAATGGAGTTCCACCCCATGATGAGCAGCAGCCCGTTCGATGAGGGCATTAACGGCAGCTGGGTCCTCTGTAGGAGATGTTTTTACGTTATAGAGTTGTGCATCTTGGGTATGTGGCGCAACACTTTGGTCTGTGGGGTCATCCCATGCCTGATCCGGGTCTTGTAGGTGCTCATCAGGATCTACGTCCCCAGGGTAGATGGTATCCTCCCCGCCATAGTCCTGCATTGCGTCCGATTCGGAAGGGGTAGGAGAAAAGGACTGCGGATCTGGATGGAAGGGTTGGAAGTGTTCCTGGAGCACTGGTTCTTGCTCCGCTGGCAGTTTGCGTTTAAGAGGAATTTTGTAGGGCTCCTCTTCCCCAAGAGCACGGGTGTTAAATCCCAGGATTGAAAAAAAGTACAAGCCTGCACCCGGTGACCCTAAATACATTAGGGGTCAGTTGCCATTAGACTCCATGGTGGTTGCCAATGCTCGCAAGAGAGCCCACTCACAAATGACTGGTGATGCTCCTCCCCCAGACAAGGAGTCAAAAGTACTAGAAACATCGGCCAAACGCATTGCAGCGCAAGCAGCGAACATCCTGCGCATTGCCAATACACAGGCACTCCTGGCACGTTATGACAGGTCACATTACGACACGCTAGAGTCACTGCTCCAACATCTACCAGATGAGTATAAAGAGTCAGCGGAGCTACTCATCAGAGAAGGACAACTCCTCACTAATGCATCCATAAAATGCGCCCTTGACGCAGCTGACATAGCAGCTAGGGCAATAAACACAAGCGTCCTGCTACGACGCCATGCCTGGTTACGAATCTCAGGTTTCAAACCCGAGATCCAAAACAATATCCTGAACTTACCAGTTAACACAGAATTCTTATTTGGCCCAGACGTTGACACTACCCTAGAAAAAATAAAGAAAGACACTGACACTGCGAAATCAATGGGGGCTCTGCTCCTGCTCAACACCCGCTCCGTCCACAGACACGCCATCGAACTCTGGAACCTCCTAGACGCCACAGCCCCTGACGTTGCCTTCCTCACAGAGACCTGGATGAACGCCTCTTCAGCTCCCGACATCGCCATCGCTATCCCAGAGGGCTACAAGATCGTCCGGAGGGACCGCACCGCCAACCAGATGGGAGGAGGCATCGCCATCATCCACAGGAACACCATCCGTCTCACGACCAGCACCGACAACACCCTGACCACCGCCGAACACCTGCATTTCCAGATCCACACCGACCCGAACACCACCCTCAGAGGCACCCTGATCTACCGACCTCCGGGACCACGCACCCAATTCAGCGAGGACATCGCCGACTTCGTCAGCCCGCATGCCCTCCCCTCCGCTGACTACATCCTCCTGGGGGACCTCAACTTCCACCTGGAGAACAACAACGACCGCAACACCAGCACCCTGCTCGACAACCTCGCCAATCTTGGACTCAAGCAGCTGGTGTCCACCCCCACCCACCTCGCCGGACTCACACTCGACGCAGTCTTCTCTTCCTGCACAGACATCGACTTCAGCCACGCCACAGAGCTTCAATGGACGGACCACAGCTGCGTCCACTTCACCTTCAAGAGAACGACGACCCACCACCACCAGCAACAGGCCGCCCGCAGAAGCTGGAACAAGATCACAGCAGAGCAGCTCGCCACCTCCCTGAGCCAGCACCCTCCTGCCAGCTCAGCAAACCCCAGCCAGGCCGCCGACAACCTCACGAAGTGGATCAGCATCTGCGCGGACGAACTCGCCCCGCTGAGGACCCCGCCCAGCAGACCCGGCAGCAAGAAAGCCCTGTGGTTCACCGACAAACTCAAGAGCTCCAAGAAGAACTGCCGAGCCCTCGAGAAAGTCTGGAGAAGGGAACCTACACCGGACAACAGGACCACCTTCAAGCTGGCCACCCGGAAGCACCACCAGCTGATCCGCGCCGCCAAGAAAACTGCATTCAAGGACCGGCTGGACAACAACGCACACAACTCCAAGGAACTCTTCAACATCGTGAAAGAGCTATCCAACCCCAGCGCAGGAAACAACGACATCACCCCATCGCAAGACCTCTGCAACTCCCTCGCTTCATACTTCCACAACAAGATCGCGGACATACACAACAGCTTCAACAACCAACCAACGCACACCAAGACCGAACAACCACCCCCTACCACCACCCTCCACGCCTGGACCCCGGTCAGCACCGAAGACACCATCCGCACGATGAACTCCATCCACTCCGGATCACCGACCGACCCCTGCCCTCACCACGTCTTCAACAAGGCCGACGCTGTCATCGCACCCCACCTGCGAGACATCATCAACACATCCTTCAACACCGCCACCTTCCCTGAGAGCTGGAAGCACGCCGAACTCAGCGCTCTACTCAAGAAACCCACTGCGGACCCTACCGAACTCAAGAATTACCGCCCCATCTCGCTCCTCCCATTTCCTGCCAAAGTCCTCGAGAAGACCGTCAACAAGCAGATGGCCGCCTTCCTCGAGACGAATGGATCCCTCGACCCCTCACAGTCCGGCTTCCGAGCCAATCACAGCACCGAGACCGCCCTCATCGCCGCCACCGATGACATCCGAGCCCTGATGGACAACGGAGAAACAGCGGCCCTCATCCTCCTAGACCTCTCCGCGGCATTCAACACTGTCTGCCACCGCACCCTAGGACAGCGCCTCAGCAACGTCGGAATCCTGGACAAGGCGCTGGAATGGATCATCTCCTTCCTCGACGGAAGAACACAGAGAGTCCGCCTACCACCGTACAAGTCAGAGGCCACCGAAGTCATCTGCGGCGTCCCTCAAGGATCCTCACTGAGCCCCACCCTCTTCAACGTCTACATGAGCCCCCTCGCGGCCATCGCACGCCAACACAACCTCAACATAATCTCCTACGCCGACGACACCCAGCTGATCCTCTCCCTGACCAACGACCCCGCCGCCGCCAGAGCTAACCTGCACGAAGGGATGAAAGAGGTAGCCGAGTGGATGACGACCAGCCGCCCGAAACTGAACTCGGACAAGACGGAGGTCCTCATCCTGGGCTCTTCACCCTCCGCCTGGGACGACTCCTGGTGGCCTCCCGCCCTGGGCATCGCACCCAAACCGACAGACCATGCACGCAACCTGGGCTTTATCTTGGACTCCTCCCTCTCCATGACCAGGCAAGTCAACAACGTCTCCTCGGCGTGCTTCAACATCCTACGCATGCTACGGAAGATCTTCTGGTGGATCCCCACCGAGACCAGGAAGACCGTCACCCAGGCCCTCGTCACTAGCCGACTGGACTACGGCAACGCCCTCTACGCCGGTACCACCGCCAAGCTCCAGAAGAGACTCCAGCGGATCCAGAACGCCTCAGCCAGACTCATCCTCGACATCCCACGAACCAGCCACATCTCCGGACATCTGAGAGACCTTCACTGGCTCCCCGTCAACAAAAGAATCACCTTCCGCCTCCTCACCCACGCACACAAAGCCCTACACGACCAAGGCCCGAGCTACCTCAACAGCCGAATCAACTTCTACGCTCCCAAACGCCACCTCCGATCAGCCAACCACGCCCTCGCCGCCGTCCCCCGCATCCGAAGAGCGACTACAGGAGGAAGATCCTTCTCCTACCTGGCCGCCAAGACCTGGAACTCCCTCCCGACCGACCTGCGCCTGACCCAAGACCACCTCTCCTTCAGGAAGAAGCTGAAGACCTGGCTGTTCGAGCAGTAGCGGCACCCCCCCCCACCCCCAGCGCCTTGAGACCCTACAGGTATGTAGTGCGCTCTATAAATGTCATTGATTGATTGATTGATTCCCTAACTGGCGTTATTTTGCGCTTGTGGAGCATTAACCTGCCATTGTCGGCGTCGATAAATTGTGGCCCCGAAGAGTCTTGTTCTGTAAGGCCAGAGGTGGTGGACTGTGTGTGGAGGACACGTGTCCGAATTTGAAATAGTTTCGGTGCCGATGCCGGTGGCAACCCAAACGTAATGTTGGTTGGCTCCGAGTGCACTTTACAGGGTTTGGTTGTGTGGGACCCGAGATAGAGTGGAGGGTTGCCTGGTCACGGATGCGTTGCAAAGATGCGGAGACCTGCTGCACAGTGAACGCAGATGGTGGTTTGATGGGCACCTTAGTAGTAGGCGTCGAGGCCAGCCCCGACTTTTTTGTAGGAAGGGGGTCACTGGTCTGAAGGGATGTATCGACATTCAACGTAATCTAGGACTTAGTCGGCGCCGTTGCGCTAGACGTTGACGTAGCTGGGGCGGCCATTTTAACTGCGGAGGTTATGGCCTTCGATGTCGGCGCCGAAGGTCTCGGTGCCTTGCGGTGCCCGAGGGCTTGCCTTTTCTGGGTGTCAACCGCATCCGCTGCGGTAAGCTCGGCACCGAAGTCTCTTTGCACGCGGTCGGAGCCGACGACTTTTTTCGGCGTCGGAGCAGTGAATGGTTTCGCCGCCTTCGATCCGACCACCACCAGTTTCACTTTCGTTTTCGAAGGGACTGGAGCGATGGATGGTTTTGGGTTTAAGAACCCGGTCGTCTTCGGTAATATTGGCTCTTGCAAAGTGTTCGAGGCCGGACCGGAAGGCGGGGCCGAAGAACCATGTGTTTGATCTTGGGTAAGGCCTGAAGGCGATCCCTCGACCAGAGCCTGATGACGACGTACTGTTTCGGCCTCTGTTTCGACGGATTGGCCTAGCTCCTAAGGAGAGCTGTCTTCTTCGGCCCCGTAGGCCTCGTCGAAGTCTCCTACCTCATCGACGGTTTCTTCACGTCGAAAGATCACTTCATCGTCGTCGTCCGATCGGGAATCATGTTCTGAAGCGGGGCTAGAGACTACTTCTTCCACGCTCTCGGCGTCCTCGTCCTCGGTGCTGAATATGTTGGTGGGAGCAGGCGCTGCTTGCTGCGCCTCCAGCCCTGCTGCCCGTCGATTCCGCAGAGTCTTCTTAGATCGGAATCGTGCACAGGCCATGCATTTCGATTCGTCGTGATCCGGAGAGAGACATTTATTGCAGACTGGGTGGACGTCGATATGAGGGTACTTCGCGTGGCATAACGGACACCTCTTGAATGGAGTCCTCGATTCCATCGTCGATCGAAATTCGATGTTCGGACCAAACCGGTCTGAAAGTTGGAAGAAGGTGCGGAGCACTAAAGCTAGTAGTCGACACCGAACGGTAACTGTACCGACGAAAACTAAAGGCCTTTTGGCCTAAAACTGAATATTCCTAAGTTGAGCTAAGATAGCACATCCGAACCCAATGGCGGAAAAAAACAATCTAAGGATGGAGAGGATGCCCATGCGCACTGTAGTCCAGGGGAGGAGCCACCTATCTCGTGATACTTCGAAGACTCTTCCAGGACAACAATGTGCAATCATCCGGACCCAACACTAGGCGGCGATCTATGCACAGATATGAATTCAGCAGCCCACATGCCTCGAACTAACTCTCCTTAAACCAGACGAGGATCTCCAGCAGTGTGATTCATACCGCCAGCTCTCACTGATAAATCTTGACGCCAAGATTTTCACCAAACTGCTGGCCACCAGACTCCAACCACTGTTGCCCCGATAGTCCGGCTGGACCAATCTGGTTTTGTGCCGGGTCGGTCGACGTCACAATCTCAGAACACTTTTTGGGCTGCTGCAAGACCTTGCCGCACATGTATCCGCAATTGCGGTGCTTCTGGACGCCACCACGGCGGTCGATTCCCTTGAGTGGGGATTCCTGTTCCCACTTCTCAGTAGGATGGGCCTGAGTCAAGTATTCATCCAGCAAATCCAACTTCTATACATGAGACCCATGGTGCGGATCAGGGTGAATGGGCTAATATCGGAGCCGTTAGCTATCTCACGAGGCACCAGACAGGGCTGTCCTCTATCGCCGTTACTGTTCACGATCATGACAGAACCATTGGCGGCGCATCTGCGGCAGTACCACACCAATAGAGGGATTGGTTTCACAACTAGAGCCCTTACTGTGTCAATGTATGCGGATGATATAACTTTATATATGGTGAATCCCAAAGACAACTTGTCGCCAATGACGCGCGAAGTTGTACGCTACGGGGAACTCACTGGAGTACACATCAACTGGAGCAAATCCGTGTTACTCTCGCTAACGCCTGGAACTCATGCTTTCGTAACGAACTATCCGCTAGTCTGGGCGTCGGGCCCGATCTGGTATCTGGGCGTATGGTTCAGCAGCAACCTGCAGGAACTATGGACGGCCAATTATGGCAAGGTGGTGGTCTGGATTGAGGATAGGGTGAAAAGGTAGAAGACCCTTCCCCTCTCTCTGGCGGGCCGAGTAGCGGTGGCCAAGATGATTATACTTCCGAAACTACGCTATCTCTTTGTTAACACCCCCTTTCCACTTCCTGTCCACTTCTTTAACTGACTCAGGTCACTCATGGTTGAAATGGTGTGGGCTGGGAGGCAGCCGAGGATTGCTTGGGAGATTCTAACACTGTGCGGAATGGCGGCCCCGGACTTTGTCCTTTACGCATACAGTGCACAGGCACAATTTTTACATTTCTGGGTGCACCCTACACCCTTCCAGCCACACGTGTCCATAGAAGTGGACAGATCTGCACCTCTCCTGTTGACCACGGCCCTATTACACCCTTACAAACGCCCTTGTGATGAAATAGACACGGTCCAAGTTTTGAGATGGGCATGGGAAGGTCTTCGCAAGCGGGCACACTTAGAGATCCTATATGCCCCGTCCATGCCACTCCCTAGCAATCTGTTGTATCCCCCGCTTATGGAATGCAAGGCACAGGAGCGCGCGGCCAACCAAAACATCAAGGTGGGTGGAGACCTCTACCCTGACAATACTTTTCTAACGCTGCAGCAAATGTGTGACCCCGCAGCGCCCACAGCACTAGATATGCTATTATATTATCAGCTCCGTGCATCATGCTAGAGCATATTCCCCACATTCTTAAATCCGCCACCGATGCTGCTGGCACTGGAAAACCTGTTTGTAGTGGAATCGGGGCGAAAGCTTATCTCATGTATTTACAGAATTACACTAAAGACATCTCCTATCATTATTCCAACTTCTCGCCGGGCCTGGGAGGAGGAGCTGGGGGTCAATCTCACGGATGAACAATGGAGCCTTGGTCGTAAGCAGCTAGAGTGCTTGTCCCCCAATTACTGTCTCCGGCTTATACACTTTAAGTATCTCCATCGCCTCTACCGCACTCCCATACAACTACATAAGATGGGGCTCCACGAAGATGACTGTTGCTGGCGCTGTGGTGCCCCCTGTGCGACCTTCCTACACCTGGCATGGCAGTGCAGACCAATAGCTAATTTCTGGCTCACCATACTGCGCCACATAAAAGCAATCACTGGGTTGGACCTACCCTGCACACCATTGACATCCCTACTGAGTGTTCTTGAGACAGTACCACCTAAATCACGTAAACTGCCGGAAATGCTACTCTTAATGGCAAAAAGACAGGTGGCCCTACAGTGGGGGGCAGCCCGGCCTCCAACGGCAAAGGAGTGGGTTATGAATGTGATGTATTGTAGGGCACAGTTGACAAACTATTAGGAACTTCTGCCGACCAGATTCCGTCCGAGAGACATATGGGAACCCTATGTGATTTGGCTTAATTCTGCAGATGCAGACGACTAAGGAAGAAAAAGTTTATATTGCATGTTTTGTGTGGGAGGTGTCCTCGAGATAGTGATGCACAGTGATGTCCCTAAACTGCATATCGCTACACCATACTCCTCGCTGTACTTGTTTATTGACACCTTGTGCTACAGGAACTGAGATGGCACCCACAGCTTGTGGTAAATGTACTGGTATTCTGATTTGTTCGCCAGATTCGTCTATGAGTAGTGCACTGCACTTTATGTTATGGTTGTACATGTTACGAAAATGCTAATAAAAAGATTTTTTTTTAAAAAGTGCCAGGAAGTCCAGATATTGGTTTGGCCTGAAAGGTGCTGACCGACTTGGCCCCAGCCCTACTGGCCCATTTGCAGTTTTCAGAGATCCTGCACCAAAAAGTCACCTTGTACTGCAGCCAACGACCCCCAGAACCCCCGTGAGGACTGACTGCCTTCAATAAAGACCGGATCTCTTGTGAACAGCAGCTCTGTTCAAATGAAACTCCCAAGACAGACTTTAGCCTACTGAGGACAAAGAAACCCGATGCCTGGAAACAACACTGCACAGGACTCCTATGGCTCGAGTCCCAGCGAGGTCCCTCAGCACTCCAGAGTCCAAGTCCGCTGTGGGTTGACCCCTTCAGGACTCGCAGACATCACCTGTTGCCACTGCACGGAGAACCCTCCTCCCAAACCGCGAGTGGCCCGGTAAGGTGGAATCCAACCTCAAAAGACACCCCTGCATCCACCTGAGCTGCACCCTAGAGAAGAGGACCCGAGGTGCACCGACGTCTCCGAGCCCTCCAACTTACCTGCCCAGCTTTTGGTTCCTCCCAGAAGACTTCCAGGACTGAGCCTGCAGCCAAAATCCAAATCCGGCAACTCCCATTGAAAACAGGGCACCCAACCCCAAAACAGCACCCTGCCGTCCCTGCGCCGCTGTGGGTGCACCTTGTGTGCTAAACCGGATCCCCTTTTGTCCTGAGCCTAAGTCCAGGAGCTTTGCTCCCACAACCTTTTGGCCTGCTCGTGAGCAGCCACCAACTAAAGGCCCCCTATCCCGTTTGGATAACATTAGGCCTCAGCACTCTGCATCTGGCCGCCCTAGTGCCGCAGTGGGTGCTTTGAGAGTGCATCCTTGACCCTGGTCGAACCCTGGTTCTAACCCTAGAGTACCAACTCCAAAACCCAAGTATTTACCGATAAACCGATAACACTGTATTCTCCCATGGGACTGCATTTCTGTGAAAATTCTTCTAAGTGTGGAGTTGGTTTGTATGAAACCCTAAGAAACGGCAAATGTACAAAAACTGTTTTTCTTACCTTTTCTCTAGGAAATGTCCCAGTGTGATATCTAGGCATATCACACTGAGTAGAAACTTGAAAAATAATCTGACATGTAACTTGAAAAGTAATCTGAAAAGAAATTCCAATTGTTTTACAAACAAATGACTTACCTATAACCAATCCAAATGCATTCAACTGCATTCAAACTGGATTTAACTGCATTATTCTTGTAAAGTGTTATTATTCTTACTGGTACCAGGCCTGGCTTGGTTCTAGAAAATAAAATACAACTAAATATTTTTATACAAACAAATGAGTCGGAGTTTAGTCTTTGAGTGTGTGACATCATTTCTTGCCTTAGTGTGTACAACAAATGCTCAACACTACCCTCTGATAAAGCCTTACTGCACGCCCACACTACCACAAATAGAGAGTAAGGTATTATCTACTTTTACCTCTGCCTACCTTTGGGGTTTCACTGGACTCTGTGCATAGTATACCTGTTAGACCCGGCCCTCGTAACATAGCTAGACCTGACCCCTGCACCTCACACCAGCCCCCAAACCCACGGCCTAGCCGATCCTTCCCACCAGAACACACACGCACCCTACCCGGACTTCCCCGTCCGTGGCCTCCCTCCTTTCGGCCACACCGGGCCTGCGTGCCCACTTCATGCACCAAGATGGCCGCCCGGCCCCAGCGCGACCCTGGCCTAGAGGCGCCGCTCCGGCTGGAGAACACCGCGATGAGAAAGGGAGGAGCAGTTTCCCTCACACCTCTGCCCTTCCCTGGGAAGATGGGTTTCGATCAACCCGCCGGCCTCCCCGAAGGGCTGGCTCCACGCCTGCTGGGTGTCTGGGATTCCTCCCGACCCGGCCCTGAAAGGATCAAAGGACATTGGCAGGAAGCCCCCAACAAGCGACCCCCAGGTGACAAGACCCCTGCCTACACAGACTCCGGACATCAAAGAGGAGTCGCCCTATAACAAGGGGTGCTCTGGGACTGTCCGGCAGATTCGCCTTGGAAACACCTGAGCCCTGCAGTTGTGACTCGCGGCTCCCTGAAGATCGTAAGACCTCCGAACTTGTGCTTGAGCCCTGCTGAGTGACTCGCGGCTCCCTGAAGATCGTAAGACCTCCGAACTTGTGCTTGAGCCCTGCTGAGTGACTCGCGGCTCCCTGAAGATCGTAAGACCTCCGAACTTGTGCTTGAGCCCTGCTGAGTGACTCGCGGCTCCCCGAAGATCGTAAGACCTCCGAACTTGTACCTGAGCCCTGCTGAGTGACTCCCGGCTCCCACAGACTCTCTTGGTCCCGCCGGACCCCACGACGACAAGCGTATCCCCCAGCTCGAGGATCGTGAGCTGTGCGCCGGGTACGCTCCTGCATTTGATCCATATCCCCAAAGACTGTCCCGCTACCTCCAACCCCCCTCCGAGACTTTGTGAGCCCGCGCTCCACTTGTATATATTTGCCTTGCCGATCATAAAGATCCTACAACTCCGATCTGATAAAGATTGATTCTTAAGAACTCTCGGTGTGGTGTCTCTTTGTCGTGTGGTGCCGAGTGTACGATCCTAGATACGAGGTTCCTCCCCTGAGGAGTCTCCCGCCAGTGCCCGGCTACGATACTTTGAGGGTGGGTCTCAGGACAGTCAGGGCCCCCTCCGGGCCCCTCTGAGGTCGCCTTCTAACAATACCTCACTTTGGTATGGTATATACAGAGCCAGCTTCCTACAACTGCGATAAGGTGAAACAACAATGTTTTAAAGGAAGAGCCTACTGAGTATTACTGGCAAGATGAAATATAAAAAGGCTACTCGCTATTAACCAGATACGGTTTACAATTGTCCTTCAATTTGAGAGAGAAAAACAAAAAAAAAAAAAAAAAGGAAACGGAAAAATAATTCTAGAAAAGGAAACAAATACACAACATCTGTCTGTTTCAGTACACTCAATCAATGCTTGGGTAGCCAGAAAAAAGGTTAATACAGGATGAAAGAGATGCCAACACTTTATATCACACTGATAAAGATACAAGAGAGTCTACAGCTAGGCCTTTATCACTCCAAAACCTACGGGGACTTGAATATGAGAACATGAATTGCAGATATGAAATGGAAAGTGTGGTCTAATACTCGAAGAGGATGACTAGTAAAGAACCGTGTCATGAAGGATACTGTCTTCTTTGCTTTTCTCTGGAGTGCTGTCCATCCCAGGTAAGGCAGCGGCCACACGGCGGAACAGCTGGAATGTTAGAAGAAAATAAGTGAAGCACAATTAGCAATAGCAAGTTTATGACTCCAATTGCAACCTTGATTTGCACAGCAGTGCAGTTTATAGAGGGCTTTCTAAAACTGAACGCTTTTAAAGTGAAATAAAATATCTGATTTGTAAGTCCATTTTCGGAGCAGGTTGGTTCATCATATTTCAGAATTTCAGGAACCTAGTCTGTCGTGAGCATGCAGTCTGACAGTCATTGGGAGATACGAAATGAGAAGGTGCTGAGGTACAGTTGAAAAAGTTACTTACCTTTGGTATGCTATTTCTGGTGGATACTAGACCTGCAGGGGCCTCACTTCATGCTTCTTCCCAGGTGCCACATAAGACATGCAAAGTTGAACTAGCAGTTCCACACCAAAAGGTGCTCTGTCTCAATGCAGGTTTATCCTCTGGAAATGACATCATGAAGCAATACAAGATGCCGCCTGGAGTGCCAACATCAGTTGCCATTGTTTCCAAGACATGCAGAGACGGAACAGATGAAAAAACACAACAAGACAGGCGAGAAAATCAGTCATACCCAAATAACTACATAACAACCACACCTCAGAGTTGGGAGGGGACAGTACGGAATCTGCAGGCAGACAAATGATACACCAGAAAGAAGGCAACCAAAAATAAGCAGCTTTCTTCTGCTGGATGCTTCAATCTACAGATTCCTCCCTCAAGGAATTAATACCAAAGTAGTACCCACCGCAGCAGGTCTGAGGGAATGTGAAGACGAATCATGCCACAGGACAGGTCAGATACTGCGCAATCTCCATTGAGAGGCAGAGTATGCTTAAAACACAAAGGCCAAGCCAGAGACCAGATACTGCGCAATCTCCATTGAGAGGCGGAGTATGCTTAAAACACAAAGGCCAAGCCAGAGACCAGTCCCCATTGAGAGGCGGAGTATGCTTAAACACAAAGGCCAAGGCAGAGACCAGATACTGCGCAGTCTCCATTGAGAGGCGGAGTATGCTTAAAACACAAAGGCCAAGCCAGAGGCCAGATACTGTGCAGTCTCCATTGAGAGGCGGAGTATGCTCAAAACACAAAGGCCAAGCCAGAGACCAGATACTGCACAGTCTCCACTGAGAGGCGGAGTATGCTCAAAACACAAAGGCCAAGCCAGAGACCAGATACTGCGCAGTCTCCATTGAGAGGCGGAGTATGCTCAAAACACAAAGGCCAAGCCAGAGACCAGATACTGCGCAGTCTCCATTGAGAGGCGGAGTATGCTTAAAACACAAAGGTCAAGCCAGAGGCCAGATACTGCGCAGTCTCCATTGAGAGCCGGAGTACGCTTAAAACACAAAGGCCAAGCCAGAGACCAGATACTGCGCAGTCTCCATTGAGAGGCGGAGTATGCTTAAAACACAAAGGCCAAGCCAGAGACCAGATACTGCGCAGTCTCCATTGAGAGGCAGAGTATGCTTAAAACACAAAGGCCAAGCCAGAGGCCAGATACTACGCAGTCTCCATTGAGAGGCGGAGTATGCTTAAAACACAAAGGCCAAACCAGAGACCAGAAACTGCGCAGTCTCCATTGAGAGGCGGAGTATGCTTAAAACACAAAGGTCAAGCCAGAGACCAGCTACTGCACAGTCTCCATTGAGAGGCGGAGTATGCTCAAAACACAAAGGCCAAGCCAGGGACCAGATACTGCGCAGTCTCCATTGAGAGGTGGAGTATGCTCAAAACACAAAGGCCAAGCCAGAGACCAGATACTGCGCAGTCTCCATTGAGAGGCGGAGTACAGATACTGCGCAGTCTCCATTGAGAGGCGGAGTATGCTTAAAACATAAAGGCCAAACCAGAGACCAGATACTGCGCAGTCTCCATTGAGAGGCGGAGTATGCTTAAAACACATAGGCCAAGCCAGATACCAGATACTGCGCAGTCTCCATTGAGAGGCGGAGTATGCTTAAAACACAAAGGCCAAGCCAGAGACCAGATACTGCGCAGTCTCCATTGAGAGGCGGAGTATGCTTAAAACACAAAGGCCAAGCCAGAGACCAGCTACTGCGCATTCTCCATTGAGAGGCGGAGTATGCTTAAAACACAAAGGCCAAGCCAGAGACCAGTTACTGCGCAGTCTCCATTGAGAGGCAGAGTATGCTTAAAACACAAAGGCCAAGCCAGAGGCCAGATACTGCGCAGTCTCCATTGAGAGGCGGAGTATGCTTAAAACACAAAGGCCAAGCCAGAGACCAGATACTGCGCAGTCTCCATTGAGAGGCGGAGTATGCTAAAAACACAAAGCCCAAGCCAGAGACCAGCTACACTGAAACAATGCAGAGGGCCTTGCCAGCAAACCATCGAATCCACCTCTAGACAGAAGCACTACACAGGATGCAACAGGACCGAGAGGCTCAGGTGTCATCGAAGGCAGGGAGGGAGTGAAACAAGGAAACTAACATTAGCGCCACAAAGTGCTGCCTCGCGAAAACGGAACAGACACATTGCTGCTTCCAAAAAACAAGATAAATAGCTACAATCACAGAGTTACAAAAGCAATGCCAAAATGCCCACTACTGAAGACAAAGCTATAGATACAGTTGTCTAGAACAACACAAGTGAAGCAAAAACACATCTAAAGAAAGTGCAAAAGGCGAGCCTGGTAGTCCATCTCATGTGTACCCAACATGAGACATCCCAACAGCCAACAAATAGAATTAGAGAAGAGCCTCTCGACCAAAAGACATCCAACTCCAGAGGGAAAACAGACATAGGAAATAACAAAAAAGCCCAGTGGAAGAGAGTACCAGGGTCCAGCAATAATGTAAGACAACTCTCAGCAAGGCAAACCAATTGTAGAGCCCAACTAGCAACACACAGAACAAGCATTGGCATAGCCAATAGGTCTCGCCTTTGGGACCTTATAACTGTTAGCCATGCAACAGTTAATGTTGTTGCACCAAGGATATTGTGCTGCACAGCTAAATACTTATGAGGTCGCAAAAGCGAGACCTATTGGCTATGCCAATGCTAATTTATTTTGTGGCAAAGACAACTGTCTGAGGAAAGGCAGCATGCAGAGGCTCCTCTCGGTACTTGGGGCGGGGGGGAGGGGTGGAGAAGGGGTGAGTATGGCAGCAGAGGATGATGCAGGTGGTGATGGTGCATTCTATTCAGGTGAAAAGGGCAGCCGAGGACATCATTTTGAGAGCCTGCTGCTGCCTCTTGACTTCCTTAGGAAAGACAGACTGACAAAGGGAGACCCAATCTTTCTCATGCCCACAGACACCTTCTCTCCAGCCATAAGACCTTGATTGTGTAAAGGATACATATTGTAAGGCTGCTTGGGTGGTACAAGGTCCAGAATGTGCACGGTGCAGGCTGCAGCAGAGTCTGTGCCCACCTTCACGGGGGGGGGGGCCTGTGGCACCCTGCCTGCTGAGGGTGCTTTTGCAGGCGGGTGCCTCTCAATGCCCTGCGGTGCTTCGGCAGGCCTTGCGCTTTCTGTCAGGGATCATCATCGGATGCCAGTCTGCACCACTGATGCTCAGCTCAGTAACCTAGCAACCTACAGCAACAGATGGTGGGCTGACCCTCCGCTGCAAGGGAGTGCAGAGCTGCAGAGCGATGAAAGCAGCTGAGGCTCCATGCTGTAATGCACATCAACGGCCTGGGCATGAACAACAACACTCCAGCGTATCCCTGGGTCTCCAGATGCAGGAGGTTTCACAGAGCATGATGGGAGACGCCTATAACCGCAGACTGGTGCAGCCGTGCAGGGGGACGTGTTACTTGACAAACACAAGCACAGCAATGCGGGCTGACCGACAGTCATAAGAGGGCGGCCCCTTTAGTGCCACAAGATGGCACACTGGGCAGCCTAGTGTTTGGCCTGTGACCCCTGTTGGGGTCCCCTGCGCGTCACTTCCGGCCAGGGGTGTGCAGGGAGAGGTATATAGTCCTCCCCCTCCCCCCTGGCGGCCTCTTAGTCCCCTCGCCCTGACGCCGACTCGGTCCTGTCCCCAGGAGCTGCCTACTATCGCGGTGAGTGATTATCTCCCCCCCCCCACCCCCCCCCCCCCCGAGGCTGGGTTGCTCAACCCGGCTTCGGGTGTGGCGGCGGCCCGCCAGTGAGGGGGGGAGGGACAGCTCCTGGAGGGCTATGGCAGCGGCACCCCTCCGTTCAGGGCCTGACTGGGTGTTATGGACCGTATTCGAGCGCACGCGATATCATTACGGTCACGGACACCCCACAAACTACATTTCCCAGAAGCCCTAGGAGCGCAACACGTCGTACGCTACAACGGACATCTCCCGAGCGAGTCTGCTACATAGACGCCAGCGCCGCCACACAACGCGTCGGAAATTCAATTCAACGGCCGGAGCAGAGCCGCGCGCTTGAGTGGAACTTGTCCAGTTGTGCAGAGTTGCAGTTGGTGTCAAAGTTTGCTCCTTTGAGAAAGGGGCCTCTATGTGAACCGAAGGTCTGGTAAGGGTGCGGTGCACCAAGACCGTGACAGCCCGTTGTTATATTACCCAGCCCTACTCCGTTGCCGAGCTCGGAGCTAGCTCATGCGGAATTAGGGGGGGGGGGGGGGGGGGGGGGGTTAACGTCTCCTAGTGTAGTGGTATTGCTGCCGCTAAAACAGTGTTACATCCTTGATAAAACATACCCGGAGGCTTCCGGCTCCTTTCCGTTTCACAGACTCAGTGCATAGAGGTTAGCCTAAACATTACCTCTTGGTATCTAGTGGTACCAGAGTAAAACTTGACCTCTGGTATCAACACTGGTTATCCTACGTTTTCATTTTGTTTTGGCATCTAAATACGGAATACCTACTACTCGAATAATGTCCTCAGATAGAGGCTGGGCTCTACAATGGTGATAAGCTCTATGTGTTAACACGTACGTGTCAGTCGTTGTGTTTGTGTGTCTTGACTCCATTCTAACAGGGAATCCTCCAAAGGTAGCGGTTTCGTGCTCTCCCTGTGAAGCAAGGTGGAGCCTTGATTGGGGTAGGTGCTGGGAGAGAAATACGCATTGCGTTGTATGTCTAGGGGAGAACCTGTGCTCATTGGTGATGCTGTATTATTATCCTATGATGCCCTTGTATTTGTGTATCCATTTATGTAGCCAAACCAACGAGAACATCTGTTAAGACCACCCAAATAGGAGTTACGCCAAAGAAGCCGATTTTTCTGTTTTCTTTACAGGTATATATATATGTCGATAGGGAATAGGTATGCTTAGGGGTCTGAGCTAAATGGAGGTCTCAACAAAACGATAGGGAAGCTAGGTAGGGTACTAATTGTGTTCCTTATGTCTTACAGGTCTCCCTCCCTGCTGTCCCCATCCTTTCCTTCCCTCACTTGATCCTCCTAATGACCTGTGCCATTACGGCTATCTAGGCTTGGGTAGATCAAGAGGGGAACCAAACTTAGCAACAATCCGATCCCGAGGTCTGAACCAACGTGACAGAATTTCCGACCCACGAATTGAGTCCTCCTGGTCAGATTGTGAGGATGGCTACGCTAGAGGATGTATTGACGGCTCTTGCTAGAGTTCAGGTAGAACTAACAGCATCAAGACAAGAAACCGCAGACCTAAGAGCCAGGGTAGAAAGTATGCAACGTAACCCCTTTAATGCGGGAGGTACGTCGGCAGCAACAGCAGTTCCCACAAGCGCTGTAGTAGTGGAATTACCAGTATCGGTACCACTAGCCACACCCGAGAGATTTCATGGGGAATCAAGCAAGGTCCAGGTGTTTTTAACGCAGGTCCTGCTTCATTTCTCGTGTAAATAAAAATCGTTTCCTACTAACCAAGCGAGAGTCGCATTTCTCATTTCATACTTGGCGGGCGATGCCGCTCAGTGGGCTGTTCCATTGGTAACACGAGATGATCCCCTTCTACATGATTGGGAAGATTTCAAGGCAGAGTTCCTTAGGGTGTTTGATAGGAGAACAGAGTCATACGCAGCCGATAGGGAATTATTAGAGTTGAGGCAAGGCAATAAGGATTTAATCACGTACCTAAATGCCTTTAGGAGGTTAGTAACGGAAACTAAGTGTCCAGAAACGAAACAAGCAGCCATCTTCCATCAAGGGCTGAGAGAAGAACTGAAAGATATTATAGCGCAGATCGACCCTCAGCCAGTTACTTGTGAGGATCTGATAAATCTGGTCTGAAGACTAGACCATCGTTTAAATGAACCCAAGGCGACCACAAGAGGAGAGAAAGAAAGGTGCCTCAGTTGGATCGGCCAAAATATACAGAGGCTCGTGTGATACATGCAGGAGAACCGATGGACATAGGTTCAATCCGGGCAGCTCTCACCATGGAGGAAAAAGAGACCAGGCGCAAACAAGGATTGTGCCTTCATTGCGGCAAAAAGGGACATTTCGTTAAGGAATGCCCAGTAAAACCAAAGACCACTCTATTCAAGAGTAGATCAGCATTGGCGGTGGGGGACATAGCCCCGGAAAACTAAAGGAACCAAGAAGGGAGGAAGGGGCTTCTTGGGGAAAACAGTATATCCCTTCATTGTGCAGTCCTATGACTGTGGAACAAGGACATTTGTTCATACCATTGTTCCTCTTAATAAAGACTGAATGGGTTAAGATGGCGGCCATGATTGACTCCGGTGCAACGGGGGTCTTTATGGACATCGAAGAAGCAAGGCGCCGAAACATGCAGCTAGTGCCAAAAACCAGTCATGAACCTATCTATGCAGTGGATGGAAGGGAGCTGATCACAGGACCCATCGGGTACAATACAGAAGACATCCAGGTGCAATATGGTACCTCTCACCGGGAAAACTTATCTTTCAACCTGATTCACACCCCGCAGTATGGGATCATTTTAGGACTACCATGGCTAAGGCGCCACAACCCAGCTATCGATTGGGAAGCCCGTACAGAGCTCATGAACTCGCCCTATTGCCAGGCCTTCTGCCAAAATAGCAGGGAAGGTCCCCCTACCGCTCTAGCCTCAAGACTATTTATCGCCACTGCAGCGGAGACAAATGATCAGTTACCCAGGGACTATCACGAGTACCGAGAGGTGTTCAACGAGGGGCAGGCGGAAGAACTACCCCCACACAGACAGTATGACTGTCAAATCGACCTGGTGCCAGGAGCGATTGTGCCTAGTGGACGAATTTACGCCTTAACCGAACCAGAGAACAGGCACCTCAGACAATATTTGGATAAATATGTGAACTTAGGCTTCATTCGGCCATCCAAATCCCCAGCTGCTTCGCCGCTCTTCTTCATACCCAATGGCGAGCTACGCGCCTGTATAGACTTTAGGGCGTTAAATGCAGTCACAGTGAAACATCGTTACCCTTTACCTCTAATCCCGGTATTACTTGAACAGGTAAAAAAGGCCAAGATTTACACTAAGCTCGACCTCAAGAGGGCCTATCACCTTGTGAGGATGAGGGAGGGTGACGAATGGAAAACGGCATTCAAGACACGCTATGGCCTCTACGAATATCTGGTCATGCCGTTTGGGTTATGCAACGCCCCTGCCGCGTTTCAGTATTTTCTGAACGATGTATTACGAGAAATTCTGGACCACTATGTGGTTGTATACATAGACGACATCCTCATCTATTCCGAGAATCCAGAAATTCACGTGGAACATGTGAAAAAAGTATTGCAGATCCTTAGAAAGCACCACCTATTCTGCAAGTTGACCAAATGCGAATTCCACGTGACCACGGTGGAGTTCTTAGGGGTGATGCTCACCCCGCACGGACAAGAGATGGCCGAAAGAAAGATAGCAGCCATTAAAGATTGGCCAACCCCCTTGAATGTACGAGATGTACAATGTTTTATAGGGTTCGCCAATTTCTACCGGCGCTTCATTCATCAGTTTTCGAACCTTGTAGCGCCCATAACACAATTGCTACGGAAAAACTACCAGTTCCTGTGGACTAAAGAAGCACAAGACGCCTTTGAAGCCTTGAAAACGGCCTTCATTACAGCCCCGGTCCTTGCCCATCCTGACCCCGAGAAACCCTACATCGTCGAGGCCGACACATCTGACGTCGCTTTAGGGGCGGTATTATCCCAAAGACATTCCACCACTGGACAATTACACCCAGTTGCTTTTATGTCAAAGAAGCTGAATGACGCTGAGAGGAACTACAACATCTCAGAAAAGGAACTGTTGGCCATAAAAGTCGCATTCATGGAATGGAGACACTTCCTGATGGGGGCTATGCATGTAGTCACCGTATACACCGGCCACAGAAACCTGCAGTTCATGGCAGCAGCACGTCACCTAACCCCAAGGCAACTGCGGTGGATGCTGTTCTTTTTGGAATATAATTTCATCATCACATACAGACCAGGTGTGGAAAACCGCAAAGCAGATGCGCTAACCCGCCAGGCATCCTCCTTAGAAGAAAAAACACAGGAACAGTCCATCATTCACCCCACGAAAATAATAGGGGTAATTCAACCAGATGTATTTCTTAAGGGAGTACTCAAGGGAGTGTCTACAGGAGTCTGGAGGACATGGTTAAAAAGTCACAAAGAATGGCAAACCAAGAAAGGTTTCCCGATGAACCAAGGTCGCCTGTTGCTCCCTACTCCACAACTCAGGAGACAAGCATATCATTGGTGTCACAAATCCCCAAGTGCAGGGCACCTTGGAACAGAGAAAACCATTAATCTTCTCAATAGACAGTTTTGGTGGCCATCCATGAGGTATGATGTGAAATTATGGATCAAGGAATGTGACACATGTGCCACCATGAAATCAGACCATCAACACCCACAAGGACTATTACAACCTCTCCCCACTCCTAGCCATCCGTGGGAGAACATATCAGTGGACTTTATAGTGGGATTACCCGCAGATGACGGGTACACCGTGATCATGGTGGTCATAGACTTCTTTTTGATAAACAAGTTTTTATTGTTTTCTTGTGCAACAAAAAACAGTGAGCCTGTCAGACCAGCCTTATACATTAATCCCATCTGGGAATCAACCCCCTTTACCGCCCCCCCACCCCCGAACCACCTCCCCCTTCCGCCCCACCCCACCCTACCAATCACAATACATTCCCTAACCATTTCCCCCAAACCCTGCGATACTTTTTGTGGCAGCACCGAGCTTGATAAAGAGTCCGCTCCTGCGCCGCACACCAGTCCACCCCCGCGCTCCATCTGGTCAGACTAGGCGGCTGCGGCTGTTTCCAGGCTGCCGCAATGTCCCTTTTTGCCACCATTAACGCTGTCATGAGAAACACTTTTTCAGCGCGCGTGCCGTCCAGGCCGTCAGTGATACCCAGTAGGATGTGTTTGGGGTCGTGCGGTACCTCCCACCCCAGGACCTCCGTTAAGTCAGTCTCTATACCACGCCAATACCCCTCCAGTTCCGGGCAGGACCATACCATGTGGAGGAAGTCAGCCGGGTCAAAGCTACAACGAGGGCAAGCTGCGTCGGTGGAGAGGCCCGCGCGGCGTAGGCGCGCTGGTGTAAGGTAGGCCGTGCGCAGATAGTAGATTTGAATGAGTCTCAGTTTGGCGGATGCCGTCACTAGCCTGGGAGCCATAAGGGCTTCCCGCCAATCGATCTCGTCCAGGGGACCCACCCATTCCTCCCATCGCTCCTTCAGACCCTCCTGGGGCACAGGGGTATTGTTAACAAGGGAACGATATATTCTGGATATGCCTCCCCTTCCTAGGTTACCCATCAGGACCTGAGCCTCCGGGGGGCTATGATCCGGCAGCCGGATGTCAAGCGGGGTGTGGGCCCGTATGGTGTGTCTCAATTGGAGGTACCTATAGAATTGGGACGGGTGGAGAGAAAAGCGCGCCTGCAGTTCCGAATATGAGCACATGCGTCCCCCCCGCCATACATCTCCCAACTGGGAGATGCCGAGCAAGTCCCACGGCTCAAAACCCTCCAACCCCGCAACCTCCCGTAACCATGTCCCATGCCAGAGAGGGGTGGCGCGCGTCAGCTTCCCGGTCCATCCGGTGTGGCGGAGTGCTGCCCGCCAAGCCAGGAAGACCGCCTTGGTGATGTCGGGGCAGGAGGTGGGAATCGGGGCGCCGTACATGTGGTCCTGAACACTGGGGAGACCCAAGGCCTCCAGTTCCACCCTGTAGGCCGGATCGGACCATCCCCCCCCCAAACCAGTCATGAATGACCAGAAGCCGGGTGGCCAGGTAGTAAAGGTAGAGGTTGGTCATGCCCAGCCCCCCGTCAAAGGTGGGGAGGCGGCAGATCGGCAAGGCCAACCGTGGCCTCTTCCCACCCCAGAGGAACCTGGTGGCCATCCCGTCCAACTCGCGAAACCACGACCTCGGAAAGGACACCGGAGTGTTCTGCAAAACATACAGAAACCGGGGGAGGATCATCATTTTGTAGAGCGCCACTCTCCCCAGCGGGTTCAGCGGGAGAGAGTGCCACCGAGTAAGGTCTGCCTTGGCTCTCTTGACCAAAGGGGCCACGTTGAGCGCCCAGCTCAATTCCGGGAGGAGGGAGACCCAGATGCCCAGATACTTGAAAGACAGCCGGCGGAGGGGAATCGTGGTCTGCCAGTCAAAGCATTCCCGGGAGGGGTGAAGGGGTACGAGGACCGACTTGTGCGAATTGAGGCGGAGGCCAGAGGCGCGGGCAAAGCGGCCCAAGATATGGAGAGCTCGAGGGCCCGAACGCGCTGGGTCACCAAGGTACAGCAGAACGTCGTCCGCATAAAGGGCGATCTTGTCCGCCTCAAGGCCCGGCCATTCCCATCCCTGAATGAGAGAGTCCGCTCTGATTAGGGCAGCAAGGGGCTCCATTGCGAGCGCAAAAAGAAGGGGTGAGAGTGGGCACCCCTGCCGCGTGCCCCGACCGATCGGGAACGCTCTCGACAGCGCCCCATTAACCAACACTCTAGCGCGAGGGCGCGCGTACAGAACCCGCACCATCCCAACAAACTTGGGACCGAAGCCCATATGGGCTAATACGTCGAACAGGTAGGGCCATCCCACCGAATCGAAGGCTTTCTCGAAGTCGGCGAGCAGGAGAGTGAGGTAGGGAGATATGCGATGGCGGTGTGCCAGAGCCACGTGGAGGCGGCGGAGGCAGTGGCGGGTGCCCCGATCCGGCATAAAGCCGCATTGATCCGGGTGCACCAGGCACGACAGGAGGGGCCGTAGCCGCTGGGCCAGAACCGCCGCATACAGTTTGATATCGGTATTGATCAGAGAGATGGGCCGGTAGGCCGACCTTTTCCTGGGCGGTGGAGTGGATTTAGGCAGGACCACAATCGTGGCAATGTCAGCCTCCGGGGGGAAGGAACCTCTTTCAATCGCCTCCGCATATAGGGCACCCAGCCGCGGAACCAAGTGTTCCTTGTAAGTGGCATAAAATTCCTGTGGGAACCCGTCCGGACCAGGGGTTTTCCCGGCGGACGTGCGCCCTATCGCGTCTCCGATCTCTTCAGGAGAGATGGGAACCTCCAGACTCTCCCAATCACTGGGCCGCAGCCGGGGAAGGCGTAAATTACCAGCGGTGAGCAATGACGCCAAAGGCAGATCCGATGCTCGTGCCCGGTAGAGTTGTGAGTAGTACTGAGCGAAAGCGTCTGCTATAGCCACGGACGAGGACTGAAGCGTGCCCCCCGAGTCGGTCACCGCCGGGATGATGCGCGATGCCCTGGGATAAGTGGCCAGCCGGTGCAGGAGCGCCCCATTTTTGTCGCCCCAGCCATATACCCGCGCCACCGAGGATTGCCAGAGAAGTTTAGCCGCGTCAAGCGACCGCTGACGAATCTCCTCGCGTAGGAGCCGCAGCTGCCGGGTCTCGGCCGGATCCCCGGAGTCAGAAACCGATTGTTCCAGACGCAGCGCCTGAGCCTCACAGGCCGTGAGCCGCTGCAGCCGTGCCTGGCGATGTTTCACCACCTGCGCCTTGGCAACCCCCCTAACCGTGGCCTTACATGCCTCCCAGAGGGTGCCCGCCGAGGAGACCGATCCGTCATAGTCGCCAAAATAGAGGGCCAGCGCGGATCCCACTTCCTTACGGAGCGTTTTGTCCTGCAGGAACCATGCATTGAAGCGCCACACTTGGCGAGCCCCGTGAGGCGGGGGGCCCAAGCCCAATAAAAGCGGAGAATGATCGGAGATCCCCCGGGGAAGGATACGGACGTCTTGGATACCCGGGCAGTCGGCCGGGGGGACAAAGATCGCGTCGATGCGTGCCTGAGAGTGGTGGGCGGCTGAGGTGTGTGTGTATTGTCGCGTGTGTGGGTGCCAGAGCCGCCACGCGTCGCAGAGTCCCTGAGCTTCCGCCCACCCGGCCAGCTGCCTCGCCCGCGTCGCGCGGGAGTTCGAGACCGGGCCCGAAGAGTCGAGGTGCGGGGCCGAAACGGCGTTGAAATCCCCTCCAATGACAACAGTGCCGGGCGGAAAAGTCGCTAGCCAGGACGCAGCCAGAGCTAAGGCCGAGGACAGCCCCGTAGGCGGCACATAGAGTGACAAGAGGCTGAGTGGTCGGCCTTCAAGCGTGCCGGTAACCGCAACCCCCCTCCCCTGGGAGTCGTGGACCACCCGGGCCAACACAAAGGGAAAGGAACGGCGCAGGAGGACCGCAACCCCACGCGACCCGCGCGAGAACCCGGAGTGCCACACCCGGTCGTATCCGAAGCGCGCCAGAAAGGGACAGTTCTCACCAAGGAGGTGGGTTTCCTGAAGCAGGATCACGTCAGCACCCACGCGCTGGGCGTATTTGAGAGCGACAGTGCGCTTAAGCCGGTCCAGCAGGCCATTCACATTCCAGGACAGGATGCGCACCTGGGCTTTGGGAGCTAAGTCAGCCATGGCAGCAGTGAGAAAGAAGCGCGCCGGGAAGGGGGCAGGCAGGGAGCGCCGGGGGGACACCCGTGGACCCGGGCGCCAGCGGGATGGGGCACGGAGCGCGCATGCCCCGGAGGGACCATTGGGCTCCACCAGGGGAAGTGGTCGGACGGTGGCTAAAGGTGAGGGCAGTAGAGTGCACAGGAAGAGCGGGATGAAGGGACACGACGCCGGGCGCCGTGCAGCGCTGTGTGAGAGGCTCAGCAAATAACAATTCAAACCTAAACAAAACAGTCTCATAAAGAGAGACCCCAAGCAAACACCAAACCCCAACCCCCCACCCCCCACCCTACACTTCGAAACCAGAAGCATCTGTCGCCCGAACCAAACTAACAGTCACAAGACCCCAAGCTCAGGTGCTCGGGTATAAAGAGCGTAGTGGACCCCTCCTGAAGTACGGATGACATTGTTCTGACCTGGGCTGGTACTGGGAGGCACAATATGGTGGAGCCCCCCACCCCCGCCCTCGGGCAAGGCAGTCACCTTCCCCGCAACTGCAAGAGACAAGGAGAAAGTCATATAGCGGGACTGCGGGAAAGGTCCGATGAGTCAATGCGCGTGATGAGGGGGGTCGGAGACCCGTCCGGCCCAGGTGATGCTCGGCGTCGGGATCCCCCGGCCTCCGGGGAGGAGGCCTCGGAAGAGGCGGAAGAGTCTCTCATTGGTCTGCCAGAAGCGCACGCAGACCGGACCTTGGTGACCGCGGCGCCTCGCCGCTGCCGGGAGCGTGTGCGCTTCCCGCGCCGCGGCCGCTGGGACCCAGCCACCACAGGGCACCCGTGGCCCGCAACGGACCGCCCCCCGTCCAGCTGTCGCAGGGGCCTCTCCTCGTTAAGCCATGTCCAGGCCGCCCTGGGGGTGTCGAAGAACAGCGTCTTACCCTGAAAGACAAGTCGGAGGCGGGCCGGGAACTGGAGCTGGTACTGAAGGCCCAGGGAGCGCAGCTTTTGCTTCACCTCCGTATATGAGCGGCGTTGCTCCTGGACCTCCCGGGTGTAATCTGGGAAAATCATAATGGTGTGGTTGTTATACGCCAGTTTGCCACTCACCCGAGCCTCCCGCAGAATGGCATCTCTGTCCCGGAAGTTAAGGATCCGAAGAATAAAGGGGCGTGGAGGGGCCCCCACCGGAGGCTTGGACGCCAGCGACCGATGTGCCCTCTCCACTACGAACCAGGTAGACAAGCTGCCCGCCGGCATCCAGGATTTAAACCAGGCCTCTAGGAAGTCGTCGGCCCGGCCCGACTCGATCCTCTCCGGAAAGCCCACCAAGCGAAGGTTGTTGCGGCGGGCGCGATTTTCGGCATCCTCCGCCCGCCTGTGCAGTTCCTTGGAGTGGGTCGTGAGCTCCCGGACCTGGTCCTGCAATTGATGGATGTCGTCCTCCGTCGTGGAGATCCGCGATTCTGCCTCCGTGATGCGGGCCGTGGCGTTGCGGAGATCCTGCCGCAGAAGCGCGACGTCAACCTTCACCTCTCCAACCATCCCTTCCAGAGAGGTGCGAGATGCATCGATTGCGTGGAGGATGGTGGCCAAGTCGTTGTTGGGGGCGGGCGCCTCCCCCCCGCCGGCTCCCGGGGGGTCGGGGGTCGCGTAGCGGTCAATCTTCGTTTGGTGGGATGCCGCCGGCTGCCTCGGGCCTTTTTCCTTGCCCATGGTGGGTCCACACGGCTCACCCCCCGAACCAGGGTCCGGACCAGCACCGCCCCGCCACTGGCCCCGCGCTGCGGGCAAGTCCGGGAGACGGCCCCCAGGCTAGCTGCGACACTCGGGCCACACCAGCGCCGTCCACGGCCTCAGTCCGTCGGGGCAGTCCTGCAGCTCGGAGCTCCGCTATTCCCCAGCTCGGGGCCCACAGCTCGATCCTTCCCGGGACGCAGATGTCGCAGGGCGCCCCTTTCCAGCCCTGACACAGCTCCGTGGGCGGCCTCGCCGGGCGAGGGGGGGGGCCCCCTCAGCAACAGTGTCGAACAAATGGCACCAGGCAGAACAGTCCAGCGTAGCTTCCCCGTCGGGAGATCCAGGAAGGGCCAAGCTTCCACCCCGCCAGCAGCAAATCCCCACCTGGCATGCAGAGCGGAGGGCAGGAGGGGCAGAGGAGGGCAGTCCCCCGGGGGACACACCGGCCCGCAGGCCAAGGTGCTACGACGCGCAAGGAGGCGGCAATCACCAAGCCGGGCCCGGTCACATAGGCTCTCAGCACCCGGGCCGGCCTGCCCGCCGATCGGGGCCCCGCGGCCGGGGTGGTCCGGGGAGGCGCTTAGGAGCCGTCGCCCCCCCCCCGACTCACCCGCAGCGCGCCCCAAGCCGAAGTCCGTCTCCGCGGGCGTCACCCGCCTCAGTCCAGTCGCCAGCAGACAGCGGCCCACGTCCCACGTGTGACGCCGCGGGCGCTCGTAGCAGGCGCCGCCGGCCGAAGAACCGGCCGAAAGCGCGCCTCAGCAACGGTGCCGCTCTCAGGCGGCAGAACTCAGTCCCCAAGGCTCGGACACGGCCCAAAGTTGCGGCGAGGGTGGGGTTACGGCTCCGCAGCAGATATCGGGAAGTGGAGTGCGCCCAGGACAGCAGCAACAGGATCAGGACGGATGCGAGGGGTCAGGCATCGCAGAGCTCTACCTCGGCGCGGCCATCTTGGCTAGCGCCACCTAGCGCTCAAGGTCATAGACTTCTTAACCAAGATGGGACATTTTGTGGCTTGCAAAGCTGTGCCGACGGCGGGACAACTAGCCACAATGATAATGAAAAACATTGTAAGGTTGCATGGAGTACCCAAAATTATTGTGTTAGACAGAGGATCCCAGTTTACAGCAAGGTTTTGGAAACAATGGTGTTCCGCTCTCCATATTAACACCACCATGTCAACGAGTTATCATCCCCAAACAGATGGGCAAACTGAACGCCTCAATCAGACACTCAAGCAATATCTGCGGTGTTATGTGAACCTGGGCACGGAGAAGTGGGTAGACCACCTATGGCTAGCGGAAATCGCTTACAACAACGACACTCATAGTTCCACACAGACATCACCATTTTATTGCACATATGGACACCATCCAAGGATCCTACCCTTTATTCACCCGAACGACACTACCAGTATACCTGAAGTTTCCAGAAGAGTGAAACGCATTCGGGAAATCCTAGAGAAGACACAAAAGAATCTACAAACCGCAAAACACAAGTATAAAATAGTTGCGGATAAACACCGAAGACCTGGGCCAATATACCAGAAGGGAGACGCCGTCTGGTTATCAACACGGAACATTCGCTTCAAGAAGCATAGCGTGTTCAGTCCTAAATATATTGGCCCTTACAAAATAGAAAAATTTATCAGTCCAGTAACGATGAAGTTGCACTTGCCCTCACACCTTCGGATCCATCCAGTGTTTCACATCTCTCTATTGAAACCGGCCAGCCCGTCAAACACCGTACGCCCCCACCCTGTTATGGTGGGCGACGTTCCTGAATACGAGGTAAAGGGAATTAAAGATTCCAAGATCTATGGACGAAGATTGTGGTATCTAGTTGCGTGGAAGGGGTACGGACCCGAAGAAGACTCATGGAAACCAGCCAGCAACGTCCACGCTAACCGGCTGGTGACCGCGTTCCATAGGAAATACCCACATAAACCGAGTCCTCTTGCGCGCTCTCGCTGAAAGGAGGGATGTACTGTTATGGACCGTACTCGAGCGCGCTCGATATCATTACGGTCACGGACACCCCACAAACTACATTTCCCAGAAGCCCTAGGAGCGCAACACGTCGTACGCTACAACTGACGTCTCCCGAGCGCGTCTGCTACATAGACGCCAGCGCTGCCACACAACGCGTCGGAAATTCAATTCAACGGCCGGAGCAGAGCCGCGCGCTTCCAGTGGAACTTGTCCCGTTGTGCAGAGTTGCAGTTGGTGTCAAAGTTTGCTCCTTTGAGAAAGGGGCCTCTACGTGAACCGAAGGTCTGGTAACGGCACCAAGACCGTGACAGCCCGTTGTTATATTCCCCAGCCCTACTCCGTTGGCGAGCTCGGAGCTAGCTCATGCGGAGGTAGGGGGGGGGTTAACGTCTCCTAGTGTAGTGGTATTGCTGCCGCTAAAACAGTGTTACCTCCTTGATAAAACATGCCCGGAGGCTTCCGGCTCATTTCCGTTTCACAGACTCAGTGCATAGAGGTTAGCCTAAACATTACCTCTTGGTATCTAGTGGTACCCGAGTAAAACTTGACCTCTGGTATCGACACTGGTTATCCTACGTTTTCATTTTGTTTTGGCATCTAAATACGGAATACCTACTACTCGAATAATGTCCTCAGATAGAGGCTGGGCTCTACAATGGCGATAAGCTCTATGTGTTAACACGTATGTGTCAGTCGTTGTGTTTGTGTGTCTTGACTCCATTCTAACAGGGAATCCTCCAAAGGTAGCGGTCTCGCGCTCTCCCTGTGAAGCAAGGTGGAGCCTTGATTGGGGTAGGTGCTGGGAGAGAAATACGCATTGCATTGTATGTCTAGGGGAGAACCTGTGCTCATTGGTGATGCTGTATTATTATCCTATGATGCCCTTGTATTTGTGTATCCATTTATGAAGCCAAACCAACGAGAACATCTGTTAAGACCACCCAAATAGGAGTTACGCCAAAGAAGCCGATTTTTCTGTTTTCTTTATAGGTATATATATATGTCTATAGGGAATAGGTATGCTTAGGGGTCTGAGCTAAATGGAGGTCTCAACAAAACGATAGGGAAGCTAGGTAGGGTACTAATTGTGTTCCTTATGTCTTACAGGTCTCCCTCCCTGCTGTCCCCATCCTTTCCTTCCCTCACTTGATCCTCCTAATGACCTGTGCCATTACGGCTATCTAGGCTTGGGTAGATCAAGAGGGGAACCAAACTTAGCAACAATCCGATCCCGAGGGCTGAACCAACGTGACAGAATTTCCGACCCACGAATTGAGTCCTCCTGGTCAGATTGTGAGGATGGCTACGCTAGAGGATGTATTGACGGCTCTTGCTAGAGTTCAGGTAGAACTAACAGCATCAAGACAAGAAACCGCAGACCTAAGAGCCAGGGTAGAAAGTATGCAACGTAACCCCTTTAATGCGGGAGGTAAGTCGGCAGCAGCAGCAGTTCCCACAAGCGCTGTAGTAGTGGAATTACCAGTATCGGTACCACTAGCCACACCCGAGAGATTTCATGGGGAATCAAGCAAGTTCCAGGTGTTTTTAACGCAGGTCCTGCTTCATTTCTCGTGTAAACAAAAATCGTTTCCTACTAACCAAGCGAGAGTCGCATTTCTCATTTGAAACTTGGCGGGCGATGCCGCTCAGTGGGCTGTTCCATTAGTAACACGAGATGATCCCCTTCTGCATGATTGGGAAGATTTCAAGGCAGAGTTCCTTAGGGTGTTTGATAGGAGAACCGAGTCATACGCAGCCGATAGGGAATTATTAGAGTTGAGGCAAGGCAATAAGGATTTAATCACGTACCTAAATGCCTTTAGGAGGTTAGTAACGGAAACTAAGTGGCCAGAAACGAAACAAGGTAGCGGTTTCGCGCTCTCCCTGTGAAGCAAGGTGGAGCCTTGATTGGGGTAGGTGCTGGGAGAGAAATACGCATTGCGTTGTATGTCTAGGGGAGAACCTGTGCTCATTGGTGATGCTGTATTATTATCCTATGATGCCCTTGTATTTGTGTATCCATTTATGTAGCCAAACCAACAAGAACATCTGTTAAGACCACCCAAATAGGAGTTACGCCAAAGAAGCCGATTTTTCTGTTTTCTTTACAGGTATATATATATATGTCTATAGGGAATAGGTATGCTTAGGGGTCTGAGCTAAATGGAGGTCTCAACAAAACGATAGGGAAGCTAGGTAGGGTACGAATTGTGTTCCTTATGTCTTACAGGTCTCCCTCCCTGCTGTCCCCATCCTTTCCTTCCGTCACTTGATCCTCCTAATGACCTGTGCCATTACGGCTATCTAGGCTTGGGTAGATCAAGAGGGGGACCAAACTTAGCAACAATCCGATCCCGAGGGCTGAACCAACGTGACACTGGGTAGGGGGCACAGAGGTGGAGGTATGCGGTGTGCTCCTCAGCTCGGGCGTGCGGTCCGACGGGAGAGGATGTGGTCCGTCGGCTACGCTGCCGACTTTGGTGCAGGAAACCAGGCTTCGAGCCTCTGGGTCGCGCCCACATCCTGTGATTCTGGGCAAATCACTTAATCTCCCCGTGCCTGAATGTGTAATGTAAATACGGTGCTCATGTACAGCGCTCCAGTCGAGTTCGCGCTATATAAAAGATGCAAACATAAAAATATTGTGGGCCCACAAGTCCTGTGGGCTGATTGTGTTTGGCCCCGGGGGTGTCTAGTTGTGGTGGGGGCTGCTCCAGCTTGGGAAGGAGGGAGAACAGGCTGTGCCTCTTGGGTGCCCTGTGGCTCGCTTTCCGCCCGCGCATGGCCTCCACCTTCCGGGGGTCTCCAATGTGGAGTCCCTAGCTTTGCGAGTTAGGGGGGGGGGGGGGCTCGGCAGGCTACCAGGAGAGACAGAGGCGCCCACCCCCCCCGCTGATGGCTTCCCGCAGGACCGTCTCAGTAGTTCTGCCCGCAGAGGTCTGCTTTTGCTCCCACCTGCACAGGGCCGGGTGCAGGGACCCTGCACTTAGGAATCGCCGGGCGGGACTCGTGGCACTAATGCCGGGGTGAGGTTGGGACAGGGACGCAGTGCGGCCACCCGGGACAGGGCTCGCCCTCGACCCGTGCGGCTAGGGCCCCCCCACCCCCATCGCAGTTGTCACCTCCGTTTTAGGGACATCCGATTCCTCCTTGCAAGCGGTGGTCATTGAGGTGCAGAGGCCGGCACGTTGCATGTAGTGTTCAAAGCCTCTGCCCTGCGCCCAACATGGCCACAAAGTATCTGTGGGACAGAGGGGCTCTCGTAGCTCGGGTTAGAGTGGGAGCATTCGGACTCTTGCTCATTATGCCCGCCCGTCCTACCTTCAATTCACCACCGTGGAGGAGCGAGTCCGTCTGCAGGCGGCCGGTTGGTGTGGACGTTTAAGTCAGCCTTGCTTTTGGCGGTGCTAGTCCCGGTGTTCTGGCGGAATGCCTCAGGGCCGTGCTAGGGGCACCGGGGGTTGGTTCATGCAGCCCAGGGCTCGTTTCCTCCCGCTCTTGGCCTGGCACTCCCCTCCTTGGGGGTGTGGCCTTCTGCGATCCTGCACCGGTGTTCCGTCGTTCCCAGCACCATCTGGCTGTTCTCCCCAACACCAGCCCCGTGTTCCCCATGCTACATCCCCAGCCCACATATATATTGTTGGGCCTCGGACAGGGGAGGGGTCGTGGACGTGATATGTCACACTAGGGTTCAGGCCCACGGTGTCTGCTTTGGTTTGGGCTGAGCCCTGCCCCACCCAATGCTGGGGCAGGCAGTCCACTCTGATCACGCATGAGGGGCCCAGGGAACTCCTGCTCGCACTGCTAGTCTTAGTTTTCGGTGGCTCACTGCTCCAGCCATTTGGCAATGCTGGGGCGGCATCCAGGTCGAACCGGTGTTTTGGAAGAGACCGGGCCGCTTGGCAGTCGTGAGATGGCTGGGCCGACCTGCCTGGCCCCAGGTTGGGGCTGCGAATTGCACAGCAGCGCGGTAAAGTGGGGGTGGCACACAGGCCCCCTTCAGCTAGATTTCCCCCGCTCCCAAGTCGGAGTACCAACAGGCCCACCATTGGCATCAAAACATCGCAAGAGGAGTGCCCACGCTGAGCAGTGATCAGGCATGACCTCAGAGTGGTTTCCGTCCTCCTGGCCTCGCCGTCCTGTCATGTCGTGGTTGGCGTCGCGGTCCCCGGTTCTCCCTGTTATTTCCCCACTGTCATGTTGCGTGGTGCCCTGAGCTGGTATGCAGCATCAGGCGACAGTGATTTCTTGTGGTGAGTTTGCCGCCCCTTCATTTTTTTTTTTTGGGGGGGTCAGTTTTCTTTTGCCTCCGTAGACAGGGGTGTATGGTCGATGCGTGACCTAGTATATATTTCGAACCTATTTTCAGCCGAGAGTAGGGTGCCGGGGGCAGAGGCATGCAGATGGCCAGGTAGATTCCAGCACGTCAATAGTTTGGTCCAGTGCGAGCAGCTATCTTTGTTCCAGCAAGACTTATCGGTATGTGGAGGGGGGAAACCACTGCCCAGGGGATAGGATTGCTCTGCAGTTCGTTACAGCTGATGTGGTTTCCAGGCTTTCAGTTCTATGGCAGGCTCAGTGTCTTGGGTGGGTCAACACAGCTGAGTTTGACAGAAAGGATACGATGACTGATGTTAAACAAATTTTACTGCGATTGTGCCATAATGTGTGTGTTTCTCGTCAGGCCAGGGCCTCGCGCCAGAGTGCGTTCATATTGAATTATTTGCAAGTTGAGACACGGCATAGCATCTTAGAGAAATAAACAGGGTGAATGTTGAGTCTGAAGAGCAAACAGAGGATGGAAAGGCTGAGATCAGAAAGCAGAGTGCGGCAGCAAACAAGAAAGATGCCCGTTGACTCTCTCTACCCCTTAGACCCGTGTGACAGCGTTAAAAATAATTTTCGCATAAAGTTTGCTGCATTCTGGGACTTGTAGTCTACTTTTAACACTGATGTGGGTTTATTCTATGCTGCGTGTTGGCTGTTCTCGAGCAGCTCTGTGGTTGAGTGATGTTTCCGACATGTTGAACGCACTGCCAAGTATTTTAGAGGTTGGAGTCGAATGCAGCTTCGCCAGGCAAAAAAGTGAAGGGGAAGGTTTGAAAGGGATGATAAGTTAAAAAGGGAAGTTTAGCAGAAAGCTTGACACTTTAAAAAGTGGAAGTGTCAGTGGCTCGAGTTTGTATGTTTTTTCACTTGGATCCAAGGTGATTTCTGCTGGCAGTTCGGAGGTAAAGGGCAGAATTGCATTTGGGGTATTATGTGGCTACATGGCCAGGCAGTGTGAACCGGGCCTCAGTGGGTGCCACGCCTCTGCAGCTTGTCAGGGGTATGAAGTAGCTTTAACAGCGGCATTGTTACGGCCTGAATCAATTTCCCAGGGTGACTCCTTCAGAGGCACAACACTATGGCCGGTCAGCAGGCACTAGTGCACCATAGAATTCAGGGTTAGGTTGTCGTTTGGTTTGAGTTTAGCCTGCGTCTAGATTTGTAAAGGAAGTGGTTGTATTCCCCCTATGGCTAACAGTGTCAGCCCACAAGGTGGCACTGCTCGACTGGTTTCTCAACAGGCCCGATTGTTACATGGTTTTCAACTCTAGAATGTCCGGTGAATAAATGCTGGACGGGTTCTTCAGTACAGCCACTCCAAGGAGGAGGGTTAGAAGAGTAGCAGCAGAAGGCGTGGTGGCGGTTAGCTATGTGCGTCGAGGATGGCTCACGTTGAGGGACACGAACTGGAGTAGCGCGGCGAGTATGTGTAATTTGGTGACCGTTGTGCCAGTGATGTAACTTCTAGTGACTGATCATAGCTTGCTCAGCCCCATCATTTTAGATCTGAAGCATGTTCACTATTCTTAGATCGGAGCCATAGTTGTTGCTTACTTAGGCAATTGTCACCTCTGGAGTCGGGTAACAGGTGTAGTGTTACTACTGGTAGGCAACGCCGGTCAATCAATAAGCTGTAGATTACCGGTTGGCACCACGCTAAGCTAAGCACCAATTTTCAGCTTGCGGAGCCTTGGTTGTTTCTTATTTACTCATGCAACTACTGTTGTAGTTCGTATCTCGAGTCAATGTCTGAAGCCGCAAATTGCAGGCGGTGGCACACTATTCCCAGAAGACTTGTAAGGTGTGGTGCGAGGTTATGATTCTTCTACAATTAGATGTCGCCATCTATGTCATTTGAAAGGTGCATGCTAATCATGCAGTCTAATATTGCGGTATCTGATTTTTCCCGCCCTTCACTCTTCGCTATCCTCGAAGGGGATCTGCAAGTAAACCATGTGGTATATAAAGAGACTTGTACTTGGTTGGCGCCAATTTGATAAGAGACTGTGTTCTCCGCAAGCACTTGTGCCACCTGTCCAGAATCGTTGCATTTTCCGAATACTACGACACCAAAGCCATATTGGGGCTGTTCGCCTGGTTAGTGTCCTGTGCTCGAGAGGGGCAGATTCGGGCCTCCCGTCCCCGGGTTGGGGAGGGCAGTGCTCTCTCTAGATGCAGCTGCTGCTTGGGGGGCCTTTGTGGTGCAGCTTGATGATGGCACCATGGGTCAGTGAGTGGCGTGCTCAGTATGAGGCCAAGCAGGCACGAGCCGGTTCCCCCCTCAGCGAAAGGTGTGTACATCACACAAGGCTTGTAGTTTGCATGCGCCCATCTCCTATACTTACTGTGCCAGGCTGTTCAGACTGACTGTGTATATTTGTTATACTCTGCTCCATCTGGGCTACGTCAGTCTCAAACCATACCAGGCACTTTGACTCCCAAAGTATCGTATATATGTTACTGTCTCACACATGCACACTCCAAGCTCGGGAATATCTCACAAAAGCAGCCCTTACCTTGATCTTCTTAGAGTTTCTTGTTGGTCAAAGGGGCGTAATTACTGATATTGGTATGTCTCCCTCATCTTGATGGTTTGATTGCTAGCAAGAAAGTGTCATTCATAGTCTTTTATATGTCACTCTTAGTGCACTGAAATGACGGTAATGTCACACATAGCAGTTGAAACCTTGGCAGCCATGGGTGGGGGCGGCTAGCTCTCGGTTTGCTATGCAAGAAAGCTATGATTGTGGCTTATTTATCTTATGCAACTAAGAAGCACTGACTAAGCCAACAGATGGGCTTGTTGTAGGTGTAGTGCTCCTTTTGTAGTAAATATAGGGAGGCAATGACATAGCGGCTAAATACCAGGCAATATGCAGCACATTGCCTGAGCGAGCTGGGTAGCCCTGCAGATTAGTTGGGCCTGCACAAGCCACACATATACCTCCTACATTCTGGCCCAGGCGGAGACATTAACATAAGTTGTATCACAGCATCGCCGGTTTCTTATACTCCTGTCCATTGGCACTATGGTGATGCATTATCAATTTGCACAGATTTTGGGCCTGCATTAGCCACACATACCTACTCCAGTCTGACCCCACTATGACCATTCAGCTCTGGCTCCACCTCTGGTCTGGCTGAGTCAATAAAGCCTCTAACTGGTTTTATCTCATTGGACACATGTTGGCACGTTACTGGCCAGGCAGGCGATTGGTGTGGCTGGTTTACTGGAAGGGTCCGGATGTGGGCAGGCAAAATCAACAGTCGAAAACTCAACAACAGGGGTTGACACGCAGTGAAGGGCCCTTGGCCAGGTGCACTGGTAATCTTTTTACCTTAGACAGTTTTTATTTAGTGGTTATACAGGTACTAAGATGGGGATATCTTTGGCAGTATTTCCATGACTGAACGACGTAGTGAGAAAGTAATAGTGTCACAAGTTGTGCAACATGATTTATACATTTGGATAGGGCGCTTGTTAAAAGCTGCCTTGGGTGCAACGTGGGCCAGGCAAACGGGGCGACTTGTCAAGAGACAAACATGAATAGTTACTCTACACGGTGTGTTAGAAGGGATGTTGTCTAAGCAGGTCACAAACTGGCCTTAAACGCCTGATGGAGACAATTAGTGACATGCCTAAAGAGGTAAACCTTGTGTTAAAGGGATGGTATACCAAGGGAGATATCTGACATATTTCACAGGATCCCCTCAATCCAACATGCCTAAAGTAAGCGGGGAATGGCCGAGTGATTTATTAGACCTCTTATTAGTTTTATTAAACACACCAAGTACTGCGAAGTAGTGACACTTGAGCTCGTACCAATGGTACTTCCAGGACACATCTCCTCCAGTACACACCCCCCCAGACAGGGCTGCTCTACCCTGGAGCAAAGGGAAGCCAAACACCATAGACGGCATAACGCCAATGTTAGCTAAGCTTGCGGCCAGGCAGTGGGCTTGTCCAACTAATGTGATAATTTTAAGGGTTGTAAGCATACACCAGGAGATGGATCCTCAAGACCATGCAGGACAGACAAAAAGACCCCGCCCTATAGCCAGGGAGCCAGGCATTTGCAGAAGCTGCCAGCTAACTACTGGGTTGCGGTGCAATAAGCTGAGGGGAACATGGGGTCAGAACATAATTTGCTCAAGAAGGGGCAAGTATTCGTTCATGTTGTTCCCCCTCTTACACGGTAGGTACACGGGGACACCCGTGCTTATGTCATATATCCCATGGCAGGAGAGTCATCAAAAGGGGGAATGGCCATTGACAGGCACTCACACCAACTGGCGCCTCTAGGGAAGATAAATGTTAGAAGCAGACTTGGTGTGTTGGGCCCAAAAACCCTCACCAAAGCTGAGGGGGGGCATCAGGCTGTCAGGTGCCTTTGAAGGACGGGCAAGGGCATTATAGGGCCATAGTGCGTGTCACAGCAGTTGCAGGGATACAGAAGGGTCACAGCGGATCCACCAAAGGGACTACAGCGAAACATTTGACACAAAATCTTGTAGTCCGAAACCATTACTGGTGTAAGTATCAAGGGTCACAGGTGGATAGCAGGCACCGGGCATCTGTGACCGGTCGAAGGTTCATCAAGCAGGGTAGGCTGCATAAGTTGTCACTTCACGAAAGGGTGCAGTGTCTAATAACGGGAACCATACACTTATTCCCTCAAACCTGTTGTGACACCATTACTATGTTCACCAGGGATAAATCGAAAAGAACTATGAAATTGTCTGGTCAATGTGGCGAAGTAATGCACCCTAGAAGACCACCACACGGTGCAAATTAGCAACCAGTTGGGGACAGGTGAACTTCAGTGGTATGAAATCAGCAGGGATGGTGGACCAATGTTACACCGGAAGTGGTAGGGGCTATCCCCTCACCACAACCGCTAAGCACCGATTGGCTAAGACCACGATGCAAGTTGGCCCATCAGGTGGTAGGCCACGAGGGGTGGCTTGTCTTTGGATCGCCTGTAAGATAACCCACCATGTTGGCATATTTGGTATGCTAATGAAGCTGTAGCAATTTTCTCCACCAAAAAGTTGTCTTGCCTGCTTATTTATGCTACCTGTATGTTGCTGCGGGAGGGCTGTTGAGTGTGGCCGATATTGGCACTAAGACATTACACCAGTTTCCGGGGCCTATTTAAAATCAAGTCTGCAGTGGAAGTTTCGGAACCAACTGGAAAGCCCTCGCTGCTGAAATGTTACAATGCGGCAAACGCACTACATAACAGATAGTTATTGTTTCCCAACTCAGTCCTACTCGTTTTATTTGGATGGAAGAAAGACTGGGGTGGACCCCCAGGGCCTCTCCCTTGTGACCTAGGAATCCAACAGACACCTGCAGTGAATTCAGGAGCCCGCCAAGTCATGAGACGGGGCCTTTGTACCTTGGCACCCTGAGTTTGGACTGAAATCCCATTGGCAGGTTCCCTCATCCTCTGGGCCGAACACCGTTTCCATGTCTACCCCGTTACTGTGCACATTCTCATGAGCTCTACAGTAAATTATTCCACTTAGAAACAACAAATACAGTATTAAACGTGGCATACAAAAAGATTACGATGATATTTATTATTATTTTTCATCATTATTGTTACCCTCAGTTGGTCCTTAAGTTATCAAATAGTGAGTTAGACTTTCCGAACACCACGCCAGATGGCATCGGTGAGTATTTCCATCACCAAGCCATCCTGTTCGCTTAATTTCTAGGAATTTGCCTCCAGTAGCTTTATTATTATTTTTTTTGCTAAAATGTTTTTGTTTTTTTAAATCTTTCCACTGTGTACCTGACTCCTCTCCTTTTAAGTTATTTTAAACCAAATCTTTATGTAGATTTTTGTATCTATTTTAATGCTTCAACAGTTTCCGTAAACACGCACCATGTTTCATTTTCTAATCATTTGGTATTTATGGTGTTGACCATTTGACTTGTTAATGTTTTGCTTCTTTCTGTATGAAATCACAAATGTGATTCTATACTAATCACCACACAGACCGTTTACTTGTCTGTGTTGGTCTTTTCTTACAGACATGAATATCCTCTTAATACAAATCTCTTAATGTGATAAAGGAGGAGAAAAGAAACACAAATCACTATGAATAAATATCTTCTTTGTAAGATTAAGAAGCTTTCTGCTGTACTTCGATGTGCTTATTTCAGTTATTCCTTAGTCTGCTGTGCTATGCACACAGGCAGCAGCAGTAAAGGCCTTTCACAACATGCACCCTGCAAAGGCTAGGTTTACTTTACTATTACGTGCTAATGAAACGAGGTAGTTCTGTACTAATGGCTGGGCTCCACATACCATGCATGACCTCGCATTCCCACACCACCCAATGTTTCAATCCCTACAATTATTAAATCCAGCCAGAACTGTTTTCTCGTTACATCCATAATTGATTTTGCATGAATGCCATTGCAGCATCATTATAGCCAAACCGGAATTGATTAGTAAAATAAAATTGCCCCTCTTAGAAAAGTGAAAAGTTGCATTACACCGTCCTGTTATTGTAGTTGGGGTGGTTAAGGCCCTATTGACTGAAAGGCCTCAACATCAGAATGGACAGCCTGTCATTTTCCAGAGAGACCCCCTAAGACAAGGAAATCTTGAGGCGCCACCATACACTCATGCTGGTACTTGGTAATATGATGTTAGCAATTAGAATATGTACATAGCTTTAACTTGAGTCAAGCTGAGGCAACTGATGTCTGAGGCGGCCAGTAGACTGCTTGTTTTCTTAACTCAACATTGACTCCCGTAGACCGAGTAGGCAGGTGGTATTCTTCAGCAAAAAGTAACTGGCCAAGTCACAAAATCGGATGGACACTCCTCCACCTGAGGGTAAATTTATGTATCAGGTGGTGAGGATTTGTGTATGTTGAGATGTATCATGAACAGAGTCTAGTGCAGCGCACGGCACCTTCATGGTACATGCTGAATCAGTGACCGAGGTGGAGCTGAAAGTGAAAACCAGTTATAGCATGGAGAGAGAAGCCTGGAGCTTTGCCAAGCCTCAAGGAAGCTCCGGTGTTCAGAGAACCTGCTTTCCCACAATCACTGCTCAGTGGCCCGGGGGCATCATGGAATGCACGTAGACACCAGATGCTCCCTGTTGCACATTGCTACTGGGAGACCGGTATGTTTGACTCAAAGCCTTTGAAATCCAGGCTGCACCCTTAAAACCAGAAGTTCTCTGAAGTACGGTATGTCCACTTAAGCTGCTGTGGTTGACTCTGCAGGGGCCGGACTGGTACAAATAGAAATGTGAAGATTTCCTGATATAGTGTAACCGCTGGAAGACTTCTTGGGCAGGAGCAGCGTCGTAGCTGGAAGAGCAACTGTTTCTGTTCCTGCCCAACCAGCCTTTCTGAAGCACAGGCCCAGTTAGCACAGTTAAAGTTATCTTTTTAGGTTTGTCCACTTCTCCCGCAGGCAAGATATAAGGAGCATATGTGTGTGGTTGCCGTTGTGTATGTTTTTTTTTTTTTTTTTTTACTTTTGAGGCTCTTAATGTCCACTCCAGTCATGTGTTTTCTCATGAGGATTGTAACTGACTGAAACATCTGTTCTGGATTTTAAATCCATTGTAGCATACCTCGTTCAGTGTTTGGAACTAAAACAGTAAACATCCCGCATTCGAAGAATTTACTGTGTACAATTTTAATTTTGATTTAACGTTTCAGTGCGTCACCTCTAGCACCTGTGTTATGCCACTAAAATAAAGCAGTTCGCAGATGTTAATCACTGTAACGAAACGAAAGGAGGTGGACATGTGGCCTCTGGCTTCAAAGGCACAAATCCCGAGTTCAGATCTTGGTTCCTGCACACAGGCAAAGCGTCTTATCTGAGAGTTTTGTGCCTCCTGAGCAGGCGGGCACAGTGGGTGCTTAGAAGCCGGACTACCACAGAATTCAGCACTTTACAGAAAAAAATGGAAGTAACAAAAGCGCGTTGTGTCTAAACACATGGCCAAAAAAGCAAAAGCGTGCAAAATGAATAAAGACAGTAAAAACACGCGCGTTCCTCGCGCTAAAAGGAGGCAGCAGGGGGAGGGGCGAGAGGAGGGGGCGAGTGCTGGATAAAAAACTGTCGCCAAAAGTGAAAGCGTTTCACATGCGAGAGCGAGCAGCGACAGGAGCGATAATTGCTACCATATGGCGCCGCTCGTTCCCGCAAGTGAATCTCCAGACGTGCACGCATTGTCATTGAAGGCAATGGAACACGTGCACGTTTTTGGCTGAAAAGCCGAAGTGATCGCAAAAGGTCTTTTTGCCTATGCAGCGCATGCGCACTGCGTAGGCGAGATCTAAAAAGGGAAACCACACCACTTCCACAGAGCACACAGACTAGCACAAATCAAGATCCCTGTAGGAAAGGTACCAAGAACCATGGACACATCCCTGTTCAGGAGGAAATGGAAAGGAGTCGCGACAAGGACTCGCCTTGTGGTGATTCACCTCCAATGCAACACCAGACAGGCATCAGTGAGGGACAGGGCTCTAGGAGATCCAACAAGGAAGACCTCGCCATCCACAGTAGTGTTCGTCGATAGATCCTGAACCAGGCTAAACCGGTCCCATGCATTAGTGCCCTCTGGTGGGCCTGGACCTCAAGAAATCATCCTAAACCTGGTTTCCTTCAGCAGCCATCATGCAGCAGGGATTACTCCCCCAGAATGGCTGAAGGCACCTCCTGAATCGAATGAGAAGGATGAAGCAGCCTTGCGCTAAAGTGATGGGAACCACTGAAGCACAAATCCAATAGGGCAGCCTGAATCTCACTGGGAGGTCATAGCGGCACATATGGTCAAAGGTTCACAGGGAGACAGAGAAACCCATGGATTCTGTGACACAAGCAGACTGGGCAAGATGTCTGGCAGCACCACATATCACACACACCCTCTACAAACGGGCAGCATACATGATCTGTAAGGAGTGGAGCCACAATCACTGCCATATCCCATAGTATGGGAGCAAGGGCCAATAAGCACATATTACAAGAACAGAGGGAAAGGTGCCCTCTTGCACGCCAAGGCACATTCCTTTCCCAATGCATTTTCATGCTGCCACTCCTCAGGCAGAATGAGGAGGAAGGGGCAGAGAAAGTGCTGCCGGCCCTGTCGACCAAAGAGGGAGATCATGCTAAGTCATCCATTAGACTGGCCACTCTCCAGCTGGGCGATACCAGTGTGCGATCCGAGCACTTACAACTGAGTCCAATGCCTAAACCAGCCAAGAAGGGGGCCTGAGTGCCTCAAGAAAAAGCAACAAGGGCTAACATGAGGAGCTGTAGGACTTTGTTCGACAAGTCAGTCTTTATCTCCACCATAGACAGGGTAATTGGAAGACTGAAGACACCTTCCTCAAGGTACAGTGGAAGGACAGCATATCCTGTGAAAGGAGGTTTGAAGACCAATCTAGGTTAAACTCTGTCACCAAACCTCTAGCAAAACGGAAAGCCAAATCAAACCTTTTCACAGAGTCAGAGGAAGAAGAACAACACTGATGCCAGTATGCTACACCATGAAGGGTAGGTAATGCTTTGAAGCTGGTACTCTATTCTACAGAACACCTAAGGTCCTGGAATGTGGCAGCATCTCTAAAGAGCTAAGCGGGGTCTGGTGGCTCAGTGAACGAATGCGTCCAAACCAGGGATCTGTCTGACCTACCTCATGGACAATGGTTTGGATCCCAGCATGTTCACTTTGCCTTTCATCCTTCCGAAGTTGATAAAATGAGCATCACTGAGTTGGGAATCAAACTTCTGTTACCACGATACCCTTCAAGATGAATTGTTATGTTAGAGGCGGCTCATCGTCCACACAAATTTTGAGTGAAGGGTCAGCTTCACTCAGAACGGTCTCCTGGCATGAGAAATGGGGAGAAAAGGAAGTGGAGTCTGGGGTGACACCATCCTCAGCACCAATGTAGTTGTTGAAGCCAAAGAAACTGATGAGGCTTCCAATAGCAGAACCGTGATAGTTGAGGTCAAACTGTTGGTTACAAGAAGCGAGGAGCTGTGGGTTGAAGGACCAGATGGCACATCGTGGCTCAGAAGCGCACAAAAGGGGCCTAAAGGAGGGTGAAATATAAACAACAAAGCCTTCGGATAATACCAAGTCTGAACACAAAGAATTTGGGTAGGGTGGGAAGTTTTGATTTGTATTATTGCCAAATTGTGGAGCTATCTCCTCAGAGTCACTCTGGGAGTGATACCCGACATGGGGTCTAAGGGGGTGACAGCCCCACTGACCTGCACAGTCCCTCAAAGACATACAACTGCTCAATAGAGGAAGATGAAGACAAGAAGAGGTGAAGTAGGCAATTCACATCAAGACAAGGTGCAAACAGATGTGAAGAAGTCAGAAAGTGGATATATAGGATTTGGTTCTGCAATCACATTTATTTTGATACAAGATAATGGATTTTATGGGCAAGTGTGTATCTATACAGATCACCTCGGATCATTACTATGTTATGTTAAGCAATCTTTTAAGAGTGAGAATACCCAGAGGTGTCCTGGCGCTAGCTCTGTTCAGCAGGCTGAAGTTGGTCAGGGTCTAGTAAACAGCCACGTCTTTAAATCTTTCCTGAAGGAAAGCAGGTTAGACAGAGCTCTGATGTGACAGGGAACTCGTTCCAAACGTTTGCGGTGCTTATCACAAAACTGCTAGTCCCCCAGTTGATCCTTTTGAACCTGGGGACAAGTTTCTTAGCACCAGAGGAAAGCAAATTTCTGCCAGGGTCATACCACTTGAAACAATGTTTCAAGTAGTCTGGACCCATGCATCAAATTCACTGCCTGGTGTGAAGCCAGTGTAACCTAACAATAGCTTGTGAAGTAGATATAATGCTCGGGGATACTAGCCAGCAGTCTGGCAGCTGCATTCTGCAGAACCTGTAACCTATTCAGATGTTGCTGTTACATATTTAAATACAAGCTAGCTGTTGCAATAGTCCATCTTTGATTAAACCAAAGCGATTACCACTGTTTTTTGTGCCCCAGGAGATTTTTTTTTTAAATCACCCTCAAGGTGTAGAAGGATGAATAAATAAGTGCATTCACCTGCTGGTCAACTGAAGTTTATAGCCCATTACAACCCCCAGATTCCTAGCCTCGGTCACTGGGGATGGCAGAGTTCCTAATTGGATGGAGACCAGAGGAAAGGATTATTCCAGATAAGGATAACCTCTGTCTTACTGAGCTGTTGGAGCTACTGCTGTCTCTGCGGTTGTTGATGTGGCAGCAGTCCACTGACCTCTAAGTAGCAGTATCAGTTCCAATGCAATGAAGTGTAATGCATGAGGAGTAGGAGGGCACCTAACTTAAGAGGACCAGGGCAGGAGTGCTCATAGAAAATCATCCTGCTACCCCTTGGCTTCGCCTGGCCAGGCTGGTCTTTGGCATCTTCGGATAGCTTACTCTCAGGACTCACATTGCTACTAAGCCCTTCTCCTTTCCTCAACTAACCGTGCCTGACAGTGCCACAACTGTGCCGCATGAAGCCTTGGCCGAGGTTCTCCATTGCTAGTCAAGGAATGCCCTGTGGAGGGGTGTCTCTGGAAAGTTGTGGAGTATGGCAGTGTGTCTTAAGTCCCTGGTTGGGTAGGTGAGGTAAGCAGCTGACTGCAGAAATCCCCCAAAAGGGAGAGAGCCTCCCCCAACTACTGACCCGTTGTAAAAAAAAAAAAAACTTCAAACCAAATCATGACAGCTATGAAACTCTGCTTTGATAGGTAGGTCTATGTAAGACCTTGTAAGGAAACAAAATAAAACCCCATGAGAAATAAATTCTTGCATCTGATTTCACCTAAGGGCTTAAATGCAATTTCAACCTTTTTACATAAATTGGAAGTTGGAGATTGAGGACTGGTTTCTGAGGTTTCAGCCCCAGAAACTTCACTCACAAATTCTACAGAAGGCGGGTGTGCGGGTATGTACGCTGAGACCCATAAGATCACGGATAAAGCGCCTTTTAATAAAGACTTTACCCTCCCAGATATAGATATTGACATTAAGTTACCCCATCAAGTGCCAATAGGCCTCTGCCCTTCTGACATAGTCACTCCCGTAGGCAGGTAACACCCAGAAATCCAGTATTCAGGGTCGGATTGGTAACGCGGGCACTCGGGGAATGGCCGAGGGGCCGGTATCCGAGTTCCAGCTGTGGCTGCTTATTTGGGCAACCTGGGGGATGATTTGGGCAGTGTCTGTGCTGTTCAGGTGACACCCGCGGCCCAGAAGGTGTCGGAGTGGTGTTTCTGGATGCAGATTGGCATCAATTACCTCTTGTTTATCAACAGGCAGAGGTGCCCTTCCGCTCTCTGGGCCGGCCCATTAATGTATGCATATTGAGCAGGGGCAGGGGGCCTGAGCATAAGTGGTCTCACTTGTTTTTCAGGTGTGTTTCACCAGTGTGAACTAATCTGTGCATTTAAAAAAAAAAAACTAAATAAAGTTAAGAAAACATGCCTCTTTAAGAGCAACCCTTGTCCCCTTCTTGTTACAAAATTTCGCCGAAGCAGTGCGTTGTGGAAAGGCAATATGCAAATGCAGGCCACTTTTTTTAGTGTACCCGTGTCGATTTTTAATCCCAATACAACCCTGTCAGGATGCAGCTTAACAACAGTACCCCGAGTGAGAAACTCTTTAATTTCCAAAATGTCTGCTACGCCAGAGCTTAATGTAAATCTAAATTCATCATGTAATCTTCCAGGGCTCTGTATTCATGATCATTGCAGTGTTTGGAGAGAATTCTGTCCTCTATTTTGTCTCTCTTGAAGAAATCAGGTAATAATTCGGACCATATCCTGGACTCCTTTGGCTATACTTAAAATCATGGCTCAGAAAATGGGGAAAAAGTCCGATAGGTTTGTATCATCTCAATTATCTTCAGAAGGGGCGGGGTGAGAGTGTGCTGCTCTCGTCCCACATTCGACAGCTAAGCATTAGCGAGGAGCCTAAGAGGACACTTCTGAAGAGGCTCAAAGGGAGCAAACATAAGAAATGTTAGACCAAGATTCAAGTCCCACTGGGGCATTATGAAAGGAGATGGAGGAAATAGATGAGCAATCCCCTTAAAGAATCTATATACAAATGGGGACTTGAACAAGCTTGGCTGATCTGGCAGCCGATGAAAAGCAGAGATAGCAGCAAGATAGCCTTTAAGAGTGCTAGAGCAGAGCCCTGCTGGACCAAAGAAAGTATGTATAAGAGGGCCTCTGAAAGAGGGGCAGAAAGGAGATACAAAGCCTTTGCTGTGCACCATGCCACAAACTTGTTCCATCTACAGGCGTATACCAATTAAGTGGAGGGACGCCTGGCTGCCAAGATGACATTACAGACTGCGGGCGGAGGGTCGAAAGCTGTCAACTGTTGCTGCTCAATATCCACTGAAGGAGGTAGAGAGTGGACATGATTGGGTGCAGATCTGTCCCCTGCTGCTGCAACAGAAGATCCTCCCAAAGGGACAGTCTGAACGGAGAATCGATGGCCATACTCAGGAGCTCGGGATACCAGCCACTTCGTGCCCAGTCCAGAGCCACAAGAATAACTTGGGCCCGGTCGCGCTTGATTTTCTTGAACAATCGGGCAGAAGTGGTACAGGCGGAAGGCATCAAGGAGGCTGTAGTTCCACTCGCGACGAAAAGCATTGCCAAGCGAATGCCGCCTTGAAAACTCCAATGCGCAATACTGCTGACATTGCGCGTTCTCTTCGGTGGCGAACTTATCTAACCAAGGCTCTCCCCACCGCTGAAAGAGACCTTCCACCACCACCGAATGAAGACGCCATTCGTGATCGACCAAGCACTGAAGGCGAGTTTGTCCGCCCTGGAATTCATAGAACCCTCCGGGTGTTGCACCACCAGGGTCATGCCCTGATGTTTCAGCCATGTCCAGAGCCGAAGAGCCTCCCGACAAAGGGTCCACGACCCCACTCCGCCCTGTTTGTTGCAGTACCACATGGCAGTGGTGTTGTCTGTGAACACCTGCACCACTTTCCATTTGAGAGAGGGAAGGAATGCCTTCAGTGCCAGTCGGATCGCCCGGAGCTCCAGCAGGTTGATATGGAGCCCGGACTGTGCCGGAGACCAGATGCCTCTGAGCTCAGCCTCTCCCAGGTGGCCGCCCCATTCCAGGAGTGACGCATCAGTCACCACTGTTAGAAATGGTTGGTGAAAGGAAAGGGATCTGCCTCTGACCCAAGCTTGGTTCGTTATCCACCATGCAATTGATGTGCAGTTCCCTCTGAGATCTGAACATAAATTTCCCTGGTGCCGCGCCCACTGGTACTTCAGGTCCCACTGCAGAGCCCGCATATGCCACCTGGCATGATTCACCAGCAGGCCAGGAGGTCCAGCAGCCTGAGAGTCATTCTCACCGAAATCCGGGATAGAGGCTGAAACTTCGACATCATTGCCCGAATATCCCGGACTTGCTGCTTGGGATGATAGGCCCAAAACTGCTGTGTGTCCAGAACAGCTCCGATGAAAAGGAGCATCTGAGAGGGAGTCAGGTGTGACTTAGGCACGTTTCTAGTGAACCCCAGCAAGTACGCCGTAGTCTTGAGGTGGGAGACGACAGCCTGGGGCGAACTTGCCTTCAACAGACAGTCGTCGAGATAGGGGAAGACTGGAAACCCTGATCTGCAACCACCGCCATCACCTTCGTGAACACCCAAGGGGCACTGATAAGGTCAAAGGGGAGCAAAATGAACTAAAAGTGCTTGTGGCACACTATGAACAGTAGATGGTGTCTGTGGGCTGGCATGAGGGGAATATGGAAATAGGTGTCCTGAAAGTCAAACGGCACCAAAAAGTTGCGGGAATAGCAACCACAACCTACTTCTGGTGCAGGGACCCTCTCTATAGCCCTCTTGGCCAAGAGAGTCGAAACTTCCTGGCGGAGAAGCGCCAAAAGATCCTCCGACATAGAATCGAAAGAAGGTGGCATGAAGGGAGGGGTACTCTCGAAGGGGAGGAAGCAGCGCCTTCGGACTATTTGCAAAACCCACTTGTCGGACGTGATGGATTGCCAGTGGGGGGAGGTGATGGCAAATCCTGCCTCTCATTCGCCATTGATGGGCCTGAAATGTCAGACTAGGAAGATTTGGAGGCTGCGGCCGGGGCGAAAGGGTGGACCGGCCCGCCCGCTTGCTCCCAGACCCGCGATGTTGCTGGGTCCCACCTCCGTGGCCAAGCAGAGCTTGGTAGCTTGCATGAGCCGGTGGCTACACTGGACTGGACATAATTGGGTGCCCCTTCTGTAGCCATGAAAGGGACGAAAGGTAGACTGGAGTGGGCGAGAAGGTGCAGCGATGCCCAAAAATCTGGCCGTAGCCAGAGATTCTTTAAAGCGCTCTAGCGCAGTCTGCTTTGTCACTTAAAAGACGGCGGCAATCAAAAGGCATGCCCAGCAAGGTTGAGTGGACATCCCCCTGATAAGCCATATGTCCTCAACCAGGTGTAGCGCCTAAGGGCTACCGACGTGGCAATCGTTCTGCCTAGTGAGTCGGTAGTATCCAGTCCACATCCGATAGTGAATTTGGCTGCGTCTCTCCCATTCTCCCATCCGCCACTGCCTGGGAGAGAACGGCCCGGGCCTCCTCCGGGCACTGAGGCAGCACCTGCGCAACCGTATCCCAGATGGTATGGGAGTTTCGGCCCAAGAGGCACGCTATATTCACGGACCACAGTGTCAAGCTGGAGGAAGAGAACATACCCTTCCCAAGATGGTCCAGCTTCCTGAATTCCCTGTATGGAGGTGCATAAGGGAACACACCCTTTGAAGAATAGGCTTGGACCACCAAGCTCTCGGGGGAAGGGTTTTGGGTTAGGAACACTGGGTTGCCCAGGTCGGGCGATGGTGGAGGGCAATCGTCCTCTCCACAGGAGCCCCTGTGCTTGGCTTGGACCAGGTACCCAGGATGATGAAAATGAGGGCTTCGTTAAAAGGCAATAAGGGTTCAGAAGTGGATGCCGCAGGTTGAAGCACCTGTCAGGTTAGACCTGACCGCCACCGAAGGGAGCTCAAGGCTCAAGACCTTGGCTGCTCTTCTCACCACCACAGCATAGCCACGGTAGGAGGAGAAATCAAGCTAGTGTCTGGAGAAGTGTCCAAACCACTAGCGTTAACCAGGTCCTCGCTCAGTCCGGTTCTTTCAGCTGGTCACTTAAAGGGCCCAGCAACCCTTCCCAGTGCTCATCCCTACCCTCCGGTTGATAGGGAAAGGGAGGGATGAACAGGGGAACAAAAGTATCCTCCAGTGTCAGTTCCGACATCGGTCTGGCTCCAGGTCTAACTCAGGGATGAGGATGGGGACGGCGTCGGTTGGGGGCATTACTAGCGGTGCGGGCATAGTCGTCGTGTTCGGCACCGGAGAAGGTCGAGTGAGATCAACCGGTATCGATCGGATCCAGACCTGGACGCGGAGTCAACCGATGCCACCTACAGACGTGCAGGGGTACTGATGAGAAAAATCTCCGGACACCTGGGGGAAATTCTAAGGTAAGGAATCTACAACTGTCTCTTTCAGATTCAAATTTTAGTCAAGCCTTAAAAATCTTTTTTGAAGGGTGAACAAGGAGGGTGATTGCTGTTGGTGAATGCATATATACCCGGGGACCCAGTGTACGGGCATTTGATCACAAAAATATTTACCTTTACCCCAGAGATAACGGAGCAAGAGGAATACAAATATGTAATATTGGAAGGGGAACTCAATGCAAAGAACAAACTATGCCTTAAAGGTATTTGCAAATGTGGATAAAGCATTCCTAACAATTCCCACCACTCTTGTTTTGCCAACAGTAAAGTAGATAAAAGAGGACGCCTTGTTTTGGAGGCATTAAGCTAATATGGAATTCATAATAGTCAATGGCAGAATTGAGGTGGATACCCCAGAAAAATTTACTCATAAATCTATCACGGAGTGCTCAGTTATCGACTATCTGATTGCCTCTTTCACCACTTATGGTTTACTCTTTGAAATGAACCTCATTAATAATTCCCTTAGTGACCATAAAATGTTTTTCTTTTTGATTTATTTTGTTCTGAATGAGGTAGGGTCCAGGAAGCTCAAAGAAACTTTGGTGGTGTTTGAAAAATCTAATAGTAGAACACACTGGAACTCTGAGTGGACTGTTAGAATGAAAGGACCTTTGACTGCTTTATATGCAGAGCAACATTTTATGCACTCAGTCGTTTTATTCAGATATAAAGGCACATCCATCAATTAATCAATGCCTTTTTATATATTGCACAGCCACCCAAATAGGGGTTCCCAATGCTGCAGAAAAGAAAAAACAGAAATCTTTAAAAAGCCATGTTTTCAACTGTCTATGGAACTCAAGTAGAGAAGCACAGGTACGCATTTCCAAAGGAAGGGATTCCATAAAGTAGGACCAAGGATAGAAAAAGATGTACCAAGTGAGTTTATAACCAGGCATGACCGCTAAAAACGGATTCCCAGAATGTAAATTACGCTTAGGGGACTAAAGATCACCAAAGCCCTAAAACAGGGAGGACCCCACCTAAAGGGCCTTATGCATAACATAAGGCTTACCGACCGTCATCCCTGGTTTGAATTTCAACCTCCTAATTACAATGCAGGCGGTCGGAAGTCAACCCGGCCGCTCGTTCCGGCTGGATTCCAACACGTTTAACGAGCCCATCAGCCAGTCTGAAACGCCACGTAATCTCCTGTGGACAGCGTTTCCGCCGCCGGGATTACAATGTCAGTTTCCGACAGGCTTTTCATGTCTGGCTTTCTGGCATGAAAAGCCTGTCGGAAAGCGACTTAGGAGCAGGGCCGAACTGGCCGTAGCGGACACCGGGCGTTTCCCCAGTGGGCTGCCAGGGTGGGGCCGGTTTTCGGCCCCTGTGGGGCCATTTTTGTTACTGGGGGTCGGCAATACCAGCCCCCTGTAACACAATCGGCCGAAACCGGCCCTAGCAAACAGGTCGGCCGCACCCCGCCCTCCCCTCCCAGGGGTCCGGCCGAGCAGTTTGCCAGGGCCGGTTTCTGTTCCCAGCTTAGGAGGCCCCTAGCAAAGCCCCCTTGCCTCAGCGGCCTCCGGTTGGGAGGCACCATAGGTGCCCTCCTGTTAATCCCTGCAGCACGTGGAATGCACCATGAGGTGCCTGCCACATTGAGCAGGGATTAACAAAACCACCTATTTCTCTATGGGAGCTTGCGCTGTGGCTGATTTTCGACCCCAGCACAACCTCCCATACAGAAAGAAGGGATCGTGCAATCGCACCATCTGTGGTCGCATTGTAATTGCGGAGTCGGGACCGCTGACCTACAGTCTGTCGGTTCCGCGACGATGTCTGTCGGAGGCAACTCCGACCAACATCGTAATCAGGCCTATAACGCTTTGAAATTAATGAACTTCTCAACAGGCAACAAGTGGAGGGAGAGAAGATGCAAGGCGACTGAAGAATGTCGAGGATCATGGCACAGCAAACAAGCTGCAGCGTTTTGAACCATCTGAAGTCTCCTCAGCATTTTTTTGTTTCATGTCCTAAATAAAGCACATTACCATAGTCTATCCTGGAAACAATCACAGCTTGAACAATCACTTTTTAAGCTGATAAAGGAAGACGCCAAAGGGCATGTGAGCAACAGAAAGCAGTAAGCCGCAATATTTTCAGATTTGAAAGCCCATAGAGCGCTTCAGATCCAACTAGATGCCAAGGTTTGTGACAACCATGCAGGGCGTTGGCAAAGGGCCAGGATCAGAGGACCACCACTTAGGACCCCAGATTTGGGAATGGTTATCAACCACCATCTCAGTCTTATCGTCATTAAGCTTAAGGTAATTGTGTACCATCCATACTGTAACTTCCGTCAGGCATAGGCTGTTAGTCGCCCCACCCCTATCCTCATCACACGGTTACAACAATTTGGTTGTTATCAGGTCTATAAAAAGAAACCGGCCTAAACTCCCAACCAGGTTGGCCAAAGGCAGAACATAGGCATTAAAGAGTGTAGTCTTCATTATGGAACCCTGAGGCACACCACATGGCTGATGAAATGCGGAGGATTCATGGGAGCTGGAGAAAACCTGTAAAGTGCGATCATGGCGGAAAGAAAAAAAGAACACAGGCGATGGCAGAGTCCTTAATATAAATATCTGACAATCTCTGACATAGGACAGGACAAAATATAATATTAAAGGCTGCACTAAGATTGAGAACAACAAGAGCGGCAGTGCTCCCAAGACCTAATTGTTTCCCGAGATTCTCTACTACTCCAAGGAGTGCAGTCTCCATATTAAAACAGGAGCAAAAGCCAGACTGTGAGGGGTGCCGCAAATCTTGATTCTCCAGATGTAATGTATGCTGGCTATTAATAGGTTTCCCCTACTATCTTTGCGCATATCGGTCAGAGTGAGATAGGGTAAAGTTCGACCATTTCTTGGCATCTAGCGTAGGCTTTTTAACCAAAGGAATGACCATTGCATGCTTGCAAATAGAGGGAACTCTACCTTCCCTTAAGGAAGAGCTAAGGCGATTCAGAAGGTAGGGGCATAGCAGTGTTAATCTTCCTCAACACATCAGGTGGAAAGGGATCTTGCAAGGTCTCAAATGTAAAAGAAATCAAGCAAGCTAAAATTCAACAGAGTAGAAATTTGAGATATGTTCTGAACAACTCTCTGTTCTGAGTCTCCATGAACGGTCGGCAAAGAATCGATATCAGCAATCTTGCTATGGCAAAAAACTTGTCAATATCATCGCAATGGGACTGAGAAGGAGATATGGCCGAGGACGCTTGTGGTGGATCTAACAATGATTAAACTATCCTAGAAAGTTCATTAGAACAATTGCGAGCATTGGAGAGTTTATTAGAATAGCAGTCAGCCCGTGCTTTACAACAGGTTTTTGAATATTCCTCTCTGGCGACTTCGGTATACCCATAGGTATTTCGCCATGCACTTTCTAGCTTATTGCATGTTTTCCTTACTAATACCAAAGAGTCATTAAACCAAGGGACAGGTGCACAACTCCTACCTTAAATGGTAGGGTACTATCAAGCGATGTAGGTATCCAAGAGTCATCAGCAACAGCATCATTTTCCAGGAAACAGGTAAAAGAGCGACATTCCTCTTGCAGGAACTGTGCATTTTTATAACAGTTTTGACCATGGTCTGTACCTCCTAGTCCAGGTAGATACAAGCTGCAGCGTACCTTGTATATGGAGTATTATAGGAACTGCATAGTGGTCCAACCATTGTAAAGGTACTGGATTTGCCACAAGAGAGCAGCAAAATTAGTGAAACCCGGACTATGTGTCCTGCAGTATGAGTTGAAGAGTGCACAAAGAACAGTAGGCCTAAAATATGCAGGTCTTCAACCAAACTATTACCCAGACAATTGTCAGCATATACTAAGTACTTGTGGTTAAGCAGAAGTTCAAGAAAAAGGTCCCACTAAGGAGGTCAGGTTTCCAACCTCTGGCTCATCTAAATAAGGAGATAAATAGATTAGTGAGAAGCCAATGTATCTCCTTCTCCATTAAAAGAGGCAAATGAATCAGTCTCCTGAAAAGAAAAAGGTTAAGATTTAAAACCGTCTGAAAAAAGAAGCAATATGATTGTAAATGGTTCAATTTAAAAGAAGCGACTTCCAGAAATGATACAAAGAGATCTTGGGAGATTATCTCTGACTGCAGCAGGAGTAGAGTTAAAATTCTCCCAATTACGGAAGAGGAATGGAGTAATTATATTGGCGATTTCTATGTGCCAAATGTAATTGAAGAGCTGCCTATTGCATTTCTAGCCGCTTCCGTGCAACCCGTCCTAGCTTTGGTCCAACCCCATCCTAGCTTTGTTCCAACCCCGTCCTAGCTTTGGTCCAACCCCGTCATAGCTTTGGTCCAACCCCGTCATAGCTTTGGTCCTCAATTCTCAAACCAAATTGATGTTTATATAAGAGGTACGAGAGCCTCGTGGGTCCAGACGTTATTCCTCAGCTTTAGTCTGGGAGCATTAATAGTGCATTTACATGATAAGGGTCCTCAAATTCTTACCTCATCCCATCATACATCTCTGCTAGAAGCGGTTGGGAAAACATTTGCCAAAACATCATTTACTTGTAAGGGTGGAAGAGGAAAAGATTCTTTCCAGCAAACAAGCGGTTTTTGGGAAAAATCATTCCATGCTGGATAACATTTTTATGTTGAAATAAATTGTGGAAAGTATGTTTTTATTTGGAACCACCGTGTAAATACCTTCATATACTGTTCCACAGCTTTAACAGAGTGGATCATCCAACCCTTTGGAAAAAACTGTATCCATTAGGCATGCCTGATAATTTTCTCCTTACTATGAATACATACATGATTTGGTGTCAGGTGTTACTGGGGCTTCCTTAATTCCAATACAAAAATGGTTTAAAACGAGGCCGCTGGCTGGCCCCTATATTCTTCTCACTTTATATTCTGGATGTCGCTGAACATTTGGGCAATAGAAGGGTGACCCTCCTAGAATTGGGGTGGGGGGCATCCTTTCTCATGTCTGTTGTATGCAGATGATATTGTTATTTTGACTTAGCTCCCTAGGGTTTCAGTAAATGGTTGTCTTCCTTATAGCAGTTTGTTAACCCCCACTTCTTGAAAATTAATGTGTCAAAAAGCAGAGTCTTATATAAAGGTTTTACAACTATAGCAGATTTCTTGGCACAGAGAACCCGGAGGGAGTGAAATCATACCCCTACTTTTTTTGTTTAAATTTTTTTATTAGGGTTTTGCGTACAACTGTCCACAATGCATGTCAACTGTATTACATACGAACCAATTTTGTGCATCATTGTAACTGAACATTTCTGTTTACAAGGGTGATTACAATAGTTATTTTGTCCCTGGAACCTCCTGATATTACTAAATCCACATGTCTCCTACTGATATGTTCTAAGTGACCGTCACATGTATCATCACGACTGTACTGATGTGTCACATGTCATCTACGGTCAGCTCGGTCTCCCCTTTACTGTCTGTGTAGCTCCTCCCTTATGACGAATGTGCTCAACTGTTTCGTTAACGAGTGCATCGGTATTTGAACTGCCGATGGGTTCAACTTCTAACTGTGGGAAGGGGAGGAAAAGACAGTGGAAAGGAAGAAGAAACGAAAAAGGGGAGAAGGGAAACTAATGAGAGAATCATGAGAGGGGGGGAAGGTGTAGGGCGGGCTTGGAAAGACTGCCACGGCGGTCTGTGCACTGATTAAGAGTAGGTGTGTTGGACACGTTCTGGGGTAAGCCAGGGAGAAAGCGGGCCAGTGTGCGGGTGCGCGAAAAAGGCTGGGGCCTCCGCTCGCCTCCCCTGGTGAAGCTCCCTACTTGTCTATTGTACCTCTGCCCTTATTCCTGGGTCTTGAGTGGCGGGGGAGCGGGAGGAGTGCAGTAAATGGGCTGTGTCGAGTCCTGTGCTGCTCCTTCTGCGCATTGCTGTTTGAAATGTATTAGGAGTTGCGCCCACTCCATGGATATTGGATGTTTACGGGTACCCCTCGCCTCTTCCTATCTGAGTGTCTCCGCGCCCCATTTAAGTAGCGCTCCCGTCCAGGCTGCTTCCGAGGGTCCCGCCGGGGCCCTCCAGTGCATAGCTATGTTCCTTTTCGCTAAGAGGATAGCCAGGGAAGTGAACTTCCATTGTACTTTTTTTTACTGTTTTCTTTTTCTGGGATATCCCCAATGCACACGCCTCCCACGTAGAGGCGATCGGGAGATCAGTCGTCACTCGGAGCGTTTGGTGCACCCTACCCCAAAATCGTTGTATGGATGGGCAGGTCCAAAACATGTGTTTGAAGTCTGCTTCTAACAATTGGCAGCGGGAATATCGGAATTGCGTATCGGGGTAGAACCGGTGGAGTTTGTCCGGTGTAAGGTACGCTCGGTGCAGGATGTTGAACTGTATGTTTTTGAATCGCGCGTTTCTGGACACCTTTTTTGGGAATTCCAGAGCTTTGCGCCACTCTGTGTCATGGAACGCTCGACCCGCATCATCCTCCCACGCACCCCGGAGCCCGTCCAGGGAAACGTCCGTCAATTCCAGGATCGCTTTGTAGTGCCACGTGACTGCCGGCCCCCATGCGTAACAACGTGTGTAACACTGGATGTGTCGGGGGTTCCCCATCCCGCAGGTTCCAGAATTGACCACCGCTTTCTAAAATTTGTCTATGTCGTAGGAACTGTCCGTGAGGGAGGTCGTACCATTCGACCAGCTGAGCATATGTCTTCAGTTGTCCCTCATGAAATAACGCCTCCATCTCCGTGATGTCGTGGTCGGTCCACACTCGAAGGGCTCCCGCGGTGTAGTATCCGCCATCCTGGGGGAATCCCACCAAGGGAAGTAAGGGGGAATATAGTGGTTGGCCCTTAGACATGCGGTGTATCCGCATCATGCATCTGCGAGCTATGGACACCTGCAGTGGGTGCGTGCGTGTCGGTGTAGTACCTGGTAATAGTAGTCGGCTGATCGCGGAAAGGGGTATTCTGCCTCTCTCCGTGATTGTTTCTCCCGTATTTCACTCCGCCGTCCAGTGGGACAACCATTGGAGCTGTGCCGCGAGGAAATATGATTCGAAGGACGGAGCTCCCAGGCCTCCGCCCCTCGTAGGTAGGTATAGTGTGGGCAACACCACTCTATGGCGGCCACCTCCCCAGATCAGGGTTGTACCCCTACTTAACAGTCTGAATGAGAAAGATCACGTTTGTCACAGTTCCACTTAGGCCATGTTGCATGCTGATGGTTTAAGTGTATTCTACAATGCAGCGGGCAGTACACAATTTATAGATTTACTTTCTGCATCTCAGGCAAAAATCTTTTGAGTGCCATAGTCAACTGACATCATTAAGTGGGATATTGTAGAGAAAAAGGCAAACCGAACATTGCCTACACTATGTAATTTAAATTCCATGGTAACTTTACATGCTCTAAGATTAGAATTTGGATTAACAAGCTCGTACATGCAAGGTATGGACAGTGTTGTACAGTGGGGATTCCACCTGATGAAGAGGGAGCCAAACTCGTTAAGGAGTTTTATGGCACTCATTTTTTTTTTTTTTTTTTGGGGTAAAAAAGCTTTATTGTGCAGAGAAAAAGGGTACAAGCACGGGCCTACAACCTCCTGGGCCGGCCGCTAGTATTCAGAGATGTTCAAGCAGTTCAAAAAACAATGACTGGCCCACAGGGGCTCCGCTAAATTACAGGAGATCAGACTGCACATAAGGGACGTCAGGATACACCCTTTTTAAAAAAAAAAAAAATTAAATAAAAAACCGAAAAGCAAGGCGAGAAACATTGAAAGGGCGTCTAACCACAGCAGAGGAACTCCACACCCGACCACCATAGGGTGGTCAATCAAAAGGGGGTCTGAGAGGGAGGGGGGGGCCACGGGAAAACCAAACCTATACACAGATGAACAAATTAAGCAAGGAACCCTCAAGGATCAGGGGGACAAGGCAACCTCAGACGTATCCACCAGGGGGGGAGAACAGATAGTCCCTCGATACACATTCCACTGACCCCAGATTCTACCCCACGCCCCCGGTTTACCACGAGCCACATACACCGTCTTCTCCCTGAACATGCACCAGTCCATGTTCTCCTTCCATACGGACACGGTGGGAGGCCGTTGGGAACCCCAAAGCTGCGCAATATCTCTCTTCGCGATCATGTTCCCAAGGGCCGCCCACCGAGCCTGGGCCGCATTATAGTCATTGGGCTCCCACACATTCAGAACACATCGGCGCACCTCCGGCAACAGAGCGACCCCAGTGACTCGTTTCATAACATCATGCACCTGGCGCCAATATTCCGCCACCTCGCGGCACTCCCAGAGGATGTGGAGAAAGGTGGCACTGAGCCCGCAGCCACGCTTACAGAGCCCGTCGTCAGAAAACCCCATCGAGACCAAACGGGGACCCGTCACATAGACACGATGGAGAATCTTAAGCTGGACCAGACGGAGACGGGCCGGGATGGCAACCTCCTTAGGGGATGACAGCGCAGACTGCCAGTCCTCGTCATCCAACTCAACCCCATCCCCCGTCCACGCCTCCCGAAGACGCACCAAGAGATCAGCCCGATTATTTATTAGTTTTTTATAAATCAGAGAGATAGTACTGTCGGGCACGTGTCCGTCGAGTATACGGTCCTCGAGAGGCGAAGCAACAGGGACCGTGGTCCCCTCCCCAAAGACAGAGAGTAGGGCGTGCCGAACCTGGGCATAGCGGAAGAACTCCCTTTCACTAAGCTCGTACTCGCTCTGAAGCGCCGCGAAGGATTTAACCGCGCCTTTAACCCATAGGTCCCCCACTCTGCTAATGCCGATCGTATCCCAGTGCTCAAAGCCTTTCGTTGTCCAGAGGCTTCCCAAGCGCTCTGAGGCGAACAAAGGAGTAGCACACGTTAAACGCTCACTCCAGCCCACAGCTACATTCGCCGCCTTCCACACACGTACCGCAATCCCAGTAGGGCCCGTGAGGGTCCTCCCGGCAGATCGAGAGTAAAGCGCTCTGTTATAGTTACCGCCGGGAAGCAGGAATTTATCCATCTCATATGCCGGGTTCGAACCAGGAGCGTACGTAGCATGGTTAATGGCAGACAGCTGGGAGGCCCAATAGTACCTTCTAATGTCAGGAAGCGCGATGCCCCCATCATACCAGGGAAGAGTCAGCTTTGCCAAAGCGATACGCGCCCGACCGTCCCAAACCAGTCTCCTCTGCAAACTCTCCACTTCCCTAAAGTAGGCCGCCGGAATGATATCGAAGGAGTTCTGGAGTGCGTAAAGAAATCTGGGGAGGGACATCATTTTAAACAGTGCTGCACGACCAAGTGGAGACAAGGGCAACTTACACCACCGAGCCGTATCCACCCTCAAACGCCGGAGGGGAGACAGGAGATTCTGCTCGTAGCGGACCGCCAGATCCAACGAAACGTACACCCCCAAGTATTTAAAGCCGGATTGAGATGTTTGAATCGGAAGCCGAGGCGGTAAGAGAGGAAGGCCACCGGAGATAGGATACACGCAAGATTTGGACCAGTTAATTATCAACCCCGAATTCCTCCCGAAGGAAGTAAGGACATCAAAAAGCACATTGAGCGACTTGCGCGGCGAGGTGAGGTACAAAAGAATGTCGTCCGCGTACAACGAGACCCGATCCTTGAAGCCCGGGGCCCACCGGATCCCTCTGATCGAGGGCTCCCAGCGGAGCCAGGCAGCGAGCGGTTCCAAGGCGAGAGCAAAGAGCAGAGGGGACAACGGACACCCCTGCCTAGTACCCCTCCCGAGAGCGAAGGGCCGAGAAACCCGCCCATTGACAACAGCCTGAGCCATTGGTCCAGCATAGAGGAGCTTAACCCAACTAATAAATCCCTCCCCAAAGCCAAACTTCGCCAAGACGGCCCAAAGGAATGGCCACTCGATGGTATCAAAGGCCATCGTGGCGTCTAAGGAAACCAATATGGCCGGTTCAGAGAGGTACTCCGCCCTAGCGAGGACGCCGTGTAGACGCCGCAAGTTGAGAGCGGTATTCCGATGAGGGATAAAGCCGCATTGATCCGGATGTATCAAATCACATATAACTCTCAGCAAGCGATTAGCGAGGACCTTGGCGAGGATTTTCGGTTCGGCATTTAGTAGGGAAATAGGCCTATATGAGGCACAGCGGTCTCGTGGCTTACCGTCCTTGGGAATCACAACAATAGTAGCCAGACGCTGGTCGTCGGGAAGGGAACCCCGCTCGAGCGACTCCAGAAACATACGACGGAGGAAGGGCGCGATTTTATCTGGGCGTAGTTTATACAGTTCAATCGGCAGTCCGTTGGGGCCCATAGCCTTGCCCGAGCGAAGGGAACGAATCGCGGTAGCAATCTCGTCGACAGACAGTGAGGCCTCCATCTGCTCACGGTCCTCGACGGATAAGCCGGGCAAGGCAATATCCCGCAGCAAGAGACGAGAGTCATCCTCATCTCTATCAGACACCGGGGAGTACACCGCCCGGAGGTGGTCCGCAAAACACTCCACAATCTCACCAGGGTCAGTCACACACACTCCATCCAAACTCCGAAGCTCCGGGACCACACGATTCACTCTCTCCTTCTTATCCAACCAAGCAATCAGTTTACCCGCCTTGTCCCCGGCATCATACAACCTACCCTGCTGCTCCCTATACATGGTCTTGGCAGCGTCCATAACAAGAGACTTATATTCAAACTGCTTCAAGCTGAGGGCATGAAGCCCATCCTGAGTGACACCCGTCTCCAAAGCTGCCTCCAGCCCCGATATTTCGATCTCCAGCTTCACCACCGCCTCATTCTTGACCTTCTTAGCCTCCACTATCTGGGATAGGGCATGCCCGCGGAGCACTGCTTTGAAGGCTTCCCACAGGGACACTGAGGACAACACCGACCCCTCATTCTCGAGAAAATACTGATCAATCGACTTAACCAGGCTATCACGAATCTTGGGGTCTCGTAAGTACCAAGGGTTAATAGGGGCGATCCGCCCAGCGGACCGCGTCCCGGTGTCGAAAAGCAACCACAGTGGGGAATGATCAGAGATACCCCGGGCCAGGTGCTTAACCTCTCGAATCCGGGCAGTCTGGGCCGCGGGCATAAGAAAATAATCCAATCTGTAGAGACTCCCATGGGCCCCAGAATGAAATGTGTACTGACACTGTTTCGGATGCATTAACCTCCAACAATCCACCAGACCGAAGGTATCCAAGAGCCCGCCGAGCCACGCCTGGGCAGCAGGGAGGGCCCTGGGCGGGTGGCGATCCAGATCACCCGAAACAACCGAATTAAAATCCCCACCCATAAGCAAAAGACTGTCAGGAAGCTCAAGCAGCATACAACCCAAGTCTGAGAAAGTGGAGTTATGGAGGCCCGGGGGAACATAAACCGAAACCAAGGAAAGGGACTGTCCCTCCCACCTCCCAGTCAGGGCCGCATAGCGCCCTCTATCGTCTAGGACAACCCTGGTGATCTCTAGCGGAAGTGAAGATCGTAGGAGAATGCCCACCCCTCTAGAGCCGGTGGTGAAACCGGAATGGGCCACAAGTCGGTAGCCCCCCCTGTTCATGGCATGACAAACATTACCAACCAAATGCGTCTCCTGTAAGAATACCACATCAGGAGTCAAACGACGCAAATATTGCAGCACAACCCCCCGTTTGATACGATCCCCCAATCCGTTGACGTTCCAAGACATCAATCTCAACCCGTCCCCCCCCATCCCCCCCAGTAGATCAAGGGTCCCCCAGCAAATAGCGCGACACCTGAAACTGAAACAGAGCCAATACCTCGCCTTGAAAACAAAAAACACAAATCCAAACAACCCCTCCCACCCACCAACCCCCCCCCAAATTCAACTCCCCCCACCCTGCACCCCTGCGGTCCAAAAAACCACCCCAACTTGCAGTGTGCCTGTCGCCCTACAAACCCCATTCTACGAAAAGACCCCGGAGGAGGAGAGGGACCCGTCCCTGCCCGCCCCCAACACAGATCATAATTAAACAAAATGTACAAAAGAAGTAGAAGCCCGCCGAACAAAACAAAATGTCAAAGTCAAGGACCAAAAGTCACTCCAAAGGAGGCCCGCCACCCTCGGTACCACCAGAAGGCCCAGGCCGGTCACCCCGGTCCGGCAGAGAATCCAACCAGTCACTCACAGTCGCAGGACAGTCAAAAAAGGTAGTCCGGTCTTCGTATTCCACTCGGAGCCTAGCAGGAAAAAGCATGGAGTACTTAAAACCCAGGTCCCGGAGACGGCGCTTCACCCCCTGGAAGCCCATCCGCTGTTTCTGGACAAGTTGGGTGAAGTCCGGGAAAAAGTTAACGGATGAGTTCTCATATCGGACCGGGCCATGTACCCGTGAGGCCTGCAGAATCGCATCTCGGTCTCTGTAGTGAAAAAGTTTTGCAACAATAGGCCTCGGGGGAGCTCCCGGTCGCGGCCGACCGCCTGGGACTCGATGGGCCCGCTCCACGGCAAAGAACTTACTCAGGCCAGCGGGGGCAAGCTGGTTGAGGATGAGATCTTCAACCATAAGATCAACCGGGCGATTGTCGAAGGTCTCTAGAACACCTATGACGCGGATGTTATTGCGTCGAGCCCGTCCCTCGAAGTCCTCCAGCCGCCGGGCCATCAGGTCGTTGGCCGACTTGAGGTCGCCAAGAGCAGTCTGCAGGTCCGACACATCCGTACCAAGGGTGGACGTCCGCAAATCCAGCGATTGAACCCTCTCATTGGTCTTAGAGAGATCCGCCCGAATTAGCGTAACATCGATGGCCACCGTGTCGATTTTACGGGCCAAGGCCTCGTACTGCTTAGCGATGGTCTCCTTGATGCCGTTAATGGCGCCCATGATGTCCTGCAATGACAAATCCGGAGGGACGGACGGAACACCACCAGCGTCATCCGTGAGAACACTGGCCGTCCCAGGGGACCCTTTACCCTGAGTGTAGCGGTCCATGTTGTTAGTCTGGACCGGTCCCCCACGTAGGGATGTCTTGGTCCTACGCCTCTCGGGATCCCCCTTGCCACCCATGTTGAACCACGCTCACCGAAGGGGACCACCGAGCGAGCGTCGAAGGGGCACAGGCGAAGCAGACACGAGCCGTACCAGAGACCACAATGTGGCGGTGCGAGAGGATCAAAGTCAATGGGCACACTGGTATCAGACGGAGGCAAAGGCACCAAGCGAAGGCCGAGTGAAAACCCAGCCGCACAAAGCAACTCCACGGTCCAGCCACTCAGAGATCCAAAAGTGAAACCGAAAGTGATGGGACGGCCGCTGGCACAGCCCCGATGCCGTTGTTGTTCAACTATGCCCCGGCTCCACAGTTCACCTTCGCACCGGGCACAGCCATCAGTTGGGCCTCAAAAGTTCAAACCACCATAGATCAGATCTCCCAGGTCCGATTTGGTTTCTGAAAAGAGTTTAGGGTTCAGCCAACGTTCATCTTCCAGAATCCGTCAACCAAGTCAGGATAAAGTCAGGATAAGTTCCGAGGAGCAGCGAGGGTCCGGGGAGCCCTGTGCTCACGCGACCATCATGGATGCGCGCTAGGCTCCTCCACCGGCACTCACATTTTTAAATTCAAATTAGGAAAATCATTGTTTTGGGGAATTTTAATTACACAGCAAATTAGTTCGAGGAAGGCATATCCCCGCAAGTGGCCAGTGGCGATGAAGCAGCTGCCACCTGATTGCGGACTATGTACGACATCTGACAGCCTAGGCCAGCATACTCACTCTAACATGTCTCCTTTACTGTCAGTTCGCACAGTGTCCAGGTATAGCTACTGCGATCTTTTTTGCACTCACCTCTCTGGCAGCACATTAAGTAAACTATTGAGCTACGCGCACTCATAGTTATATACACACTACAATCCAACCACAGTCACTATTAAATGGCATTCTTATCAACCCCTTTTTATTAGTAATATGTTTTCCTTTTGTTGGTTTTTTTTTTAGGTATTTATTATTTATTAGTTGTTATTAGTTCATGATTTTTATAAAGAAATATCTCTGTTGGATTGAGAATTGCCATTAGTATATTGTCACAAATATTCCTACAGGATCGCTTTATAGCACCTGAAGAGTCGCATTATCCCCCAGTTAAATAAGAGATAAGCAGTATCGCAGCTGTCGATCGCAATAATAAAACGTGAAAACAATGTTAGTGACTAGGGGCAACAAGAAGCAAATGTAGGCGCATGACGCTGACTTTCAGTTCACAAAAAAATGCATATGGTGTAATTGCTTTTGCTACACTGTCTCCTAAGGAGCCGTACAAGTACCTCTGCAAGTTTGCAACTGATAGTGGTTTCCTTTTTCAAAACAAGATCAATGTATTGTTTTATGTCTGCATGGATAAAATTCAATAAAGATATTTTTTTTTAAAATGAATTAAATTCCTTTATATGTGATGACCACAAACTGGTCTAATTCTTTATCTAAAGATAACACATGTAGTCTTTGTATTATTGGTACTATTACTATTTGTCAATGCAAATGATACGTATGTTTTCCTAACAAGCAACACTGCCTACAGCAGTAATAGTAGAGACCCCCGGCACATGGTTTTACCAGAAAGCTTTCCTCCAATAATATTAATCCCCGATAGTACAATCTGCCAGTGGTCCTAACCAACCATCTTTATTCAAGTAGTAATAAGTATAAAAAATAAAAATATATATATATCACCAGACCTGCACGGTGAATCACATATTAAAGTTACTAGACTAACCAGGATTTACCTTAACCTTCTCTTATTTAAATAGAAGTAAAATATTTGTTTTAGATACAGGTGCCAACATTCTTGCATATAATCAGTCTTCTGGACAAATGGATCAATTGAGGGAATCTGTCTGACCTCACAGTCACAGATTCTTATCGTACCAGGTACACTCATTCTTTCGAAGTTGATGAAATGAGTACAACTGAATTAGGAAACAGACATCGATTATTTGTCAACAGCGCCTAAAAATTATTTGCGGTTAATGTGCACTCTACAAATACACCAACTATGTATTTTAATGTTTTCTTACTTTTCATCAAGTGATGAAGTAATGTTGGGGCAAGTTAAGTCAGACATGTGGGTGCATGTGGTGCAACAGACTGCCTGAAACCCTTTTCAATGCAAGATCGATATTATAACTGATTATACCCAATACAGCTGGTGTTTGCGATGATCCAGACATGTGATTAACTGTCCAGCACAACTAATCTTTTCAGGCATGTGAACAAGCACTGCAGACTTTTAACATTAAATCGGTCACACGACAGACCACTACTGTCTTTTTTAGGGGATGCTGGGACTTGATCAACACCCCCCCCCCCCCCACTCGCGCCAGCCGGTCACTGCTGGCATATGCTAAATTGGTCGCCTTTCAGATAAGTGAATGGAGTGTGGCCCAGTTGTTCCATGTCATGTGCAACATGTCTGCTCTTTTTAACCTACAGGATTACTAAAACCAAGATTGACCATTAATCCACATTGTTACGCTTCCACCAGTTGCGATTTCATAGACCTGCTTGGGTCTCTGGGGACACGGGCAAGACAGCGGAACAAAGGAGAAGGTAGCACATCCTTTACAAACCTCACAACAGTGGGTAATCAATCTGGACATCCACTGCTGGAACGTCACTGCAGGGATTAATTAGACATTGATCCAGTTATTTACATTAAAGGCTTCATATCGCAGCTATATACAGCACTAGGAAAGACCTGTAGGTGTTCCTAGTCGAAATATCACCCACTATGTTAAATAGAAAGATGTACAAGTGGTCTAAGTCCACCTGTGCCTACTCCAACACTACAATTCCAGAACATAACTTATGAGGACTAACCCGTGAGAAGCATTAAGATGAGCACACTTCTGTAGTACTACATTACCATGGCACTAAGTGACAAGCATTTGCAATGCAATAGGTATCGCATTTACGCGAGTTTGAGCTATTGACATTGCAAATGGCAATGCCTTTTATTCTTGTTTTTGAAACATAAATAAAAGGCATTGTCATTTGCAATGTCAATAGCTCAAACTCGCATAAATGCGAGACCTATTGCATTGCAAATGCTAACGGCTGTCCTGCAGTTCCCCCGGGGCACAAGCAGGCATCCACTTCTGTGAGGACGGCGGATCTGTGCAAAAAGACAGAAGTGAATGCCTGCTTGTGCCCCGGGGGGACTGTCATAAAAAACAAACACGCGAAGCGTCATTTTGTTGCTATGTCAACAAAATGGCGTGGGACTGTCCACACAGACCCACGGACATGCGCATGCTGTTTGTAATGGACAAATGGCGAGAGAAGAAAACCAAAGAGAACAAGCACTGGCATAGCCAATAGGTCTCACTTTTGGGACCTTATAAGTGTTTAGTTATGCAACGGTTGCATGGTTAAACACTTATAAGGTCCCAAAGGCGAGACCTATTGGCTATGTCAATGCTTGTTTGTTTTGTTGCTTGGCACAGGAAGATTACATGATTTGTTCAAAAGTACAGGATGTTGGCCAGGCCGATATTTGTACTTATTTCAAGATGATCAGCATCCAACCACTAAAACAAATCTCTTGATCGTCTCCGTTTAAGAGACGAGCAGACGCCCACAAATTAAACAGGTGGGTTTCACCATAGAAGCTTTAGTAACTTCACAAGGAAGATATCTGCCACAAAAGAACGTGGTTTGGGTAAGAGAGTAGGACTTTATTCACTCATCAGGCTGCGTCTTTTGCTAGAGGGCATCGGGTGTTTTCTGCTGGCCAGGCAGTAATCTGCGGTGCGCTGAGGTGCGCTGCCTTAGCTCCTTGCTCTGGGTAGCTTCTTACCCTTTGTGCCCTCACCTGCTGTCCTGCTCAGTTGGGCATCATCATTTGCTGCATCAATAAACACAAGAAGAGCAGAGCGTGCGTGCTGCCCACTTTGGGTGTTTGTATTGGAAAACACAAAACTTGGTCACTCCCGTTGCTATTAGCGGCCTGCATAGCTTGCAAAGTTTCGGATTGATCTGTGTGACATTTTTGTAATTTCAGTGAAATTTGGAGTGACATTTTAACGACTATGAGTGACACTTTCTTGCTAGCAAAATCAAGCAATGAAGACGAGTGAAACATATAAGGGCACAGCAGCTCAGAATTAAGCAAATTTTAGCAGCCACACAAGTTAGCAACTGCTATACGTTGGACTCTCATATTATATATCATTATATGTTATTATTCAAACAAACTAAAAAGCTTCATGTGCCTAAATATTAATAATACTTTAAACCCAAAGATTTCATGAAAACAAAAATGTTCCTTTCACATCTGCATGTTATACTATAAAAATACATTTAAACATATTGCCTAAAACAGTATTTCTGTGCCTCTTAACGCATTCCTTTCGAGGAGGCCTGGACAGATGCGCAGGCACAAACCTAAGTGGAGCAGCTGGATTTCTAAGCTTCCCTTTGATGTCGGGGAGGCACAAAGATGGGGATGCACCACAACTGGCCCCCAAAGATAACTACCCTCTGTCCCTGCCGAAAACCACAACCCCATCCCTGCTTACCTAAATGCACCGACACTGATCCTGGAGGGGGTGGACGGCGGGCCGAACACATGTCGGGCAAAGTAGATAAAGAAAAGGGCAGTGTGTGTAAAATTAATACAGCTCAGTGAGCTGCACACCAGCGGCCCGGTGCGAGCACCGACACTGATCCTGGTGGCAGCGGGCCAAGGGCCGAACACGTCAGGCAAAGTAGATAAAGGAAAGAGCCGCACATGTAAAATTAAGACAGCTGAGTGAGCTACACGGCGGCGGCCTGGGCCGGAGCAAGCACCGACACTGATCCTGAATGCGGTGGGCCAAGGGACGAACATGTCAGGCAAAGTACATAAAGGAAAGGGCGTATGTGTATAATTAATACAGCTGAGTAAGCTACACGGTGACGGCCCGGGCCGGTGCCAGCTGCCTGCAACAGCGCTGCAAGCGTTACCATCATTGAATTTGCGGCGCTGCCCCTGAAGAGCTGGAAATGTAGCAATAGAAGCACACAAAATAAACGAGTGGTGCACGCGCGCCACAGCGAGATGTGCTTCAATTCTATGGCAGTCCACGGAGGCTCTGATTATGCTTCTCTTTGCTTTACTGCAAACACACAGCAGCCAATAAAACAACTTTAAACATCAGCATACCCCGGAAGTACAACCCCCTCCAGTAGTATGCCCCAATCACTGTCCACACTATCATATATAAGGTCCGAATCACGACATCACTTCCTCTTTCTTTGCTGCTGCAGCAGCAGATAAGTGCTTTTCCCTTACTTTTATCAGCTTTGGTAGAGTGTGGGGATATAGTTCTTTTAGTGGGATTTATCGCTATTACCTGTTGTTTTCATGGATATTGTGGTTTGATTGTGTGGCGGCGAGTCGGCTCCGAAGCGTGTGTTCTCGGCTCCGTTCTCGCTCAAGTTGTGGCGCCTCGCAGCGCACGCGCGTCGATAGCCTGCTGCGGGCGTTAGGGGGCGGTGGAGAAGGAGGAGGCAGACGCGACACGCTCGTGCGCAGAGAGCGGTCGCGTCGTTATCAGGACGCTCTGGCTGTGCGCGCAAACTCGTTCTTCATTCAATTTGAACGAACGGCTCCTCGCGCTTAGACCTGCATGACTGCACACATCTCTGGCCTCAATTATTGAACGCTTACCGGAGCGTGTGACCGGAATAGAGCACTGCTCTAGGGGAGTGTACTGGGGTTGCTCCTTCCACCTTGATTGTAGCGCAGAACCTTTAGTTTAGGTTGTTCTTTTGTGCTCCTGTTGAGGAGCAGGTTCTGTCAGACCCCTGGGCTGCTCCCCCCCGTGAATCTCCTCCAACCCCTCTGAGCTTAAAGCAATGGCGTACTACGCCGAAGAGGAGGATCAGTGGGTGGAATGTGACAACTATGAGGACTATGAGGAACCTGAACACTTGGAGGAGAATTTGGTGGAAGCCCTGGATACCCACGTCCAGGGTTCGGTTAACATGGCCTTAATCAAAGCCCTCAAGCCTTTTACTAAGCCCCTCCTTAAGTATGGCAAGAGGAAAATGAAGTCCAAGCACAGCGATGCAGGCAATTCGCAGTCCTCGGCCAAAGTATTGGCGCGTATGGCAAAAAATGTAATGAAAGACCATGGTTCCATGGCTGCGTATGACACGGATGACTCGTTGCCAGCTACTACTACCACTTCTGACTCGGATGTGGAGTCAGTGAGACCCAAAAAGAAAACAAATAAGGTGAAGCATACTGCTTACAAGGCTGATGACAGCCAGGCTCCTAAAAATCTACTGTTTGACCCGCAGAGCCTTATTCACCCGCGGTCCTCGGAATGGGTTCCCTGTCCTGAGGTGGCCCATTATGTGGGGGTAAACTTACGGCAGGGTTTCGAGAAGGAAGTGCGAGCCACATTGCGATCAGAATGCCCAAGGCCATCCCTGACTGGCAAGGTGGCGGACACGCCAGAATTAGATCCTAATATGGCTACATTTATGCGAAAGTTCGCTAAAGACCCGAAAAAGGGTTTAGATAGAGCCTGGCGGGGGTGCCAGGATAAGTTGTTGGATGTTTCGGGACCCCTCACTAAAATTCTAGACGCGGCGGTCAACGCGAAAAACCAGAATGTTCCTTTGGACACCTCTGAGATTATGGAGTGGGCTCAGCGGGCCCTGTGTTTTCTAGGAAATGCCAATGTGGCGCTGTCAACCGAAAGGAGGCGCTCATTCTTAATGAGAATAGATTCTCAATTAGCGGAGATGGCCACGACCGAACCGGGTTCTTTGGCCAATGGTATGCTGTTTGGCGACAAATTCGTCAAAGAGATGGGCAAATACGTGGCCACTTTCTCAGCTTTAGACAAGACGCAGGCTAACATCAAGAAAGTGTTCCACACTGGTGTTTTTGATAGGGCCGGACGCGCTAGAGGTCGAGGGTCCGGCCGAGGCTACAACCAGACCTCCCGAGGGGCGGAACAAAGAGGCAGAGGCGGTCAGAGGTCGCAGTTTTACCCCTCCCGCAATAGAGGTGGCCGAGGTCGAGGCCACAGAGGATCCTATCGAGGACAGCAAAACTCCGGAGATAACTCCTATTCAGGTAACGATGTTGAATGCCACAGAATGCATGGTGGGAGGTCGTATTGCGTTGTTCCTTCACAGGTGGCAGGAGATTACGGTCGATCCCTGGGTGTTACAAACAGTCCAGGGTTTCCACATAGAATTCTACACCACTCCGACTCAGAGTCGGGTGCCCGGCGACCTACATTTTTCCCTACAAGAACAGAGTTTCATCGACAGGGAAGTGGAGGCACTACTCCAGAAGGGTGCAATAGTGAGGGCTATTCCCCATCCTCGGGGTTTTGTGAGCACGATTTTCCTAGTCCCGAAAAAGGACAAAGGGTTCCGTTTAGTGTTGAATCTCAGAGAGTTCAACGCTTGGGTGGTGTATCGACATTTCAAGATGGAGGGCATCCATTTGCTGAGGGACATCCTCTTAGAGAAGGATTGGCTCGTTCGTTTAGATCTAAAGGACGCCTATTTGGCGGTTCCTATCTTCCCACTACACAGGAGGTTTCTCCAGTTTCTCTGGCGCGACCAATGGTTCGAGTTTTCCGCGATGCCCTTTGGTCTGTCTTCCGCCCCTTGGTGTTTCACCAAACTCATGAGACCGGTGGTCCAATGGTTGAGAGAACGAGGGGTCCGCCTGATCATTTACCTCGACGACATTCTAATTATGGCACAGTCACGGGAACTCTTGATGAGACATCTAACTTGGACTCTCCAACTGTTACAGGATTTGGGTTTCCTTGTGAATCTGGAGAAGTCGGTCCTGATTCCATCGCAATCGATGGAATTTTTGGGCTTTCAGATCAACTCCCTCACGTGCCAATTGCTCCTTCCTTTGAGGAAGAGAGTAGTTATCAGGAAGGAATTGAGGAGAGCGCTTGCCTCTCCGACAATATCGTTATGGACATTAGCTCGCCTAGTAGGTTTGCTGGCGGCGTCCATTCAGGCGATTTTTCCGGGGCCCTTGCATTACAGGGCCCTGCAGAGACTGAAAATTTTGCATCTACGCAAGGGTCTCTCGTCTGCGCAACAGATAGCCCTCTCACCGGAGGCTCGTACGGAGATCAATTGGTGGTTAGACCATATGGAGGCCTGGAACGGCAGAGCCATTTTCTCCTCCAGCCCGGATGTCGTGATAGAGTCAGATGCGAGTCGTTGGGGCTGGGGAGCGCGGTGCGGGACCATGGAGACAGGGGGTCGTTGGTCTCAGGAGGAACTAAAGTTGCATATCAACTGCTTGGAGCTTCTGGCGGGAGCGTTCGCGATTCGAACTCTGGCCCCGCAGAAGGTGTCCTGTTGCATTCTTCTACGTATGGACAATGTGTCCGCGGTGAGATACATCAATCGACTCGGAGGGACCCGATCTCGCCTCTTGGCAGAGATAGCCAAGGACTTCTGGCATTATTGCCTGGACCATCGTCTGGTGGTGACGGCGGAGTATATTCCCGGGTCGTCCAACGTGATTGCCGATTGGAATTCACGGCATTTGCGGGACAGCAGCGACTGGAGACTGCATCCCAACAGTTTCAAAGCGCTGAATCTAAAGTGGGGACCCTGTGTGTTGGACCTGTTTGCGTCCAGACTCAACAGTCAACTTCCGCGGTTCTACAGTTGGCGGCCGGACCCTCTAGCGGTCGGCTCGGACGCCTTTCTTCACTCGTGGACGACGGGCATTCTATATGCCTTTCCACCATTTGCCATGATTCCGAGAGTGTTGGCTCACGTTCGCAGGCAGAAAGCAGAGTTAGTTCTGGTTACACCTTGTTGGAAAGCGCAAGCATGGTTTCCAACCGCCTTGAGCTTGACTTGTGCGCCTCCGGTGCGTCTTCGGTCGTTTCCGGACATTCTCACGGATCCTCAGGGACTGCGCCACCCGTTAGTGTTGCAGAACCAACTGGGCCTCATGGCCTGGAGACTTTCAGGCGTCGCTGGCAGGTGCCGGGAGTTTCGCAAGACACTCTCTTCTTCTTGTCCCAGGCTTGGGCTCCATCCACACACAAGCGATACGAATCGGCTTGGAGACGGTGGGTTGGTTGGTGTGGTGAGCGACAGAGTGATCCCGTGGGATCCGATATTCATCTAATCGTGAACTTCTTGTCGGAATTAGCCAAGTCCGGTTTGGCGTACCGGACGGTAAATAACTTTAGATCGGCTATTTCATCGGGCCATCCGCATGTGGAGGGCAGACCGGTGGGGGAACATCCCTTGGTTTGCAAGGTAGTGCGAGGGATTCGATTGGTGAATCCTCCTCAACCTAGGTACACCGCACTTTGGGATGTGTCGGTGGTTTTGCGTTTTTTGAGGAATTGGCCGAATAATGAGGCACTTTCTAGAAAACAATTATCGGCAAAATTAACAGTCCTACTGTGCTTAATTTCATGTAGACGGGTGTCGGATGTGCGAGCATTGGATTTGGCAGGTAGAGTATTTACTCCTTCGGGAGTTTCCTTTACGATTTCCAGACGTACTAAGACGCATTCTCAGTGTATTACGTATCCTGCATTTCCCCATCATAGCAAGTTGTGTGTAGTCAAGTGTTTGAAGGTTTATGAAGATTGTACTAGGGAATTTCGATCTGATGTTTCAGGACAATTGTTAATTGCTCTTCAGCGACCTTTTCGCCCGGTCTCATCTGCAACCCTGGCCAGGTGGGTCACTTGGTTAATGGGCCTTGCGGGGGTGGATGTTTCCATATTTGGAGCTCATTCTGTTAGGGGAGCTATGGCCTCTAAGTCTTTGGGGGCGGGTTCCCGGTTGCAAGACATCATGACTGTGGCGGACTGGTCGGCTGATTCCACATTCAAAACGTTTTATCATAAACCTATTGTAGATGTAGCTTCGGTGGTGGTAAATCAACTTTAAACTAGCATAATCAGAGCCTCCGTGGACTGCCATAGAATGAAAAATTGTCTAGCAAACGCGACAAAGAATTTTCAATTCTATTAAGGACACGGAGGCGAGGATTATCCCACCCAAGCAGTTAGAATGTTGGCATTCTTATGTAATTATTATGATGTTGTACCCACCCGATAATCCTGTACATTGCCTTCAAGGTTGTTTTGTACGGGTGTTACGATGTCAGTTTCCATTTCAGGAGAGCAGACCAAGCAATCTTGAGGTCCAGGAGGTCTGGCATCGGCAGGGATGATTCGGTTCATCAGGGAGACAATTCATCTGGACAGAGGACAGATGTCGTCTTTTCCGGAGAGGATATTCAAGGTTCAAGTTTGGACGCACGTCGATGGAGAAATCGGTGGTCCAGTGTTCGACGGTCAAGTTGGTGGACTGTGTTGAAAAGTTTTTCATGCAAAGAAAGAGGAAGTGATGTCGTGATTCGGACCTTATATATGATAGTGTGGACAGTGATTGGGGCATACTACTGGAGGGGGTTGTACTTCCGGGGTATGCTGATGTTTAAAGTTGTTTTATTGGCTGCTGTGTGTTTGCAGTAAAGCAAAGAGAAGCATAATCCTCGCCTCCGTGTCCTTAATGGAATTGAAAATTCTTTGTCGCGCTTGCTAGACAATTTTTCATTATCGCGCCCGTGTCTGGGCACGATAATTGAAACCACATGGCCTATTGGTGTCTATTACGCGCACCAAGCACGTAATAGACACCAATAGGCCGTGGGCAGAGCAACGCGCCCGTCTTTGGCCAATTGTGTGCAGTCTTTTATAAAAAGACGCACGCAAAGGCCAATAGGATAGCACAAAAGGAATCGCACACGCACAAGCGTGTGCGATTCCAGGGTCCATTTCTGAACCCCGGACAAAAGTACTCTCGCCTGCATGAGCACTGCTACGCAGTGCAACGCAGGTCGCGAGACCTAAAAATGAAAAAAGATATCCATATATATATTGGCTATAGGCAGAAGCCATCACAACTATGAGGACTGAAACATATATCAGGACCGAACTGAGGAACCAGCAACATAGTACTAATATAAGAAGATGGACAGAGTGATGGACATCACACGCTCCAGCAAAATGAATGACTGCCAGGTCATGTAAAATAATACTAACTGACTGAATAGCCCACAATCAGGCTGTTGATATCAGGAGCCTGAAAGAAAAGAGCTGGTGGAAAATCCTCGCCAGCATAGAAAAAATAAGCCCACCAAGTGGACCTACGAGAAGGTAAAGGTGAAACAGAAGCCAACACACGGAAGGCCTAGAACATGTAGTTAGCAGCAACAACCAAGGGTACGCTGTATTAGACAAAGCAGGACCTGGTAGTTAAATACAAAATACATAGTCCTCTAGGGACAACAACCCATGAAAGTGGAAGAACCTATATAAGAGCAACAAGTGTTGATCATATGAAAAACACATCCCCACAGGAAACAGAGGAAATCAAATATACAGGAAAGTCCAAGGGGAAGCACACCTGCAGCCTTCATTATACCAATGTATATGGAGGAAGAAAACGAAGGCACTTCTCGAAGGGAGTAAAGGACACAGTATGAAGGGGGTATTCTCTTATGAAGACAAGAACCCCAATAATAATACAGAAGCATATTAACTAACCCCAGAGTGCTAGAAACAATATGACACCCTACACAACAGAGTGAAAGGAACTGGCCATGAAGATTCAGTCTGAGGGGAACAACCCATCCCCAATGCAAACTAATTCCAAGACAAGCATTGGCATAGCCAATAGGACTTGTCTTTGGGACCTTATAAGTATTTAATCGTGCAGCACAATATCCTTTGTGCAACAACATCAACACTTGCATGGCTAAACACTTATAAGGTCCCAAAGGCGAGACCTATTGGCTATGCCAATGCTTGTTTTTAATTGTGAATGAAATGCAAGATATAAACATCAACAATCCTAAACGGTGTGATGTTTATAAATGGGTCTGCAGGAGCTCTTTTTGCACGACTTTCTACAAAGGTATGAATCACAAGAGTGCATTAATAGAAGAAGCATCCTTGCTCACTTAGGGGTGTTTTGGTCACGCAGCATGGTTGGGTGACTTACAAAACAGAACAGCACAGGTGATTTGAATTCTTGCTACAGCGTTTCTCAAGCGTAACCTGCCTAGTTTCTGCTCCAACTCTCTCCGCCCTCCTCTCCTCCATTCTATTGAAAGCTGCTCTAACTGCAACGCAGTGTGTGAAACATCAGCTTGTATTTCATGGTGCTGTACTGGTGTGTACTTTACACTCTTGATTGCATGAATGACTGCTTATATATTTAAACAACAAACATTCAAATGCATGCTCTCTCACGGTTATATAGTAAGTATGTTTCGGGGCTGATAATACTGCAACCATCGTACATGATGGGGGTTATTTACTATTTGTTAGACAGCCACTCCACAACAGACGCGATGGGATACCCTGTCCTCCATGTAGCGTTTTACTTTATGCTGATTAGCATATCAGCGCGCTCACGCTAAATAACCACAGGAGCCGTTGATTTGCGTTTCACACGCGGCTCCGACTGACTCACCGAGGCCACGCCTCTTTATTTTATATACGCGCGCGTCTGACGTCACGCGTCAGCGCTAGCGCACCCCGGCAGCGCGGAAGGCTAGAACGCCTCGCCGCGCGCCGGACATTACACTCCTTCCAACCTTTATCAAAACAACAAATAATTGACACAAAACAAATGAACGATGGAACTGTTACCAGTCTGCCAGTCCTTGCGGGTTACACCAGATAGTTAGTCAGCTGGGATGATGGTGCGGGATTTCTCCGCAGGCCATAGCGGGATTGGCCGCCTCTGGATAGGGCCACCTCTGGGGTCCTGCGCTTTGGGGTGCCGTGCTCCTCCCGGGACGGGGAGCAGCTGGGCAGGTTACCCCCAGGAGTGGCTGGCAGGGACTGGGAGTCACGATCTCTGGGATCACCATCTTCATCCGGACGTTCCTCCCCCTCCTGGTCTCCGCTCAGCTGGCTTGGGCTTCGTCCCTCCGGCTCGAGCCCAGGATGTGAAGGTGTCTCAGGATGGACTTTCTTGAAGGACACATCCCGGTTAACAGTTTCAGCTCCTCTCTGGGCGGTCACTATCGTGCCTGTCCGGCGGGTGACGGTCCATGGTCGTGGTTCGAAGGGGAGTCTGAATTTGCTTCCAGGGTATCGGTCCTTGACGTACACCTGATCTTGCATTTGGATCATTGACTCCTTGGCTCCTCTCCGTCTGCTGGCTTGATCATTCGAGCGAGTCCGATTGGCCAGAGTCTTCTCATTACTGGCCTGTACCGGAACCCAGGTCGGATGGTGGGGGAGCGTGTCACTCACTATTCTTCCCATGGTGGCCGTTCCCGGCGCTGCCTCTGTTGTGACGTGGGGGGTCATCCGGTATTCCCTCAGGAAACTATAAATTGCCCTTTCCAACGGAGATCCGTCCGCCATGGCTATACGTATTGTCTTATTGAGGGTTCGCATAAATCTCTCCACCTCTCCGTTGGCTTGGGGCCAGCGTGGTGTCACCATGCGATGATGGATCCCCCAACTCTTGAGGTACTCTGCAAACTCTTGCCCTTGGAAGGGGGGTCCGTTGTCGGTCTTGACCACTTCAAATATGCCATGAGTGGCGATGGTTTTCTCGAACTTCGCAATCACCTCTGTGGCTGTCTGGCTCCCCACTATTTCGACCTCTGGATATTTGGTAAAATCATCGATGATGACTAGTACATAACGTCCATCTGGGAGGTGTCCGAAGTCGGCACTCACACACTCCCACGGCCTCTGGGGGTTTGCTTCGGTCACCACTGGGTGAGGGCAGTCCAGCTGTCCTGCCGCTTGGCACCAATTGCAGGTTCTCACGGTCTGCTCTACCATAGCGTCCATGCCAGGGAACCACACCTTGGCTCTGAGCCTGCCCTTGGTTTTCACCATTCCTTGGTGCCCCCTGTGGGCTAGGTCTACCGCCTGCTGGGCGAGGCTGGCCGGCATGACCAGTCTGGGGCCTCGTAGAAGACATCCTTGGCAGTCAATGGACAGTTCTCCCTTTATCCTCAGGATGGATTCCAGCGTCAGCTTGGCTTGGGGTGTCCTCCGATTTAGCGATTCTTGGATGGCCTTCCAATCCCCTGACTTGACGGCATCCGCCGCTGCTCGCAGACATTCGTCTCCTCTAGACGCTTCGATGATTGCAGCTAGACTCATCGGAAGGGGTCGTGACCGCTCCGTCACAAGCCGGACATATTCCTCTGTGTCCTCCGCCTCTTCCCTTTCTTCCTTGGTGGCTTTCCGCGGGTGCCTCGACAGATAATCCGCCGGGTTCGTGGCTCCCGGTTTGTACTCCACCCGGTAATCGTACCCCTGTAGTTGGAGTATCCATTTCTCGATTCTGGGTGGTGGTTTCAATGCTGACCCTTGGAAGAGAGGTATGAGGGGCTTATGATCAGTCGCCACCGTGAAGTGGTGGCTATACACGTATACGTGAAAATGTCTACAGGCCCAGTGGATGGCAATGGCCTCTCGCTCAATCTGCGAGTATCGTTGTTCTGTCTCGGTCAAAGACCGGCTAGCGTAGGCGATGGGGGCCCACTCTCCATTGCTCTGAAGCTGAGCCAACACCGCTCCCAGACCATAGGGGCTTGCGTCCACCGCCACGTTGGTGGGCTTCGCAGGGTCGAAGTACGATAAGGTGGTGTCCGCCGAAAGGGCTGCTTTCGTTGCTTGAAAAGCTTGCTCCTGGTCAGGGCCCCATTGCCATGTGGTCGTAGATTTTGTCAATTCCCTGAGAGGTTTGGTGAGGTTGGAGAGGTCGGGGATGAAGCGTCCGCAGAAATTTACCATGCCCAGGAAACTTCTTGCTTCTGAGATGTTGGTTGGGGCTGGGGCTTCTTGAACGTCCTTCACCTTGTCCGGGTCTGGGGCCACTCCTTGATCCGAGAACGTGTACCCGAAGAAGCTAATCTTGTTCTGCAAAAATTGGCATTTCTCCCGGTGCAGGGTCAGGCCTGACTCCTGGATTCTCTTGAGAACTCCCCTCAACCTCTGGTGGTGTTCCTCTATGGTTGACGCATAGATCAGCAGATCGTCGCTTACGTTCAGCACTCCAGGGAGCCCGCTGAGGACTTCTCTAATGGTATTTTGGAATACCTCGGCGGCACTCGAGATGCCGAAGTTTAGGCGCCGATACCGTCTGAGGCCCACATGTGTGGAGAAAGTGGTTATGTACCTCGAGTCTGGATGGAGTGGCAGCTGGTGGTAGCCTGATCGGAGGTCCATTTTTGAGAACCACCTGGCCCCATTCAGCTCCCCTAGGATGTCATCAATGGTGGGCGTCAGGTGTCGTTCCCTTTTTACGGCGGCGTTGGGGAGGCGCATATCCACGCAGATGCGGACCTGTCCGGGCTATTTTGGCTTCCTGGCGATGACGATCGGGGACACCCATGGGGTTGGTCCGCTGACCTTCTCTATGATGCCTTGTTTTTCCAGAGCCTCCAGCTCCTCTTCGACCTTTTGCCTCAGATGGAATGCAATTCGCCTGTGCCTCAGCGCCACCGGTTGGACAGATGGATCAATATGTAACGACACCTCCTTCCCTTTCAGGCACCCGATCCCTTTGAACACTTCCCCAAACTCCTCCATGATGGTATCCAGCTCCTCCTCTAGGACTGCCATGGCAAACGATATCAGTCTCAGCTCTTCGGCCGATTGTCCGCTCAGCAGCATCCCGCTGCCTTCTTCTGTGACATAGACGGTGGTGCCGATTTTCCTCTCCCCGTGTTGCAGTTCCGTCTTAAAACACCCAACGAGAGGGATGGGCGTCTTCTGGCCGTATGCAAATACTCGGATCTTTGCTTCTCGCAGCGGGGGTTTGGTGCGTAGCTGGTGATCGACATTGGCGGCCATCAGCTCAATGGACGCCCCTGTATCGATGGTCGCTTTAATTTCATGTTGGTGGATTAAGATGCGACATTTTGGAAGCCTGCGCTTCTTCCTTTGTGGCTGGCTAATCGCGAACACGTAGTGGACTGGGTACTCTTCGGTGTCATCGTCCATGTCTTCGCTATCTGCCTCCTCCCGCACCGCATGTGCAGTTTCTTTCTTGACTCTGGTGGACCTGCACACCGCTGCGAAGTGGTTCATCCATCCGCATGCGCTGCATTTTTTCCCTCTTGCCGGGCAGTCTTGCATGCGGTGGGGCTGGCCTCCGCAGTACCCGCATTCTTTCTTTTTCGTGTCCGGTTGTCTTTTCCCTCCGGCAAGTCTCACCTTGGGCCGTACCACATTCACCTTTTCCGCCACCAGAACCTGTTCCGTCTTAACGGGGCGATGCAGGGCTGCTTCCATGTGCGAGGCCCTCGCTTGCGACAGCTCCTTTGACCGTCCTAGTGTGAGGATGTCCGCCAGGGGCTTGCCGTCTTCCTGGAGGATGGTGACCCGGAGCTTGGATGAATAACACCCGTGTATGATCTGTCCTCGGATCTCCTCCTGCTCATCTCGGAACCCACACGTGCTGGCTAGCTCCTTCAGTCTGCCATGGAACGCATCCAGTGACTCTTCCACCTCCTGCTTGGCTTGACGAAAGATAAACCTTTCATAGTCTCTGTTCGCCATGGGTTCGAAATGGGCATTTATAGCATTCAGCAGCGTGAGGTAAGTCTTCGGCATCACCTCCACGATGGTCTTGTAGATGCGGTGGATGTCTTTGCCTCCCAGGTGGAGTAGCAATGCTCTGCGTCTTTCCCTCGATATGCCTGCCCCCTCAAAATAAATTTGTAGGCGGTCTGTCCAATCCCTCCAGCGTGGGGCAAGGGACGACAGCGCACCATCAACGACAAACGGCTCCAGGGCGGGAATCGACCCCATCTTGGCACGTGCTCAGCGTGCTGCGGAGACTGTCTGCTTCACTTCCCTTGGCGGACGCAGATGGGGACGACGCCCTACGCGCTTCTGGTGTGGCTCACCCTCGCCCCTCCACCATGCAGGGACACGTCACTCATGGATCCAGCTGCAGGGTCCTCGGAGCCTGGACACTCCAACAGGGCGTGGGCCTGCTCCGGGGCATTGGACAGGCATGTGCTGGTAAGCACCGAGGTCACTCTCAGCCACCAGGTGTTCGTTGGGCAAAGCTCCCAGGGGGCACATGGATGGGACTCTCACCTCTCGTCCCCCGTGCAGCACCAACCACCTCTGCAGGCCTAACGGGGAAGAGCACTGACCTCTGGCCACCAGCATGGGACAGACATTCAGCCCTTCAGGGACATGGGCACCTTCAGCAGGGTCCAAAACACTCCCTCGTCGCCAGTGTAGCGTTTGACTTTATGCTGATTAGCATATCAGCGCGCTTGCGCTAAATAACCACAGGAGCCGGTGATTTGCGTATCACACGCGGCTCCGACTGACTCGCCGAGGCCACGCCTCTTTATTTTATATACGCGCGCGTCTCGCGTCAGCGCTAGCGCACCCCGGCAGCGCGGAAGGCTAGAACGCCTCGCCGCGCGCCGGACATTACACTCCACACGGGCGGACCACCTGCTCTATTGCATTCATTGGGCCGTTGGCCGAAGTACCTCAGACCAGACCTGACATCTTGTTTCTTCCTTTTCTGGACTGATAGGGAAAGACTGGCGGGCTTTGAACAGAGAAAACTCCCAGGGTGTCCTGGCCCTTCGTTTTTTGTTTTACAAAAACAAACTCCTGCTTTTGGAGTTCGCTTTTGTAAAACAAAATGTAGCTGGACATCTGCAGGAAACATGGCAGCCACTCAAGAAACTCACCACGCCTTGAAGGGGTCGCCATGGCAACGGCTCATCTTAAGATCTAGAAATGTCCGTCAGGCAAGAGCTCGCTAAAACGTGTGCGGGGCCGGACACCACCAGTACATGCCTCTGCTGCCCCTGGTGCCCCGGCGGAACGCAGTCCATCCTACAAAACCCTAAATGGCCCTCGCAGTGTTCGGATCACTTTTTACCTCTATGTAACTCAATTAAACATTCCTCCTAGCAAATAGAAACTTTGTTTAATAAATAAATAAAAATAATAATCAACGCACAGCCCTTTCATGTGTTTGATAACAGCAACAGAAGCTTACGTGTGCCGTTGTGAATATCCACGAGGTCGCTGCTTTTAAACAAAATAAAACATCAGATTGCACAGTTTTAAACATTTCTCTGGATGGAAACAACGAGCATATATCTGATTATTAACTTGTTAAAGGATATATAACGTGTTTTCCCTCCTTCTGGGGTTTTCAGCAGCACAAACAACAAGACAAGCCCGATGAAGCGTGGCGCGCACGCTTGGCGGGGGTAGCGCATTCCAGGCGGGGGAGCGGACCCTTTGAAGTAGGATGCCAAACGGATTGCATGGCGGCACGATGCACGTGATTGTGCGTGTGCTTGCCATGCAATCCGCTTTTGGGAGCACTTTTGGGAGCCCCTTTACTAGAGTCGCGCTGAGCGATCGCTTACGCGATAGCCAGCGAGACCTAAAAACTGCAAACATCCGTTTTCTTCGCCTCAAGGAGCCATTCAGAACTATGGTAAAGAAGTGCTTACACCAATAGGAATTCTTCACCAAGCCTCTATTCTAGATACCTTAACATAATCAGAGATTTAAGGGAGGGGTGAGCTATAAGGTACACTTGCTTGAATCTACTTCATGAAACTAATTGTTTTGGAGACTTAAAATTGGAGACTTAAAAGTGATGCCAGCTTTGGAAATGGAGGGAGAGAGGTTATTATAGAGGTTAAAAGCTCTGTAGTGATATTATAGAGAAAATTCAAGCTGTGAAAACAGTGACAGCCTTGAGAGAAACCTTTGTAAAGAGGACATTTGCAGAATGATAAAAACAAACATGCATACAAAAATAAGTCTACACAAATCTGATAACAAACAGATAACGAGCTATATATTATATTGGGTCTACCTGTTTGACATTGTATCCCGTCTTTGCACTGGTCTCAATAAACATCACACTCAGCTCTTTGGCTCTCTGTTCACCTTCCTCCGTGGTGATTTGCCTGGACAGATAGTGCACAGTCATGGGGGAAGGGGTGGCGCAAACAGGCACACAAAAACACCACAATAGAGAGAAAGACAGAGATAGAAAAGGCAGGAGTTAGATTTGCATGACAAACAAGAACAAGGGATTTTAGGCTGAGGGAAGGAGAGAATGTCCCAGGTTAAAAACAGTTGATGTACAACAGGCCAGCTCCTTTAGGCCTCAGAGCGAGAGAGAGAAAAACCTATCAACACTTTAGTGGAGTTCCATAGGACACATTCACACTGTACGGAGCACTTTGTTAACTGTGATATTAAAACTTGAATGAACTGTGATTCAAAAAGATAATATATTACACTGCTCACAGCTGGAGAAAGTAGGTTTAATGCATTCAGCAGGTACTGATTTACCGGTTAAGGGCCTTCCTTCCGACCAGGATGCATCAGTCTCCCCTTTGTCCCATTTAAATAATTATTTTACTCACCTGCTGTAGTCATATGAAAATAAGTTACTTACCTGTAGCTACAGTTATCCAGTATTGCTATCTTTCATAGATTCACATGCCTGAATCATTCCCCGTCGTCGAGGTGGGAGTCCCACGGTATAATAATTAAGCAGCATTCAAATAATGCCATAGGCTATAATGGCCCTGAGTCATGCTAATATAGCCTATGTCCTTTTTTAAAAAAAAAAAAAAAGGACCAAATGTTGGCTTCAGCCAAGCAGCTGTTAGCACCCTCTAGACCCTTCCCAGCAGAGGCAGTTTCCCTCAGATTTTCCCAGCACAAGTGAGAAGTGATTGTCCTGATATATAAACAGAAACCGCCTCTACGGGGAGGTGGGTGGGTGCATGTGAATCTATGAAAGATACCAATACTGGATAACTGTAGTTACAGGTAAGTAACTTATTTTCTTATCCAGTATTGGGGTATCTTTCATAGCAATCAGTGACATCCTATCTTTCAGTTGCAGATGGTGGGAGACTTTAACATGTTTTGAATATATATATATATATATATATATATATATATATATATATATATATATATGCAACTCCTTGAACTCCTCGAACCTCCGCTACAAACACGCAGCAGCAGCGGCGAACAGAGTAAACGGACCCCAATTGCTGGCAGGAAGATTTTATTTCTGCTCCTCTGCTAAGTGACGCGTTTCGAGCACAGCCGTGCCCTTGATCACACACAGGTAACAGTTTGCCAAAGCCTTTTAAACATGCAGGGTGAATTCACTTCCTGTGTCAGGTGATCATAGACACAGGAAAAAGACTTGCAAAGAAAGACAGATTCGGTACATTTCAATATACACTCGCCATAAAATGCCTAAATGCATCACACAATTACTAGATGATGTATGCAATATATCTGTATAAATACAAATAAGATTAAAACAGCATCATCGTAAAATATATATCACTTGGTTCACTTCGTGAAATTCAAAGTGAAAAAAATAATGTAAATACATATATAAATATATTTACAACAACAACACTGGTAATGGATAAAAGAATGTAACACGATATAAAAACTGTTAATAAATAGGATAAAATATCACTAATAAAACAGAAAAAATAGTGCCACATAATCCAGTAATGACCCAGCGAAGGTGATACATAACAGCCTGAATGCTAATGAATGATATGAATATGGCTTGAGTGTGGTTGTTACATGTCTTAATGCATAGTCTGAGGTAGAAATAAATATAAAGTGCCACAATTATGTGCAAAAGCATGATCTGATTTTTCCTTTAGAAAGTTTATTTTCATCTCTATTGAAAAAAGGAAAATCTACAATAAATACAACCCTTGAAAATTCCCTAAAAGATCCTGAAAGAATCTAAAAAATCTAAAAAAAACACAAATGTGCAAAAGCAGCTGGAGTTCTGTAATAGTGCTGATAAAAAAGACAAAATAGAGCCCGTTAAAAAACCCTTCAAGATATTGTAGAGGAGTGAGGGCTGGAAAAGCAGAGGTGTGACTAAAATACCTATAAAAATCTACCAAAACCCGTAAAAAAATCCATGAGAATTCATAAAAGCTTGTAAAACTATTTATAAAAGCTCATAATCAATCTACAAAGTAATGGGTCCAAGGAGAAGTCAACACAGTCTCGGGGGGGATTCGTCAAGCGGGGGCCGAGAAAAAAGGGGGTCCCAAAACGCGTTTTCCCCATGCATTTTCCCATAGGACCTTTAGTCGAAGGTACAGCCCGAACGGCTGAACAGAATTACTTGAAATTTGGCAAAGAGGTAGTCCTCAGGTCAGGGATGTGCCTTTTGCATATATGGAGTCAATCTGTTCGGTAGTTTCTGAGAAAATAGCAGTTAAAGCACATAAATATCTATAGCCGCGCACCGTGTGCGCACCCGAACGTGCGCGAGCGTAATTCTGATTGGTGGTTACATGTCAGTCAACGTTCGAATCAGTCGAAATCAGGAAGTGTCGGCCGCCATTTTGTTTGTTTTCAGTGCGAGAGTGGAAAAGAAAGGTGGCAAACGTGAAAAGGGGGCAGGGTAGAGAGTTCCTGACCCCCTAGCCTTTGTCAGTGGGTCCCTGAAGGCAGAAAAAAACATGTAATTTTTTTTTTTTTTAAACGCGGGGTGCGCGCACCGTGAAAAACCATTTAAAAAAAAAATTAATACGTAGTTTATTGTAAAATAAATATAAAAAAATAATAATAATACATACATAACTTAGCATTTAAAAAAACGTACAAATTCACTGAAAAAACCATAGGTTTCATACACGTTATAGTTAGGTGGATATTTCACTCGTAAAAAACCAATGAAATTCCCCCGTTATAGTTAGTTCAGATAACTATAACTCGCGCGACCGCCACTCTGTCACAAGGATGATGTCATCAGTGATGTCAAGAGTGATGCCACTGACCATGTCATGAGTGATGTAATATTGTGACGTCATGAGCAGAGGATTGCGGGCGCGCGAGTTATAGTTATCTGAACTAACTATAACGGGGGAATTTCATTGGTTTTTTACAAGTGAAATATCCACCTAACTATAACATGTGTGAAACCTATGGTTTTTTAAGTGAATATATATATATATATATATATATATATATATATATATATATATATATATATATATATATATATATATATATTTAGTTGCCCCGAGCCGCAGAACATCAACACACCTAGTCGCCCAAGGAGAAGGAGCCACACACGAAGAGGTGAGCCGAAGGAGCCCCGCTGCCATAACCTGGCGGATCTGAAGCTCTCTTAAACACGGGCACTGTGAGGAATGAGGAGGCTATTATTGTTGGGGGCACAAGGACATCGGGAGCAGTGTGCCTTCCCACTTACCCACTGGGGATTTATTGATGGAACTTTTTACAGCGGCATCCATTTGTTGATATTAGGTGCACTACGAGGACCAGCAGGCTTCACTGCCGGCGCCCATTGGGGCGGGATCTGGACGACATTTAATCACGAGTTGCACATCAAGGCTGCTGTCTCTTTGCCGAAAGCCTGTGATCAAGGACTTACCTGTCCGAAACACGTCGAGCTGGCAATTTGTATTCAAGTTGGGGGGGGCATACTGCCTCTGATTTTGCCCAGGAATAAACGGCTCAACTCTTCATGTGTGGCTCCTTCTCCTTGGGCGACTTGGTGTGTTGATATATATATTTTTTGCAACCACCATAAAAACAAAATAATCTTTCCAAGGGTTAGAGAGAGGCTTAACTTAATGGAAAAAAATGGCGAAGTACTGCCTGGCCCACTGCCGCATCTGCATCTTGTGCGGATTCCAGACAATAGTGCTGCATGAAGGTATGAGTGGTACTCCAGGTTGCAGCATGACAGATCTTCTCTAACGTAACAGCTGCAAAGAAGGCCGCAGAAGTTGCAACCGCTCTGGTACAGTGAGCCTTTGCTATCCTTTTCAAATTCTTGTTGGCTTTGATATGACAGAATTGGATTGCAGCCGATATCCATCTTGCGATAGTGGCTTTTGTTATTGCAGTCCCTTCTCTGCCTTGGCCATAAGCAACAAGTAATTGATCAGTTTTTCGAATGTCCTTAACTCTCTGAAGATAGAATCTGAGACGGAGTATAACTGACTCATTGAGGTGGAACTGAGAAGGCACTTTAGGGATAAACGTGGGCTTAGTCCTTAGTATCAAACAATTAAAAAGGGTTTACTAATAGTGAAAGCCTGGATTTTGCTTATCCTCCTGGCTGAGGTGAGGGCCAGAAGAAGGGCGACTTTCTATGCAAGATATTTCTATTCAGCTTTATGAATGGGTTTAAATGGTCTTTTCATGAGTTGAGCAAGAACCACATTTAAGTTCCATTTGGGTGGGGGTGATCGCACTAGTGGGAAAGCACGGAACAGACCCTTTATAAATTGTTTGAGAAGGCTTGAGGCATAAAGAGAAGGGCCACTGGAAGCTCTTCTATAGTGAGAGATGGAAGCCAGATGCACCTTAACCGGAGAGAAGGCTAAACCTGATTTTGCCAAACAAAGAAGATATGGCAAAATCTATTGCGGGGATATTTGAAATGGATGCAGGTCATTTCGTTGGCAAAAGACACAGAATCTCTTCAATTTAAGTTTGTATGTCTTGTTGGTGCCTTCTGCTCTAGATTTTGAGAGAATAGCTCTACACTGAGAAATGCCGATGTCTTTAAATTCCAAGAATTCAGGAGCCAGGCGTGTAAATGCAGAGGCTCCGGATTCAGATGGTGCACTTGACCATTGCAAACACAATTAGATGATGGACGGAGCGCTGAAACTTTTCAGACACTCACCCCCAGTCACAGATCTGGGTTGAATCCATCATCATTCTTTAGCTTACTTAGCCACCTCAGTTCAGATCCAGCTATATGCAAATCAGTCTTGACCCTATGCCTCATGGGAACAGTCCAGCCCGAACTGCCAAGCCAGGTCTTCCCTGAACCGGAAACAAGCACCCCGAGACCGGTTTCTGAGTAACACCCTTCATCAGCCAGGCTAGCTTGAATCCAGTGGCAAAGTTAGCAAGGGACCCACGTCTGGGCATACCATGCAAACTTCGGGCGAGCAAAGCAAACACAAGGAGATGATGGACAGAGTGCTGAACCTTTTCAGGCACTTGACCATTGTCCCTGGACAAAAGAGGAGGAAGCAGCTGCAGACAAATAGGTCTTGTTTCTGAGAAGTGAAGAAGTTCCGGAAACCAATGTTGCCTGGGCCACCTGGGTGCGGTGAGAATCAGGAGACATCCTTTCAGCTTCATTATGGTCAGTACTCTGGGGATCAATGTGATGGGGGTAAAAGCGTAGGCATATATCCCTGACCATCGCATCGAAAGGGCATTGCCCCGAGACCCCAGGAGGGGGTACCTGCTGGCAAAGGACTGGCATTTGGTGTTGATGTTCGTGGCAAACAAGTCCAGAGCTAGTTTCCCCCATAGTGCAAATACTCTTTTCAACTGGACTCGATTTGAGTTTCCATTTGTGGCAATTGTCTGTAGCTCTGCTGACAGCATCGGACAACGTGTTGTGTAGACCTGAAACATGCTTGGCTTTGAAAGAGATCCTGTGCTTTATTGCCCAGCTCCACAGTTCCTGCGCTTCTAGAGAAAGCGTGAGAGATTTTGCTCCTCCCTGTTTGTTTATGTAAAACATACTGGCCGTGTTGTCTGTACGGACCAGTACGGAGGCGCCTGCTATCCTCAGCAGGAAAGCCTGTAAGGAGAGGAATATGGCCTTTAACCCCAGGCTGTTGATATGACCTTGTTTTTGAGAATTGGACCAAGTCGATCGCTGAAGAGCACACCCCTAGCAGTGACTTGTATTTCCTTACCGAAACAGACTTGTTTCTTGATATGGCCGTAGCCAAAAGACATAGTCGGGTTTGACGTTCTTCCGACAAGAATGCTTTGCATTGGATTGCGTCCAATCTGGCTCCCAGGAATGGTAATATTTGATTGGGAATGAAAGAGGACGTTGTGATGTTGATTAAAGATGACTTTGTGATGTTGACTGTCAACCCTAGTTTGCTGAACAGTTGTAAAAAAGCGTTGATGGTTCTGGGCACTTGCTTTGCCGCAGAAGCCTTTAAAAGCCAGTCATCCAAGTATGGGAATACTTGATGGCTTTGAGAACGTACAACTGCCGCTACAGGTGCCAGGCATTTCGTAAACATCCTGGGTGCTGATTTGAGGTGGAAAGGGAGAACCCTGAATTGGAAGTGGTTACCAGCCAATACAACTCTGAGGAATTGTTTATGTTTCCGATGAATGGAGATGTGGAAATATGCGTCTTCCAAGTCGAGGGAGGTTATGAAATCTCCTTTGTTGAGACGCTGTAAGATCTCGGTCAAAGTTACCATCCTGAAAGTTTGTTTCCTTAGGAACTTGTTTAACTTTCTGAGATCCAAAATTGGTCTCCATTCCCCTGACTTTTTCATAATCAAGAAGTAACAGAAGTAGAAACCTTGCCCTCTTTGCAGAGCTGGAACTTTCTCTATGGCTCCTTTTGCGAGCATAATCTTCGTTTCCTTCTGCAATAAGTGAAGACGAGGGGAAGGGTTTCCCCAGGGTGGTGTAGTTGGAGTTTTACATACTCCAGTATGTGACCAAAGGCGATCAAATCCAATACCCAACGGTCCGATATTCTACTTTCCTATTGCTGGAGGAAACTGGATATCTGTGCACCCATGGGAGAGGAAGGTGAGGGGGAAGCTGGTACCCGGGTAAAATCACAAGTTTTCTTCCATTGTCCTTGCCTTGGGTCGATGTTCTCTTTCAGCCCCCTTGGCGAGAGAAACCAACCGTAGCCTGTGACGGTAGGCAGCAGGTTGATAGGATTGCCTATATTGTGTCTGGTAGGGCTGGTATTGTTGCGCTCCTTGGTAGTTTCCTCTGTAAGTGGAAAAACCACGTCCTTTTGCCCCTCTGAACGGTATCTTTCTGTATTGGAGGGAACCTAAGGATTTAGCAGTATCTGTGTCCTTTTTGATGGAAAGAAGCGCCTCATCAATATGTTTGCCGAATAAGGCATCCCCATCAAATGCCATTTCCAGAACTTTAGACTGGACCTCTGGTCTAAATGTGGTTGCCTTTAACCACCCCTGGCGTCTTAATACAGCCGCTCCTGCCAGTTGGCAGAACCCCGTGTTGGCTAGGTCCATAGTGCAATCGATTGTTTCCGAGGCTGCCCGTTATCCTTCTATGAGGATCTTTCTGGAATAAGGTCTACTAACTAAGCCATATCAGACCACATTTGTCTGTAAAAGTCCGATGATAGCCAAAGCGCCTGCTGCCTTAATAGTAGTAGCAGAAATGGCGGAGAATCGCTTTCTCATAAGGTCAAGCTTACGCCTTCCTTTGTCCGGAGGAGTGGAGATCGGGGTGGGCGGGTTCTTAGATCTCCTTTGTGCTGCTTGTGAAATAACAGAATCTGGTTTCGGATGGCCAGTCAGACAAGAAGGGGAATTTTCTGGGGCTCTGTACTTTTTCTCTATGCGAGAGAGCACTGGTGGCATTGTGCGGGGTCATCATTATCTTTACAACCTCTGGCCATAGTCAATAATTGGAATTGTGCGCATCGACTTTCTAGCTTCCTCTTTAAAGTCATACAGGAAGCAGCCTGTATGCTTAATTTCCATGGGGAGATGGAATCTATTAGAAGCCCTCTCCATTAAGTTGTGGAAACCCCCTATGTCTTTTGGGGGGGAATCCGCAGGATGGTGGGACGGAGGGCAAGGAGTAGGAATAATGTAGTCCTCCTCCCAGGGATCGGCAGCTGGATCTGGGATTTCGCCTTCTTCTCGCTCTTTGTCTGATGAGGAAGGGTTTATTGGATCAGCCTTTCGTGGTACTGTAGATGTTGCTGATGAACTGGGTTTGTCATGGATCTGCGTTTGCACCGGAAATTCCTTGGGAACGTTTTGAGATGGAAATCTTTGCCTGTAATCTGATAGCATAGCTTGAAGATCTTGAATTAAGGTTGGCCGCAGATGAGCCATCTCTCTAGGACGATGAGATGTGTTGATAATAACGCGGTGGTGCCAGAAATGTAGTCCTCTTCAAAACCCTGGCACTTCACGTGCAGCTCAGAAGGGCTGTGTGCTGATCCGGACATACCATCATCCTATTCTTCATCCTCATCAGATTCTCAAAAGGTCCAAAAGGTGCGATGGAGCTAACAGAGATTTTACTATAAGCCAACATTTCAGGATGAAAATATTTCTTCGTCACCCTAATCATCGTCGACGGGCTTCTGGTTAGAGCAGCTGAAAATCCTGTCGTCGACGATGTTGTTGTCGACGGAATCATCGTCAACTGTATCGTTGTTGACTGTAGTGTCATCGATGGTCTCGTCGATATTGTCGTTGACGAAACTGCCACCGACGGTGCTGTCGTCAGCGACAGAAGTGGCATCGACGGTGTGGACGTCGACGGATTCTTCTAAGGCTTCATCACTGAAATTCTCACCGACTGCGTCAACGGTGCAGACATCAGTGATGACTGCGTCGACGATATCATAGTCGATGGTATGGGTTCGGAGATGGCCATGATCGTGTGTGATGTCGACGGGGCCGACGTCGTAAAACAGTGTAATTTGCCATCGTCGATGACCCAGTGGATGTCGTCGACGGTGCCGTCGTCAATGGGGATTTTTCAATCCTGCTCTTTCCAGGATCAGATGAAGATGCTCTGTGGTGCTTCTTTTCTTTCCTCAAAGGGGTAGAGGAAAGAGAAAACGAAGGCTCAGAGGAGACTTTAGAATGCTTCTCCTTTCTTGAGCTCTTGCTTTCTGGAGAGGGTTTAAGGTGTTTCTGACCCTCTCCAGAGCCTTTCTCCTCAGACCTTGCTCTTTTTTGAGGTCTAGGGGAACCCTCACTGTCCTCCTACTTGCGGTGCTTAGTGGACTGCAACCACAGAAGCAACCTCCCTTCTCTGTATCTTAAGGTCTTAGAAGATAAAGTGTGACAGATTTTGCACTGTTTTTCCTCATGGGTTGGATAGAGGCAGTAGATGCAGTTCTTGTGAGGGTCATCAACATGAACTCTTTTCTTGCAACAGGTCTTGCAGGGCCTAAAAAGGCCTTTCTTAACAGACATGATGAGTAGAAATGTTTTGAAGAAAAAACTTGAAAGGTTAGAAAAAACTGAGTAGAACTCAGGGAGACTCCCTTCACACACGACGTGCTGTGAAAATCTGAGGAAAACTGCCTCTGCTGGGAAGGTTCTAGAGGGTACGAACAGCTGATTGGCTGCATTCAACATTTAAAAAAAAAAGAGATAGATAGGCTATATTAGCATTGCTCAGGACCATTATAGCCTATGGAATTATTTGAATACTGCTTAATTATTATACCGTGGGACTCCCAACTCGACGACGGGGAATGATTCAGGCAATACTGGATAATTTTATTTTTACACATGGTGTTGGACATGGAGAGAAATTACAGTTCTATATCATTTTAGAAACTTTTGGTATTATTAAAAGCAATAAGATACCAGTTGTACGGTGGTAGTCTCGTGCTGTCCTTCTATGTGTCGAATGACTGTAGGCAAAACATCCGATTAAGAGGTGGTCAATGGCATTTTAATTTCTAGCAGCCGTAACAACACGTTTTCGGAGGTCCAGAGCAAAGACACTGTGGCCAGCAGAGTGGTGTCCAGGGCAGAACCAAAGCTACCTTCTGATATTGTGGAGAAGAACAAGCAAAAAGAAGCCCAGCACGTAGCCTCGCCTTTAACAATCAACACTGAGATCCTGGACATGCTCTGTGACCTGGATGGGCACACGATTGGTGGCAGAGGACTACTGTCCATACCCTAGGTGTAGCGAATGAAGGGGAGGCAACTTGCCATGTTTCAGAGAAACTCATCAGTGAGGACAGATTTTGTTTTATCTGTGTCACAGGGGTTGGGGCCTACTGGTGTACTTGGGTATCACTATTTGTATGTCCCTAACATTGCGCTACAGAAACAGCATGGGGGGACCCAGTATTGCTGGGAACCTGGGTGATAAACTGGTATACATATCCAATGGTTCCCTCGGATTAACCATGCAAGAACCACTTTGCTTGTACAAACACTAAGCAGAGGTAACGATTTGTATTTCATTCTTGAGCTCCTCCAGAAAACTGCAAGGAGATGATCTATCATAATCATATTACATTTTGTTTTCATCAATAAACAGTGATAGAAAATGTTTGAGTGGGAACTCCATGTGATGACGCAGTGCTAGTGATTAGCGACAGGGCTGTTAAAGGTCCCCAGCTGAAATGTGACAAAGAAAACGGTTGGTTGTGAATACAATGATACACAAACTACAATATTCAGTTTTGGTATGAAATATAGTACATTAAGAGTCCAACCAATAAGTTATGATAGACTATCAAATTTCAACCATAAAGATTAAAAACAAATAAATGACATCATCCTCAAAGTAGATAACCATTGAGTCAGAGCACTGTATAGTGAATAGACATACGCATCAGTCCGTGGTTCATTAGAATCCTCCAGTTTCATAAGTGATCGTAACGGTCTCACAACTGGAACAGATGCAACTCTTCCACAGTTTATTGATGAAAATCAAATATAATAACTGACTGCAGTATATCATCGCCTTGAAATGTTTTAGATGGGCTCAGGAGTGGAATACTTGATTAAATCTTTACGCCTCCTTAGCTTTTCACACAAAGTACTCCTTACATTGGTAAGGGAACCATTGTATATGTATACCAAAACCGTGTGCTGGCATCCTGTGTATGTTGAATTTATATGTGTGTGTAGTGCATGTAACACAATTGGGGCAAGACCCTCCGTATGGATCAGTGGACCCTCCTCGGATTTGATATCAAACAAAAAATAATTAAAATAAAATAACGGTCTTGTTGTTGATTATATCTTGCAGCCAAACACTCCTTTCTCAGAACAGTGGCTGGCCAACACCCTCCTCCCCACACATGGTCGAAGACCATGTGCAGCAGTGTTTGCATGCCTGTGGCAAGGCCAAAGGCCAACTCCATGGCCACGGCTGAAATCCAGCACAGTGGGGACTGGCACCGTGCAGAAACCACGCGGCCAACGCCTGCTGCGCATGGTTGAAGGCCATATGCAGCAGGGGCTGCATGCCTGTGGTGGGATGGCAGTAGGGAGGAAGGGCCAGCGAAGGCCTGAGCAGTGAGGGCTGGCTGCCTGTGACGGTTGGAGCAGAGGCGCATGATCAGAGGCCAGGCCTGACCCTGCGGACAACCGCCAGTGCGCACAATCAAAGACTGTCAACAAGACGGACTAAACACTATAGGGGTGGATGCAGGACGGTCAGGTCCTCTGCTGACCTCTGCTGCGCATGGCGGAAGGCCTACAATGGTTACCTGTGGGGGGTTGGGTCATTTAAGGGTTGGTCGTAGACCAACACTCACTCTGCATGGTGAACACCAGTGCACAGCAACAGTTGCACACCTGTGGCAGAATGGGTGCAGGGCAGGCCCTCTACCCAACTCCACTGTGAATGGTCGATGGTATGAGCAGTGATGATTGGTTATCTGGGGAGGGTTGGACACAGGGCTTGACCATACAGGGAACTCTTGGATATAGAATATAATTATAAAAAAAAGGTTAAAGTGAAGATATAGTTGTCTTTGTTCTAACACCTTAACACATTCATCATGGTGATTCATCTAAAAACAACTGTTCAAACCATAACTTGCACACTAAATGCACAATATTAAAACTAATAAATATTTATACTAATATAAAACACCTAAAAGTGAAACGGAATGAAAAATTAAACAATACATAGCTAAGCAAGTTAGTAATACTATATTCATAGTCCTCTCTGTCACAGTGGTTACAGTAATTTGCAATTGCATCTGTGTAATTAAGGATGATGTGCCAGATTTGCAGATTTTCTTGTGTAAGGAGAGAAAGTTTCAAAGTGAGTCCTGCCCTTTTGTCTGCTCCAGATTACTTCTTCAGTTGGGCTGATGACAGTGAGGTGCAGAAACCTCACACCCTACTGTACCTCTGATGCAGAGATCCAGGTTGTTGGCAGCCCCAGCGCTACCTGCTGGGGAAGCATTACTCACTCTACACACAAGCTGTTTGTGGAGAGTAATCTGGGAAGGACACATGAAATAAGAACCTCCCCACAGTGGTTCTGCTTTAGCATCTTGAGAAAGGGGATCCACATCCCCTGTACAGAAGCTGTGTATAAACGTGGCACCCAAACCAACACACGTTTTTTCCAGTTTAAACTCCTTTATGACCAGGAAAATAGTGTACTGTACAGACTACTCAAAGGACAGGTGTGAAAACCAGGGCAGTGTGTGTCTGAGCCAGTCTCTCAACAGGTGAGGAGACATCATCCAAAGCTCACACTTTCTGCTGGAGGTGTTGTGGATCTACCTGAAGCATCTGGCATCCTGCCTGCAATCTGGGAGAAGGAAGGAGTCTGCCAGACCCAACAGAAGGAGAGCCTGTCAAGGAGAAGAGAGGATCAGTGTGTCTCTTGTGGCTGAGGGGCATCCAGAAACAGCTGACGGCACAAGAGCGAGCTATAAGGAACCCATGTGTTGAGTCCCCCTGGTCTCTCACTCTAGATCCAGGCGGGAAACGCAGCTGTCAAATCGATGTAGGCCTGGTAGGGGGCTGTGACCACCGTGATTGTCATAGGTCCAAATGAGGTTCCAATCAGCACCGCAACTGCTTTGACCATTGTAGGCCCGGTCCACAATTGACATCCGCCCAGGTGGGGCTGAATCACTGCAAACAGACTACAGTGGCTGGGTGTGCACCTGTGCCAGCTCCGCACTCACACTTCAGAGGCTGTGCAGATGGATGGCGACCAGCACCTGGGTTGGCACAAGGTCTAGCAACCTTGCTACGCAATGCGGGACCCACAGGAGACATGTGGGAGGGCCGCCAGAACCATAAGAGACAAACGAGGACTCAACTGTGTCCATCCAATACACCAAAGAGGTGAGAATTGAGCAGAGAGTGCATAAATGGCTGTATCTATGCTTCATTTAAGATATGACCTCATTTCCCAGAAAAGGGGGGGGGGGGGGTGATTAGAGGGACAATTTGGAGGGTAGAGGGGAGGTATGAGGATTTGAGGAATTAGAGAAGGGATCAGAGAGGGTGTATTGCCTCAACAAGAATTACACCCAGGGCCATTGACTTGTAACTCAAACTAGATTGTAAAGGTTAGTTCAACTGTCGGTTTAAAAATGCTTTCTTTTTTGGACTAGACTTTGGAGTTATTCTGTCTGTTGGTTGATTGTTGAGTGTAGAGTAAAAGCAAGATTTTATATCCTGCCTAAAATTCACAAAGGCAAAACACCACCAACAGGTAGACCAATTGTGTCCGGGATCGGTTCACTGCTTGAACCTTTGTCACAGTTTTGCAATTGGTTTCTTAAACCAATTGTCCAAAAATCGAAATCATATTTACGTGACACAAAAGATGTCCTATGTCATCTACGAGATCTTGAGATAAGTAACACTGAAGACATATTCATTACTATGGATATTGAGGCGCTTTACACCAGTATTCCGCAGAGACGTACCCTGGCAGTAATCGAACAGATTCTGTTGAATATGGAATGGATCTACACCACCCCGATACCTTTCATTTTAGAGTGTGCAGAAATTGCCTTAACTGAGAACTTCTTTGATTTCGAAGGTACCATTTACCACCAGATCTCCGGTGCCTCCATGGGAAGCACATTTGCGCCGAGCATGGCATGTTTGTATGTACACCAATTTGAAGAGGATTTTATCTTCAACCAGAATAACCCCTATGCAGCACAACTTAAGACCTAGAAACGCTACATAGATGATATTCTTATCATCTGGCGGGGCACAATGGAAGAAGCTACTTTATTTACACAATGGATTAATTCCAAGGATGAACATCTGAAATTTACACACTCCATTGGTAGTAATCAAGCCATCTTTTTGGATCTGGTCATCTCTATGAGTCCAGATGGGATTCACACCAAAGTACATAACAAACCCACTGACAAAAACAGCTTATTGCTGTATGAGAGCTTCCACCCTAAGGCACTACGACAGAACCTTCCAGTAGGCCAGTTCCTCCGGATACGAAGGAACTGTTCTGATATAAGCACTTTCAAAGCACAAGCGAATCAACTGGAGAGGAAACTTCTGGATCGGAACTATCCGTTGACCATGGTAAAGAAAGCGAAAAGGAGGGCCAGGAATAACCATCGAGAAAGCCTCTTGGAAACCACCAATAAAGAAAAAAGTAATAGGATAGTCTGTGTGACTACCTATACTCCTGTATCAAATCGGATCCAAAATATCATCAGAAAGAAATGGTCTATTTTGAATAGCGTCAACCAACAGTGGGAAACCCCACTCTTTGCATTTAAGCGCAGCAGAAGCCTACGTGATGATCTGGTCCAGGCACAAATATACCAGAATGAAACCACAGACCAAGGAACACTCTGGGGCCGGTCAAAACCATACAGACATTTCCCATGTGGCAGTTGCGTAGCATGCCCCCAGACATACACAACCAAAGAAGTTGACATTGGGACAGGAAATCCCTGGAGGCTAAAGAATTTTAGCAACTGCAACACTGAGGGGGTAGTTTACCTTCTGACATGCCCATGTAACCTTAGATATGTGGGTATGACCACTAGAAAAATAAAAACCAGAGTTAATGAACACCGCAGCACTATCCGGTGTGGTAGATCCAACACCAAGCTGACTAAACACTTCCTTGAGGCAAACCACAAAGACACTGACATAAGATGGGTGGTTCTGGAGGTTATGCAAAAAAGAAAAACGGACGTAAGCCAAGCCCTCTTCCTAAGGGAACAACGTTGGGTGTTCCGCTTACGCACGTGGGACGTTGGTTTAAATGATGAAATCCCTTGGCTCCAAGTGGGAAGGCAGTAACCTGAATAGGAACCATGGGGACAAAGACTAAAGGGGATTTTCAATCCACCCGCTTAAACCCAGCTGGGAACAAGGTACACTATATGTATTTCCTTCACTGAACTGGTAATTTTACGTAAGGTCCGCATACCCCTAAAAGAATTTTTACATTCCTAGATCAGGGCTTCTTACGCTTTACCTATACGTGAACTATCAGTTTAATTATGGGACTGCTATACACCTAACATCGAGATACATTGTCTCTTTGTGTATATATTCAATGTGTAATATAATATATAGAGGAACTCCTCTTCTACTATGCATCGGATATTTTGTACATTATTATTCTCTCCTTGACATGCGAGGTGGTCAGCGTGTTCTACGAGGGTTGCTTTGACTCAATTTGCCTGTCTTCCGATCCCTCTACTCAGTGGGACGGAATCTTCCGGTTTTGGCCCCTCCCACGTGTTAGCATCACAGAAGGGTGTTTCCACCGCGCAGATAACACCGGCGCCGCTCTCTTTTTAGACGCGGCTTCAGCTGGCACGCACACCAGATACAACAGTCCTGCCCATTGGGAGCAACGCACAAATAAGTTGTACGGTATCTTGATATTGCTAGCGTTACTTTGTTGTCATTGAACATTGGTTCCCATGGGACCCGCAATGACGTACCACCCGGAAGTCAGGTTCAGTCAGGCAACACAAGTGCTGGGCGCATTTGGGACACCGGATTCCACACAGAGGTTCCGTGACAACGGTGTAAACAGACCCCTCCCGGCACTTTACCAATTAAGGGCGCTATTTAACAACATTCCCCACCCATACTCACTCGTCACCGGGGAGGAGTACAGTACACAGCTAGGTGATCCTGCGGAGAACGCACCTTGACGAAGTAAGATGATGGGCTATGAATGAATGGATGTTGGATGCTTGCATAGTAGGATGCAGTTCACGTCAGTATGTCTCTTCTTTTTTTGCTTATTTCGGCTCAATCATGCTGCCTAAACTGGTCTTTATATGCTTACCTCTTCAGAGTTTGACTACAGGGGTTCTCTTTTACTTCCCCTCCCATGGAGTACATAGGGTTAAGGCTGTAGGTAAGAAGTGGGAAGTAATTTCCCCCCTTTGTTTTATTCACTTGTGTATTCACGTATGTCAGTCACGTGTTATACACTTGCACCACGCGCACTTAAATTTGTGAGTAGTGGCTTTTGTTTGTTTTTTCATGAATGACCCCCATACCTAACGGTTGCTGAGTATGTGTTGTTTATTTTTCTTTCTTGCAGGGTACTTTTGACCCAAACAAACAGCAGAGAGCGACTATAGTCACTCCGCCGCTGGTTTCCTCTAACCACAGTGTTGGTAAGAGTGGAGCCCTGTATTTGTTTAAGAACTAAGGTCCTGATGAATGCCGAGTACCTCTGTTGACATAAGGCAGAAACATGTCGACCCAATTTCAGACCCAATTTCATACGGCGAGGGGGTAATAACTCTCCCAATTTCGCCGTGCACCTGTTTTTATATACCATATAGTTTCCTAGATCATTAAAAAGGAAATGAGGTTACTATAATGGCTTTTAACTTCACTCATTTATTTTGGGCCCCACTTAGGTAGAAGTGCATCCCTGTCGTCAGGTGTATGCCCACCCTCTATCAAACCGAGTTTTTAGAGGGCGAGGACTGGCCAGTGATGAAGCATGACACCAGGTGGTGTGTGAGGCCAGTCCGTAACTTTTTGTGAGATGTCCACACTCACATTCACATAACACTACTCAGTACTTTTTAGGTCATTCCAATAGGAGCGGCCCCATTTGTTTGTAACTAGAGTAAAAGCACCACACTACTTCCTTGAGAAGCCTGGGACTGCTTGCCCTTCCTCCCTTGAGAGCCAAGTACGGAAGGGGTTGTACTTGACCCACTTTGCAGACCCACATTAGGATGGACGGATGGGCATCAATGGCAAGCCATCTCAACCCGCATAGTAAAGGCCCAGTATCTGAAAATCGGTGCAAAGCAGGGTCAGTTCCAGTTCCAAGTTTCTGGAACAGAACAATAAGTTTGTGCCGGCACAGTATGACAGAAGCAAAGGTGGTGGGAGTAGATTTTGACATCATGTCCTTAGATCAGTTAAGGCATCTGAGTATAGAAAGGGTTGGAGGGGTTCCAGCAACAAGGACAGGGAGGGTCCTTGTTATTCTTTTTATAAAAGACCAGTTAGAGAAACTGGGCGTTAGGAAAGAAACTGATGAACTTTGGGGAGGGTACCACCTTAGCAACCCAGGGAGGGAGAAAGTAGTGCGAGGCACTCTCAGCTCCTTAGCACACGTTTTCCCTAGACACACATCTCCAAATTCGCTCTCTAGTACTTTCCCAAGACATTCCTCCTCCTCCACTAGCTAACAAGGTTAATAAAGGGCTGGAGCACCATGACTTGAAGCCAAAGGGACAGACAAACGCTCAACAGACTGGTTTCAAACTAGAGGGTAATGGTCAGCGTAACTCCCATGAGTCCAGGAGAAGACACAAGCAGGAAGAGAACTGCGTTCCAAGTCATGGATAAGGGAGGTTACTTTAAGCCCCGGGTGATAACTTCTGGTAAGTGTAACGTGAAGGTTCATGTTTCACTCAAGTGAAAGGTCCTGTACCAGCTGCACTCATGGCAGCAAGTTTGTTGATTGTGGGCAAAGGGACCTGTGAAGACCCTTGTGTACTCAACCTAGTAGCAATGGACATTTGGGAAAGGGGATAGATGCCCTTAGGGACATCCATCCAAACAACATTGAACTTGAGCTAGAAGCTAGAATCAGTGGAAGGTTTCTGCTCAGAGGGATACAGAATCTTACAGTTGAGGAGATTTTTGATGGTGGTAATGGCATCGGGGTTGATAGCCAGTGGGGATGACCTGGAGTATCCAATTGCCCAAGTTGAAGAGAAAATCAATAGCATGTGTGCCATGGCTGATGCAATGGTAAGAGCGAAGCAAGATGCTGAATGCTTCTTAGGCAACAACATAATTGCCTCTGCTTTAGTACTAAGACTAGAAGCCTACACTGCTTGGCCCACCTCAGCTGTTTTTACCAGAGCACAGACATCAGTCTCAGTAAAAGACTGGGACCATCCAAGATTTGCCTAGACCAAAAGAAGGAAGTGAGTGGATCAGGGCAGAATCTAAGGAAGCACTGGTTGTGGTAATATTTGCACCTGCAGAGAGGAAGATGAGACAGCCAAAGTGGTCCAGGTGTTGGAATCTGGGTCACTGCCAGAGTAGCAAGGTTGATAGCTACAGAGAGATCTACCCAACTAATTCTGCCACGGTGCAGGCATTATATTGGCTGGGAGGCTGAACTGCTTTACATTGAGCCTGGGAATCTTGAGCCAGGAGCTAGCAAAAGGTTAGTGGATTCCCCAGAGCACAGGAATATTCTGTCGTCAATGTCCCACGAAGTGCCCGTAGCCGGATAACTGAGCCCCAGAAAGACTCAGAATAGGTTGGCCTCTTTGTTCTACTGGCCACAAATTCACAAAGAGTCAGAGCGATTCAGTAGGACCTATTCTATCTGCCAACTGAGTGGCAAGTCAAGAGGTAATACCTAGGCACCATTAGAGCCACTACCAGTTGTGGGCATACCGTTTAAGCAGGTGGGAGTTGATATTGTTGGTCCATTCTACCCTCCACCGCCCCAAGCTTCAGGCAACAATTTTATCTTGACTGTGATGGATCATACCATTAGAGGAGGACGCCCTGAAGAGCAGTACTCCGGAGGTGTAGCTAGGACACTCATAAGGATCTTTTCTAGGGTTGATTTCTTAAGACTGTGATTTCCGACTGGGCAACAAATTTTGTCTCCTCATACATAAGAGAGGTGGGAGCGAGGCTGGGTTGACCTACCACTTCTCCATGGCTTACCACCCACAAAACAATGGGTTAATAGAATGATGTAACAAGACTCGAAACATGATGGGAACTTTACAGAAGAATCTCAGGAGGAAGTGGGATCTTCTCTTGCCATGTCTATTTTTTCACCTACAGATAAACTCCACAGAAGGGGCTAGGGTTTAGTTCCGCTGAACCTGTTTGGGCACCCTTTGTGTGACCCATTCACTTTAGTTACAGAAAGGCAGGAACCCATTTTCTGGCCACTTAAAATAAAATGTGGAGGGCTATGTGATTGGCCTCAGGAAGTAAATGGTGCAATACACGTCAGCTGAAGAAAAATCATCAGGTAAGCCAAGTGCTGATGGAATGGTATGACCAGAATCTGTGTACCCAGAGGGTCAGGAATGTTGGTGCTGAAGCCCATATGTCCAGAGCTTTGGAGGACAAGTCTAATGGTTCATACAAGTAGTGCAGAAGATTTCAAAGGTCAACTCCTTCGTAGAAACAGTTGCATGTGAACGGGGTCAAGCCATACCGCTGAAGGGACTATACAATTAACATTATTGCTATGGTGCAGGAGATTAAGGAAGACAGTGAGCTTGTTCCTGCCATACTGAATTATCCACCAGAAGGCAGTCTGTTGTGTTTTTAGAGAAGATCAGTAATGTGACCAGACATATTTTTCTATCACACAGAGTGAGGACTACTGGCCCACTTAAATAAAGTTCTACTATTAGGCGTATGCCCAGGACCTTGCAGTAGCATACGGTATATATGGCAAGTATGGGTGCATGTGAAGGGCGTGTCACACATATGGTGATAAGCATATAAATTGACCCTGATGTCATCAACCCTCATGACTGCAGTTTTTCAGGGCTGCTTGTGGCTGAAACTCAATCGCATTGCAGTAAGTGGTCCTAAGACGAGTTTTTACTATTTCTACCCAATATCATTTATTATTTAAAAAAAAAAATTTGATTATTAAGAAAGTTAAATTTATATCCAGAGAAATATATAATCCTTGGCTCTGACCCAACACTGGTAAAAAGAAAAGTCTGTTTCCCTTAAGTTTATACAACTTTCTACTGTGTTAAATTTGCCAGCTGTTTTGAGTTTAGGCAAAAGAAATATATAGTTTTAATTCTCAATTACAACATCTATATTAGCATCTAATAAGTTGTACACTCAATGTTTAGGTAATACTGGTAAGCATGTTAAACATTGTATGATGGAACCCTGCATGTCATTACAACGCATGCCTTTACAACGTGTTCATTACAACGCATATGTATGTTGTATCTAAATAAGATAATACTGGAATAGATAAAGGTAGCTGGGGAGGCGGGTGGGCGTGTGTAGATCTGCAGCTCTACATGCAAAGAACAGATGCATACTGGTAAGTAGCATTTTCCGTTCGAGGAGTATGAGCAGCAGATCACACACTATGCATAGACTGTATAGCAGTATCCCCTCCTAGCGGCGACCACCAGTATCTGTTGCAATAGTTTGAAATAGTGTTTTGAGTACAGCTTGGCCCACACTAACCTGTTGTTTAGTTTGTTTAGTTTGCACATTGATACAATAGTGTTTTGTGAATGTGGGCGGTGTAGACCATGTAGCTGCTTTGCAGATATCGTCTAAGGGAATGTTCCCTAAAAATGCCATGGAAGCCCCTATCTTGCATGTAGAGTGGGCTTTTGGGGGAACAGATAATGTACATTTTGCTTTGAGGTAGCAAATTTGTATGCATCTGACAATCCACCTAGCTATCCCTGATTTTGATATGGGGTTGCCTTTGTGTGGTGGTGAGAAAGACACGAATAGTAGTTTGCTCTTACGAAAAGGTTGTGTTCTCTCTATGTAGTCCAGGAGTGCTCTTTTGACATCTAAGGTGTGAAGAGCTCTTTATGCAACTGTTTGTGGCTGCGAGAAGAATACAGGCAGCTCCACAGATTGATTGAGGTGGAAGGGAGAAATGACTTTAGGGAGGAATTTAGGATTAGTTCAGAGAGCAACCTTATTATGATGTGTGAGAAGTTGGCCTGGTATATGATGCTCACTAGTTAAAGTGATCACCCTGTACCATGCCAAGCAACCCTTATGGTGTGGTTGTAAGTCAACCTTTTCGGACTAGCTGCCCTAGTGGTAGCGTAGGCTAAGCAGTCTTTGAGGCTAAACTCGTGATGCGTGTTAAGCCAGCTGTTTTACCAAATGCAACCCCCTTTTATACCAATGAAAGGACACCACACAGATATATATTCAAAATATATATGTATTTATTTCTCAAAGTAACCCCTAGTCTCTTTATGAGCACAGGAGCACAAATCGTCAAACAAGATTATCACAGAATACACAGAAGTTGCACTTTATATGGATAGGCCCTGGTGGCCACTCGAACCATATACTAAAATAGTGGTATAAGTACCACGAACAGAAAAGGGAAAAGGCCTAGGGCCTCTAGAATCGCTGGGCCTACAAGGAGCTAACGTCAGTTAGTGACCAGGAGGTCCACGGGTGGCGTGTGCAGAGCAAATAGTCACACGCGTGCTCCCATAGGTTTCAATGGGTGCGTAAAAAGTACAAAGTTACTGCAAAGGAGATCTTCCGGGTTGACTAGGAACTTAAGATTTGGAACACAGGCACTAGAGATGTATTACTACACATGGGCACCGGAGTACCAGCTTTACCTCACCCACAGGAAGCGGGTGCATAGGCCTCAAAGTGCGTCGGGTTTCTTCTATCTGTTCCGTTGAGCCTGGGACAAAGATGCTGCAGGCGGTCGGTCCGGGAGAGATGCGGTGGATCCAAGGGTGGATCGGAGTTGCAGAAGACCTGAAAGCAGAGGGGACAGTGTTCACAGTCACTAGCCAGTGACCGGCGTGGCACCAGGTAGGTACCAGGCGATGTCGGGTGCAAACAGGTGATGAGGGGTAGCTTGTCTCCGCAGCCACGTGGTCCCTGAAGGTCGACGACGTCCAGGAGTCGGCTCACGAGCTGTCCCACGCAGGCTCTCGCTGTCGGCGGTGTCGGCGACTTGGTCGAAGCAAACAAGCCTTGGCAAAAGCAATTGTAGGAGGATTCGGAAATCAGCTGTTGGTTCTGACCAGCAAGGTCAGAGGGATTGCTCCTTTGGAGAGGAGCAAGGGCCAGTCTGGAGCAACCAGACCAGCGGTGTTCTTCGTAGAGTTCGTCGCCAAGATGGCCACTAGCCAGCGGGCCAGCAACCGGTTAGGCGCGTCGAGTGGAAAAATGCAGAAGGGCCCCACGCAGATCGTGGAGATGCTGGAGGGCTCACCTTTGGTGCAAATGCTGCTCGAGAGTTGGGCTTCTCAGATCCCAAAGCACAACTTGGAGGGAGCCTCGGTTGTTGCACTTGTCAGCTTGTCGTAGTCGATCCAAGATGGCTGGCTCCACGTGTCTCGGTGCCTCCACGGGTCTCCTCTTTTCAGGGACTGTGGATCGGGCGGTGAGAGGTCTGGAGGTCCAGGTCTTGTCAGTCTCTGGGCTCGGGCTCCGGCGGGAGGCGGCGGCAAAGCAGACGTTGATTCGCTGGATGGTGCTTGCGTTAGCAAGGTGGTCACTCCCTGACCACAGGGGAGATTGGCTTCAGTCCTCTGTGCAGCAGAGCGTCGAAGTTCCCGTCTTCTTCTTAGTGTTAAGTTGATTTCAGGATGTCTGAAGTCTTAGGACACAGCTCCTACCTTTAAGCGGATTCTAGGGGCCGGACTACCTGCTAGGTCCCTCCCTATGGGTGGGACCAGGAAGGGGGGTGGTTACACCCCCAATCCTTTGTCCAGCTCGCCCCAGGCCCGGGACTGGTGTGCCCCAGGACCGGTTTGAACTGGCATATGCACCGAGGCTCCTTGTGAGCCACAGGCATGTCTGGTTTCTTTCAAGCCCTACCTGACCAATACACAAAATCCTGTCTGGGGTGGTGCACGCACCTCCCCTGGCAGGAAACCCTTTGTCCACACCTCCCAAGCTGGAAGGACTCCCAGCAGCAGGAGGGCAGACTTGTGTCTGTGGTGGCAGCATCCATTTTGTGGAGCTGAGGCTATGTCTGATTTTACCCGGGTTTCAGGTACTGTACATGTCGTGTCCCTCTAGAAGGGTGGAATGCTAACCCCGTCGCCAGAATTGGCGAGGGGTTAGTATTCCAATTCGTATGACACCTTACTCGACATGTTTTGATAAAGCCAAACCAAAGATAGCATTTAACCGCGAGGTTCATAATGCACTTAAGAGTATATGGTATGACGATATCTGGAAACAGTAGAAGGAAGTTGTTCCGACCACTGCAGACAGGCTCAGCTCATGCCAGAGCACCATCTCACATGGAACCAAGCACTCTGCCTTCAGGATTGTTAAGGCCTGCCAGAGGAGTGACTTATAGGTTACCAGGTGTCCCATTTTAAGGTTAGGTATAGGTATACTACACCTAAGTAAGAGGTGATTACACCAACTTACCCCAGCTGAGTGATCAGCCAGTTGTGTCAAATTGTTAGGCCAAGCCTGGGCTGGCATAATACATGCTTCAGCCCTTGGCAGGCCTTGGGTACACCAATGCCCTGGGTACCTAGTGTACACTGGTACAGGGGCTGACAGGGTGATCCACTTCCAATTGGTTATGCACCTAGGGTGCATAGTTTTAATTTAGTAGAGAGAACAGCAGGCTGGGGGTCTGATTGGCAGGCCCACAGCCTCAATATGTCAAAAACCAGTGAAGCAAAAAGCAAAAATTTGGGGTGACCATAGGATAGCAGACCCTACTCTCCTACACAACCCCCCCCCCAAACGCTGGGACATTAAACTAGCCTTGACCAGTCTCGTCTTCATGTCCTAAGTGGAAGTACCTGGAGAGACCATCTGCATTCCCATGGTCAGTACCTGGCCGGTGCTCCACTGTAAAGTCCATCCCCTGTAGGGAAATGGACCACCTAAGCAGTTTGGGGTTTTCACCCTTCATCTGATTTAGCCACAAGAGGGGCTTATGGTCGGTCTGAATCTTGAAGTGAGTGCCAAACAAGTATGGCCTCAGCTTCTTCAGGGCCCACACCACAGCAAAGGCCTCCCTCTCAATAGCTGACCAATTCTTCTCTCTGGGGGTCAACCTTCTGCTAATAAAAGCAATGGGTTGGTCTTGACCATCTACATTAAGTTGTGACAGCACAGCTCCCACACCCAACTCAGAAGCATCTGTTTGGACAATAAACTCTTTGGAGTAGTCAGGACTTTTCAGGATAGGTGCAGAGCACATGGCCTCCTTCAGGTAATCAAATGCCTTTTGACAGCTTACTGTCCACTGAACCTTTTTGGGCATCTTCTTGGATGTCAGATCATTAAGAGGAGTCACAATGGACCCATAGTTCTTAACAAACTTCCTGTAGTACCCAGTCAAGCCCAAGAAAGCTCGAACTTGAGTCTGGGTGGTTGGAGGGGACCAGTCCTTGATGGATTGTATCTTACTCTCCAGTGGTTGAACTTGGCCTCCACCTACAAGGTGGCCCAAATATACAACCTTACTCTGCCCTATCTGGCACTTAGTAGCCTTGATAGTGAGGCCTGCCCTTTGCAGAGCCTCAAGAGCCTTCTTCAGGTGGATCAGGTGATCCTCCCAGGTGGAGCTAAAGACAGCAATGTCATCAAGATATGCTGCGCAAAAGTCATCCAACCCAGTAAGGACTTGGTTCACCAGCCTTTGGAAGGTGGCAGGTGCATTCTTCAGACCAAAGGGCATCACCACAAACTGGTAGTGCCCACCTGGGGTTGAGAATGCTGTTTTGGCCTTAGACTCCTCAGCTAATCTGATTTGCCAATAGCCAGCTGTTAAGTCAAATGTGCTCAAAAACTTTGCAGAAGCTAGTTTGTCTATGAGCTCATCTGCCCTTGGAATAGGGTGTGCATCTGTCCTGGTGACAGCATTGAGTCCTCTGTAATCCACACAGAACCTCATCTCTCTCTTGCCATCTTTGGTGTGAGGTTTGGGGACCAGAACCACTGGGCTAGCCCAGGGGCTCTCTGAGGGTTCAATGACACCTAATTCCAGCATTTTATGTACCTCAGCCTTTATACAGTCCCTGACGTGGTCAGGTTGTCTGTAAAGCTTGTTCTTTACAGGCAGACTGTCACCAGTGTCCACCACATGGGTACACCAGTCAGTTTGGCTAGGTATCAAGGAAAACATATGTGAAAATGATTGTAGAACCTGTCTACATTCAGTCTGCTGATGGGCAGTGAGGTTGCCTCCAAGGGTCACTCCTTCAACTGAGCCATCTTCAGGGTTCTGAGACAACAGGTCTGGGAGAGGGTCACTCTCTTCCTCCTGTCCCTCATCTGTAGCCATGAGCAAGCCCATGTCTGCCCTGTCAACATATGCTTTAAGCCTGTTAACATGGAGTACCCTGTGGGGACTCCTGGGAGTTCCTAGGTCGACCAAGTAGGTGACCTCTCCCTTCTTTTCCAGGATTGTATGGGGTCCCGACCATTTGTCTTGGAGTGCTGCTGGGGCCACTGGCTCCAACACCCATACCTTCTGTCCTGGCTGAAACTCAACCAAGACAGCCTTTTGGTCATGCCAAGCTTTCTGTAAGGCCTGGCTTGCCTCAAGGTTTTTGGATGCCTTCTCCATATACTCAGCCATCCTGGAGCGGAGACCAAGTACATAGTCCACTATGTCTAGCTTAGGCTTTTTGAGAGGTAACTCCCAGCCTTCCTTCACCAAACACAGTGGGCCTCTCACAGGGTGCCCAAACAACAATTCAAAGGGGCTGTAGCCAACTCCTTTTTGTGGGACCTCTCTGTAAGCAAACAGAAGGCAGGGTAGAAGGATGTCCCATTTTCGCCTGAGCTTTTCAGGTAATCCTTTGATCATACCCTTTAGGGTCTTGTTGAATCTCTCAACAAGCCCATTGCATTGTGGGTGATAAGGGGTGGTGAACTTGTAGTTGACACCACATTCCTTCCACATAGCTGTTAAGTATCCTGACATAAAGTTGGTACCTCTGTCAGATACTACCTCCTTAGGAAACCCCACTTTGGAGAATACTCCCAGCAGGGCCCTGGCCACAACAGGTGCTGTAGTGGTCCTAAGGGGAATTGCCTCTGGATACCTGGTGGCATGATCCACTACCACCAGTATAAATCTGTGCCCAGATGCAGTGGGAGGATCCATGGGACCCACTATGTCTATTCCCACTCTTTCAAAGGGGACCCCCACCACAGGTAGTGGTATTAGGGGGGCCTTTGTTGTGCCACCTGATTTGCCACTGGCTTGGCAGGTAACACAGGAGCGACAAAACTCCTTTGTATCTTCATTCATGTGAGGCCAGTGAAAGTGAGGGACAAGTCTGTCCCAAGTCTTGTTCTGGCCTAAGTGTCCTGCTAAAGGAATGTCATGGGCCAAGGTAAGAAGGAAGCCCCTAAATTGCAGAGGTATAACCAACCTCCTGGTAGCACCAGGCTTGGGGTCTCTAGCCTCTGAATAAAGGAGCCCTTCATCCCAATACACTTTATGGGTACCTTGAGCATTCCCAGCAGCCTCAGCAGCAGCCAGCTGTCTGAGGGGTTCAAGAGAGGGACAGGATAACTGAGCCTGCCTCAAGTCAGCCCTTGAAGGTCCCCCTGTCCCCAGAAACTCAACCTGATCAGGTTCAAGCTCTTCAGGGACAGTTCCTTCAGGGTCCTCTAGATCAGCTTCCTGGGAAGGCTGATCATCACTCTGAGGCAGGGGGGAAGGCACAGCCTTGACCCTCCTGTTCTTCTTCTTGGTAGGTGCTTGGTCCATTGTTCCAGGATCCAAGACCTGAGGTTCAGTGAGGCACTTTTTGGCCTGTGACCTGGTCACAGCAAGGACATGTGATGATATACCTAACATCTCTGCATGAGTCCTGTACTCCACTTCTGACCATAGAGAACTCTCTAGGTCATTGCCCAACAAACATTCTACTGGGAGGTCTGCACTAACCACAACCCTTTTGAGGCCAGTTACCCCTCCCCATGAGAAGTTAACAACTGCCACACTATGTGAAGTAGTGGCATTGCTGGCATTGGTCACCAGGTAGTTCTCACCTGGTATGTACTGTCCAGGGTCCACAAAGCCTGGTGTCACCATAGTGACACTGGCACATGTGTCCCTGTAGGCTTGAGCCACTTTGTCATTAATTAAAGGAGTCTGTCTGTACTTGCCCAGGTTACTGGGGCTCACAGTCAGGGACAAATCAATGTCCCCATCACAGATCAAGACTGCCTGTGTAAGGGTTCTGTCTAAGTCAGAATCTCCTTCAGTTCCCATAGTGATTCCCACTACACCCTTTGTCTGGGGACCAACACTGCTAACAGTAGTACTGGGAGCAGGTGCCTTAGGGGCAACAGTGTTGGGGGCTCCACCCTTTTTGCAATCACTAGTCCAGTGAGTTGTATTCTTGCAATGATTGCACCAGGGTTTCTTTTGACCTTCTTTCTTCTTTTTGGACTGTTGTTGGGACCCACCCTCCTTAGCAGTAGTTTGGGGCCCTGTTGAAGACTTCTGGTCTTTAGGTTTCTGATCTCCACCCTTTTGGTCTGTTTTCTTCTGATCACCCCCTTGGCCCTGGTTCTGGTTCTTTTGCTTAACCCTGGTTCTGACCCATTTGTCTGCCTTCTTTCCCAATTCTTGGGGAGAGGTCAGATCAGAGTCAACCAAGTGTTGATGCAGTTGCTGGTTTTGACAGTTATTTAAAATCTGTTCACTCATCATCAAATTATACAATCCTGTAAAATCAGATACCTTACTTCCCAGCAACCAACCCTCCAAAGCCTTAGTGGCACATTCAACATATCCAGACCAGTCCTGAGTCTGTGTCTTTTGGGTGTCTCTGAACATTAACCTGTACTGTTCAGTGGTTAAGCCTAACCCATCTACCAGAACACTCTTCAGGACTCTGTAATTTCTGACATCCTCTTCTCTAACAGTGAGGAGTCTGTCTCTGCCTCTTCCTTCAAAGGAGAGCCAGAGGATTGCTGCCCACTGGTCTTCAGGAACCTGCTGTACTTTGCAGGCTCTCTCAAGAGCAGTTATCCATTTGTGGATGTCATCCCCACTTTTGTAGGGGGGCACAACCTTAGACAGGTTCCTATTATCGAAGACCCTATCTTTGTCCTTAGGGACAATGCTGCCACCAGTGGGTATAGACCCACTCTCTCTAGGTTGCCTAGCCTTGTTCAGTTTTTCTTCCATCAGGGCTACTTCTAGCTCCTGCTTCCTGATCCTCAGCTGGGCTTCCTGCATTCTGGCCTCATGTTCCCTCCTCTGAGGGGTGGTCATCCTTTTCCTGGAGTGACCTTGAGAGCCTCTAGAGCCATGAGAAGCATTGGAGTCACCTGAGCGATTCCTTTGCCTCCCAAGCCCTGTGTTAAGTCCACTGGGGAGATCCAATGGGGTAAACCCATTGTCAGTCCCCAATAGCCTTAGTTTAGCTGGGCCAAGTATAATACTTGGCACTGGGCTAGTTCTCCCTTCATCATCACTACTTTCTGTATCCTCACCACTTTCCTCCCCTGTAGTATGATTCTCATCTAAGGGATGGCTATTGGAACTGGGTACCTCTGTAGTATCTTCAGAAGGGGGGCCTCCTGTTCCTGACCCTAAGGGGGCTAACTGGGAAGCTTTCCTGAGTTCTCTCTGATTCTCATCATTCTGTAAGAGTTCTCTGAGCTCAGCAGAGGTAGGGTTCTTGGGCTGTTTAAGGCCTCTAAGAGTTGCCAAATGCCTGAGCTCATTCTGGTTAAGGGTAGCAAAGCTGGATGGTGCCCTCTGGGGGTCACTCTCAACAGAGATGGGTACAGTGGACCCCTCTGCCCCGGCCATTGCTCTTAAGTGTGGGTGGATGTGTTGCAATCTACCTACACTTGGGTTTACCTACTAAACCTATCTAGTAGTTGTAGTCAGGGTGTGCTACTCCCTTTGCTCTACAACAACTAAGTTCAGTAGAACTTATGTATATCTAATCTTGTTGTATATGTACCTACAGGTACCTATGTGATCTTTCAATTGGTAACCAAGAGATTACAATGGTAAAACACAGCAAGCTCAAATCCAACCGCTGCTCACCAATGTGAGAAGTTGGCCTGGTATATGATGCTCACTAGTTAAAGTGATCACCCTGTACCATGCCAAGCAACCCTTATGGTGTGGTTGTAAGTCAACCTTTTCGGACTAGCTGCCCTAGTGGTAGCGTAGGCTAAGCAGTCTTTGAGGCTAAACTCGTGATGCGTGTTAAGCCAGCTGTTTTATCAAATGCAACCCCCTTTTATACCAATGAAAGGACACCACACAGATATATATTCAAAATATATATGTATTTATTTCTCAAAGTAACCCCTAGTCTCTTTATGAGCACAGGAGCACAAATCGTCAAACAAGATTATCACAGAATACACAGAAGTTGCACTTTATATGGATAGGCCCTGGTGGCCACTCGAACCATATACTAAAATAGTGGTATAAGTACCACGAACAGAAAAGGGAAAAGGCCTAGGGCCTCTAGAATCGCTGGGCCTACAAGGAGCTAACGTCAGTTAGTGACCAGGAGGTCCACGGGTGGCGTGTGCAGAGCAAATAGTCACACGCGTGCTCCCATAGGTTTCAATGGGTGCGTAAAAAGTACAAAGTTACTGCAAAGGAGATCTTCCGGGTTGACTAGGAACTTAAGATTTGGAACACAGGCACTAGAGATGTATTACTACACATGGGCACCGGAGTACCAGCTTTACCTCACCCACAGGAAGCGGGTGCATAGGCCTCAAAGTGCGTCGGGTTTCTTCTATCTGTTCCGTTGAGCCTGGGACAAAGATGCTGCAGGCGGTCGGTCCGGGAGAGATGCGGTGGATCCAAGGGTGGATCGGAGTTGCAGAAGACCTGAAAGCAGAGGGGACAGTGTTCACAGTCACTAGCCAGTGACCGGCGTGGCACCAGGTAGGTACCAGGCGATGTCGGGTGCAAACAGGTGATGAGGGGTAGCTTGTCTCCGCAGCCACGTGGTCCCTGAAGGTCGACGACGTCCAGGAGTCGGCTCACGAGCTGTCCCACGCAGGCTCTCGCTGTCGGCGGTGTCGGCGACTTGGTCGAAGCAAACAAGCCTTGGCAAAAGCAATTGTAGGAGGATTTGGAAATCAGCTGTTGGTTCTGACCAGCAAGGTCAGAGGGATTGCTCCTTTGGAGAGGAGCAAGGGCCAGTCTGGAGCAACCAGACCAGCGGTGTTCTTCGTAGAGTTCGTCGCCAAGATGGCCACTAGCCAGCGGGCCAGCAACCGGTTAGGCGCGTCGAGTGGCAAAATGCAGAAGGGCCCCACGCAGATCGTGGAGATGCTGGAGGGCTCACCTTTGGTGCAAATGCTGCTCGAGAGTTGGGCTTCTCAGATCCCAAAGCACAACTTGGAGGGAGCCTCGGTTGTTGCACTTGTCAGCTTGTCGTAGTCGATCCAAGATGGCTGGCTCCACGTGTCTCGGTGCCTCCACGGGTCTCCTCTTTTCAGGGACTGTGGATCGGGCGGTGAGAGGTCTGGAGGTCCAGGTCTTGTCAGTCTCTGGGCTCGGGCTCCGGCGGGAGGCGGCGGCAAAGCAGACGTTGATTCGCTGGATGGTGCTTGCGTTAGCAAGGTGGTCACTCCCTGACCACAGGGGAGATTGGCTTCAGTCCTCTGTGCAGCAGAGCGTCGAAGTTCCCGTCTTCTTCTTAGTGTTAAGTTGATTTCAGGATGTCTGAAGTCTTAGGACACAGCTCCTACCTTTAAGCGGATTCTAGGGGCCGGACTACCTGCTAGGTCCCTCCCTATGGGTGGGACCAGGAAGGGGGGTGGTTACACCCCCAATCCTTTGTCCAGCTCGCCCCAGGCCCGGGACTGGTGTGCCCCAGGACCGGTTTGAACTGGCATATGCACCGAGGCTCCTTGTGAGCCACAGGCATGTCTGGTTTCTTTCAAGCCCTACCTGACCAATACACAAAATCCTGTCTGGGGTGGTGCACGCACCTCCCCTGGCAGGAAACCCTTTGTCCACACCTCCCAAGCTGGAAGGACTCCCAGCAGCAGGAGGGCAGACTTGTGTCTGTGGTGGCAGCATCCATTTTGTGGAGCTGAGGCTATGTCTGATTTTACCCGGGTTTCAGGTACTGTACATGTCGTGTCCCTCTAGAAGGGTGGAATGCTAACCCCGTCGCCAGAATTGGCGAGGGGTTAGTATTCCAATTCGTATGACACCTTACTCGACATGTTTTGATAAAGCCAAACCAAAGATAGCATTTAACCGCGAGGTTCATAATGCACTTAAGAGTATATGGTATGACGATATCTGGAAACAGTAGAAGGAAGTTGTTCCGACCACTGCAGACAGGCTCAGCTCATGCCAGAGCACCATCTCACATGGAACCAAGCACTCTGCCTTCAGGATTGTTAAGGCCTGCCAGAGGAGTGACTTATAGGTTACCAGGTGTCCCATTTTAAGGTTAGGTATAGGTATACTACACCTAAGTAAGAGGTGATTACACCAACTTACCCCAGCTGAGTGATCAGCCAGTTGTGTCAAATTGTTAGGCCAAGCCTGGGGTGGCATAATACATGCTTCAGCCCTTGGCAGGCCTTGGGTACACCAATGCCCTGGGTACCTAGTGTACACTGGTACAGGGGCTGACAGGGTGATCCACTTCCAATTGGTTATGCACCTAGGGTGCATAGTTTTAATTTAGTAGAGAGAACAGCAGGCTGGGGGTCTGATTGGCAGGCCCACAGCCTCAATATGTCAAAAACCAGTGAATCAAAAAGCAAAAATTTGGGGTGACCATAGGATAGCAGACCCTACTCTCCTACACGATGCATCTGCGGAAAATGTTCCTGAATGGTTAGTGCTTGTAGTTCGCTAACTCTTCATAGAGAAGTAATGGCTACTAGGAAAGCAGTTTTCCATGTTAAGAATTGTAGCTCACATTTATGTAGAGGTTCAAATGGAGGCCCCATTAGTCTTGTGAGAACGATGTTTAAATTCCACACAGGTGAAGGTGGTACTCTGGGGGGAATTATTCTTTTGAGTCCCTCCATAAAGGCCTTTATGGCAGGTACTCTGAAAAGTGATAGATGTTGTCTATTTTGTAGATATGCTGCAATGGCAGCAAGATGCAGTCTAAGAGACGTGTAGGCTAAGTTGCATCTTTGGAGGTGTAGTAAGTAGCCTATGATGTGTTGGATAGACACATCTAGGGGATCGGTGTTGTTATGACAGTATATTACAAATCGTTTCCACTTGGCTGCAGAGCATGCTCTAGTGGTAGGTCGTCTAGCTTCTTTAATGACGTTCATACAGTCAGTAGGAAGGTTAAGGTAACCGAACTCTAGGACTTCAGGAGCCAGATCGCTAGGTTGAGCTGAGCTGGGTCTGGGTGTTGGATCTCTCCATGGTTAAGAGGCGTGGAGAGGTGTAATGTTTGGTGCGGAACTACAGAGAGTTCCAGCAATATGGTGTGCCATGGCTGTCTGGCCCAAGTTGGAGCAACTAGGATGAGCGTTAAGGAGTGTTGCTGTAGTTTGCGCACCACTAGTGGAATCAGTGGGAGAGGCGGAAAAGCGTACGCAAATCTGCCTGATCAGTTCATCCATATCGCATTGCCTTTGGATAATGGGTGAGGATACGCGGCGGCGAAGCTTGGGCATTTGGCGTTTTCTTGGGTGGCGAAGGCCTATCTGTGGTTGCCCCCATGTTTGTAAAAACGGTTGAAGAACTTGTGGATGAAGTTCCCACTCGTGGATCTAGTGTTTGACGGCTCAACAGATCGGCTATGGTGTTTTGGACTCCTGGGACATGTTGGGCTAGGAGAAAAATGTTCTGCGGTATAGCCCACCTCCATATGTTATTTGCCAGCTGAGAGAGCTGCAGAGAGTGTGTTCCGCCTTGTTTTTGCATATAATACATGGCTGTCATGTTGTCTATGCGGACTAAGAAAGTCTTGCCTTATATGTGTTTTTGAAATGGTTTTAAAGCTAGGAATATGGCTAGTAACTCCAGGTGATTGATGTGGAGTAACTTTTGTTGAGGTGTCCACCTGCACTGCATGGTGTGATGTAGTAGGTGAGCTCCCCAGCCAGAGAACGATGCGTCCGCCGTCATAACTATTTGAGGAATCGGCTCTAGGAACGGTCGCCCTTTGGAAAGGTTCTTGGTGTTCCACCACTGCAGAGAGCGATGGGTACGACCGTCTACCAACACCAGATCTGTTAGCTGACCTTGAGACTGGTTCCATTGGCGTGCTAAGCACTCTTGGAGAGGACACATCTGGCGTCTTGCATGAGGCACTATGAATATGCAGGAGGCCATCATTCCTATGAGTTGCATGAACACTTGAGCTGGAAGAGAGTGTTGCGGTTAGAATTTGGTGAGAAGAGCCTGTATGCTTGCTATCCTGTCGGGACTGGGATAGGCTAGCGCCTTTGAGGTGTCTATTGTGACCCCGAGGTATTGTTGCATGTGGGACGGTTGCAGCTGAGACTTGGCGTGGTTTACTGAGAACCCCAGGTCGTGAAGTTGTTGAATCGTGGCATGAGTGTGTTGTACACACTGATTGTATGGGCTGGCTTTTATGAGCCAGTCGTCTAGATATGGGAAGACGTGGATGTGTTATCTTCTTAGGTGTGCTGCCACTACCGCTAGGCACTTGGTAAACACTCTTGGTGCTGTGGTGACTCCGAATGGGAGTACTTTGAATTGATAGTGCTGACTGTCTACTACGAATCTGAGATATTTTCTGTGAGCGGTGTGAATGGTAATGTGGAAGTCGGCCTGTGAAAGCAGAGGAAGGACCTGCTGAAGTGTGACCATTTGGAAATGGTCTTAGTGGATGTATAGGTTTAGGGGTCTGAGGTCTAGAATAGGCCTTAGAGAGCCGTCCTTTTTTGGTATGAGAAAATAGAGGGAGTAAACTCCTTTTTTTTGTTGGTGCAGGGGAACTGGTTCTATTTCACTTTTTTATAGAAGGGAGATTACCTCCTGCTTTAGCAGTGACAAATGTTCTTGTGACATTGGACGCTGTTTGGTTGGTATGTTTGGGGGGGTAGATGTTAGTTCGAGACAGTAGCCTGATTGAATTATCTGTTGCACCCACCTGTCTGTAGTGATGTTTGCCCAGGCAGGGAGGAATTGGTGGAGTCTTCCCCCGACTGGAGTGGAATGGTCTGGGGGAAGTGGAGGGAAGTCATGGGATGGAGGTGGAGGCAGAGCGGGAGTTGTTGTTTTTGCCTCTGCCTTGTAGTTATTCCCTTTGTAACCGCCTCTTTGGTAACCTCTAGTAAAGGTGGATTGGGTGGGAGCTTTGTAAGAAGTGGAGGGGCTATCAGAGGAGTAACCTCCGTGGGTGCTTCTGAAGGATGAGCGACGAAAGGAACGTCTGGGAGCTTGCGACTGCAAGGCCCCATAGATTTGGCTGTGTCGGTATCCTTTTTCATTTTTTCAAGTGATACCTCCACATTAGGGCCAAATAGGTGTTGCTCATTGAATGGCTGATTTGAGTATGGTACTCTGGACTTCAGGTTTAAAACCTGAGATGAGTAACCAGGCATGCCTACGCAGAAGGACACTGGTGTTTATTGCCCTTGAGGCAGTATCTGCGACATCTAAGGCACAACGTATGGAGGTGTTAGTGATGGTTTTACCTTCTGGTAAGAGTTCATTGGCCCTGTTTTTATACCTGTCTGGGAGGTGTTGCATTATGGACTCAAGCTCATCATAATGTGCCCTGTCATACCTAGCTAGCAGCGCTTGTGTATTGGCAATGCGCCATATGTTTGCTGCCTCTGACGTTGTGCGCTTGCCAGAGGCTTCCAGGAGTTTAGATTCCTTATCTGGTGGTGGTGCGTCACCTGATGTTTGGGAATTGGCTCTCTTCCTCGCATTGGAGACTACGAGGGAGTCTAGAGGTGCTGGGCCTTTGATGTACGCTGGATCAGTAGGGGCAGCCTCATATTTTTTCTCTGTTCTCGGGTTGATGACTCGAGCCCTAACCGGGTCTTTAAAGACCTCTGGTGCATGCTTAATGACCCCTTTAAGCATGAGTAAAATTGAGGTGGACCTTTGTGTGGTGTCAAAAGTGTCCATGAGAAAATCTTCCTCCACGAGGTCTGTATGAAGGGCCACCCCGTGGTACTGGGCAGCTCTGTGGAGGAGCTGGTTGAAGCCGATATTGTCCTCTGGAGGGGAAGGCCTGGAGGGATAGAGGTCGTCTTGTGGGGTGTAAGGGACGTCTGGGACACTGTAATCATCCCAGGGGTCTGTGGAGCCAGTAGGGGTAGGGTCCCCTAAGGGTTGATCATCCGCACCTCCCCCTGCATCATCTGAGGTGTTGGCATCATCATCATCTACTGGAGTAGGTGATGGTGTAGGAGAGCGGTGTGGTGGGGAGGAGGAGGAGGAGGAGAAGGGATCCTTAATGGGGAGTTAGTAAAGTCTCTATTTTTTGGTGGTGGAGCCGGTGCAGGCGTATCTAGGGGTCTTTTCTTGATGCTAAGCATTAAGTGACCAGTCTTAGGATCCTTCACAAGTGTCTTTTGGGTAGGATCTGGGCGAAACAGTTCTTCTGTGGGAGGCAGATCCTTCGGAGTCAATGGCTTTGGTGCCGTATGCTTTTTCGGCGTCGACTCGGTAGCGGTTCTGGGTTTGGAACCGTGCAGTTTTGCAGCATCTTTGTCCGATGGAACCTGTTGTTGTTTTTTCGGTTCCGAGGTCTTCGGCTTCGAAGAATGGGAGTCGGGGCCCTTTGGTGGTCGTTTTTTGGTCGGCTCCGATGGTGTTGTCGGTGCCGACGAACCGGTGCTAGCCTTCGATGCCGAGTGCTTAGATGTCGAAGCAGCGGTTTGCGTGGATGAGAAAGAGGACGTCTTTTTTTCGGTGCCTGTGTATGTTTTTCGGCACCGAGGGTAGGCTGACTCGAGTCCGAGTCACCTAAAGGCTTAGTAGGCTTCTTTACCGGGCCCGAAGGCGGGGCATGGGAAGCAGTCTCTCGGTGTGCACCTGGGCCCGAAGGTGAAGGTGGTACGAAGCCTTTTTTGATAGTGTCGAGGGGGGGTTGGGGTCGACGTCCGTACTCACGGCCCTCTGAGCTGGAGTGATGTCCTCGACGTCAGAGTCATCTGCTTCGGAGGCGCTAATGAGGCCTTCTTCGACCCGACCTTGCTCTGGAACATCGACGCCTTCTTGGAAGATGTCGTCGGGGATCGAAGATGACGAGCGAGCCATTGTTCTTCTAGCACGTCGGTCCCGGATGGTCTTCTTGGAGCGGAAGGAGGCACAAGCTGGACAGTCTCTGGCCTCGTGCTCTGGTGAGAGGCAGAGGTTGCACACCTCATGCAGGTTGATGTGGGGAAACTTCGACCCACATCGAGGACACTTTTTGAATGGCGTCCTTTCCATGAGCCGGAGATGAGACCCAGGTAGGCCCGAAGGCCTTCGTCGACGACCCGAATCGAAGACTTCGAAGTTGAAGAGTCACGTGGATTGGGAAAACGCGATCGAAACAATACCGTTGAGAAAGGAAGGATTGCGCGTCGAAAGAGAAAACTGTTAACGGTTCTGAACTGGAGCGCGAGAACACATCCGAGCCCTATGGCGGAAAAAAACAATCTGAGGATGGAGTCAATGCCCATGCGCGGTATGATCCAAGGGAGGAGTCACCTACCTCGTGACTTCCAAAGACTTTCCAAGACAAAAACAAGTGCAAACATCCGGGCCCAACACCAGATGGCGATCTATGCACAGCGTGTGATCTGCAGCCCATATGCCTCGAATATGTGTGTGTGTGTGTGTGTGTGTGTGTATATATATATATACACACACACACACGTGATCAAGGCTCTACGGAGCTGAAACGCGTTATGGCGACGTTGGAATAAAAATTTACTAAGCACCAGTTTGGGTCAGTGTCCGTTACCTTGGGGAAAGCAAGGAATCCTTCAGCGGATACAACACATATATATATATATATATATACATACACATACATTACCTACTGGCGGTCGCCAGTAGGTAGTTATAGTTAGGACCCTGTTTCCATAGGAAATCCGCAACATTCTATTTTGAATAACTTTGGCGCCGGTTGACGAATCCTCGCGAAATTTTCAAAATAGGTGGGGCGCTACGCTCCGCTCCTACCCTGAAAGTCTCGGGGGGATTCGTCAAGCGGGGGCTGAGATAAAAGGGGGGTCCCAAAACGCGTTTTTCCCATGCATTTTTCCATAGGACCTTTAGACACAGCTACAGCCCGAACGGCTGAACAGAATGACTTGAAATTTGGCAGAGAGGTAGTCCTCAGGTCAAGGAAGTGCCTTTGGTAGGTTTGGTGTAAATCTGTTCAGTAGATTCTGAGAAAATAGCCTTTAAATCAATATATATATCTGAGCCAGCTTACGGTGCGCTTACGGTGCGCTTACCGTACGCGTACGGTGGCGTGCGCGAGCGCGATTCTGATTGGTTGTTAGATCTTAGTAAACATTCGAATCGGTCGAAACCAGGAAGCGGCGGCTGCCATTTCGTGTGTTTCACTCAGAAAAAAAAAGAGTGATATCTTGAAAAGGGGGCAAGGGAGAGAGTTACAGACCCCCTAACATTTGTAAGGGGGTCAAAGAAGGACAGAAAAGTACAAAGAAAACATTTATTGATTTTTAAAAAAATCACGGGGTACGCGTACGGTAAGCTTAACGTACGCGTACGGTAGAAAAAAATAAAATAAAAGAAATGAAATGCAGATTTAAGAGTTTAGATATTAGGGGGCTCTAAAAAGAGCCGTTGTGTTTATGAAGTGATTTTTTAGTGGTACCTACAAGTAAGTACCGATGCAGAGTCTAAGGTTCAAGAGGAAGACTCTGTTCCCTTCATCAGTGAAGTGCACACCATCTCCTCTATAAATGTCTTGCATGTCGTAACGCAAGTTGTTGTGGTAAATGGAACCCATACCATAGTCACGGAGGAAAGCAGAAACAGATTTGTTGACGTGCTTTCTTGCTTTGTCAATCTGTGGACAGAAATGATTGGACCAGTTCCATTTTTGCCTTTGGCATATGTTAGAAAACACAAAGGCAGTTTTAGAGAAAAGTGAAAACAGTTGTGCAAAGGTGTCCTTCATAAGCATTTCCAGACCTACCCCAGTCAAAGTGCCTAGGTCATTGCCACCACAGTGCACTATTATGAGGTCAGGGTGTTGGATTTGCATGAAGGATTTCACCAATGGCATCAATTGGTGCCACTTTAACCCTCTCTGACCAATCCATTTAATGTCTACATTTGGCAAAGCAAGGTCTCTCACCATATCTGTTTTCTCTGCATACTTTTCACTCCAGAAGACATAGCTGTGCCCTACAATCCACACTGTGAACATCTTCAAAGGAGAACTGGATGCACTCAGGAGGTGTAATTCAGTAGAATGGTAAAAAGAAATGAAAGACAGTTTGGAAATGGGGGCATACATATTTTTTTTTATAAAAAAAAGAACTGATTGGCTGTTTCATACCATTCTACAATAAAAACTAGGCTGTATGTCTAAATTAATAGAAGCATGTTTTGTATTGGTACAGAAAAATGTGTTACCAAAGAACAGTACTATGGATTTGCTGTTAGGTTTGAAAAGTCAAGCACTCTTGCTCTTTGGAAATGAAACATTGTTTGGCGAACTTCTGACCTGACTCCACACAGCAGTGTTCCATGAGCTGTTGCTATGGTAGCAGGCAGAAGTCAAGTTGGGGGAAGGGTACTAGGCAGAAGTCAAGTTGGGGGAAGGGTACTTTTGGAAAAGGGTTGGTTTTCAACCAATAGAAATGTGTGATTACATTTGAAAAAAAGGGGGAAGCACTGAGATTTGAAATTAACATGTATATGTGTGGAAAAAGAGAGGGAAAGTTTGCCATTATCTGGTTCTGCTGAGAGGAGAGAGGTGTAAAGAACAGAGATCCTGGCTCTGATAATCTGCTGTTTGAGTGCCACATTTCTTTCACAACTAACTAATTTTAAAGGTGAGTTTAGAGTTTGAGAGGGGATGTATATGGTAAATTAAGAAATGAATAATAGAAATGGAATTCCTTTTGTTGAAGTTGTGTTTTAAATTTCTCCCAAAACAGAAAATGATAATGTGAGGAACATGTAAAATAATATGGACTATGTTTTCACGATAAATTAAGGTGTACTGGTATAAATAAGGAATACTTTTAGGGTTTGAGGTTGCACTCAGTAATGCAAATACATTCAGCATTACTAAGGCTGGTTGCCCTTGCTGGAGTGTAGTCAGTCACCCAGGTTACACATGTTGTTGGTCTCAGAAAGCTGTTTGGTATTGCTCTGGTGATTTTACATTTGCATTAGATGGAAAGGGGGAGGTATTTTTTTATGCAGAAGCAGACTCTTAGCACACAGCCAGCTGCTTACCCTGTGGAATCATGCACAGTATTCACAACCGAGTGGGGTTTGAGGTTTCAGTCAGTAATGCAAATACATTCAGCATCACTAAGGCTGGTTGCCCTTGCTGGAGTGTAGTCAGTCACCCAGGTTACACATGGTGCTGGTCTGAAAAAGCAGTTTGGACATGTGCTTTTTTAAGAATCTAAAAAGTGGATTCAAAATGTGTCAGTCTGTAAAAGTGTTTATCACTTGCCAAAAAAAAGAGTAGTAAGTGTGCTTTCAAATTGGCAAAGAAATTTCGTTTTGTGACTAATATGAAAACATGACTCTGTGTGAAAAAAGGAATTACAGGCAGAGATTTATTGCGTATTGCTCTGGTGATTTCACAGTTGCATTAGATGGAAAGGGGGAGCCATTTTTTGGTGCAGAAGCAGACTCTTAGCACACACCTAGCTGCTTACCCTGTGGAATCATGCACAGTATTGACAAGCAAGTGGGGTTTGAGGTTTCAGTCAGTAATGCAAATACATTCAGCATCACTAAGGCTGGTTGCCCTTGCTGGAGTGGAGTCAGTCACCCAGGTTACACATGGTGCTGGTCTGAAAAAGCAGTTTGGACATGTGCTTTTTTAAGAATCTAAAAAGTGGATTCAAAATATGTCAGTCTGTAAAAGTGTTTATCACTTGCCAAAAAAAAAGAGTAGTAAGTGTGCTTTCAAATTGGCAAAGAAATTTCGTTTTGTGACTAATATGAAAACATGACTCTGTGTGCAAAAAGGAATTACAGGCAGAGATTTATTGCGTATTGCTCTGGTGATTTCACAGTTGCATTAGATGGAAAGGGGGAGCCATTTTTTGGTGCAGAAGCAGACTCTTAGCACACACCCAGCTGCTTACCCTGTGGAATCATGCACAGTATTCACAAGCGAGTGGGGTTTGAGGTTTCAGTCAGTAATGCAAAAACATTCAGCATCACTAAGGCTGGTTGCCCTTGCTGGAGTGTAGTCAGTCACCCAGGTTACACATGGTGCTGGTCTGAAAAAGCAGTTTGGACATGTGCTTTTTTAAGAATCTGAAAAGTGGATTCAAAATGTGTCAGTCTGTAAAAGTGTTTATCACTTGCCAAAAAAAAGAGTAGTAAGTATGCTTTCAAATTGGCAAAGAAATTTCGTTTTGTGACTAATATGAAAACATGACTCTGTGTGCAAAAAGGAATTACAGGCAGAGATTTATTGCGTATTGCTCTGGTGATTTCACAGTTGCATTAGATGGAAAGGGGGAGCCATTTTTTGGTGCAGAAGCAGACTCTTAGCACACACCTAGTTGCTTACCCTGTGGAATCATGCACAGTATTGACAAGCGAGTGGGGTTTGAGGTTTCAGTCAGTAATGCAAATACATTCAGCATCACTAAGGCTGGTTGCCCTTGCTGGAGTGTAGTCAGTCACCCAGGTTACACATGGTGCTGGTCTGAAAAAGCAGTTTGGACATGTGCTTTTTTAAGAATCTGAAAAGTGGATTCAAAATGTGTCAGTCTGTAAAAGTGTTTATCACTTGCCAAAAAAAAGAGTAGTAAGTGTGCTTTCAAATTGGCAAAGAAATTTCGTTTTGTGACTAATATGAAAACATGACTCTGTGTGCAAAAAGGAATTACAGGCAGAGATTTATTGCGTATTGCTCTGGTGATTTCACAGTTGCATTAGATGGAAAGGGGGAGCCATTTTTTGGTGCAGAAGCAGACTCTTAGCACACACCTAGCTGCTTACCCTGTGGAATCATGCACAGTATTGACAAGCGAGTGGGGTTTGAGGTTTCAGTCAGTAATGCAAATACATTCAGCATCACTAAGGCTGGTTGCCCTTGCTGGAGTGTAGTCAGTCACCCAGGTTACACATGGTGCTGGTCTGAAAAAGCAGTTTGGACATGTGCTTTTTTAAGAATCTAAAAAGTGGATTCAAAATGTGTCAGTCTGTAAAAGTGTTTATCACTTGCCAAAAAAAAGAGTAGTAAGTGTGCTTTCAAATTGGCAAAGAAATTTCGTTTTCTGTCTAATTTCAAAGCATGACTTTGTGTGCACACAGGAATTATTTTTGGGAAATTTAATTTGTGAAGGTGTTATTGTGATTTTCATTTATAGGAAAGGGGTTTATAGTATTTTAAGATTTCTAAAGAACATAAAAAATGTAGTAATATATTTAAATAAAATAAAGGAATTTTTTTTAAGTTTTTTTCAGGTATTGCTGAAGAGCAGTGAACAAAATTTAAGATGCCTACAAAATCCAGAGTAAAGAAAGACCACAAAAAAAAACCTATATTTGAAGACAACTGGAGGACCTAAGTTAGTTGGAGATGCTCATGTTGGGAAAAAGAAAAAATCTTCTGGTAAGCAAACAAAAGATTTTTTAAAGAACATATTCAAAAAAAGGAAAAATGTACAAAATGTCTGTACTGGAAAGAATGTTTTCAATAGAAAAGGAGAGGAAAAAATTGAGAATTTAGTTAATGCAAATATACCTCCTGCAACTAAAAAGATTAACTTAAACAGAAAAACAGCGTTTAAAGAGATACGTAGAAAAATGTTTCAGAGAAGAGTTATGTCCAATTTGATAAAGGATGTGAAGAAATATAAGCAAAAGGCTAAATTTTACAAGAGAAAAAAAGAAATTGAAGCCATTGCAGCAAAGGCATTAGAATTAAAAAGGAAACTATTCATTTTAATTTTGAATAGGATGCGTACATTAGATAAAATGGTTAATGTACTGAAATCACAAAGCAAAAGGAAAAGAGTAGTGAACAGAACAAACTTTTGTAAAGTGTTTTTAGGAAAATGGATGCATAGTTCAAGTAGTGAACCTTTTTTTAATGAAGAGAGCTATTTTCAAAGTAATAGTTTGCTGCATGCAGTTGACACCAGAGGTCGTGCTTACGAAGTGAAAAATGGTTGCATAATGGAGAAGGAGATAATGGTTCCAAGAGATGAGGTACAAGTGATGGCGGATGAGGCTATGGGGAGACGTCCTAAAGCCCCAGTGTACACTTGGAATTGTAGTAGTATTTGCACTGTGCGTCAGGAATCTATTGATAAATTTCGTGAGTTTCTAAGAGAATATAGTAAAAAAAGTGTAAAACAGAAGATTAAGGTGCTTCAAAGTCTAGATCCATGCAGAGTGAGAGAGAATACTGGTTTGCAGGGTCATTCTCTGGCTTGTCTATCTAGAAAAGTGTGTATTAGTGTTTTCCATCATTTTAGAATGCTGGCTGTTCATCATACTGAAATGAGAAAGTTTGTGAGACGGTTGTATTTTGCTAAAAGTCCAGCAATAAAGTTAGATGAATTGAATAGGGCTCTGTTCCGTGGGTCAGTATCAGATGTAGAGAAGGTTGTTGATGAAATTCAGTTTTGTTACTTTGGTCCTGAACAAAACAGTGCAGAAAAGGACACAGTAAATGAGGAAGAAGTGGAAGAGAATGTAGAACCATTTTTAAGTAAGACATTTAATGATCACATAACAAAATTTGAAAAAATCTCTAATGAAAGACCAAATATTACTTGTATTTGTTGCCGCAGAACTCATTATAGAAAACAAACCAGGTATGTTGATCTCTATAGAAAAAGTGAAAATGAAGATAATTATAAGTGGAAGGATTTTGCCACATATATATTTCTTGAAAATTGTTTTGAATTGGGTGAAGTTCAGCGTATTTGTAAATACTGTTACAACAAATTAGAAGAAAATAGAATGCTGACCAGAGCTGTACATAATAATTTAGAATTGGATGTTATTCCTGCCGAACTTTCTGAATTAAATACTTATGAGTCTATACTTATTCAATGTGTTCATCCGTTCCAGACCATAGTACGTATGGAGCCCAAAACTGGTAAATTACCTCCTTCAGATTTACTGAGAGGTTTAAAAGGTAGAGTGGTATATTTGCCCTTGGATTTGAAAAAAAATATGGAAACTATTGATGCAGATACTTTGGAAACTGAACCATTAGTTATTCTGGTTAATGGTGTACCTACAAAGAATAAGAAGATTTGGCAGGAGCTGGTAGATGTACGGAAAGTACAAAGAGCAAATTTGTATTTGAAAAGGAATAACAAATGGTATGAATCAATTTATATAGAAGAAGAAGAAGAAGAAGATTTACAAGAAGACACAGAAACACCAACTGGACAAATTGAAAAAGTGAACAAGTCAAAGGAAGAAGAAATTTATGAACATTTTAGCATACATCCTCTTCATTCAAAAGAAGTTATGGGAGACAATATTGATCTGTTTCAGATGAAGAAAGCAAAAGGAACTCCCGTGAGTGTATGGGAGGAGAGCTTGGAAGCTCGATGTTTTCCCCAGCTGTTTCCTAAGGAAAAGGAGGACGATACGATGAACGTCCAGAACAGATTCCAGCTTCTGAGTATCGGACTACAAGACTATATGCAGAAGATCCAAGATTTCGACAAAGTATTCCTTATTTGTTCCATCTTTTATTTGAAAGCGACTTGTCTGCATTATCATATGCAGTAAATCACATTTTAAAAAGTGGAGTACATTTACAAAATGTGTCAGCTAAGGATTTTATGGAGAAAGTTCAGCACCGAGATGATCATTTGGAAACATAACTGATCAATCTGATGGCTTGTCAGCGTGGGACTAATGAATATTGGTACCGACGCCATGGTGAATTAAAATGCATGTTACGGAATTTAGGAACACCAACATGGTTCGTTACCCTAAGCTGTGCTGAGTACGCTTGGGATGATTTACTGGATTTTCTACGAGAGGCAAATTCAAACATTAAAAACATCGAATACAAGACAGCAGGAGAACTGTGCTCATTGGATCCGGTTAATGTTTGCAGATATTTCAATCATAGATTTGAGGCTATGATGTCCTTCATCTGCAATAAAAAAAATCCACCTCTAGGAGAAGTAGTGGATTTCTTTTGGAGAAAAGAGTACCAGGCAAGAGGTGCTCCTCATATTCATATGCTGTTGTGGATCAAGGATGCCCAAAGTTTGGAACAGATGCTGATGAAGCAGTTATTTTACATTGAAGAATATGCAACATGTGCTATACCAAAAAGCACAGAAGAGAAAAAGTTAAAGGAGCAAGTTTTACATTTCCAAAGTCATCGGTGTGGAAAATACTGTCGACGGAAATACAAGAGCAAAGATAAATACTACACTAAATGTCGATTTGGATTTCCTAGACCTGTTCTTTCAAATGGAAGAGTAAACAGTTTTATGTCATCTGTGAGACATACTATCACAAGAAAATCACCTAAGAATACCTACAACCTTAAAAGAAAAGAAGAATCAAAAAATATAAATGACTACAACCCAGTCATTTTATCCATGTGGAATGCTAACATGGATATACAGTATGTAGCTGACAATTCCATTGCTGTTGCTCGATATGTAACGTCTTACATTACGAAATCAGAAAAAACAGAATTGAAGGAAATGTGGGAAGAGATTTCTCACGAGAAGACTGTCAGTAAAAAGCTGTACAGTTTCAGTTTAAAGATGTTATCGCATCGAGAAATTGGATCCTACGAATGTTCAGATAGGTTATCTTCTGCAAGTCTCTACTCGAAATCAAGAAGAATAATTTGGGCAAGTTTAGGCCTTACAGCAATGAGAAATCGGGTATTGAAATCTGTTGGAGAAATTGAATATTTGGCCGAGAATGACCCAGAAAGTACAGATATTTTGAAATCAAACATGTTGGACACATATTACACAAAGAGAAGTCATCATCTGGAGAACATGTGTCTTTATGAAGTGCTGCAGAACTACATTTATTCACGGAAAGCCGCAGAAGACATCAACAATGGAAAATATAAAGTCATTGGTGAGGAAGGATGTTTGGTGAAGCAAACAAAAGGAAGTTTGATAAATCACAGGAAGCTGAGTTGCGACAGTACTGACAAAAAGGAATTTTACTACTTGGCTCTTTTACAGCTGTTTAAACCATGGCGTACAGAGGATGAACTACTGGGAGAATTTCAAAGCTATGAAGATTCTTTTAATGCTTGCAAAGACAGCATACAATGCAGTACATTCTCAACTTATCTGCAAATGTTAAATGAAGAAATTGAACAGGAAACTACAATTGCAGCAGAAGTAGCTAGAGACAGTTCTCAGGACAGCCTAAGTTCAGGAACACTCAGTCAAGATCCCCTAGGACAACCAATCGTTGAAAATGAAGCATCAATAGCCATGAATAAAGTGGAAACGGCTATGAATCAAGCTCAAGAAGAATTTATAGACTTACAAAATTTGGAAAGACAACTGAACGAAGAGCAGCAACAAATTTATGAAGAGATCAGAAACAAAATTGATCACGGATTTCTACATGAAAAAAAAGAGTGCTCATGCACATCATTTCATCCAATCAGGATGTATGTAAGTGGACAAGCTGGAACTGGAAAAAGTTTCTTAATAAAAGTCATCAGAAGCTACCTACAGCAAAAAACGGATTCTACTTTGTCTTGTGTGGTTACTGCTCCAACTGGGTTAGCAGCATATAACATAAAAGGAATCACCTTACATCGTTTGCTAATGTTACCAGTGGAGCATGAGAACAAAATACAATACAACAAGCTAACTGGAGAAGCATGCTTGGAATTTTCAAGAGTATTGAAGAAGATGCAAGTTCTCATTATTGATGAGGTGAGCATGGTATCAAACTTAATGCTTGCCTTTGTGCATTTAAGAATGCAGCAAATTCTAAGGACAGACTATGACGTGTTATTTGGTGGAAAACATGTCATAGTTTTTGGGGATCTTCTACAGCTTACTCCAGTTAAAGGACAACCAGTGTTTAATACTGTGACACATGAAGACACAAAGAAGTCATTGGGAAGCATCGGTAATGCAAATATTTGGTCCTTCTTTGAGTACAAGGAACTCGCTACCAATATGAGACAAGCAAACGATGAAGAATATGGAAGTATTCTGAAAGATATCAGAATTGGACTACTCACTGAAGCTGGCACAAAAGCATTACAGAGTTGGTTGCTACATAATTTATTTCCAAAGGAAGAAATAGTTGCAGAGAAGATATACAAGAACATTGCAGAAAAGAAAAGTGTCATCTGCTTAATGCCAACTCTACGTGAATGCTCAATATTCAATGAGGAGCTTTTGAAATTGGAAAAGGAAGATATCAGGAAATTGGAAGCAGTGGACAAAATTGAGGATGGAAGAATTACTATCACATTAACAGGCAAACTGAAAAATAAATTGGATTCACTAGAGAAGAACATTTCCAAAACTGCTGGATTAGAAAAAAATCTATATGTTTGCATGAACTGTAGAGTATTTTTAAGGAGAAATTTGGATGTTGAAAAAGGTTTAGTTAATGGAGCTATGGGAAGAGTTGTGGGTTTTATTAATTATCAGAAAAAAGATGGAATTGAATGTTTAAAAATAAAATTTGATCAGATAGAAGAAGTTAAAGACATTTGTCGTTGTTCAGTTCGTTTCATGCTTGTGAAAGACTTATATGTACGTAGGAAGCAGTTTCCGTTTTCTCTAGCATATGCTGTAACTATTCACAAGTCTCAAGGATTGACTGTAGATTGTGCATTTGTGAACATTGGTTCAACTGTGTTCAAAGAAAGTATGGCATATGTTGCTTTGTCACGAGTGAAAACATTATCAGGTTTATTCATGATAGACTTTGATGACTCAAAAGTTAGTGCTAATACAAATTGTGTAAAGGAGTATAATAGATTAAGAAGAAGCTATGCTCCTCATTTAGGTCAGTATCCTGTGTTGGAGAAACGTGTAGTTTCTCGTAAAAGGAGAAATGAGAATATCTGTAATGAAGATGTAGAGAGGAGGAAAAAAAAGAGGAGTGATGTAATTGCAAGCAAAAAGAAAAAGGAAAATGAAGAACAGGTTGTAGGATATCATTTTGAAAATAGCTCTGGTGTCAACTGCTACGCTAATGTAGTGCTGAATGTTGCATTTTATCTGGAAAGTGTGCAAGAGCAGATAATAGTAAATCAGGGAAAAAGATTCTGTTCTGAGTGGAGTCTCCTTTTTCAAAAGCTGAGTAATGATAAAACTCAAATAGAAAGTGCTACTGAAATTAGAAAACTTTTAGATGTATGTTCAGGACGAACACAGTTTTCTCAAAATGTACAGCAAGACGCACAGGAATTCTTGATGTTTTTTCTTCAGGTACTGGAAGAAGAAGGGGTTCCCATTGAAAATGTATTTGGTCTCTCTTATAAATGGGAACATAGTTGTGAAAACTGTTATAATATATGTGGCTCTAATGTTGATTCTGAAAGGTTTATTTATTTAACATTGCCAGAAAGTAAAACAGTCACTTTTGCTAAATTAGTTAAAGATGCTAATCATAGCATGGAATGCGGTGAGTGTCAATCTGACATGTTTTCAACGTTAATTTTAAAAGAATACGGACAGTATGTAATTTTAATGATGCAACGCTGTAAAGCTGATGGTTCAAAATTAGATACTTTAATAAAGAAGTTTACAGGACAGCAATTATCAATTTCAGGAAAAACTTTTGTAACAGTTGCAATAATTTTCCATGATGGACCTACTGTAACTTCTGGTCATTACACAGTTTATCTTAAATGTGAAAAAGGCTGGACACTGTGTAATGATTCCCAATTGATTTTTAAGCAACGTTTGCCTTTTGATTTAGCAAATTCCTATCTAATCTTCCTGAAACCAAAATTTTAGAGAGACTTGGCAAGAACTGTACAAAACAAATTTACCATTTTATTGGATTACCATTGGAATTTTCAAAAAAAATTATTTTACAAATTATCATTTGGCCTAATGGAAAGGTAACCAATTGTAATGTGGACTTTTTCAATTTTTAATGAAACTTTGGAAAACCAAAAATTTAGAAAAAATCGGTAACATCTGCACAATTTAAATTTTGGAATGTTATTGGATTGCCATTGGAAATTTATTCCAAAAAGATTTTTAAAATTACTATTTGGCCATGCGGAAAGGTAAACAATTCTATTGTGGACTTATTTAATTATTAATTAATCTTTCGGAAACCAAAATGTTACAGACAATCGGTGAGATCTGTACAATTTAAACTTTAGATTTTTATTGAATTACCATTGGAAATTTAATCAAAAAAGAATTTTAAAATTACTATTTGGCCTAAAGGAAATGGAATCAGATGTATTGTGGAGTTATTGAAGATATATTTTTGTGATTATACTTCTGAAACAAAAATGTCAGACGGTATTTTAAAGAAATAAGTATTGATATTAGATGATATTTTTTAAGAATATTAATCATTTCTATAAAGTTATGTTTATGCAAAAAGAGATTGTGGGCTTTTTTAAAACAATCTTTGAGATTGTTAATTTTTTTTTTGCCCGCTGTTAAATGATGAATGCAATTGCTTTCACAATTTATAGTGAAATGCAATATATTCTGAAAACAACAAAAAAAAGGCAAACATTTTTTTTGAAAAATATGTAAATATGTGTACTGTATTATGAAATGTTTTATTAAATATTAATACTTTTTTCTTTTTTTTCAGATTGAGATAGACAATTTTCGACAACTAGAACCATTTTTAAAGCAATTAAAATTAAATTTAAATTAATAAATAATTTTTTGAGTGGGTATGGTAAGTCAAAAATTTCAAGGTCCCTTTTTTCCACTTCTCCACAATCACATTTTCAGTTTTTCATTGTAGTCTCTCAAGGACCTTGTAATGTGATAATTGATTTTTAGTGTTTTTAAAAAAAAAAAAAAAAAATTACGCGTACCGTACGCGTACGGTAAAAAAAAAAAATAAAAAAAAAGTTTCAAAAACATATATAAAAAATAGATGAAAGGTAAGGTTGGCTCTTAAAAGAGCCGTTGTGTTCATGCAGGGACAGAGGAAAGAAAGAGTGGGAATATTAGTCTCTACGACAAATGTGCTGATCTATTTTATTGTTCACTAGGGAAACACTGGTCTCCCTATGACAAATTAGATCATGACAAGTGGCGCACCGTATTTCAACCCTCAAAAAACGATGGTTGGTTTCCAGAGGAGAAGAAAAAGGAGATGCTCCCACCACAGATGAAGGGCTCACCTGACCTGCAGAAGAAGGACTCGGCCCTGCAGATGATGGACCAGGCTGAGCTGCTGTGGATGTGCTTGGTTGACTTACTGAAGGGTTACCTTCAGTATGTCGAGCATGTGTCCTTCTGTGTACATCTTTAAGGTGTCTCAACATGGTGTGATTCCCGAAGGAATACTTCTTGTTGGGATTCCCTCTTGAAAGTACACGGCCACACAGCTTACAAGTCACTAAGGGTGCATTTACCTTTTTCTTGTCCTCTGGAAAAGTAAAATACTCCCATATGAAAGAGGTCTTTTCTTTCCTCCTTCTCTGCCTCAAGGTAGTGCTGCTAGCCTCATTCTCAGAAGAGCTCTGCTGTTCTGCCATCGTATCACAAAGACAACCCAGCTCCTTCTCCTAAGGGATCACAAGCAGAAATGAGGGGAATGGGTGTGGTGTAGGAGAGTTCTAGAACTGAAAGTAGTTTCAACCAATCAAAAGTTGTGTTTCATGATCACATGACCAACCGTACGCTTACGGTGCGCTTACGGTACGCTTACGGCAAAAGTACGCATGCGCGTAAAAAAGACACGCGCTCGCGCGCATGCGCATAACAGTCACTCCCCAACACTTCCGCGTAACGTGCGCGTGTAGCGTACACGCCCCACGTGCAGTACGCGCGGCTACGCAAATTGCGTAACTATACGCAAACAGCGTAGATAAATTACGGACATTGCGTAAACCGTAAGCTTACCGTACGCGCACTAAAAAAAAAAAAAAAAAAAAAAATATTTTCAAAGTTATACTAATATATCTTACCTGTTTGGTAAAAAAAAAAAAAGAGAAAACTTGAAATATTGCAGATTTTTAAGAAAAAAAACAGTGTTTTAAGAGAATAAAAAGTTTTAAAAAAACTTGTTTTTAAAAAAAAAAAAAACACATTTAATATAAGACTTTATAAAAAAAAAAATCATAAAAAATCAATAAAAAAAATATGAGAATCACATATGTTATAGCTAAGAATTAGCATTTAAAAAACCATACAAATTCACTGAAAAAACCATGGGTTTCACACACGTTATAGTTAGAAATTAGCATTTAAAAAACCTTGCAAATTCACTGAAAAAACCATAGGTTTCACACATGTTATAGTTAGGAATTAGCATTTAAAAAACCTTGCAAATTCAGTGAAAAAACCATAGGTTTCACACACGTTATAGTTAGCTGGACATTTCACTCGTAAAAAACCAATGAAATTACCCCGTTATAGTTAGTTAAGCTAACTATAACTCGCGCGCCCGCAATCCACTGCTGATGACATCACATATTACATCACTCATGACATGGTCAGTGACATCACTCATGACATCACTGATGACATCTCAAATGACATCACTGATGACATCATCCATGTGATAGAGTGGCAGACCTCCTCTCACCCTAATATAACCTTTGATACACACATTCAAAAATAGAGACTGACATTTTCAAAAAAATGGACATACCAATACCAATTACAACAACCTCTTCAATAATTCTAAGATCCACATAAACATCCACTTATTCACCAACAGTCCTGTACAGTCACTCATTTGTGTACTCACACATCATATGTACTCATACACCTAAACATCCTGTAACACAATGCCACTCATCCATAGAGTTACTCACACACATAGTTACTCATGCTAATAAAGAATCAAACATCCATTTACTTGCATATACAGTTATACACACACCACCACACTTACTTCTACGGAAACTTACACATACTTAGTCTTTTAAACAATCACTTATTGAAACACATACTTATTCATACAGGAACTCTTTCAATCTCTCACTCTCACATACACTCACTTATATACACCAATAGTCACATATACTAGTTTAAAACATATGTAGTTACTCATAGAGACACTATTGAGACAGCCATTCACTCACTAACACACCCATACACACACTCTTCCACCCATACAGTCCTGCACATATGCGGTCTTCAACACATACAAACAGTGAGTTACTCATTCATGCACTTATGCACTACGTAATACCCCCCACTGAACCATACAGACACTCAGACACTCATACTGATACTCAAAAAACCAACTAATAACCTATATAGACACTCATGTTGCTGCTCACCAACCCATGCAGCCTTTTATACACAAAGTGAGAGACTGATACAGGTATTTACACATTTAAACATTACTCACTTAGCCATGTATTCAATAAGATACACTTAACCAGTCAGTAATACAAACAATTTTTCAAAAACAAATCATCCATTTAGACACTTATTTACTCATTTATTCCTCCATCGACCTTGAGATATATAAAACATATTTAATTTTCAGAAAAACACACATTCACTGGATGATGTCATCAGTGATGTCATTTGAGATGTCATCAGTGATGTCATGAGTGATGTCACTGACCATGTCATGAGTGATGTAATATGTGATGTCATCAGCAGTGGATTGCGGGCGCGCGAGTTATAGTTAGTTTAACTAACTATAACGGGGAAATTTCATTGGTTTTTTACGAGTGAAATGTCCAGCTAACTATAACGTGTGTGAAACCTATGGTTTTTTCACTGAATTTGCAAGGTTTTTTAAATGCTAATTCCTAACTATAACATGTGTGAAACCTATGGTTTTTTCAGTGAATATATATATATACACATACATATACACACACATATTACCTTATCTACCCCCAACCCCTAAACCCTACCCTAAAACATAAAAATACTCTTGCCACCCAATAACCTCACCCAGGGCTAAACCGTAAAATTGCCCTTGCACACAATATATATAAAAATAAATACTGCACTTACCTGCAAAATACTTACATTTTCGCTGCGTGGTAAAGGCATGTGTGGGGTAAAATTTTGTGTGGTGAAGGCATATGCGTTGTAATGGATGCGTGGTAAAGGTAGTGCGCGGTAAAGGCTGCATTGTAAAGGCTGTTTTCCATGTTACACTCATGTTACATTCTTAGCAATTTTTCATACTTTACTCTGCAGGCTAGGTGATGTTGGTCTTATCATTGCCCTTTGATATAACTGAATGTAAAAGAGGTTTTTAAGAAAATATCTGAATAATCATCCACAAGTAAGTAAAAGAACTATCTTGGTCTAAACCTCAATTTAACAAAGGGCAAATCATTTTAAAACTTATATTCGTGGCCTTCTATCACTAACATTTAGTAATTACACTGTAAATCTTCAAATATTATATAAAAAGAATTAAAAGAGATGGCAATGTCTGAAACTAGAATATCTTGTTACTGCAGCAGTTTCTTAGGAAAAAGATACATTTTTATACATAAAATGAGCCCTTGTGTATAGCAATCGGGAGCTTATAGGTACAAACGAAGAATCACCCTGGTTCACACATCACCGCCTACTTTTACACTATATGAGGTTTTCAGATTATATGTTGTCATTGGCGTGCTGTGTGCACACAAGGATAGGATAATAGCGTGATTCAAGTAATTAACACGGAGACTGTAACGCACTTTGAGGTGGATGAAAATGCCCTTTACATTTACTGCTTATCTTGTTTATCTTTGTGTTTCAGTTTATTTATCTTCATGCTGATCGCCTTGTTAAAACAAAAACTTTTACAAAAGGCTGGATGTTTGTTGAAAATATCAACTACTGAGAGTTTGGCCCCATGACAAAAATTGCTCTAATGAAAATGAGTATTTAAATTAAATATGAAGAAATAATAAAATATAAAAATATGTGAATCTTTAAGAGTATGATTTAAAATGTGAAACCTGATATTACCCTTTGCTTTCAAGTATCCTGGAGAAGAATCTGGACTCTCACGAACATGTTACTTACTTTCGGTAGCGATATATCTGTAAGAAACATTAGTTAGTTATAGATTCCTTACCTTAGAATTACACTCAAGAGTCAGACTGGATCTGAAAAGCTTTTATCGTCAGTAATACCTCTGCGAGTCGGAAGGTGCATCGGTCGGCAGCGCGTCCGTCGTGGTCACCGTGATGACGTTGCGGCAGCTACTTAGACGCCGTTCTTGCGCGCTGACATCAGTTCTGTACACGACTTTCCGCGTCAGAAACGCAGAGCCATGCAAGACACTTACCACTGGTGCACAAAACTAGGACCCTGAAAGGATAGCCTTAACCCTAGAAATCAGTTCGCAGAATGGGGAGGATGGGTCGGGCGGTGAGGAATCTATAACTAACTAATGTTTCTTACAGATATATGGTTACCGAAGGTAAGTAACTTGTTCATCTGAAAGAAACACGTTAGTTATAGATTCCTTAACTTAGAATAGATACCCCAGCAATACCAACCCCGGTGGTGGGTCTGCGAACCAAGATCACACCAGAAAGTCCTGGAGAACAGAACGGCCAAAGAAGCCCTCTTTCCCGACTTGACTGTCAAGGCAGTAGTGTTTGGTTAAGGTGTGAAGCCCATGTGGCTGCCTGACAAATGTCATTCAGAGGAACTCCACATCCCAAAGCAGTAGTTGCTGCCGTCATACCGGTGGAATGGGCGCGCAGACCCACTGGAGGCTCCTTCTTTGTCAGAGAATAACAGGCTTTGATACACAAGAGGACCTATCGGGAGATAGTCTGCTTGTGTACGGGCCCAACCTTTCTTTGCGCCCACGTACCCAACAAAGAGCTGGTCGTCCACCCGGAACTGTTTGGTGCGATCCAAATAAAAGGAAAGCGCACGTTTTGAGTCCAGACGGTGGGCAAAGTGATGGTCTGCACGACATGGAAGGCAGTGACATCCTTGGGCAGAAAGGATGGACGAGTCCTGAGGACAACTTTGTCAGATGCAGAGAGAGAAAAGGAGGCTTAGAAGAAAGCGCCTGGAGCTCACTCACTCATCTGGCAGGGGTGATGGCCACCAGGAATGCAGCTTTGAGAGTCAAGAGCCTCAAAGGACAGTTGTTAAGCGGCTCAAAGGGAGCGCACATTAAATAAGTTAAAACTAGGTTCAAGTCTCACTGAGGCATAACGAAAGGAATAGGATGAAAGAGATGAGTTATGCCTTTCAAGAAAAGATTTACAACCGGGGACTTGAAAAGGGAAGGATGATCTGGAAGCCGAAGGAAGGCAGAGATGGCTGAAAGATAGCCTTGATAGTATCCAGAGCAGAGCCCTGCTGGGCCAAAGAAAGAAGAAACAGAAGAACCTCAGAAAGAGGGGCAGAGATGGGATCCACAGCCTTTGCTGTGCACCATGCCACAAATTTGTTCCACCGGCAGGATACCAGACTCTTTGTGCCCAATCCGGAGCCACAAGAATGACTTCGGCCCAGTCGCGCCTGATCTTCAGCACTCTGGGCAAAAGTGGTATAGGCGGAAAGGCGTACAACAGACCGCAACTCCACTCACAACAAAAAGTGTCGCCTTGCAAGTGCCGCCTTGGAAATTCCAACGCGCAGAATTGCTGACATCGCGCGTTCTCTTCGGTGGCGAACAGATCTAACCAAGGCTCACCCCACTATTGAAAGAGACCTTGCACCACCTCAGAGTGAAGACGCCATTCGTGATCAATTATGCACCTGCGGCTGAGTTCGTCGGCCCTGGCGTTCAGTGAACCTGCCGGGTGTTGAACCACCAGAGATATGCCCTGATGTACCAGCCATGTCCAGAGGCGGAGGGCCTCCTGACATAGTGTCCACGACCCCACCGCGCCTTGTTTGTTGCAGTACCACATGGCGGTGGTGTTGTCCGTGAACACCTGCACTACCCTTCCCTGGACAGAGGGAAGGAATGCTTTCAGTGCAAGACGAATTGACCGCAGCTCCAGAAGGTTGATGTGGAGCCCGGACTCCGCTGGAGACCAGAGGCCTCTGATCTCCGCCTCCCCCATGTGACCGCCCCAACCCAGAAGGGATGCGTCAGTCACCACTGTGTGTTCCAGATGGGGAAGGGAAAGGGATCTGCCGTTGACAATCTTGGTTTGTGAGCCACCACTGCAACTGTCGTGCAATGCCCTCCGAGATCTGGACGCAATCGGACAGATTCCCCTGATGCTGCGCCCACTGGAACTTCAGGTCCCGCTGCAGAGCCCACATATGCCACCTGGCATGATTGACCAGCAGGAGGCCACGAGGCCCAGCAGCCTCAGGGACATTCTGACTGAAACCCGGGATAGAGGCTGAAAGATCGGAATCATAGCCTGAATATCCCTGATTCGCTGTTCGGGAGAATAGACCTGAAACCGCGTCGTGTCCAGAAGCGCTCCAATGAAGAGGAGCTTCTAAGGGGGGAATCAGGTGCGACTTCGGCACATTGATGGAGAAACCCAGCAAATGCAGGAGATCGGCCGTAGTCTGGATGTGGGAGACTACTGCCTGGGGCGAGCCCGCCTTCAACAGCCAGTCGTCGAGATAGGGGAAGACTGAAACCCCTGATCTGCGCAGATCAGCTGCGTACACCGCCATAACACCTGAAGGGCGCTGGTAAGGCGTAAGGGGAGCACGGTAAAATGAAAATGATCATGGCCTACCGTGAACCGCAGGTAACGCCGGTGGGCCGGCAGGACGGGGATGTGGAAATAAGCATCCTGCAAGTCCAACTCTACCATCCAGTCTTCCGAGTAGAGGGCAGACAAGACCTGAGCAAGTGTCAACATCTTGAACTTCTCCTTCCGGAGGAAGCGGTTGAAGTTCCTGAGATCCAAGATAGGACGCAAGCCCTTGTCCTCCTTGGGGACCAGAAAGTAGTGGGAGTAACAACCACAACATTCTTCTGGTACAGGAAAGCGCTTGATGACTCCCTTGGCCAAGAGAGCTGTGACTTCCTGCTGGAGAAGGGCCAGGTGATCCCCCGACATGCGGTGGTATTGGGGTAGCATGGCTAGAGGGGTATCCTCAAAGGGGAGGGAGTAGCCCCTTTGGACTATCTGCAAAACCCACCTGTCCGATGTGATGGTGCGCCAGTGGGGGAGGTGATGGCAAATCCAGCTGCCTACTGGCATTTGATGGGCCTTAAATGTCAGACTAGGAAGGTTTGGAGGCTGCTGCAGAGGGGGGGGGGGGCCGGTTGGCGGACTGGCCTGTCCGCTGGTCCCCAGAACCACGACAGTTGTTCCCACGTCCCTGACCGCGCAAAGGTTGGGTAACTTGCTGATGTCTGTGGCTCTGGGCGGGACAGAGCGGGGTGCCCCTTTCGTGGCAATACTGTGCTGGGCGGCTGGAGAGGCCCAAGGACTTGTCCGTAGCCCGTGAGTCCTTGAAACGCTCTAAAGCATTGTCCGCCTTGTCGCCAAAAAGGCGATGCCCATCAAGGGCATGTCTATCAAAGTGTTCTGGACATCCCCAGAAAAGCCAGTCGATCTCATCCAAGCATATCGTCGAAGAGCTACCGACGTGGAAATCGTCCTGCCCAGAGAGTCTGCGGTATCCAGCCCACAATAGATGGTAAACTTTGCTGCATATCTCCCGGCAGCAATAGCCTGGGAGAGAACTGTCCGGGCCTCCTCCGGACACTGAGGCAGCACCTACGCAACAGAGTCCCACACAGAGTTGGAGTAACGGCCCAATAGACATACAGTGTTTACCGACCGCAGTCCCAAGCTGGTGGAAGAGAAAATCTTCTTCCCAAGGTGGTCCAGCTTCTTGGATTTCCTTTCCGGGGGAGCGGTAGGGAATGCGCTCTTGGAAGTAGAGGCTTGGACCACCAAGCTCTCAGGGGTGGGGTGTTGGTAGAGGAAAGTGGGGCCGCCCGGAGCCAGGCGGTGGAGTCGGGCAATCATCCTATCCACGGGTGCCCCCGTGTTGGGCCTGGACCACATGCCCAAAAGGACATCGGTAAGGGCTTCATTAAGGGGCAACAGGGGCTCTGAAGAACTCGTACCAGGCTTAAGCACCTCTGTCAGGAGGTTAGTCCTGACTGCCACCACAGAAAGCTCGAGGTTGAGGGCCTCGGCCGCCCTATGCAACACCACTGCGTATGACGCTCCTCCTCCGTAGCCACAGTAGGAGGAGACAACATTCCAAGGTCAGGAGAGGTGTCAAGACCATTGGCATCCCCCAGTTCCTCTCTCCAATCCTGCTCAGATTCCATCTGATCAGTTAAAGGGTCACCTGACCCCTCGCAGTCCTCCTCATCAGGTTGCCAATCTGGCCGAAAAGGAACCCCAGGAGTGAACAGGGGCACAAAAACCCCACTCGGCGCCGGATCGGCGTCGGGTGACGCCGATCTGGCTCTGGGTCCACTTCGGGATGGAGGCCGGGGTCGACACCGGCCGGGGACATGACCGGCGTTGGTTGCTGTGCTGGAGGAAGAGGAGCCAGTGGAGGTGTAATCAGGTCAACCGGCACCGATCTGGATCCATGCCTGGATCCACAAGGACCTGGCGGGGCCGGAGCCGATGGCGGAGAAGGCCTAGGTCCCCCAACCGAGTCCGCGGGGCCCGAAGGCATGCCGGCGGGTTCGGGATGCTTGAAGATGGCATGCATCGCTTCGTAGAACGTACGAAGTTGGGCGGGAGTCACTCCGGGCCCCAGGAAGGGAGGGAAGCTTGGAGTAGACTCCTCGGGCGGAGCCACAGGAGGGGCACCACCCGCATCCCTCGTCGCGCCAGCCGACTGGGAGAAGTCGAAAAGCGACAATGCTTCTTCGACTTCTTTTTGTGCTCAGACTTACCCGACCCTGAGTGCGAAGACTTTGATGACTTAGACGAGTGGTGATGGCTCCGCGACCGGTCCCTCGACCTCCCTCGCGACCGGGACCTCAAACAGCGCGGTGCCTGCAACTTTTGGGACCGCTTCCGCAAAACCTTCAGCGCCATCGAATGGCAGCCAGAGCACGACTTGGGGTCGTGGTCGCACTCCAGGCAAAAAAGGCACACGTGGTGCGGATCCTAAACCGACATCAGTCGGGTACAGGAACCGCAAGCCTTGAAGCCGGGCATCCCTACGTGCACCAGGAGTCGAAAGACTCAGAAAAGAAGTCGACAAAAGTCGAAAAAAATTAAGTCAAAAAGTGATTGGAGGTACCGCTCTCCCCGGATCTGCGCTGGCTGGAGCAGAAAAAGAAAGAACTGACGTCAGCGCACGAGGGCGGTGTCTAAGTAGCTGCCGCGACGTCATCCCGGCGACCATGATGCCAACGACGGACGCGGACCCGATTGAAGCCACCTTCCAACGCGCAGAGGTACTGCTGATGAAAAAAACTTTCCGGATCCAGACTGATGCCTCGGGTAGTTCTAAGGTAAGGAATCTATAACTAACGTGTTTCTTTCAGATAATAGTTGGACCCATAGTTTCTCTGATGCCCTCTACTGCGCATGTCACTTGGACTGCTCTTGATTTAGGATCAGTGCCCAGACACTCTAGGTCAGTGGTTCTTAACCTGTGGTCCAGGGTCCTCTGGGGGTCAGCAAAGCCAACTCAGGGGGTCCGTGACTGAAGAGAAAATTAAATGTTGTTAACAGATAAAGTGTATAGAAATAAAAAAGCAAAATGTACAACGGGCGCTTTTGAATGGATTCTTATGGCATGGTGGGCCGGTGAGGGTCGCCTTGGCGACGTGTGTGCAGTCTACCTACTGCGGGGGCATAGCGGTGGCGGACGTTCAGGCATATTACAGGGCCGCGCATCTCCTAGTTATAAATGACTGGTGGTACGCCTCTCCCACGGATCCAGCCTACGCATTGGACCGGGCCGCATTGGCGGAGAAGCCTCTGCTGCATTTTCTCTATAGCCGCTCCTCGCTGGGATGGTTGCCCCCTGCGTGTGCCACGGTGGTCCGGATCTGGCGGCAATCGGTCAACTCCATCGGATGGCGCGGCAGGCTTACGCGGGCCACCCCGTTGTGGCAGGGTACCCTTCTCAAGGAAACAGCAAGTTTGGAGGGCTTTCGTTATTGGGACCTAATAGGGATCTCCACGCTGGGGGATGTAATGAAGGGGGTGTCGCTTAAATCATTCCAGATGTTGCAGGCGGAATTTGCGCTGCATAAATCCCAGTTTCACAGATATCTTCAATTGAGGCATGCCCTCACACCTAGCATCCAACACCTAGACACTCTGCCAGAGTTCCACCCGCTAGAGGGTAGACTGTTGATGGGGGACCTCGGGGATAACAAAATCCGACAGATTTATCAGACGCTGACAACATTCATGACCACCACCCTAGATAACACCAAGGAGGCGTGGCAGTGAGATATCCCCACACTCACGGAGGATGACTGGGCGGAAGCTATCGCGGGTCCGCGATATGCGGCGGTGGCCACCAAATACCGATTTATACAATCCAAATACTTGCATAGGGCGTATTACACTTGGCACCGCCTTTGGCGCATGCACTTAATTGAGTCCCCCGCGTGTCTCCGATGCGGCGACGGAGACGGCACATTCCTACACACGGTGTGGGATTGTGGGCGGCTGCGTCCGTTCTGGGAGGCGGTTCTGTCCTGCTTGGGTGGGGTGCTGGGTTGGGAGCTTCCCCCGATCCCCGCTTAACACTATTGCACTGTACCGAGGAGATAGGGGGCAATATCTATAAGCGACACCTCCTGTTTCTGGGTTTGACGCTGGCCAAACGAGATATTCCCCAGCATTGGAAGTCCTCTGCCCCGCCCCCGGTTCAGGCCTGGAAGAAGGCGTTGGACCGCTGCATGTCCGCGGAAGAGGCGGTATTCTTGGCAAGGGGTTGTCCGAACAAGCATGGTAAAGTCTGGAAGAGATGGGCGCGATATCGGGGCATTGTATTGTCTGTACGGGAGGATGCAGTGACGTTGGACCCAATAGAGAGGCTAATCAGAGCCCTGGTGGCTTTCCCCTCCGAGGCCCCGGGCCCTATGAACTGAGGGAGAGTAATCAGAGTATGGAGCCAACGCTGATAGGAAATGTTGCATATCTATGGTGTGCTGTGCGGGAGGGGGGGGAGGGTTTGGGGGTCTGATGTTCTGCAGACCAGGGGGGGTTGAACAGGGACGCCAATTCTCATTGTTCTTCTATCCGTATTGGTACCATGTATGGGGACGAGTTCCCCGGTGTCCTAAAAATGCCAATAAAGTTTGTTGTCAAAAAAAAAAAAAAAAAAAGAATGTCCAACGGAATTTTTTTTTTTTTGATAAACAAGTTTTTATTGTTTTGAACAGTACAACAACAGAAACAGTCTGGTATTCCGAAGCAGTAGCACACAGCGATACATTAGAAAGCACACCCCGCTCCCCCCCGCCCCCAGAAGCCCCCCCACCCTCCTAACCGCCCTACTAAAGTATGTTGCCTAGCCATTTCCCCCAAACTTTCCGGTATTTCTTGGGGCAACCTCGTGCCCGATAGAGTCCGCTCCTGCGCCGCGCACCAGTCCACCCCAGCACCCCACTTAGCCACACTTGGCGGCAGCGGTTGTTTCCATGCCGCTGCAATGTCGCGCTTGGCCACCATCAAGGCCGTCATGAGAAACAGCTGCTCTGAACGCGTGCCATCCAAGCCATCTGTGATGCCCAGCAGGGAGTGTCGGGGGTCGTGCGGCACCTCCCACCCCAGGACCTCCGTAAGCTCGGTCTCAATGCCTCTCCAGAACCCCTCCAGGTCAGGGCAGGACCACACCATATGCAGGAAGTCTGCCGGCTCGGAACCACATCGGGGGCAGGCCGCGTCCCCGGAGAGGCCCGCACGGTGAAGGCGAGCCGGTGTGAGGTAAGCCGCGTGGAGATAATAAATTTGGATGAGTCGCAGCTTAGCGGAGGCCGTCACCAAGCGGGGGGCAATAAGGGCGTCCCGCCAATCGGCCTCATCCAGGGGGCCCACCCACCCCTCCCAGCGCTCCTTAAGGCCCGCAAGGGATGTAGGGGTGCAGTTGACGAGGGAGCGGTAAATCCTGGAAATGCCCCCCCTCCCCAGGTTGCCCAGCAGGACCTGAGCCTCCGGCGGGCTGTGATCTGGCAGCCGGACGTCCAGCGGGGTGTAGGTGCGTATGGCGTGGCGCAGCTGGAGGTACCTATAAAATTGAGAGGAGTGGAGGGAAAAACGCGCCTGCAGCTCTGAAAGGGAACACATCCGCCCTCCCCGCCAGACGTCCCCCAGCTGGGAAATGCCAATGAGGTCCCATGATTTGAAGCCTTCCAGCTTTGTGACCTCCCGCAACCACGTCCCGTGCCACAGGGGAGTGACCCGGGTCAACCGTCCCGTCCATCGGGTGAGGCGGAGCGCCGCTCGCCAGGACAGGAATACAGCCCTGGTGATGTCCGGGCAAGAAGCAGGGATGGGGGCGCCGTACAGGCGATCTTGGATATCGGAGAAACCCAAGCCGTTAAGTTCCACCCTGTAGGCCGGGTCGGACCAACCCCCACCAAACCAGTCGTGAATGACCAGAAGGCGGGTGGCCATATAGTAGAGGTAGAGATCAGACATGCCCAGGCCCCCGTCAAAGGTGGGTATGCGGCACGTCGACAGAGCCAGCCGCCGCCTCCCCTCGCCCCAGAGAAATCTCGTCGCCATCCCGTCCAGTTCGCGGAACCACGGTCGCGGAAAGGAGAGGGGGGTGTTTTGCAACACATATAAAAACCGGGGAAGGATCATCATTTTGTAGAGGGCGACCCTCCCTAGCGGGTTGAGGGGCAGCTGTTGCCATCGCGCCAAGTCTACCTTGGCTCTCTTGACCAGGGGGGCGACGTTGAGCGCCCAGCTCAGCTCCGGGAGGAGGGAGACCCAGATGCCCAGATATTGAAATGATAAGCGGCGCAGAGGGATGGTCTCCTGCCAGTCAAAGCATTCCCTGGAAGGGTGCAATGGAACCAGGACCGACTTCCGCGGGTTGAGGGAGAGACCCGACGCCCGGCCGAAACGGCTCAGAATGGATAGTGCACGCGGCCCGGAGCGCGCTGGGTCCCCAAGGTACAGTAGTACATCATCCGCATAGAGGGCGATTTTGTCGGCTTCCAGGCCAGGCCATTCCCAACCCCGAAGGAGGGGGTCAGATCTAATCAGGGCGGCCAGAGGTTGCATCGCCAGAGCGAAGAGAAGGGGCGACAGTGGGCAACCCTGCCTCGTCCCCCGGCCGATCCGAAAGGGCCTTGACAACGCACCGTTAACCAAAACTCTGGCACGGGGCTGGGCATAGAGGACTCGCACCATCCCCACGAACCGAGGGCCAAAGCCCATGCGGGTCAGGACGTCGAAGAGGTAGATCCACCCCACCGAATCGAAAGCCATTTCGAAGTCTACGAGGAGTAGAGCGAGGTACGGGGTCAGACGATGGCGGTGGGCCAAGGCCACGTGGAGACGGCGCAGGCAGTGGCGCGTGCCCCGAGCGGGCATGAAGCCACATTGATCCGGGTGGACCAAGGTCGACAACATGGGCCTCAGCCGTTGGGCCAGGACCGCCGCATAGAGCTTCACATCGGTGTTGATGAGCGAAATTGGGCGATAGGCAGCTCTATCGGTGGACGGCGGCGTGGATTTGGGCAAAACCACAATCGTGGCCAGGTCAGTCTCCAGGGGGAAGGAACCCCTCTCAAGCGCCTCCGCGTAGTGAGCTCTCAGCCGCGGGACAAGGGTGTCCCTATAGGCCGCAAAGAATTCCTGGGGAAAGCCGTCCGGTCCTGGTGTCTTCCCCGCTGACGTGCGCCCGATTGCCTCCCCGATTTCTGCGACGGAGATGGGGGCTTCCAGGCTCTCCATTTCGTCCGGCCGAAGCCGGGCCAGGCAGGCGTTCCCGGCCGCGAGCAGGGCGTCCAGAGAAAGGTCTGTTGCACGCGCTCGGTAGAGCTGAGAATAGAACTGGGCAAATGCCGCCGCCATCGCCACGGAGGAGGACTGGAGCACCCCCGAAGAGTCGGTAATCGCCGGAATGATGCGCAACGCCCTGGGGTAAGTGGCCAGTCGGTGCAACAGTGCGCCGTTCTTGTCACCCCAGCCATACACCCTCGCTACCGAAGACTGCCAAAGAAGCTTGGCCGCCTCGAGGGACCGCTGACAAATCTCCTGACGAAGGAGCCGCAGCTGTCGGTCGACCGCCGGGTCTTCATGCTCGGAGAGTGACTGCTCCAGCCGCAACGCCCGGGCTTCGCAAGCCGTGAGCTGCCGCAGCTGTGTCTGGCGGTGCCGCACCACATGTGCCTTGGCCGCCCCCCTGATGGTTGCCTTGCAAGCCTCCCAGAGGGTGCCCGCCGACGAAACCGAGCCCTCGTTGGCACCATAATACTGAGTTATCTCAGTGCTAACCGCCTCACGCAATGTCTTGTCCTGGAGGAACCAGGCGCTGAACCTCCACACCGGCCTAGCCGCGTGAGGCGGGGGGCCCAGACCCAGGAGGACTGGCGAGTGGTCCGAAATGCCCCTGGGAAGGATGCGGACATCCTGGACGCCTCCGCACTCGGTGGGAGGGACAAAAATCACATCAATACGGGCGTGAGAGTGGTGAGCGGCTGAAGTGTGGGTGTATTGACGATCGTGAGGATGCCAAAGCCTCCAGGAGTCACAGAGGCCCTGGGCCTCAGCCCATCCCGCCAGTTGTCTCGCTCGTGCAGCGCGGGAGTCCGAAATCGGTCCCGACGAATCCAGCTGTGGGGCCAAGACCGCGTTAAAGTCTCCCCCAAGCACAATAGCGCCCACGGGGAGAGATTCCAACAACGAGGCGGCGTGGGATAAAGCCTGCGACAATCCCGAGGGAGGCACATAGAGCGAAAGGAAGCTGACCGGGCGACCCTCCAGCGTACCACAAATAACAATCCCGATTCCATGGGGCGCACGGGCCACCCTCTGAAGGACAAAGGGGAAGGAACGACGCAGCAGGACCGCCACCCCGCGGGAACCACGGGAAAACCCCGAGTGCCACACCTGGTCGTACCCATAACGCGCCAAGAATGGGCCTTTTTCCCCAAGGAGATGGGTCTCCTGAAGGAGGAGGACGTCGGCCCCAACGCGTTGAGCATACTTAAGGACCGCCGTGCGCTTAAGCCTATCCAGCAGGCCGTTCACATTCCAGGACAGGATCCGCAGCTGCGCCCTGGGAGCTACATCAGCCATGGATACAACGGGCGCACTGGGACGCCGCAGGATCGGAGCCACCCCGGGGGTGCCAGGAGGACATCATGCCGCGCTGGTGCGCAGGGGGGAAAGGAGGAGCGCCCAGGTCCCATGGGGGGGGGCAGGAGACAGGCAAAAGGGAGGGACTAGGGGCGCCAGGCAGGGAGCGGGCGGCAACAGACCGTGTGTGTGAGTCAGCGTGGAGCGCTGCAGTAACGCCCGCGGGAGGCAGCTAAGGGGAGCCAAGACGGGAGCGGGCGGCAGCAGATCGTGTGTGTGAGCCAGCGCGGAGCTGTGCAGTAACGCTCGCAGGAAGCTGCGGTGCGGCGCACCCAGGAAGAACCAGAGCCAAACTAAAAGGACCACCCTCCCTAGGAGGAACATCCAACAAAACCCACCCCTCAACCCCCAACCCCCCACCCTACACTTCGAGAACTGAAGCATCTGTCGCCCTAACTTCAACAACTATTACAAAAGCCCCAGGCGAAGCGCTCGGGTGTCAAGAGCGTGGTGGAGTACGGATGCAAGTGTTCCGGCCTAGACTACTACACATGAGCGGAGATCCGCTGAGTCCAGGTCCGTGGTGGAGGCCCCAGCCGCGGGACCGGGCCGCCAGAGCTGCTGCTAATACAGACGACCACCCAAAGTCAAATGGCCGGGCTGCGGGAAAGATCAGAAAGGTCCACAGGCGCGATGAGGGGGGTCAGGGACGGGTCCGGCGGGCGCGGCGACCGGCTCCGGAGGCCCCCAGCCGCCTGAGAGGATGTCCCGGATGAGGCAGACGAGTCCCTCGGCCTCCTGCCCGACATGCTCGTGGAGCGAGGCCCAGCTGCCAACCCCCCCCGGGTCCGCCGGGACTGTGTGCGCCTCCTGCGGCGTGGGCGAGGGGGCCTGGTTGTGTCCAGATCCGAAGGCCTCCGAGCTGGGGACGCCCGCCCGGATTGGCGCAGGGGTCGTTCCTCAGTGAGCCAAGTCCAGGCCGCCCGGGGAGTGTCGAAAAACAGGGTCTTATCCTGAAAGACCACGCGGAGGCGGGCCGGGAATTGAAGTTGGTAGCGAAGACCCAAGGAACGCAACTTGTGTTTCACCTCCAGGTATGAGCGGCGTTGCTCCTGAACTTCCCGGGTGTAGTCGGGGAAAACCATGATGGTGTGGTTATTGAAGGACAAAGGAGACTGCACCCGCGCCTCCTTCAGAATAGCGTCTGTCTCTGAAGTTGAGGATCCGCAGGATGAAGGGGCGCGGCGGGGCCCCCACCGGAGGCTTGGCGGCCAACGACCGGTGCGCTCTTTCCACTACGAACCAGTTGGACAAGCTGGCCGCTGGCATCCAGGACTTAAACCACTTCTCCAGAAAGTCGTCGGTGCGGCCAGATTCGACCCCCTCCGGAAAGCCCACCAGGCGGAGGTTGTTGCGGCGGGCCCGGTTTTCAGCATCCTCCGGCCGCCGGTGCAGCTCCTTGGAATGGGTCGTGAGCTCCCGGACCTGATCTTGGAGCTGTCGGATGTCGTCCTCCGCAGTCGAAATTCGGGACTCCGTCTCGGTGATGCGGGCTGTGGCGTTGCGGAGATCCTGTCGTAGGAGCGCCACGTCCACCTTCACCTCCCCGACCATCCCCTCCAAGGATGTGCGGGAGGCGGTGATGGCCTGCAGAATGGTGGCAAGGTCCGCGCCGGGAGTCGGCGCCGCCTCCCCCCCCAACACCCGGGGGATCGGAGGTCGTGAAACGATCAATCTTGGTCTGGTGGGGCGCGGCTGCCGACTTGGCACCCCTGTCCTTGCCCATGACTGCCCTCGGGGCGCGCGCGTCGGTACCCAGGCGCTGGCATCCAGGACTTAAACCACTTCTCCAGAAAGTCGTCGGTGCGGCCAGATTCGACCCCCTCCGGAAAGCCCACCAGGCGGAGGTTGTTGCGGCGGGCCCGGTTTTCAGCATCCTCCGGCCGCCGGTGCAGCTCCTTGGAATGGGTCGTGAGCTCCCGGACCTGATCTTGGAGCTGTCGGATGTCGTCCTCCGCAGTCGAAATTCGGGACTCCGTCTCGGTGATGCGGGCTGTGGCGTTGCGGAGATCCTGTCGTAGGAGCGCCACGTCCACCTTCACCTCCCCGACCATCCCCTCCAAGGATGTGCGGGAGGCGGTGATGGCCTGCAGAATGGTGGCAAGGTCCGCGCCGGGAGTCGGCAACGCCTCCCCCCCCAAAACCCGGGGGATCGGAGGTCGTGAAACGATCAATCTTGGTCTGGTGGGGCGCGGCTGCCGACTTGGCACCCCTGTCCTTGCCCATGACTGCCCTCGGGGCGCGCGCGTCGGTACCCAGGCGCTGTGTGGCTCGCCGTCCCAATGTCCCAACAGCCAGCCGGTGCGGATTCGAGGGGCAGGAGTGATGCCCTCCCCCCGCTGCGAGGGGCCAAGAGACCACCGGGGGTGCCGCAGCCCCGTGTAAGGGCGATCCAGCGTGGTCCAGTCCCACCGTCGTCTCAAACGTAGGGCCCGTGTCCAATCAAGCCCCCACAGCGGGCTCCCGGGCACACTCCGGCGGCGCTCCCCGCCACGAGTGTCAACCAAACCCCCCCCAAGGAGGGGGAAGGAAATATGGGCCCTCTCTGCCCCGCAGAGACCGACTTCCACAGGCGGTGACGGGGGAGGGGAGCGCAGGGATCCTCGTGTGGCGATGGGCCCCCGCCGCCAACCGCCTATGCCAGTACCTGTTGTGGGCCCTTGTAGGAGAGTAGGGTCTGCTATCCTATGGTCACCCCAAATTTTTGCTTTTTGCTTCACTGGTTTTTGGCATATTGAGGCTGTGGGCCTGCCAATCAGACCCCCAGCCTGCTGTTCTCTCTACTAAATTAAAACTATGCACCCTAGGTGCATAACCAATTGGAAGTGGATCACCCTGTCAGCCCCTGTACCAGTGTACACTAGGTACCCAGGGCATTGGTGTACCCAAGGCCTGCCAAGGGCTGAAGCATGTATTATGCCACCCCAGGCTTGGCCTAACAATTTGACACAACTGGCTGATCACTCAGCTGGGGTAAGTTGGTGTAATCACCTCTTACTAAGGTGTAGTATACCTATACCTAACCTTAAATGGGACACCTGGTAACCTATAAGTCACTCCTATGGCAGGCCTTAACAATCCTGAATGCAGAGTGCTTGGTCCCATGTGAGATGGTGCTCTGGCATGAGCTGAGCCTGTCTGCAGTGGTCGGAACAACTTCCTTCTACTGTTTCCAGATATCGTCATACCATATACTCTTAAGTGCATTATGAACCTCGCGGTTAAATGCTATCTTTGGTTTGGCTTTATCAAAACATGTCGAGTAAGGTGTCATACGAATTGGAATACTAACCCCTCGCCAATTCTGGCGACGGGGTTAGCATTCCACCCTTCTAGAGGGACACGACATGTACAGTACCTGAAACCCGGGTAAAATCAGACATAGCCTCAGCTCCACAAAATGGATGCTGCCACCACAGACACAAGTCTGCCCTCCTGCTGCTGGGAGTCCTTCCAGCTTGGGAGGTGTGGACAAAGGGTTTCCTGCCAGGGGAGGTGCGTGGACCACCCCAGACAGGATTTTGTGTATTGGTCAGGTAGGGCTTGAAAGAAACCAGACATGCCTGTGGCTCACAAGGAGCCTCGGTGCATATGCCAGTTCAAACCGGTCCTGGGGCACACCAGTCCCGGGCCTGGGGCGAGCTGGACAAAGGATTGGGGGTGTAACCACCCCCCTTCCTGGTCCCACCCATAGGGAGGGACCTAGCAGGTAGTCCGGCCCCTAGAATCCGCTTAAAGGTAGGAGCTGTGTCCTAAGACTTCAGACATCCTGGAATCAACTTGAAACTAAGAAGAAGACGGGAACTTCGACATTCTGCTGCACAGAAGACTGAAGGAAATCTCCCCTGTGGTCAGGGAGTGACCACCTTGCTAACGCAAGCACCATCCAGCGAATCAACGTCTGCTTTGCCGCCGCCTCCTGCCGGAGCCCGAGCCCAGAGACTGACAAGACCTGGACCTCCAGACCTCTCACCGCCCGATCCACAGTCCCTGAAAAGAGGAGACCCGTGGAGGCACCGAGACACGTGGAGCCAGCCATCTTGAAACGACCACGACAAGCTGACAAGTGCAACAACCGAGGCTCCCTCCAAGTTGTGCTTTGGGATCTGAGAAGCCCAACCCCCGAGCAGCATCTGCACCAAAGGTGAGCCCTCCAGCATCTCCACGATCTGCGTGGGGCCCTTCTGCATTTTGCCACTCGACGCACCTAACCGGTTGCTGGCCCGCTGGCTAGTAGCCATCTTGGCGACGAACTCTACGAAACACACCGCTGGTCTGGTTGCCCCAGACTGGCCCTTGCTCCCCTCCAAAGGAGCAGTCCTTCTGACCTTGCTGGTCAGAACCATCAGCTTATTTCATCTCCTACAACAATTGCTTTTGCCAAGGCTTGTTTGCTTCGATCAAGTCGCCGACACCGCCGACAGGGAGAGCCTGCGTGGGACAGCTCGTGAACCGACTCCTGGACGTCGTCGACCTCCAGGGACCACGTGGCTGCAGAGACAAGCTACACCTTTCTTCCTGTTTGCACCCGACATTGCCTGGTACCCACCTGGTGCCACGCGGGTCACTGGCTAGTGACTGTGAACACTGTCCCCTCTGCTTACAGGTCTTCAACATCTCCGATCCACTCTTGGATCCACTGCATCTCTCCCGGGCCGACCGCCTGCAGCATCTTTGTCTCCAGGCTCCACGGAACAGATAGAAGAAACCAGACGCACTTCGAGGCCTATGCACCCGCTTCCTGTGGGTGAGGTAAAGCTGGCACACCTGTGCCCAAGTGTAGTATTACATCTCTAGTGCCTGTGTTCCAAATCTTGAGTTCCTAGTCCATCCGGAAGATCCTCTTTGCAGTAACTTTGTACTTTTTACGCACCCATTGAAACCTATGGGAGCACGCGTGTGACTATTTGCTCTGCACACGCCACCCGTGGACCTCCTGGTCACTAACTGAAGTTAGCTCCTTGTAGGCCCAGCGATTCTAGAGGCCCTAGGCCTTTTCCCTTTTCTGTTCGTGGTACTTATACCACTATTTTAGTATATGGTTTGAGTGGCCACCAGGGCCTATCCATATAAAGTGCAACTTCTGTGTATTCTACTGTAATCTTGTTTGACGATTTGTGCTCCTGTGCTCATAAAGAGACTAGGGGTTACTTTGAGAAATAAATACATATATATTTTGAATATATATCTGTGTGGTGTCCTTTCATTGGTATAAAGGGGGGTTACATTTGGTAAAACAGCTGGCTTAACACGCTTCACGAGTTTAGCCTCAAAGACTGCTTAGCCTACGCTACCACTAGGGCAGCTAGTCCGAAAAGGTTGACTTACAACCACACCATAAGGGTTGCTTGGCATGGTACAAGGTGATCACTTTAACTAGTGAGCATCATATACCAGGCCAACTTCTCACATTGGTGAGCAGCGGTTGGATTTGAGCTTGCTGTGTTTTACCATTGTAATCTCTTGGTTACCAATTGAAAGATCACATAGGTACCTGTAGGTACATATAAAACAAGATTAGATATACATAAGTTCTACTGAACTTAGTTGTTGTAGAGCAAAGGGAGTAGCACACCCTGACTACAACTACTAGATAGGTTTAGTAGGTAAACCCAAGTGTAGGTAGATTGCAACACATCCACCCACACTTAAGAGCAATGGCCGGGGCAGAGGGGTCCACTGTACCCATCTCTGTTGAGAGTGACCCCCAGAGGGCACCATCCAGCTTTGCTACCCTTAACCAGAATGAGCTCAGGCATTTGGCAACTCTTAGAGGCCTTAAACAGCCCAAGAACCCTACCTCTGCTGAGCTCAGAGAACTCTTACAAAATGATGAGAATCAGAGAGAACTCAGGAAAGCTTCCCAGTTAGCCCCCTTAGGGTCAGGAACAGGAGGCCCCCCTTCTGAAGATGCTACAGAGGTACCCAGTTCCAATAGCCATCCCTTAGATGAGAATCATACTACAGGGGAGGAAAGTGGTGAGGATACGGAAAGTAGTGAGGATGAAGGGAGAACTAGCCCAGTGCCAAGTGTTATACTTGGCCCAGCTAAACTAAGGCTATTGGGGATTGACAGTGGGTTTACCCCATTGGATCTCCCCAGTGGACTTAACACAGGGCTTGGGAGGCAAAGGAATCGCTCAGGTGACTCCAATGCTTCCCATGGCTCAAGAGGCTCTCAAGGTCACTCCAGGAAAAGGATGACCACCCCTCAGAGGAGGGAACATGTGGCCAGAATGCAGGAAGCCCAGCTGAGGATCAGGAAGCAGGAGCTAGAAGTAGCCCTGATGGAAGAGAAACTGAACAAGGCTAGGCAACCTAGAGAGAGTGGGTCTATACCCACTGGTGGCAGCATTGTCCCTAAGGACAAAGATAGGGTCTTCGATAATAGGAACCTGTCTAAGGTTGTGCCCCCCTACAAAAGTGGGGATGACATCCACAAATGGATAACTGCTCTTGAGAGAGCCTGCAAAGTACAGCAGGTTCCTGAAGACCAGTGGGCAGCAATCCTCTGGCTCTCCTTTGAAGGAAGAGGCAGAGACAGACTCCTCACTGTTAGAGAAGAGGATGTCAGAAATTACAGAGTCCTGAAGAGTGTTCTGGTAGATGGGTTAGGCTTAACCACTGAACAGTACAGGTTAATGTTCAGAGACACCCAAAAGACACAGACTCAGGACTGGTCTGAATATGTTGAATGTGCCACTAAGGCTTTGGAGGGTTGGTTGCTGGGAAGTAAGGTATCTGATTTTACAGGATTGTATAATTTGATGATGAGAGAACAGATTTTAAATAACTGTCAAAACCAGCAACTGCATCAACACTTGGTTGACTCTGATCTTACCTCTCCCCAAGAATTGGGAAAGAAGGCAGACAAATGGGTCAGAACCAGGGTTAAGCAAAAGAACCAGAACCAGGGCCAAGGGGGTGATCAGAAGAAAACAGACCAAAAGGGTGGAGATCAGAAATCTAAAGACCAGAAGTCTTCAACAGGGCCCCAAACTACTGCTAAGGAGGGTGGGTCCCAACAACAGTCCAAAAAGAAGAAAGAATGTCAAAAGAAACCCTGGTGCAATCATTGCAAAAATACAACTCACTGGACTAGTGATTGCAAAAAGGGTGGAGCCCCCAACACTGTTGCCCCTAAGGCACCTGCTCCCAGTACTACCGTTAGCAGTGTTGGTCCCCAGACAAAGGGTGTAGTGGGAATCACTATGGGAACTGAAGGAGATTCTGACTTAGACAGAACCCTGACACAGGCAGTCTTGATCTGTGATGGGGACATTGATTTGTCCCTGACTGTGAGCCCCAGTAACCTGGGCAAGTACAGACAGACTCCTTTAATTAATGACAAAGTGGCTCAAGCCTACAGGGACACATGTGCCAGTGTCACTATGGTGACACCAGGCTTTGTGGACCCTGGACAGTACATACCAGGTGAGAACTACCTGGTGACCAATGCCAGCAATGCCACTACTTCACATAGTGTGGCAGTTGTTAACTTCTCATGGGGAGGGGTAACTGGCCTCAAGAGGGTTGTGGTTAGTGCAGACCTCCCAGTAGAATGTTTGTTGGGCAATGACCTAGAGAGTTCTCTATGGTCAGAAGTGGAGTACAGGACTCATGCAGAGATGTTAGGTATATCATCACATGTCCTTGCTGTGACCAGGTCACAGGCCAAAAAGTGCCTCACTGAACCTCAGGTCTTGGATCCTGAAACAATGGACCAAGCACCTACCAAGAAGAAGAACAGGAGGGTCAAGGCTGTGCCTTCCCCCCTGCCTCAGAGTGATGATCAGCTTTCCCAGGAAGCTGATCTAGAGGACCCTGAAGGAACTGTCCCTGAAGAGCTTGAACCTGATCAGGTTGAGTTTCTGGGGACAGGGGGACCTTCAAGGGCTGACTTGAGGCAGGCTCAGTTATCCTGTCCCTCTCTTGAACCCCTCAGACAGCTGGCTGCTGCTGAGGCTGCTGGGAATGCTCAAGGTACCCATAAAGTGTATTGGGATGAAGGGCTCCTTTATTCAGAGGCTAGAGACCCCAAGCCTGGTGCTACCAGGAGGTTGGTTATACCTCTGCAATTTAGGGGCTTCCTTCTTACCTTGGCCCATGATATTCCTTTAGCAGGACACTTAGGCCAGAACAAGACTTGGGACAGGCTTGTCCCTCACTTTCACTGGCCTCACATGAATGAAGATACAAAGGAGTTTTGTCACTCCTGTGTGACCTGCCAAGCCAGTGGCAAATCAGGTGGCACAACAAAGGCCCCCCTAATACCACTACCTGTGGTGGGGGTCCCCTTTGAAAGAGTGGGAATAGATATAGTGGGTCCCATGGATCCTCCCACTGCATCTGGGCACAGATTTATACTGGTGGTAGTGGATCATACCACCAGGTATCCAGAGGCAATTCCCCTTAGGACCACTACAGCTCCTGTTGTGGCCAGGGCCCTGCTGGGAGTATTCTCCAGAGTGGGGTTTCCTAAGGAGGTAGTATCTGACAGAGGTACCAACTTTATGTCAGGGTACTTGACAGCTATGTGGAAGGAATGTGGTGTCAACTACAAGTTCACCACCCCTTATCACCCACAATGCAATGGGCTTGTTGAGAGATTCAACAAGACCCTAAAGGGTATGATCAAAGGATTACCTGAAAAGCTCAGGCGAAGATGGGACATCCTTCTACCCTGCCTTCTGTTTGCTTACAGAGAGGTCCCACAAAAAGGAGTTGGCTACAGCCCCTTTGAATTGTTGTTTGGGCACCCTGTAAGAGGCCCACTGTGTTTGGTGAAGGAAGGATGGGAGTTACCTCTCAAAAAGCCTAAGCTAGACATAGTGGACTATGTACTTGGTCTCCGCTCCAGGATGGCTGAGTATATGGAGAAGGCATCCAAAAACCTTGAGGCAAGCCAGGCCTTACAGAAAGCTTGGCATGACCAAAAGGCTGTCTTGGTTGAGTTTCAGCCAGGACAGAAGGTATGGGTGTTGGAGCCAGTGGCCCCAGCAGCACTCCAAGACAAATGGTCTGGACCCCATACAATCCTGGAAAAGAAGGGAGAGGTCACCTACTTGGTCGACCTAGGAACTCCCAGGAGTCCCCACAGGGTACTCCATGTTAACAGGCTTAAAGCATATGTTGACAGGGCAGACATGGACTTGCTCATGGCTACAGATGAGGGACAGGAGGAAGAGAGTGACCCTCTCCCAGACCTGTTGTCTCAGAACCCTGAAGATGGCTCAGTTGAAGGAGTGACCCTTGGAGGCAACCTCACTGCCCATCAGCAGACTGAATGTAGACAGGTTCTACAATCATTTTCACATATGTTTTCCTTGATACCTAGTCAAACTGACTGGTGTACCCATGTGGTGGACACTGGTGACAGTCTGCCTGTAAAGAACAAGCTTTACAGACAACCTGACCACGTCAGGGACTGTATAAAGGCTGAGGTACATAAAATGCTGGAATTAGGTGTCATTGAACCCTCAGAGAGCCCCTGGGCTAGCCCAGTGGTTCTGGTCCCCAAACCTCACACCAAAGATGGCAAGAGAGAGATGAGGTTCTGTGTGGACTACAGGGGTCTCAATGCTGTCACTAGGACAGATGCACACCCTATTCCAAGGGCAGATGAGCTCATAGACAAACTAGCTTCTGCAAAGTTTTTGAGCACATTTGACTTAACAGCTGGCTATTGGCAAATCAGATTAGCTGAGGAGTCTAAGGCCAAAACAGCATTCTCAACCCCAGGTGGGCACTACCAGTTTGTGGTGATGCCCTTTGGTCTGAAGAATGCACCTGCCACCTTCCAAAGGCTGGTGAACCAAGTCCTTACTGGGTTGGATGACTTTTGCGCAGCATATCTTGATGACATTGCTGTCTTTAGCTCCACCTGGGAGGATCACCTGATCCACCTGAAGAAGGCTCTTGAGGCTCTGCAAAGGGCAGGCCTCACTATTAAGGCTACTAAGTGCCAGATAGGGCAGAGTAAGGTTGTATATTTGGGCCACCTTGTAGGTGGAGGCCAAGTTCAACCACTGGAGAGTAAGATACAATCCATCAAGGACTGGTCCCCTCCAACCACCCAGACTCAAGTTCGAGCTTTCTTGGGCTTGACTGGGTACTACAGGAAGTTTGTTAAGAACTATGGGTCCATTGTGACTCCTCTTAATGATCTGACATCCAAGAAGATGCCCAAAAAGGTTCAGTGGACAGTAAGCTGTCAAAAGGCATTTGATGACCTGAAGGAGGCCATGTGCTCTGCACCTATCCTGAAAAGTCCTGACTACTCCAAAGAGTTTATTGTCCAAACAGATGCTTCTGAGTTGGGTGTGGGAGCTGTGCTGTCACAACTTAATGTAGATGGTCAAGACCAACCCATTGCTTTTATTAGCAGAAGGTTGACCCCCAGAGAGAAGAATTGGTCAGCTATTGAGAGGGAGGCCTTTGCTGTGGTGTGGGCCCTGAAGAAGCTGAGGCCATACTTGTTTGGCACTCACTTCAAGATTCAGACCGACCATAAGCCCCTCTTGTGGCTAAATCAGATGAAGGGTGAAAACCCCAAACTGCTTAGGTGGTCCATTTCCCTACAGGGGATGGACTTTACAGTGGAGCACCGGCCAGGTACTGACCATGGGAATGCAGATGGTCTCTCCAGGTACTTCCACTTAGGACATGAAGACGAGACTGGTCAAGGCTAGTTTAATGTCCCAGCGTTTGGGGGGGGGGGGTTGTGTAGGAGAGTAGGGTCTGCTATCCTATGGTCACCCCAAATTTTTGCTTTTTGCTTCACTGGTTTTTGGCATATTGAGGCTGTGGGCCTGCCAATCAGACCCCCAGCCTGCTGTTCTCTCTACTAAATTAAAACTATGCACCCTAGGTGCATAACCAATTGGAAGTGGATCACCCTGTCAGCCCCTGTACCAGTGTACACTAGGTACCTAGGGCATTGGTGTACCCAAGGCCTGCCAAGGGCTGAAGCATGTATTATGCCACCCCAGGCTTGGCCTAACAATTTGACACAACTGGCTGATCACTCAGCTGGGGTAAGTTGGTGTAATCACCTCTTACTAAGGTGTAGTATACCTATACCTAACCTTAAATGGGACACCTGGTAACCTATAAGTCACTCCTATGGCAGGCCTTAACAAACCTGAAGGCAGAGTGCTTGGTCCCATGTGAGATGGTGCTCTGGCATGAGCTGAGCCTGTCTGCAGTGGTCGGAACAACTTCCTTCTACTGTTTCCAGATATCGTCATACCATATACTCTTAAGTGCATTATGAACCTCGCGGTTAAATGCTATCTTTGGTTTGGCTTTATCAAAACATGCCGAGTAAGGTGTCATACGAATTGGAATACTAACCCCTCGCCAATTCTGGCGACGGGGTTAGCATTCCACCCTTCTAGAGGGACACGACATGTACAGTACCTGAAACCCGGGTAAAATCAGACATAGCCTCAGCTCCACAAAATGGATGCTGCCACCACAGACACAAGTCTGCCCTCCTGCTGCTGGGAGTCCTTTCAGCTTGGGAGGTGTGGACAAAGGGTTTCCTGCCAGGTGAGGTGCGTGCACCACCCCAGACAGGATTTTGTGTATTGGTCAGGTAGGGCTTGAAAGAAACCAGACATGCCTGTGGCTCACAAGGAGCCTCGGTGCATATGCCAGTTCAAACCGGTCCTGGGGCACACCAGTCCCGGGCCTGGGGCGAGCTGGACAAAGGATTGGGGGTGTAACCACCCCCCTTCCTGGTCCCACCCATAGGGAGGGACCTAGCAGGTAGTCCGGCCCCTAGAATCCGCTTAAAGGTAGGAGCTGTGTCCTAAGACTTCAGACATCCTGGAATCAACTTGAAACTAAGAAGAAGACGGGAACTTCGACATTCTGCTGCACAGAAGACTGAAGGAAATCTCCCCTGTGGAAAGGGAGTGACCACCTTGCTAACGCAAGCACCATCCAGCGAATCAACGTCTGCTTTGCCGCCGCCTCCCGCCGGAGCCCGAGCCCAGAGACTGACAAGACCTGGACCTCCAGACCTCTCACCGTCCGATCCACAGTCCCTGAAAAGAGGAGACCCGTGGAGGCACCGAGACACGTGGAGCCAGCCATCTTGAAACGACCACGACAAGCTGACAAGTGCAACAACCGAGGCTCCCTCAAAGTTGTGCTTTGGGATCTGAGATGCCCAACCCCCGAGCAGCATCTGCACCAAAGGTGAGCCCTCCAGCATCTCCACGATCTGCGTGGGGCCCTTCTGCATTTTGCCACTCGACGCGCCTAACCGGTTGCTGGCCCGCTGGCTAGTAGCCATCTTGGCGACGAACTCTACGAAACACACCGCTGGTCTGGTTGCCCCAGACTGGCCCTTGCTCCCCTCCAAAGGAGCAGTCCTTCTGACCTTGCTGGTCAGAACCATCAGCTTATTTCATCTCCTACAATAATTGCTTTTGCCAAGGCTTGTTTGCTTTGATCAAGTCGCCGACACCGCCGACAGCGAGAGCCTGCGTGGGACAGCTCGTGAACCGACTCCTGGACGTCGTCGACCTCCAGGGACCACGTGGCTGCAGAGACAAGCTACACCTTTCTTCCTGTTTGCACCCGACATTGCCTGGTACCCACCTGGTGCCACGCGGGTCACTGGCTAGTGACTGTGAACACTGTCCCCTCTGCTTACAGGTCTTCAACATCTCCGATCCACTCTTGGATCCACTGCATCTCTCCCGGGCCGACCGCCTGCAGCATCTTTGTCTCCAGGCTCCACGGAACAGATAGAAGAAACCCGACGCACTTCGAGGCCTATGCACCCGCTTCCTGTGGGTGAGGTAAAGCTGGCACACCTGTGCCCAAGTGTAGTATTACATCTCTAGTGCCTGTGTTCCAAATCTTGAGTTCCTAGTCCATCCGGAAGATCCTCTTTTCAGTAACTTTGTACTTTTTACGCACCCATTGAAACCTATGGGAGCACGCGTGTGACTATTTGCTCTGCACACGCCACCCGTGGACCTCCTGGTCACTAACTGAAGTTAGCTCCTTGTAGGCCCAGCGATTCTAGAGGCCCTAGGCCTTTTCCCTTTTCTGTTCGTGGTACTTATACCACTATTTTAGTATATGGTTTGAGCGGCCACCAGGGCCTATCCATATAAAGTGCAACTTCTGTGTATTCTACTGTAATCTTGTTTGACGATTTGTGCTCCTGTGCTCATAAAGAGACTAGGGGTTACTTTGAGAAATAAATACATATATATTTTGAATATATATCTGTGTGGTGTCCTTTCATTGGTATAAAGGGGGGTTACATTTGGTAAAACAGCTGGCTTAACACGCTTCACGAGTTTAGCCTCAAAGACTGCTTAGCCTACGCTACCACTAGGGCAGCTAGTCCGAAAAGGTTGACTTACAACCACACCATAAGGGTTGCTTGGCATGGTACAAGGTGATCACTTTAACTAGTGAGCATCATATACCAGGCCAACTTCTCACAGCCCTCCACAAGGTCTCCGCCTGGGCGCTGTCTGTGCCAGTTCACGGCCGCCACGAGGAAGGAATCCAGGCCTGGCCCCACGGGGCCGCTCACGCAAGTGCGCGCCTCTCTCCGCAGATCGGCAGTGTCTCGGGGTCCCCGCAGGTCTCAGGCGTCCCGTGGGCACAGCATGCACCCCTCCAAACCGGGATCAGGGTTCGGCAGCTCCGGGCAGGACCGGGACCCTCCTCCGCGGGTCCCGCACTGTAGGACCGGCCGCCGCCAGCCACACGGCCCGTGCCTCCCGTGGGCGCTGCGGCCTCGCGTAGCCCCCAGCGCCGGCCTCAGAGACAGCCAGCCGCGTCCCCTGTGGCCGCTCAGCGACCGTCGGCAGAACTCGGGCCAGGGAGCGGGTAAACGGCCCAGAATGTCACCGATTGTAGTGCCCCGGTCCCGCAGCAGATAGGGACCTCCGGGGCGCTGCTAGGTCAGCGGAACACGGATAAGTCCGGATGCGAGGGGTCGAGCATCGGGAGCCTCACGTAAGTGCGGCCATCTTGCAGTGCGCCACCTAGCGCTCCTCCACAACGGAAAATTTTAAATCATTCCGTAAATGCAAATGAATCTGAAATTGGAGCCTAGAAATTATTATCCTCAAATTGATGTGTGGGAGCAATGCAAATGTATCAAAGAGAATACAGTATGAATGATTTGAGGTCTGAAATGGATTTAGAACAGCTCCAGCTGCCCTATTGAAATTCAAATATTTTTTATATTTGTGAGTTAAATAAAATAAGGAATCATTTATCTAATTTGTAGATATCTACTTGTTTCTGTAAATTGATTTGTGGTTCAAATAATCAAAAATTGTTAGGCCGGGGTTCCGAGCTTCCAGTCGCTGGACTCCAATAATGATTTAGTTGTGGTGGGGGAGGCTTGGAGGGGGTGGAGAATCTCACTGGGTTCCAGTACTGATTTGGGGAGGGGAGGGGGCATAGAGGTCAAAAGGTTAAGAACCACTGGCCTAGGAGGCTGGTTTCTACTATTACAAAACCACATAAATAGCTCCCCTGCTGTGGTAGCATCATTAAATCCAGAAACCTATAAGGTAAGTCAACAATTCGGTTAAGATTACGTTTGGAGAAAATTGTACACTTCATAAACAACACAGAAAAGGAAGCCTGTCTCCTTTCACCCTCATCAACCACCCACCCAGTAAAAACACAGACTTTAACTTCAAGATGTCTGGTGTCATCACTGCAGAACGAACTAGCTCGTAGCTTTGCAAACATTTCTATGAGAGCAGCCTAGATATCTGAAACCCCTTTCTACCCTTAACTCGTGCTCCGTAAAACACATGTTCCGTGCACCATGCTATTAGCCCAGAACTCACAAAGGGCAAATACTTAAAATGACCGGAGAAAAACCTTGTAACAGGAGCAGGGCAATCTTCAAGGCCATCAAATGCTTTCTAACCCCCATTGGGGAACACCTATACAAACATTCAAAAATCTTGCACAAATATTAATAACTTCTTTAAAAACATGATTAGAAAAATATTGACAGCACATGAACACAGAATTACAACTAAAAACCCATAACAATCCCACCCTGCAACACTCAAATGGCTTGCCACTCACACCCTCTACACCAAAGACCAGGCAGGTTAGCAAGTCTTCTGAGGTCTTATCTATTCATGTGAGAGTATCTAAACCTGGCAGTTTCTGAGGACGTGCTACTGCGATTGCCAACATGCTTTCCCAGGCTTCTTTAAAAATGTATGGACCATAAACATCTTGCAGGCTATAGTCCCAATCATCCAGCCGTCATTCATGGACACTCCGGCCACAATGGATGGTAACCACTCGATGATGCACTTCTGATCCAACAGCTACCTTGCAGTCTTGCCCCGCTATATTTGAACAGTGCTGTTTTGCAATTATTCACATCATACCCAAAGAACACCACCTAATTCAACAAGAAAAATTACCCAAGTGGTAACCCAACTTCATAACCAAAGCCGTTCATAAAGACTCCATCCTCTTACTAATGACCTAAATCAGTATTTGGCGCTGCACCTCTGATTATACAGACCGACAAAAACATCAATATCTAATAGCACACGCCCAGCTCTCCTTGAAGATGTCAAAGTTCACCAGCTATGTTATGTCGATTTGTGTAGCGCATTAATCACCCTTGAGGGTATCCAGGCACTTGGGCAGGTGCATAGGTGTGTGGTTCCCTCAGGGTTTAGTTGAAAAACCAAGTCCTCGGCTTCTTGTGGAACTCGAGAATGTGAGGAGCGGTCTCTGATGTGTTGAGGGACGTTGTTTCATGTTTTGGGTGCGATCTAGGAGAAAGAGCGACCTGCTGCTCTGCTTTTGTGGATGCAGGGAGTGTGTGTGAGTGAGTCTTGCTTGTAGACTTGTTTGCAGGATTTGTATATGTGTTTGAGAAGTTTGAACTGGCTGTGCTTGTGAATGGGGAGCCAGTGAAGCTTCCTGGGGTGCAGTTTGATGTGGGTGCAGCGTGGGTGGCTGAGTTTGAGTTTCACGGTGGCATTCTAGATTGTTTGGAGATTCTGGTGTAGACTGTGGTGGACTAGTGATCTCCCCCCCTAAAAAACACTATAAAAGAACACCGACCATTTGCACTAGTTGCTCCCCAACTCATTACAACGAATCTCACTCCACTATCTCCCATCTACCGCCCCTGCTTTTCTAAGGCCTGTCTATGTGTGCACAATACTCCACTACAGCCCTCTGCTCCTCTACGTGCTGTGTTGCTTTGCAGTTCGATTCCTGCTCTGCAAATCACAGTTCATACCAAGAAAACAAAAACAATTATGGCGAGTTGAAACCCACTTTTTTTCAGACTTTAATGTGGATCGGTAAAGGTAACATTAATGATTTATTGGTGCAATGTGATTTGAAAAAGATGATTCACGGTATAAAATGGAAACCAAACTGCATCATTCTAAAAAAGAAACAAAAAAATGAAAAGCTGCTGAAAAGCAACAACAAAGCTGGCTATTTCCAACTAGCAGGACATAACTATGCTGTACTTACCAATAGCTTGCCCCGCGGGGACTCTGGTCTACAACAGCTGTACATGAAGGACCCTAACATCCACAAACCAACACATGAGCTCTGATAAGCGGTGCTTCCTGACCCAAGCTCTGGGGCTCTTAACTAGAACACTGTGACCACAGCAGGCCAGCCCAGAGTACACATCATATCCTGCTTTAGCACCGCTTTCAATGTACATCACATCGAGTTCTTGTCTACAGTGATGAGAACAAATCAAACCGAACAAACGCATAAAACAAGTCAAAAGGAAAGTTACAAAGCAAATTAAAATGAAAACAAGATGGCAAGTGAAAATAAATGAAGAAAAATGAACTCCAGAGCCCTTTCCTCTGAAATGTTTCCTCTCTACATGTTCCCATCTGACAGCTAAATGGCAAACTCAATGGTTAGTAATATTATGAGGCAAAGAACAATCCCAGATAATAGCTTCGCAGGCATCAGGTGGGAGTCACAAAGCAATGGAGTCCTGAAACTGTAGAGTACATTCAGTGTTCAAGGCAAGGAGTGCGATCTGACCTTTGACCATCAAGGGACCCTTCTGAGATTCGGTCATTAGAATTTACACAGACTAATAAAACCCAAGTGTTCACACGACGTTCAAATACATCCCCTCCTTCACCGTCTCCTGCCTTTAAATGAAATAAATGCAAACACAGAAAGACATAAACCATGCAAACATCACACAGTAAAGTAAATAACTGGCAAAGTAAAGCAAAGGATATCCAATGAATTAATATATAATACCGTTTGTAAGGTTATAAGAGCCATGTTCAAAAGCTAAGGATAACAAGGGGTTTCCCAAGTGACTTCTGAACTTCGGTCTAGCATCCTCCTGCTCCACATCCAAGCGAACGGACATGTCATTTGTTTGATCAGAGGTAGGATTTCTCTCGATAAAAACTCCCCCTTCTCGCTTGGGGTGTCCTGGATGTTCCATGTAAGGCATGAGCTTGCAGTGGTAAGATACACTGGCAGGCATGCATCTGTCCTCTCCCAGTGCGTCTGCACAGGGCCAGGTGACAGCGTAAGGCCGCAATACATACAAATACCTAGCGGGTAGTGCAGTACTACCCAATACTAAACTGTGAGCATCTTATGAGAATGAAGAACGAGAAAGCAAATTTACTCACCTGCAACCTGATCGTTTGGGCGTTTCTGCCACAAAATCATACACTTGTAGTGATTCTACTCCAGACATTCCACTTCAAACTCCCCAAACCCTTCTGTGGTGTCACGCATCTAGAGGCCTTTAGTTCAGAGTGCATAAGACACACAAAGCATCAATCTTAAGAAAAATGTAAAACATAGGGCTTTTGTGGGAGGGTGTGTATAGTGTACGCTTATCACCGAAGAGAAGACAATCCCCTCAGACCTACAGGTAACGCGTGTCACGGGTAACAGACTTTATTCATGAGCTCAAGACCTTTCCCAGGAACTCGCTTGTACAACTAAATACCAACAATTTCCTGAAGAAAAAGTTACTTACCTTTGATGCTCATGTATCTAGGGACTATCATGCCTCTCATCCTCCAGGAGCCACACAGGATCTGCTCAAAGACTTCCACAGTAACAGGTCTCCACTCCCACGAGATGCTGCCACTCTACTCCAACTTCGGCACCAGCCACCACGGATATGACAACATCGGATTATATAAGGCGTCCTTGCATCAGTTTCTATTAGATATTCCACCACTAATGAAGGTGTGCAGAGAAAACTCAAGAAAGCATGACCGACAGAGACGACAGTAGCAGAAGTAGATCTGCATGCCTTGGGATCTTTTAATAAACAGCTCCTATTCATCCAGATTGGAGGGGGTACGGTGCGGAACCAGTGGTATCCATCACGAATTTCATTAGCAATCAGAAGGACCCTTTTCTATTGATAAATAGTCCATCCCGCAAATTCTCTAAAAATGGGTTCCTTATAATAAAATTAAAAAAACTGAGGGTGGGGTGTGATGAGATTTGGTAATGGCCATACATCAAGCAAGACATGCAAAATGTAAAAAATATCTATACAACCATGACCGCCTAAGGATAACTGACTGGGGAGAGCAGATTTCTATATGCTTGGCATGGGTAGGAAAAGCAGTGGGGTACAGTCAATACGAACATGGAATCCCAAGAGCGCGTTACGATTCTTTTCTTCCTTCGGTTAGACTGCTCTCTCCCAAGTCAGGCAATCCATGGAAGAGGCAGGGCGATGCCTTTGAAGCAATTTGTCAAAACATGTGCTTGAATGTTTCAATATCTGAGGAACATCAGAGCGGATCTTTGCCTCTGATGAGTATAAAATATGGCTTGTTAACAGATATCCCAAACAGTGACAATGAACTGGAAAGAGCAATGATTTGCGCTGGCTGCTTAGAAAAAACAAAATCATGTAATCATAAATGGAATAAAATGTTACAATCTATTCTTCATAGTATTATTGCTGCAGCACCTGTAGGCAACTCCTCTCTCAACTGATTTAGGGGACCCTACCTCCAAACTGGCAAGATGTGCATGGGAAAGAGACTAACTATTCATGGAGAGCTAGTGTGTGACAGCCGAGTGGCCTTACTATTGCCTCTTACCCGAGGGGCTCTGGAACTACTGCCCTCTTCAACCCATGTCTACCCTGTGCTAAAGGTAGGGGGCATCTAGTAACAAATTCTCTTAAACATATTGGGGCAGTTCCGACACAGGGAACCTGCTTTGCTCAGCTCATCAGATTACAACACTTATCGGAGGAAAAAAAACTACCCAGATGTGAGGATACGACAGATTTCATAAAAACCATTAAACATTACTCTTAGATTTGGACAAGTTCATGCACCTTCAATGAAAGGGTTATTCACTATCATTTAAAAGTAGCTAAAGGAAAAACTTTTTTCTCAGAAGACAAAAATGACATCTGAAAAAATCTGAGGCTTGCAAGGAATTTCCTCATTCAAAAATGACTACAAACACACAGATTCGATGAGTGCACCCAGCTATTGTAACACGTTAGCTCATCGATGACTAGTATCTTTAAGCACAAGTAGGAAATCTCTCATGGACGCTCCAAACCACTGATTTTTAACTACAGAGTATTCCCAGCAGGATGGGCTCATCTACAATAAGAATGCTGGAGATCTTTTTTGGTTTGCTCGGTGAAAGGATCAAAGAGAAAATATATTAAACCTGAAAGGTTTCCTTTGATCTGGCCAATCAATAATTGTTCCTTGGTTTGAGTATGCCTCCAAATGAATGTGGAAACCTCCAATGAGCCTAAAGGCTAAGGTATGAGGGGTGAAGACTTACTACGAAAAGTAAGTAGCTGTCATGGAGCACATAAGTGGATGGTATGATATTTGGAAGACCATCTTAAATCAGAATGAAGGCCAGCGTTCAAAGAAGCGGTGGCAGCATTGCCTCCACACTGTAAACTGGAGAGGAAGGGGGAAGATGCTGGTGTTGGGGCTGGTTGTGAAGAGGACGTTCAGAGGCTCAAAGACAGATAAAGTGATCCTTGAGGGGGAGTCCTCAGCGTTTTTCTAAATTGCATCAGTAACAGCGGGGGACCAACAAGTGAAGCTGCTGGTAGGTGAAACTGGTGATGATGAAAAACACAGCAAGTGTGAGGTATAACAGCAAGACATTACAACTGGCAACTACCCATCAGAATAACGGCTACTCTCAGCAATTTAACCCCAGTTCCTTCACAATTGTGGTCTGTCCATTCTGAAATGGCTACATTTAGTTCCCAAATAAGAGGCTAGACTGGGGAAAGACTTTACTTGGACTCTGTAAAACATTTTTTAATCAATTGATGAAAAAGGATATTCAGGAGTGACATTTGCTTCAAGGCATAATGGCTGCGAATAAAATGCAGATTTTGCCAATTTAAGGTATTTTAGAACAGTTTCTACCTCCACATTCTCAGGTTAATGGGTTTCTCCAACGACCAAAACGCTTTCATTTGAACGCAATGAAAGATCTTGTTGACAGAAGCTTTGCATCTTTCGAATGTTCATAGTCTGGTGATGGGTTAAAACGCCCGTCTTACTAGATATTTAGGCGGCAGGGGATCACGCGAGCGTTCGAGGTAAGAGATCTAGCATCCAAAGCCATCTTGTGTCCTTAATTTTAGGAAGGAGAGCCTAGATACCTGAGCTGGCAGAACCAGTAAATGGCACTTATGCTCACCCTCATATTCGACTGTAGGGCTTGTTAGTAACGGAATATGGATTTATGATTGGCTATTAGATGGTTCGTGTGGACTTCACATATCAACAAAGGAAGTGTCTGTTAGGATGGGAAGAGGCTTTCTGAAAGAACTCTATCCAGCATGATCTTTACTACCAGGGAGGAGATCTAGTCGCCATGGGGGTTGGAATAGGCTTCTCCTTCCAGACGTTTGACACCAGTGGTCGCTGAGGTCTTGAGATAGCACAGCAGCAAAAAGAGATGTGTGGCAGCAGGACCAAGATTTGTTTGGGGTGAAATGCATTTCTAATGCGCAGATGATCATGTATCCCAAGGACCTTTAGGAGCTCTGTTCCCAATAATCTTCCTATGTACTTAACCCTCTTTTGTGGAGGACACAGCCTTACTGTTGTCTATATTAGATTCCTAGTTTGTAGGACGTTGAGGCTCACCTGAAAATCCTCCAAGTCTACTGTGATTTTGCTTTCCTCAAAGTCTTCAAGGTTAAGCAGGACACGTATTGTCTTTCTCCTCATGTGAACTGCTACCGCTGCAATGCATCTGGAAACGGTGTCTGGCACAGACTTTATGACGAAGGGAAATACTTCATCATTGCGTCTATGTTAGGTTTTGATGATATGCTCTTATGGTATCTTTTAAGCACAACTTTTGCCTAATGTGGGCATCTTGACCACGCCTATAGGAGAGTGTGCTCACTCTACACCTAAGCACCCACAGATCAAAGGGCACAGAATAAGTGTATAAATTAGGAATGAGAGATCCTGTTCACTAAAAGCAGGATAATAAACCGATGGTTTTGAAGTAGGCCCTCTGTTCCAGTAGCACTCAAAGACTCAAAGCAAATGTCTTCAGTTAAACAGTGGCTAAAGCCTGTGTTCTGGGCCGGCTTTAGGGTGGTGTAACCGGTGCGACCCCACTGGGCGCTGACCTGGAAAGGGGAGGGGAGGGGGGCGGAGGGAGGAGTGAATGACCTTATGGAGGGTGCTGTGTTTAACAATAACTTACAATTTAAAAGCACCTGCTGCAAAGTTCCCTGTGCGTCCAGCTTCCAGGCAGCAATAAAAATGTCAAGTAACTCTTGTGATTACTGGTCCTGCTAGAAAGATAGATCGGAGTTTTGTCTAGTGGCAGCTTTGCCTCGCCATAAAGTAGCGCACAGGGTTAATATGCCTGCTGCAAAGAACATATCTGTAGTTTATGTGAAAAGCTGTGCGATTTGGTAAAGCCAGCCTTTACCAGCGCTTTAAAACAAATGAAATTTATCAGAGAGAGGGGCTATGGAGAGGTGAGGGGCACTTTTGCCAGGTAGTAGTGAGGGAATCCGAGAAGGAGGTCAAGTTGAGGGGGAGGGAGCGGGGGATGAAAAAGACTGGCGCACCAGGCGCCACCACTGCTAAAGCCGGCGCTGCAAGGTCGTGCAAGTGCTCTCCCATTAAATGCATCACAGGTGTGCGGAGACCTGCAGGTACTCTCCTATTAAATATATCACAGGTGTGCTGAGACCTGCAGGTACTCTCCTATTAAATGTATCACAGGTGTGCGGAGACGTGCAGGTACTCTCCTATTAAATGTATCACAGGTGTGCTGAGACCTGCAGGTACTCTCCCTTTAAATGTATTGCAATTGTACTGAGACATGCAGGTACTCTGCCATTAAATGCATCGCAGCAGTGCTGAGACGTGCCAATACTCTCCCATTAAATGTATTGCAAGTGTGCTGAGACATGCCGGTACTCTCCCTTTAAACGTATAGCAGCAGTGCTGAGATGTGCCGATACTCTCCCATTAAATGTATCGCAGGTGTGCTGAGACGTGCCAGTACTCTCCCTTTGAAAGTATCGCAGCAGTGCTGAGATATGCAGGTACTCTCTCATTAAATGTATCGCAGCAGCGGTGAGACGTGCTGGTACTCTCATTAAATGCTTCGCAGCAGTACTGAGATGTGCCGGTACTCTCCCATTAAACGTATAGCAGCAGTGCTGAGACGTGCAGATACTCTCCCATTAAATGTATCGCAGCAGTGCTGAGACGTGCCGGTACTCTTTCTTTAAATGTATCGCAGCAGTGCGGAGATGTGCCGGTATTCTCCCATTAAATGTATCGCAGCAGTGCTGAGACGTGCAGGTACTCTCCCATTAAATGTATCGCAGCAGTGCTGAGACGTGCAGGTACTCTCCCATTAAATGTATCGCAGCAGCGGTGAGACGTGCTGGTACTCTCATTAAATGCTTCGCAGCAGTACGGAGATGTGCCGGCACTCTTCCTTTAAATGTATCGCAGCAGTGCTGAGACGTGCAGATACTCTCCCATTAAATGTATCGCAGCAGTGCGGAGATGTGCCGGTATTCTCCCATTAAATGTATCGCAGCAGTGCTGAGACGTGCAGGTACTCTCCCATTAAATGCATCGCAGAAGTGCTGAGACGTGCAGGTACTCTTCCATTGGGGGGGAAGCGGAGACCGGTCCTCTATCTCACTGCTGGAAAAGCAGCTCATCCCAGACCGCAAGAGACCTTCCCTGACCACACTCTGTTGATCTGCATCAGTGCTTCGACCCGTGCTCAATCTGGGAGGCAAGAAATAGTCATTTTTAATGTATATTGAATTAATAATTACCTTTTGTTGTGGTCATCTCTAAATTAACCAGTCAGCGCCACCTTGTGGCAGACTGTCACAAAGGCAGGTGTTGAGAATCTAGTGCCGGTGCCGAGCACTAGAAACCACCGGCTCAAATTAAGCATTGGCTATAGCTTCCCCGGTCCTCTGTTTACTTCAAAAGCTGACTGTACACTGGACAAGCTACTTTAAAGACAGAAACTGAAAGACTCATATTTGTATGTCTCATTCAACTACTACACATCAGAACAGGAAGCGCACTGTAGAGGCCCTCAACCCGTCCGAGAGCTCCCTATTCAACTAATTTCTGAAATGGGACTTCAAAATTCATTACAATTTCTGGAGCCTGGTATTGAATTCCACCTACAAAACCAATCCGGGATCAGTGAAACACAGGTGATAAAAAGTATTGATAATTTACAAATTTGAACATGTTTCATTTCGACACACATGTCACTAATAGCTGCAGTTTTTGCTTGCTGCTGTGAGATCATGTGGCTGAAACTTCATTACCTCTTGTCTGCTAGATCAGTTTTATTTCCCACCAACATGATGATGACATCACTTCCTCGCTCTGTTCTTACATCGTCAATCCACTTCGATGTTTGCTGGAACGAGTTCAAGTCTGTTCAAAAAGGGGAAAAGGTTGGTTGAATGAATCAAACTTCAGGACAATGAGGTTGTTAGAGCAAGCACATCAATCACTTCTGGGAAACATGCAATATGCATTGCGACGACATGAACACATCACCTGCGCAACCTCCACTGGCTCCCCGTCGAGAAGAGAGTCACCTTCAAGATGCTCACCCACCAGGGTCGGATTGGGATTGCAGTCCCAAAAAAGTGGCCCACAGTCGCAGGTCGCGCGCTTTCACAAAACGTCATTGGGTTAGTCTCATTGGACTCTTTTTTAGAGAAATGTTTGGTAACCTAAGCATTTTAAAGCCTACAGAATTAGTACGATTGGGGAAAACGAGAAGCGCTGCATTTTGGCCGGGCGGGCGAGGTGAAATAAAATGGCACAAAGGACGCAATACCTGATCAGGCTAGGGTTGCCACCTGGCTGATTTTTTACTGACATGACCAGTATTTTAATATCCTGGCCGGTGTGAAAATGAAGAAAATGTGAAAGTCTCTATTTTTTACTCTGATCAGTATGTGAACAGTCAACCTAAGCTGAAATCACTTTAAAATATGTTCTAAATCTGCTTTACATAACCGTGACCAATAGTTAAACTAAACAAAGACAGATAAGACATGTTAAAAATAATATGGATATTTATATATAAATAGTGCTCTCTAATGATCATGCTCTGGCCTTTGCAGAACCCTTAGAACGTAAATAAGTTGCAGTTTTCTTTTCTAATTGCCTTGAACGCTGTGCAGCATTCTCTTCATAGACCGTGTCTGTTCCTGCGCGGTCTCGTGCAAAAACCGCAGTTCATTTCACTCAGAGGCAACAAACACGCAAAGTGAAGAACAAGCATTCCGACTTTTGTTCGCGTTTTATTTTTGTTAAAATGCATAGTTGTGGAATAGCAATGGCCAGGGAGGATAATGCATGGAGTGCTATGTAGGGTGACCAACTTGCATGGGTACAAATTCAGGACAGGAGGTCAAAATTCAGGACAAAACTTCGGGACAAAAGGTAAGTTTTATAGACGCATCAGAGGAGGTCGCGCAATAGTATATAATTAATCCCATCCATATCCAAACATTTTCAGCCATTTGCAAACCTATCCATCATGTATCCTTCCATCCATCCACCCTTTCACCCTATCCATCGGTACACTCATCCATCCACTCTTCCACTCATCCATCCATTTACTCATCCATCCAGCCTTTTACCCAACCAGCCATCCTTTCACTTACTCATCCATCCACCTAGTCACTCATCCTTCCACCCATTCACCCTTTCAGCCATCCTCCCTTTCTCTCTCCATCGACCCTTTCACTTAGCCATCCTTCCTTCCACCCATCCATCTACTCATCCACTCATGAATCTATCCACTGACCCCATCAGTCATCCATCCACCCTTTCACTCCTTCAGTCATCTATCCATCCTTTTGTCCATCTACCCTCCCTTTCACTCACTCATCCCTCCTTACATCCACCCTTTCACTCATCGGTCCATCCATTTACTTAATTCATCAATCCATCCTTCATTTCACTCATCCATCCACCCATTCACTCGCCCACCATTTTACTCATCCATCTACCCTTTTTACCCATCTATATACCCCTTCCACTCATACATCCATCTTACCTTTTCTCTCATCCATCCATCCAATCACTCATCCATCCATCCTTTCTCTCATTATTCATCCATTCAAACTCTCATTCATCCATTCGCCCTTTCACTAATCTATACAGCCACCCACCCATTCCTTCATTTATTTACTCACCCACCTTTTCATATTCATTATGAGCTGAGCCTTTGTCTTCAGAGTTTCAGACAGAAGAGGCCCATCAAGAATGTCACCCTTGCTCAGTATTTTCTGAGTTCTCGACTATTTCGGCTGAGGCCTCTATGGCTGAATTGCAGAAATGCAATCAGGGTCACCTAGTGATCCTTGGCCAGCTCGACATTATAGCGGGCTGTCAGCATGGCTCAATCCCTACCTTAATTCCATTTGGAATTCATCTTTCAGGCTAGGTGTCTTTCCTTCGGCTTTGAAACATGCATTTCTTCTCGCCATACTGAAGAAACCAAACGCTGATCCGGAGATCACCAGTAACTTCAGGCCCATCTCTCTCCTCCCGGCCCTGGCTAAAATATTAGAAAAATGAGTGCATCAGCAGCTGGCGGCCTTTATTGCATCTAACAGGCTTCTGCATGATCCCCAGTCCGGCTTTCGTGCCGACTATAGTACTGAGTCGGCTTTGATTGAGATGGCTGATGCCATTCGATGGGCAGTGGGCTGAGGGTGCAGCGTCCATGCTGGTGCTGCTTGACCTACCGGCAGCATTTGACACGGTGTCTCATTCTATCCTGCTTGATCGGCTTAAGCAATTTGGCTTCCGTGGGAGGGCGCTGTACTGGGTCACTTCTTATCTTCACGGCCGAGACCAGCAGGTCTTTCTCCACCCTTTTTCTCCGAGTCCAAGCCTTTAACATGGGGTGCCCCTGGGCTCTGCCCTTAGCCCCCTCCTATTTAATATCTATCTGGCTCCTCTGGCTAAACTGATCGCCAACACTGGGATCAAGGTGATATCCTACCCGGACGACACCCAACTGATGTTTTACTTTGGGGAAGTGTCGGCATCGGCCTTTGACTCCTTCAGAGAGTGCCTTAAAAATATCTCCGTCTGGATGAGTAGCAATTTCTTAAAGCTCAAACCTGATAAGACGGAGGTTCTTTAACAAAGTGGTCCCTCCCCCAGCGGCCTTGTGGTGGCCGGCCGAATTGGGAACTGCCCACCACCCCGAAGGATTCGGTCAAGAACCTCGGTGTCCATTGAGATAATATCCTATCCCTTTCCACACAGATCCAGCATGTTTCTGCGGTCTACTTTGGTAAGATGAAGATGATTAGGAAATTCATCGACATCTTGCCAGAGTCAGTGCGTAAAACTGTGGTGCATGCGTTATTCACCTCCCATCTTGACTCCGCCAATGGACTCGATCTGGGTCTGCCCAGTGGTTTGATCCGTAGGCTGCAGATAGTACAAAATGTGGCGGCTAGGCTGGTCTGAAAGGTCCCTCTTCGTCATCATATTTCCCCCCACCTCAGACAACTTTATTGGCTCCCTGTGGCCAAGAGAGTTGAAATTAAGGCCCTCACATTTGCCTTCCGAGCCTACCAGGGAAGAGGCCCTAAGTATCTGAGGTTGAGCCGTCGCCCTTACCTTCAGGACAGATCGCTGCGGTCCAACTTGAAGCGCTACCTATGCGTCCCCTGTTTTGCCAAAGCGAGCACGGGTGGGGGGGGGGGGATGGGGCAGCACTTTCAGGGTGGAATGCTGGAATCTTCGTAAGATGCACTCTGAGCAGGAGTACAGAAAGGCCTTGAAAACCTGACTGTTTACCCGCAGAGTCTAGTGGTCTGTTGGGCTTGGCTACGATGTTATCCGCGTTCGCGCCGGGACACCTCATTTGAGGTAGCTGCGCACTCTATAAATGTCTCTTATAATTATTATTAGTTCCTAAAGAAAGGGGTGGGGCGGGGAAGGGTTCACTATGCCCTTGCACATAGGCAATCTGAGTCATGAGTCATGCATGAAGCACAGTGCCAGGCCATGAGGGGACTGTGACATGGTGTTGCTTCCAAGGCTTTAAGTGGGATGAAAAAACTGGGGGGTCTCTCCTAAAGTGGGTGTTTGATGTAATTAAGGGCGTGGCTTAAAACACTTAAGCTAAAAATCTGTGCTTAGTATAGTGTACCGCCTGACTGGTATTTTGCTTCTTCTGTCATTGTATCCGGATACATAGGACAACAAGTAACGTTACACCTGCAACAAGCCAGAACTATCGGCTTTGTCAATGGTTGTTAGTTGCAAACAGCAGCAATCATGGCTTCCTTGAATATAATATTGAAAATGCATCAGTTCTAAAATGACGAGACTGTGAAAGAACTCTAGCCCCTTCTTTTTAACCTCTTTCACCAGCTTCTTTTCTTGACCTGGGTTCTCATGTAGCAGCATTGGCGTTTTTGCACATTTCTTCCATCTTACAGAATGCCCTGTCCCAAGACCACAGCAGGAGGAGGCCGCCACATGCTTTGCGGCCCAGACTGGCCCATTGTCATTCTCTATGTGACAATCAGCCGCATACAGAACGACAAAGGGCGGGGTGGGGCTACTCTTGTGCTCCGAGGAGGAGTGCAAAGCGGCCCAATCAGGGAGGTGAGGCTTCATGCAGGGAACAGTGCTGTTCCCTGTAATGCCCAAAATTATGGACAAAAGGCATCCGTAAAAAGGATCCTCACGGACAACGGACGTGAAGTCCAAATTAAGGATGGTCCGTGAAATTTACAGACGGTTGGTCACCCTAGTGCAATGTGCCAGGTGCATATGCAAATCTACATACTGTGCTATACACATACATTGAGACATTGATCACAAAGCAAGCTCAAGGTAAGTGGAAACTATGGCTTGGGGAATAAACCCCTCGTCGTTGCAGTGTGAGGCAATCAGGCAGTTAGTGTGCATGAAAATAGCAGGAATTGTGTCAAAATGGCTTTTTACGATCGGTCCGTGAGTTTTATAGTTTTCATATGGGGAACTCGGTGCTAGGGCATTGGGGTGATTTATATGAGTAAAAGTTACAATGCACAAGATTAATAAAAGCCTAACAAACGTTATCTCACAGCGATACCTATGTAAATACACACACAACGTCCAGTAAGGCTTCTCTTAGTTCACTCCCTCCCCAGCCATCCATATCCTCAGAGGGGTTGGCCTTGCAAGGGAGGGGGTCAAGAAAAAGGACACAGCTACTGCTTCTCCAGTGGAGGCTAAGGTGTCGAAGGCCCATAGCCAAAAATCCTGCTCCCTCAGTGACGCCCCTGCATACTCCCACCATTGCCTGGCAGGGGTCAGGAGCAAGACACTGCTTTGCGGCCCCAGTGGGGGGCAGAGGTAAGAATGACTCAACAAATAGAGCAACACCTGGCCACAATTAAGGCAGATTGTCACACTGAACACCTTTGCCCCGCACACCATAGCCAGAAGTGCGATGGCCTGGGAGGCAGGCATGAAGCTGAGGCCCTTCAAAAACTGGCCCAAATGTCACTTAAGCACCAGCCCATCGGCCAATGCCCGACTGCCCGCCTTCCCCATCCGACTCTGTCACCAACACCTACAAATGCCTCCACAACACCGGACCTCAATACCTCAACTAGAGAATTTCCTTCCACGTACCCAAGAGAAACCTCCGATCCACCGATCGTGCCCTCGCCAAAACCCCACGCAACCGCAGAGCCAGAACAGGTGGTAGAGCCTTCTCCTACATCGCGGCCAAGACCTGGAACGAGCTCCCGATCGACATCAGACGTGCCCCTGCTGGAGCAGAGTTTTCTGTTGAAAATCTATTGGGTTTTTAAGCTCTGGTTTGTCGATTGTCGAAAGAAATTAAAATTATTAATTCATAATTATTAATTATTTGTTTTGTGTAAATGTTCTAATTAACCAATACGAACTAACAAGAGAAAACTACACGTGGGGATGCATTTGTGTTGTTTACTAATAATGTGCATGTTTTATTAATAAATGTTGCTAAGTGCTGTTTATTTTAAAGCACAAAAACGCTTTTTAAATGTCGTGTACTAATGCTTTTCTTGTGTTGCAAAGGCTAGATAATTACATACACATAAGGGTATTAGTGGGGTTAACACTGTTTAATCACTATGCTGTGGTAACGTTGTTTTTGTCTCTTTTAATTAAGATGGTACGTTTTGGCCTAGTGAAAAATGGCTACCGTTTAAAGCCTACATTCGAGTGCTGAGATTTTGATGAGAAGGCCTTGCTGAACATGGTCGAGAGTCATCTGACCACAGTCTTCGCCTGGTTAAAAGTTTTCCGTGAGGACAGCAGCTCTGGGCGGACATCCAAATGTCCTTGGAAGACAAAGGAGCCACAATGAACTTTGTGATCACCATGCTGGTTCCGAGGAAATATGAACATGAAAAAGAAACATTTTCAAGATTTAGTTCCGTCTTCCATCTTTTTATTTTTGTGATTTTTTCTGAGCGGAGATTTTCCAAATGTAGCGATGCTACATCCTTTCCTGCTCGCTCTGCTCAGCGGTTCAGCGGATATCTAAAACATTTTATGTTGCCTTCTTTTGTTAAATTTATTATAAATATTGTTAGCTTAGAGAGGGTTTGTTCATTGCATTTTGGATTCTGAGGCCACTTCTTTCCGAACTTGCGTTGGTGAGGATCGATGCTGTGAGGACGGTGACTTGAGAGACTTCTATCGAGAGACCTGTCCTGACCCGTTTATGACATTTAGCTAGAATAGGTAATTATGAGAATAATGATTTTGCTTTTGAATTGATTTTCTTTAAACTAATTTTAGATAAATTACCATTATTTGAAATACTGTGTTGGTGGTTATTTCTTGTCAATTATTGAGTACTCTATTTTGATTATTGTTGATTATTATTGGTTAAATCATGACTCAAGACAGTGTCAATTAGGTCTTATCGACCGTAGTGTAGATGCAGGGTGTTTAGAAGGTTTCCTCTCCACAGGTTCTGTGCTGATAGAGTAATTGAGTATATGTTAGTGAAATGGGCCCAAGTGTATGATGAGTGTATGTGCGTGTATCTGTGAATTTACTCTATCCGTGGAAGTAGGGAGAATTTGTACACCCCAATCTGCACCAATTTCCTGGTAGCAGAATTTGATGGTTATTGATGATTGTCTTGATCTGATTAGATTGCTTGTACATTGGCTTTGATTTATTGATTATTGATTGATGATGGTATATGTACTAATACTATATGTTGGAGTCGTCATGTTGAGTTTTATGTAGTGCTTCTGGAATTTGGGAGCTGATAGCAGTTCCGTAGTAGGGCAGAGGGAAGTATATGCTGCTCTCGGGAAAGACGGGATTGTTGGTCCTGTACGTATGCAGGAAAAACGTGTGACAATTGAAGTTGCGCGTCACATTGTCTGTGTTCGGAATTAGTGACATCGTTGTGTGTTACTATTAGAAATATTTCTGGTATAAAAGGAGTGTGTATGGTAGCGATGGTTATCTGTGAAACTCTGGTCTTAAGTCCCAGGGATCCGTAAGGTTCACCGTTAAAGCTTATCGCGGGAGGAGTAATAGGTATTCTCTGAGGTTGTCTGAAGGACTGGGCAGAAGAAAACACTGCTTGGTTAACGTATGTTATAATTCTGTAGTGGGGCAGATTGTTCGCTGTTCTCGGGAAAGGCAGGATTCTGTGTGTATGTACTACATTTTCTTGTATGAATGTGCGTTAATGCTCATACATTTAGTTGATTATAAAACTCTTTGGAGCAGTCCTAGAGGAAACAGTTAATGAATGCATGTTAGAAGGGCAGAGTAGAGGGATGTGCTTCTGTGTCAACGGTATTCTTGTGAAATAGATTTTCTTTACTATTCTTTGGTTAGCGAAGCAGACAATGGAGATGTTTATATGTTGTAACTAATAGATTTTGTAGAATCTGACACGAAGTCTACTGAGAAGTTTTGTAAAGGAGGGGTAGACGACTGACAGGAGACAGGAGCAGGAACGACTGCAGCGACTGCTGACGTAAAATAGACCGCGCTCTGATTGGATATTGAATCAGAACATTGCTCGCGCTAGGATTGGTGCGATAGTGTGAGCCGCGCAAGGATTGGAAGGGGTACTCTAGGTGATGTAGACGCTCCAGGATTGGTGCGTTAGTGTGAGTCGCGCTGTTATTGGATAAAACATCGTACTATTCAGTTGTATTACGGAAAGGATTAGAAAGTTTGGTAAAAACTAAAATGTATTACCAAGAAGAGAAAAAGAAAAAATCTTTGTTCAGAAAGATTAAAAATTGGTTTGACAAAGATAAAGATGTTAAAACGAGAGAAGGTGAATTGTTACCTCCATCGAAAACGCCTGCATCCTTCATGGCTGCGAGATATGGGTATCATACCTGTATATGGTTGGAGAATTGGGTTAGGTATACTAAAGAAGATGGTGTCCTAGCATTCCCAGAACATGGTTCATTTAATCTGGCCGTGTTGAAAAATTTGCGGGAAAAGATGTTGTGTCTTGACCCAAGACCAAGGCCGACCCAGTTTGAGGCTTTAGTGGAATGGGAAGAGGAAGTACATGAGCGAGAAAAACAGAGGTCTGGGGGAAATTACAGATACATGTTTGGGAGGAGACATGATCGTGAAACTCATCATGATCGAATGAAGAGATGGCGAGATGCTAGTATGTCAGAGGGATTATACCCTATGAGAACAGTTGAAGAGAAGGGTACAGAAAGGGTTCCTGAGGCAGAAGTGAAAAGATATGGAATTAATGAGTATGAGGATGAGGTCTTGAATGACATGATTTACAAAAGACCACCTCCATATAGACCAGAACCAGAAGAGAGCACACCAGTTGTTTCTCCGATAAGAGATACATTGCGTATCATTGAGACAGAAAATGTGACACCTGAGTTAAGAAGTGGTAATCCTTTCAGGGAAAGAGAGAGTAGAAGCGGTGGCGAAAATACGAGAGAATTAGCCAGAACTACATCGGAGTTGACTGAAAAGATTAGAGTGCTGACAAAGAATCTAGAAGCTGTTACAGTGCCTGTAACCATAGGTCCGGTTATGCCTGTTTTTGATAAGCAGAGGACGGGTGAAAATAGTTTGGTGATTCCATATGTTGGGAATAGATTGACAAGTTTGGCTGGTCCTTCAGGAGATTCAGGAAAAAAGACAGAAAATGATGATTTGAGACAATCCAGACATGAGACATGTAGTGAAGGATTAGAGATACAGTCTAATTCAAGATTGGATGCTGGTGAAGCTAGTTGTTCAGGGATGCCGATTTTAGAACCGCAGAAGAAAGTGGTTCCAGTGAGAAAATCTACTGAAATAACAGCTGAAGATTTGAATGAATGGATGAAAGTTCTTCAAAAGAGGGATAAAGATTCACAGGCAATTGATGTGGCTAGGTTACGTGTAGAATTAGAAGAGCTTGTTGCAGGGACAGTTCCTACAGAAATTCTGAAAAATCATCATGATGGTGAACTGTTATTTATGTGTAAAAATATCACCTGGAGAGCTAAAAATACACATGACAGATTAAGAGCAATAGCGAATGAGCACGGAGTTGACATTGATAAGGTGAAAGCTTTGCAGAAGTCTTACAGGATGGATTTCACGGACAAAGACATTGAAAATCTGAATGGTGCTGGTAGAACAGGACAGATTAAAGAGATGATCGCTTTATTGCGAAAATGGGGTGATGTTGAGAAATGGAAGGATAGGTGGTACAAGAAAAGGGAAGAATCAGTGGATAGGACTTATTCAGCATTTCCTGTGAGAGAAAAAGAGAAAACAGTGGATGCTTATCCTATGAGAGAAATACCTGGAGGAGGATATGTACATGTTCCATGGACCAGACAGGATATTTTATCATTTACGAATGATTTCCCTCGACTGAGAGAAAAGCCCGTCGAGTGGTATAGGCAGGTAGACAGGTTTGTGAAATTGTCAAAAGTGCTGTGGATTGACCTGAATAGTCTGTTTGATATAATTGTTCCAGCAGACTTGTGGGCTGAGTGTAAAATAGTTGTAAGTTGGCCTACTGAGGAATATCCAAGAGACCAGAGAACAGGAGCACCAGATCCAGAAGTAATGAGAAAGTATGATCAGGTGATGGTGTACCTGAAAAGTAAAGTACCTCCGAAAGAGACAGACTGGGTTAAGATAGATCGAACACACCAGGAAGCAAAAGAATCAGTTCATGCTTTTTATGAGAGGCTGATACTGGCTTTTAAACAATTCAGTTGGGATGAACACCTGGGTGACAAGGATTTGAGTCATTTTGTATACAGATTTGTATATGGCCTGAGACCTGAGATTAGTGAGAGAATTCGTGAGCATACAGTGGACTGGCAGAGTAAGAAAATAGATGAGATTTTGAGACATGCAAAATACTTCAGTGATGAAATTGAAGCAAAACAGAGAAAGCTGAAAGAGAAAGCAATGTGGGCACAAGTGAAAGTTGCGGAAAGACAGGAAGCACAGTTGGTGGAACAAGCGAATAATGCAAGAAATAATCAAGGGAATAGGCCCAGATATGCAGGGAAAGGAAAGGGGAATCTTGAGGAAGCCAAAAAGAAGTTCCCGTGTCACAACTGTGGCCAACTGGGACATTGGAGATCTGAATGTACCAATCCACCATTAGCGAATAATGAGAGTAAACCCTTAAATCAACAGGTGCAGAACGAAGGGAATAATCGACAGCAGCAACAACCTTCTGTTGTGAAACAGCAGAGTCAAGAGCCAAAACCGCCCTTGCCGCAGAATAGAGGATCACAAAAGTACAATCAGGATTCGGGATTCTACAATGATGAGCAGGTAAACAAACCAAGGCGTTCTAACCAGGTACAGCAGTACTTGTTAAAGAATGAAGGGAGTGAGTCTGAAGGTGATTATTGACGGTGCCGAAGAGAGGAGGATAGTGCATACTTGGTGCAACTCTAGAAATAGACCAGGCAGGACCATTTGTAGATGGGAAAATAAATGAAGAAGGTGTTACTTTTTTAATAGACACAGGTGCGACAAGATCAACTGTCAGGTCAACAGATATTAGAAATCTTCCTCTCTCGGATGAAGCAATCCAAGTAGTTGGTGTAGCCAATACACAAATCAAGACACGTCTTACTGAACCAGTAAGAGTACAAATAGGGAAATTTTCAGACATGCACAGATTTATTGTTTGTGACACTAGTCCAGTGAACTTGTTAGGCAGGGATCTGCTTTGTAAGATGAACTGTACGATTTTTTGTACACCGGATGGAATAGCTTTTGAAACACCAGATGAGGATGTTTTGTACCGAGTGACTCTAGAAAATGGAGAGAGTGAGTTAATTGGTGCATAGGCTGTGTTTGATCCGGAGGATTTGCCTCAAGAGCTGAGAGACACAGTGAAAAGGACAGTATGGGATTTTACTGGAGAGGATGTGGGATTGATGAATAATGTAGATCCTGTGAAAATTGCAGTGAAAGAAGGAATTACTTATCCTAACATTCCTCAGTACAAAATGACACCAGAAATAATTGAGGGAATAACTCCTATTATTGAGAAAATGATTCAGCAAGGAGTTTTGAGAGAAATACTGAGTAGTCCGTGTAACTCACCGATAATGGGGCTAAAGAAACCTAATGGGAAGTTCAGGATTGTACAGGATTTGAGAAAAGTTAACAAAATTGTGGTGGCATGTTGTCCCATTGTGCCAAATCCGTCAGTGATTTTGTATCAGATTCCACATGATGCTGAGTGGTACACAGTGATTGATTTGTGTCATGCTTTCTTTTCAATTCCATTGCATCATGACAGCCATCCGATTTTTGCATTTAGGTTTGGCCAGCGTATTTTAGCATGGTGTCGTATCCCACAGGGGTATACAGAGAGCCCTTCGATATTTAATCAGTTATTGAAAAAATCATTGGAGAGCTTGATTATGCCTGAAAATTCAGTACTAGTGCAGTATATTGATGATTTGCTTGTGGCATCAAAGACACGTGAAGCTTGTGAAGTAGATACCATAGCTTTACTGAATCATCTGGCAGATGGAGGGTTAAAGGTATCTCCAGCTAAATTGCAATTTTGCAAGAAAGAGGTGCATTATCTTGGACACAATATTGAAAAAGGTCTAAGAAAAGTGACTGATGACAGGATCAGAATTATCAGAGAAATGAAAGCCCCAAAGACCCAGAGGGAAGTGAGAATGTTCCTGGGAATGGTGGGTTATTGTCGTCAGTGGATAATTAATTTCTCCCTGATAGCAAAGCCACTGATTAAGCTAACAAAAAGTGAGATGACAGATCCATTGGAACTAGATGGAGAACAAATGGCAGCATTTGAGGAGCTGAAGAGCAGAATGTGTGAAGCCCCTGCTTTGGGTATGCCAGACTATGAGAAAGAGTTTGAATTATACTGTAGTGAGAGGAATGGATGTGCACTTTCAGTGTTAATCCAGAAGCATGGATTACTGAGAAGGCCTATTGCGTACTTCTCATCGACACTTGACCCTGTAGCTGTGGGTTTACCAGGTTGTCTGAAATCTGTGGCTGCAACATGCAGAAGTCTGGAACAGAGTGAGAGAATCATAATGGGATATCCTGTAAGGGTATTCGTACCTCATAATGTGGCAATTCTTTTGACAAGAAGCAGAACTCAGTACATGTCACATAGTCGGCTGACTAAATACGAGAAAGTCATTGTGGGAGCATCAAATGTGACTCTGGAGAGATGTGTGAATGTAAATCCAGCGACATTGTTGCCGGATATTGAAAATGTGGGTGTGAAGACAGAAGATGATCACAATTGTTTGGATGTGCTGGATTACTGTACAAAACCGAGACCAGACATAAGGGATCTTCCCTTGCTTGAGAGTGATCATGTGCTGTTTGTAGATGGATCATGTCTGAGGAATGATGAGGGTGTGCTGAGTGCAGCATATGCAGTGTGCAAGGTTTCAGAAGTTATGGAAGCATCACCATTGAAAGGAGTGAAATCTGCACAAGTTGCAGAATTGGTGGCATTGACGAAAGCTTGTGAAATTGGGAAAGATTTGAGAGTGACTGTGATGACTGATAGTCAGTATGGATTTGGAGTTGTACATGATTTTGGCCAACTTTGGCTACAGAGAGGTTTCTTGACGTCGAGTGGGACTCCAATAAAGAATGCAGAAGTGATTGGGAAATTGCTTGAGGCGATACAGCTGCCTAAAGAATTAGCAGTTGTAAAATGTGCTGCTCATGGACAAGGAGATGATTTTGTGACAGTTGGAAACAGATTTGCCAACGACATTGCACAATATTGTGCTAGGAACAATCACTCGATTAATAGGGAACGAGAAGGGGAAATGTCTTTTTGTTCTGTGATGTTTACTAATGTCCTAGAGACGTGGGATGAAGTGAAACAGTTGCAGGATGAGGCAGGAAAGGAAGAAAAGAAAGACTGGATCAAGGCAGGTTGTGCCCCAAGAGAAACAGACCATGTTTGGGTCTATAGAGATGGCAGACCAGTCATGCCAAACTCAATGCTGTCGACAATGGCAAGGATGTATCATGGCCAGGGACATTTGGGAAGGGATGCGATGATCAGGTCTTTTAAACAGACTTGGTACAATGCAAAGTTCAGGACAATTGCAGAGAGCATCTGTCAGAGATGTTTGATTTGCCAGCAATTTAACACTGGGAAAAAGACAGTGGTGAGTCTGGGAACGATAGGTAGAGAAGGTGGTCCTTTCACGAGAATGCAGGTAGATTTCATTGAAATGCCCCAAGTGAACAGACGGAGATATATTCTAGTGGTAGTCTGTTTGTTCTCAAGATGGGCGGAGGCCTATCCAACTAGGAGAAATGATGGAATAACAGTGGCAAAGTTACTGTTAAGAGAGTTGATTCCTAGGTACGGGTTTCCAGTAACGATTGAGTCTGATAGAGGTGGACACTTCTATAATGAGCTCATGAGTTTGATTTGTGAAGCATTGGGCATACAGCAGAAGCTACATTGTGCTTACAGACCAGAGGCTTCTGGTGTTGTGGAACAGATAAATGGCACAATCAAGAACAGGATTGGTAAGATGTGTTTAGCCACTGGAATGAAATGGCCTGATGTCTTGCCTCTAGTGCTAATGACTATTAGATCTACTCCAGATAGAACTACTGGGTTGAGTCCGCACGAGATTTTGATGGGACGTGCAATGCGTCATGCATTTGTACCTGTCAATAAGTTGATGACAATAACTGATGACATGATTTTGGATTACTGTAAAGGCCTGGCTGACGCAGTTCATTCTGTGTTTCACCAGGTTGGAGAAGAAGCTACCACACTTGAGAAGAAGCAAGCTCATGATCTGAGTCCAGGGGACTGGCTGAGGATTAAAGTACACAGAAGAAGAAATTGCTTGGTTCCAAGGTGGGGAAGACCAAGACAAGTTATTTTGACTACGACAACTGCAGTGAAGTGTGCTGGTGTGAAAAACTGGGTACATGCAAGTCATACTCTGAGAGTTCCAAACCCAAAGGATGGGACTGGCAAGGAGTATTTTGAAGAGTCAGATTCCAGTGATGATGAAGACCCAGAACCAGTGAGAAAAAATCAAAGTTCAGGAAAAGAAGCAGAAAAGACTTCAAGAGAACCATTGAGAGTCTCAGAAAGGAGATCAGATTCTGTAAGAGAGCCTGAAGTTCCAAAAAGCAGTGGAGGAAAAAGAAGAGAAAAGAGTAATTCCACAGAGACTACTCCTGAATCAGAAGAGGAGATTGAAGAACCACTTGAGATTATATCTGAAGAAGTAGGGTCAGAAGAAGATAGAGAGGGACAGATTGCGGAAGACCCCCGAGGAGGTGTAGGGAACATTCCTGATAAGCTAGGTGAAGGGACAAGTAGACAGCAAGAAGATTGCGTGTCGGAGACTCGAGGAGGGAAAGAAGTAGGGAAGTCTCAAACAGTGGTGAAAAAGACTGTGGAGCGAAAGAAAACTGCTGAAGAACAAGAGGCATTTGAAACAGAATCGGATGAAAGTGAGAATGAGAAATCAGAAGGTCGAGTTCTGAGAAAAAGAACTTGGATTGGAGAAAGAAATAATACAGAAACAAGACCGAAAAAGGTTGTAAGAGGAGATTTTTGGCCTAACAACAGAGTAAAGAGGCTGAGATACAGACTGATAAGAGCAAATACATCGAAAGCTGAACAAGTGAATGAGGTGTCGAGTCAAAATGAAGAAGGAAAAGGAGCAAAAAGAGTCAAAAGAACCGGAGGAGATAAAGAGAATCAGAAGACCCAACCAAAAGTACAGATCACCGGAATGGTCTTATGTGGCACTGTCTGAAGGAGAAGAAGAAGAAACAGTGAATCGAGACAATCCGGAGGGGATCTTGAGAAAAGTGGTTGAGGAAGAAGAAAAATCTGTTGGAATCTTAAAAGTTATCCTGACTGACATTGGAGAAGTGTCGGATGCACAGGATGTTGTTGAAGATCTGATACAATTCGATGTTGCTGAAGAAGGAGTGAAAAGTGATGAATATCCAAATTGAGAACTGAAGAAATCACTTGGAGAAAAGTGAAAAGGAGAAAGTCTGAAATTCAGTTGTCTGAAGTAATCCAGAAATAAAGAATTGCAGTAGTGGAGTAGAAGAGGCTAAGTCAAAAGACACGGTCAAAGTAGTAAAATGGCTAACATAGAGAATAACCAAAGTAAATGTGCCTTTTTGAAAAGATGGTGTAGAATGTGCTGTTGCTGTACTGGATTATTAATGTTACTATGGGGTGTTTTAGCTTTATTAGTTACATTTAGAGTTACAATAGGTACATTTGAAATACATACTGAGAATGAGACTAATGTAGAGAAAAGTTCACAAAAAGTAGTTCCAACTAGAATTAGTAATACTTATATGCATAAAGATAGGTCAATTAATGATTTTTCTAGCAATGTTTTTTCGAAATTGTTATATGAATATGTGAAGACAATGGAAGTGAGGGATTGTTACGTTTGTATGCAATTACCTGCATCCGTTTCAGAGGGTGTTACTTATCACCATTTACCAGCTACGTATGGAATTTCTTGTAGTGTGTTAAGTAGTGTTTTTTATTTGCTAGGGAAAATAGATTATGAGATGTCTAACAAAGATAGTATTTTTGGGCAATTGCCTATGAATAAAAAGCTGAATCCAGCTAAAGAAGCTAACATTTTTGGTGAGATTTTTATTGAAAAAGAAGAATTAACATTAGATTACATTTTTAAGAATAATTTAACTTGCAGTCTGAAAGAAGAGGAGAAAGCTTTCCTAAACATGTTGGAGGAAAGGAGATTGAGCATGCATGAAGAGGCAGGGAAATATAAAGTGAGTGAGACAATTTGGGATATTGAGATGGGAAAAGAATTGAGAAATGGAGCTAGTCCAACTTTAGCTTTAGATGCACCACAGAAGGGTAAGCTGTGCATTACAAGAAGGAAATCCCAATATGATACATACTTTGTTGGGACTAGTGAGTGTCATGATACATACTTCATTGCAACAGGATGGGGTTTTAGAGGAGGAGAGGATCCAGTTTTCCCAGGAGTGTATTATGTTTGTGGGAACAAGGCTTATTACAAGTTGCCTGACCATTGGTATGGCACATGTTATGTGGGCCTGGTCTTTCCGAAGATTTTTCATATAGATAGAATAGAAGATGTAGAACATATTAATTTATTAACACGTTTTAAGAGAGAAACTTGGTCAGAAATAGTGGGTGACATTTTTGGAGCTTTAATTCCAGCAGTGGGAATTTCTTTGAATGCTTATGGGATTCGAAAACTGTCAACAGTGGTGGATCGCTTATCGACAAATACCGCTGGAGGGTTTGTTTTGGTGAATACGGAATTGATTGCCGTACGTGCCATGTCTATGCAAAATCGACTTGCCCTTGATATTCTATTAGCGAAGGAGGGTGGGGTCTGTGGAATATTGAAAGTTCAACATTGTTGCACTTACATTCCAGACGAAAGCAAAGACCTGAAGGTCTATATCAAAAATATTACTGATTTGCATGAAGAATTAGTACCACTGGAAGTTGAGAGTATTTGGACTAAAATAGCTAATAAAATAGTTGCTGTTAAGAGTTTTATTGCAAAAATAGGTAGTACTATTATAGGTAAGATATTGTTTCCTTTGACTTGTATAATTGTTGCTTTATTGATACTAAGATTGGTGTGTTTGTGTTGTAAAAACAGGGGAGGGAAAAAGAAAATAATTAAAAGAAATATTGAAAAGAGAAATAAAAGAAAAAGAGATCCACAAGAAATAGAATTAGAAGAATTGAGGGAGAGTGTTTATTTGGAAACAAAGAGGGATGATGAAAGGGAGTCTGGTGTGTAGTGTTGTGTTGTGTAAGGAGAAAAAGACATTTCCAATTTCTCCTAAAATGGGACTAAAATTTTACTAATTTTTATTTTTTTGGGTTGTTTATTTGGTGATAATATCACCAAAGGGGGGATTGCTGGAGCAGAGTTTTCTGTTGAAAATCTATTGGGTTTTTAAGCTCTGGTTTGTCTATTGTCGAAAGAAATTAAAATTATTAATTCATAATTATTAATTATTTGTTTTGTGTAAATGTTCTAATTAACCAATACGAACTAACAAGAGAAAACTACACGTGGGGATGCATTTGTGTTGTTTACTAATAATGTGCATGATTTATTAATAAATGTTGCTAAGTGCTGTTTATTTTAAAGCACAAAAATGCTTTTTAAATGTCGTGTACTAATGCTTTTCTTGTGTTGCAAAGGCTAGATAATTACATACACATAAGGGTATTAGTGGGGTTAACACTGTTTAATCACTATGCTGTGGTAACGTTGTTTTTGTCTCTTTTAATTAAGATGGTACGTTTTGGCCTAGTGAAAAATGGCTACCGTTTAAAGCCTACATTCGAGTGCTGAGATTTTGATGAGAAGGCCTTGCTGAACATGGTCGAGAGTCATCTGACCACAGTCTTCGCCTGGTTAAAAGTTTTCCGTGAGGACAGCAGCTCTGGGCGGACATCCAAATGTCCTTGGAAGACAAAGGAGCCACAATGAACTTTGTGATCACCATGCTGGTTCCGAGGAAATATGAACATGAAAAAGAAACATTTTCAAGATTTAGTTTCGTCTTCCGTCTTTTTATTTTTGTGATTTTTTCTGAGCGGAGATTTTCCAAATGTAGCGATGCTACATCCTTTCCTGCTCGCTCTGCTCAGCGGTTCAGCGGATATCTAAAACATTTTATGTTGCCTTCTTTTGTTAAATTTATTATAAATATTGTTAGCTTAGAGAGGGTTTGTTCATTGCATTTTGGATTCTGAGGCCACTTCTTTCCGAACTTGCGTTGGTGAGGATCGATGCTGTGAGGACGGTGACTTGAGAGACTTCTATCGAGAGACCTGTCCTGACCCGTTTATGACATTTAGCTAGAATAGGTAATTATGAGAATAATGATTTTGCTTTTGAATTGATTTTCTTTAAACTAATTTTAGATAAATTACCATTATTTGAAATACTGTGTTGGTGGTTATTTCTTGTCAATTATTGAGTACTCTATTTTGATTATTGTTGATTATTATTGGTTAAATCATGACTCAAGACAGTGTCAATTAGGTCTTATCGACCGTAGTGTAGATGCAGGGTGTTTAGAAGGTTTCCTCTCCACAGGTTCTGTGCTGATAGAGTAATTGAGTATATGTTAGTGAAATGGGCCCAAGTGTAAGATGAGTGTATGTGCGTGTATCTGTGAATTTACTCTATCCGTGGAAGTAGGGAGAATTTGTACACCCCAATCTGCACCACCCCCTCCCTGAACATCTTCAGGAAGACGCTCAAGACCTGGCTCTTCGACTGAATGGAGCAGCTTACCACACCCCGTCCCCTCCCCAGCACCTTGGGACCCTTCCAGGTGAGTAGCGCGCTTACAATTCCCCTTGATTGATTGATTGATTGATTGATTGTATCTAGTCTGAACGTCTAGTGCTGCAAAGCCAAATGAGTCCACGCTGCACTATCAGGCAGCAACAATGTAGCAGAAATGGGGACTGGCTTACTACTCAGTTCAACCGATTGTCTATTATGTGATGCGTACAACGCAACTGAAATTAGACAACCGATCTCAGGAACGGGTGTGGAGGATGTGAACTGGAAGCTGGCACCGACGGCTCATCTGCATATCTATCATTGCTTGAGCGCCCTGGCCTTTCTAACAGAACAGCCGCACACAGGAACAACAGTGGTACCACAAACATGTTACTATATGACGCAGAGACCGCCAAAGTGCAGAAGCACATCTTACATCAGAGGCTTGTTCAGATGAAAGGCGTGGCAGTGTTCCATGCAGCTTTGTGCGGGTTCCTCCTCATTTCCCAGACTCAATGCACAGTCACGCTTAGTAACAACTGTCTTTGTGAGGGCAGCGCTGGGTTAGGATGCCAGGCGTGTCTGCAGTATAAGACCTGGACACAGCAAGCAGTGGTCCTGGGGCCTAGTAATAAAAAGGTGAGTCAAGCGATCTAAAAACAACGGGTAAAACGCTGGGGTCTGTCATAAAGCCTTCTAGTAAGGGCACCTGCCAACGATGGTATTTTAGTGAATTGCTTCAACGGCTTCCAAAATAATCACAATCTCATAAAAACTTCCACAAACACTAAATAAAAAATCTTTACTGATCATGTATGGTCAACATGTAGAACTCAAAACCAACTGAGCAAGGGAGGCATGTAAGGACAACGTAAAAATGTGTACATTAGACGAAAAGCCTGTACAGATTGAATTCAAATAAAAAATGCACTCATTACTCCGTACTGAAATCTAAACCTTTTAAAACTAACTTGACAGAATGTACATTTATCTTCAATTAACTGTTTAGTGCCTTGACATAAGAACAAGGTCTGTAAACTAATATTCAGATTTAACAACACAATTGCCTTAAAGTTAGAGAGGAGATGGGACCAGGGCTTTAAGTGGGCTGGGTCTCACCGGTGCTGAGCACCGGCGGTTTCTTAAAGGGACCTCAAAACAGGTCTCTATCGGCCTCTGTTTTGTGCCCTGGCACAAGCGGTCCTGCAGTGACAGCAGGCACATCGATGTGCGCATGCTCACACTGCTCACTTCTCACTAGTGGAGATGTGACGGCATGACGTCATGCCAGGTGAGCGTTGTAGGGGAAAGGAAATCCTTTAAAGAGAATCATTTTTCCTCTGGATTTCCCTTCTCTTTTCGAAACTCAGGAGCAGCAACATTGTCGTGGTGTCACCAGGGCTTTAAGTGGAGGCTTTTTCAATATTATATACAAGGCACAGTTGCTGCTTATTTATCTTACGCAACTATCAACCATTGACAAAGCCAATAGTTCTAGCTTTTTGTAGGTATGATGTTACATGTTGTATTACATATCTGGAAGCAATGACAAACAGCAAAATACAAGTCGGGCGGCACACTAAGCTAAGCACAGACTTTTAACTTATGTTATTTTAAGGCACATCAATAATTACGTTGACCACACCCCTTTGAGAGACCTCAGTTTTTTCATCCCATTTAAAGCTCTGGACGGGTAGTTTTCAGGTCTCGGGGGGCTGACGTGATGCGTAGCATCCCTAGGACAAGTGAATTGGTATGGGGACCATCACAAAAAGAAACCAGTGCATGCTTGGTTAGTCATAAAAAATGTAGACGAACCCTCACACACCAACCCAGGTGTCCTCCTGGTCTGTAAACTTTCACCTCGCACTCCTGAGCCCACTCCGAGATCTTTGCACTGGCCACCGGCAAAAAAAGCACCCTTTTCTTACTTCTCTGCTTAGTTCATAAATCTTTGTCAGGAAACGGCCCCTCCATCTACAAAAGAAACTGCAGCCCTACTGTCCACTTGTAACCTTAGGTCCAGTGGGCAATCCCTGCTACGCCCATGCTGCATACGCACTGCTAGATACGGTGGGGGATTTTTTTCTGATCTCCCTCCCCACCACTGGAACAAACAACCCTTATTTAATTGGTCCGGACCCAACCTAGCCTGCTTCAAAAAACTTCTTAAAACTTGCCTCTTCTGACTCTTCCTGTAATTCTTTCCACCTGGTTATTCACCACAGCACTGACAGACCCTTTTGGGGTGATTCACACTGCGCCATCTATACACATGGCACTAACATAACATATCATGCAGCTGTCCACATCAGCCCAACAGTTTGTTGGGGGCGGATTTGCTCGACCGACCTAGCTGGAGGCACTGCGGTGAATGTTTTGTATCGCAGCGGGGATCCGCTCAGCGTGTAAACAAAAGTCACTGCAGTGATACAAGTTAGTTTAAATTTGATTCTTTGGTCAAATGCTGTAGGATATTAAAAACAAGAATGGTACGGGATTGAGATTGTTCCCAAATACCCCAAGTCAACATGTTTCAGGTGTTTCACTGGGCCCACATGAGTCCGCGGCCTTCCTCAGGACTGTGATCCCTACATCACGACTCTTGCACTCATGCAACCAATCATTTGCTTTGAAATATGCAGGTCGGATCGCCTCATAGCACTTTATTTTCAGCAATGCTGCACTGCTGTACAACTTGGCTAAAAACAAATTACAAAGCCAATTGCTCTCGAGTTGGATAGACCTACTGGCTTTGCCAATGCTTATTTTCTAAGCAGACGGTTTCTGGATTCTGTAATGCAACTATATCTTTCTCTGCATACCACAAGAATATATGTTACAGTACCTAATATTATAGCTTCATTCCACTTTTAGAATCCCACGTACCAAACAAAATTTTGCATCATCCTGCAAAAGAACTGACAAGATTGCTCTCGCATCATTAGGTTACCAGGCAAGGGAGAAGTGTTTATTATGAATTTAATTCATTGGACTCGTTTAAAAAAGGCTGTGCAGCTGGAGGGGGGTCGAAATGTGGTTCCCGAGTGTTCTCCTTGTAAAGTGTGCACAAGTGACAGACAGACAGGAGCTCTGTGGATCAAGGTGAAGTGGCCATTGAGTGACTGCTCAAGCAAAACCCACAATGAGTTGATCTTCCGTCTGCCACACAAGGTCAACAGTCGGTCACGGTCTATGTAGTAGGATGCAGCACGCCTGTAGTCCAGTCATTGCTCTCTTGCTTGTTGAGGTGACGTGGAGGAAAGAAGGATGGAAGAGTGATGTACTGATCTACACAGAACACGATCACACCTTTCTGGAACAAAGAAGGACAGGAGCAAAACACCCCCCTGGCTTGTGAACGGTGGCCACACTGAGAGACTGTAATTTTCCCAATCCTAAAAGGTCAAAGTTATTCCCACTAAGAATACAGATGTTTCACAGTGGCAAATTCCAGGTTCTGCGTGACAGAGGCAACGTTATAGAACATAGGAAACCCAGGAAGGGATTTCAACATCGGACTATTAGCAGTTAACATATTTTGCACAGTAACCCTGTAGTGGAGACGGAGTTCCATGTACACACATTGCTATGCTAGCATAAGCGCCTTAGATGTAAAACGCCATCTTGCTGCTTTTGCACACGACTGCAGGTAGCTGTTATTATAAGAAAAACTGCTTGCTTGCTTTTTCTTCACATGAGAACGGTCTGTTGTTCCCATCCCTAGACGTGCACCGCGACCTTAGTATGAACACTGTGTGCAGAAGCCGTCAAGGTCAAATAACAATGTATGCTTTTGAATTCATGTCGATCGGCCCACGCTCTAGCATAACAGGCACACAGCTGCAAATATCTGAAACTCGGATGCCTTTAATATTACATTTTGCATGCATGATTGAGGCACTTGGAGAAAACCTTTTCCAGACACAGAGCAGAGCTGATCCCGTGATGTGATCCACCTAAGCTGATATTGACGGTATGGGGATTCCCCATTCAAGCCTAGAGACCTTCTATTAGTTTAATAAAACTAGCTTACTAGCGAAGGGACGGTGGTATTCCACTATCATTTGTAATATGATTTCTCCCTTCATTTTTTATGGTATTGTAACAATGCTAATGGTTTTGTTTTTAATCATTTGTCTGCTTATGTTAGCCAAACTACTGCATCTTAGAGCACGTAGTTAAAAATAAACATTTTAAACTTTACCGTGTCTCTGATTACTCTTATTGTGGACTGATATGAGAATAATAACGAAAAGGTGTTTCTGATTCCCACCATTCCTGAGAGTACTCTAAGACGCTTGTTCTGGGTTGTCTAATCATTGGTGGCTTCGAGATGATACGGAGAACGAATGAGACACTGATGCTAGTCGGATAGGGCTTCTGGGTACTGAGGCGAGTTTTTGGTACACCGTAATTCACTGAGGTCCTGGTTTCCTGCGCATAGTCCTGTGCATGAGCAGAATCCCTGCAACAACCCGTGAAGACTGACACTGACGATGTTTAGGGCAGCTAAGAGGTCTGCCGCTTCTTTAATTGATACCACTCAATCTCCATATGTGCAGCTAAGCATTAGATGCAGGTGTATCCTGTGTGGATCAGAAAGTGGTGACAGTGCATTCATCCGCACACAGAAGGTACTTACAAGGTGGGAATTTAGGAACACACCGCACTGCAGTGCGCACCGACACAAATCTATGGCCTCTCAAACCAAGGTCCAATTTACACACACCACCCTGTCTGCTAGCGGAATGGACAGTGGTTGTGCTGCCTGACAGAACCTTGACTGGTGGTCCCAGAGATGAAAAGAACAAACGTCTTGAGAGCAAGACAGACTGCGCATAACACCACCACACTTACGTGCAGATGTTTTGATGCAGACCAAAAGCCGTTCACCATCATGTCACCTATAGGAGTCCCCAGCCTAAAGAACAAGTTACTAACCTTTGGTAACACTTTTTATGGTGGATTCAGTATCTGCCTGTGGATTCCTCACCCTATGAATATCCCCTGCGCCAGCATTCCGCTGATTTTTTTCCTAGGCCGTCGGCTCTGCTCGTGACTATGCATGATGCCTCGTCGGCGTGATGACGTCAGTTCCACACATTTTTTCCGTGCCTCCGTGGCAAACAGGTGGACCGACAACAGATTCAAAGTATACACAGTACACAACAATTGAACCAATATACACAGTACAAAATCAAAAAGGAAAGCTAAAGAACATCAGCATTTCCTATAAATGTACCAGATAGAAAGAAGATACAATGTAAAACAACAAGGCAAATAAGGCATCCTTTTAGGTATACAAAGGTGGATAACGGGGAGGAGGGTGGGTCAGTGAGGAATCCACAGGCAGATACTATATCCACCAGAAAAAGGGTTACCGAAGGTAAGTAACTTGTTCTTCTGATGGATACATCTGCCTGCGGATTTCTCACCTTATGAATAGATTCCCACAGCAGTCCCACTCCCGGAGGAGGGTGTCCACCTTTCCTATACCAAAATGTCCAGCAAGACAGAGCGCGCAAATGGCCCTCCCTCCTCATTTCGGAATCCAAGCAATAATGCTTCACAAAAGTATGGAGGGAGGCCCAAGTCCCATCCTTACAAATGTCCACTACAGGAACACCTCTGGCCAAAACAGAGGTGGAAGACTTAGCCCTAGCAGAATGAGCTCCAATACCCTCAGGTGGTTCCTTACCAGCAAGGGTATAGCAGATCTTGATGCACAAGATGATCCACCTGGATAGAGTGCGCTTGTGCACAGCTTTGCCTTTTGAGCGTCCAACGTAGCCCACAAAGAGCTCATCGTCCAAACGTAAGTCCTTTGTCCTGTCCAAATAAAAGCTCACCGCTCTTTTAGGGTACAGGCGGTGAAGTCTCACCTCCTCCTTGGTAGGGTGATGGGGAGGATAAAACACAGGGAGAGTTATGGACTGCCCCAGATGAAAGGGAGTAACTACCTTAGGCAGAAAAGCAGCCCTGGTCCTGAGGATCATCCTTTCAGCATGTATGGTCAAAAACGGGGGTTTTCAACTGAGAGCTTGAAGCTCACTCACCCTCCTTGCTGAGGTAATTGCTACCAGAAAAACTGTTTTAAAAGACAAAAGTCTCAAAGGGCAGCTATGAAGGGGTTCAATCGGGGAACCCATCAAAAATGTCAAAACAAGATTAAGATCCCATTGGGGCATAACAAAGAGAGTAGGCGGAAACCTATTAGTAAGGCCTTTGACAAATCTCAAAACGATAAGAGACTTAAATAAAGATGGATGATCAGGTACACAGAAAAGCCGATAAGGCCGACAAATAGCCCTTAACCGTGGCCACAGCACAACACTGCTGAGCCAAGGAAAGAGCAAACTGAAGAACATTGGACAAGTGGGACGTTAAAGGGTCAATGGATCTCTCTCCACACGATTTAACAAATCTTGACCATCTGTAGGAGTGAATGGACTTGGTGGAATGTCGCCTGGCCGATAAAATAACATCCACCACTTCAGGCAGGAGAGAGAAGGAACTCAGGTTGCCCCGTTCAATCTACAGGCATGAAGGTGCAGTCTCTGGAGGTGGGGGTGTAGAACCTGCCCCTGCGAGAGGAGCTCTGCACTGAGAGGGAGACGGAGCGGAGGTGCGATGAGAGGTCAAGTAGATCTGTGTACCACACCCTTCTTGGCCAATCCGGGGCGATCAATAGGACTTGGGCCTGGTCTTGGCGAATCTTCCTCAGAACCCGAGGAATCAAGGGTATGGGAGGAAACGCGTAAAGGAGTTGAGAGCTCCAACTCAACTGAAACGCATCCCCCAACGCCCCCTGCAGCGGAAACGGGAGACTGCAGAATGACGGGCAATGCGCGTTCTCGAAAGTGGCAAACAGGTCCACCCGAGGAGTCCCCCACGTCCGGAAGACGCGTCGAACTACCTCCGGATGAAGCCTCCACTCGTGGTCGGCGGAGAACTGCCGACTGAGACTGTCCGCGCACGCACGCTCAACTCCCCAGCCAAATGATTCGCCATCAAGCAAATCCGATGGTCCTGAGCCCAGGACCAAAGCCGCAACGCATCTCTGCAGAGACGGTACGACCCTACTCCTTCCTGCTTGTTGACAAACCACATTGCGGTAGTGTTGTCCGTCAGGAATTGAACCGACTGACCGGGAAGGGAGAAAGGCCTTGAGTGCCAAACGTATTGCCCGCAATTCCAGAAGATTGATATGACACAATCTTTCCTCTGGAGACCAAAGACCCTTGATCTCCAGATCCCCCAGATGAGCACCCCACCCTAGGGTAGAGGCATCCGTTATCACTGTGGCCACCGATGGAGGAAGTTGAAAGGGCTTTTCTTGAGACAGATTGCCCTCCACACTCCACCAAGACAGACACACGGCAGCTTCTCTGGAGATCCTGACTGACGCCCTGAGATCTCGATTGTGCGGATACCACTGCCTGCGGAGACACCACCGGAGCGCCCTCATGTGCCAACGTGCATGGTTGATCAACAGAATGCAGGAGGCGAACGACTGAGCAGGCGAAGGACCTTCAGAACTGGAACAACCGCTCCACTGTGGAATAAAGGGATCATCTCCTGAATGTCGAGAATTCTTTGTGGAGGAGGAAATGCTCGACACACAGTAGTGTCCAGTATCGCCCCTATGAACAGGTTGCGCTGAGAGGGCACCAGGTCAGAGTTGGGCACATTGATTGAAAAACCCAAGTTGAACAACAGTTGAGAAGTTACCCGCAGATGATGAAGCACCATCTCTGGCGACTCCGCTTTGAGCAGCCAGTCGTCCAGATAGGGGAAAACAGGAATCCCCGACCTTCTGAGATGAGCTGCCACCACTGCCATCACCTTTGTGAAGACTTTAGGTGCAGTAGTAAGACCAAACGGGAGGACAGCAAACTGGTAGTGTTGCGACCCAACTGTAAAACGGAGATACTTCCTGTGCGACTTCAGAATGGGTATGTGAAAATTCGCATCCTGTAAGTGGATCAACACCATCCAGCCCTCTTGCTGCAGCACCAGAAGAACCTGAGCAAGGGTCAGCATCTTGAATTTCTCCAGCTTCAGGTAAAAATTCAAGACACTGATGGTCCAGGATCAGACGTAACCTGCCGTCCTTTTTGGGGGATCAGGAAATACCGGGAGTAGCATCCCTGACCCCTTTCCTGCTCTGGAACCACCTCTAGTGCACATTTTTGTAGTAATGCAAGAACCTCCTTCTGCAGAAGCAGCAAATGGTCCTCTGAACAAAAACCTTGGCAAGGAGGGTAAGGAGGAGGAAATTCTCGAAAGGGAAGGGTGTAACCATTCTCCTCAAGGTTTAAAACCCAAAAGGTCTGTCGTGACCGATTTCCAACCTTGCAGACAGTGATACAGCCGACCCCCTACAGCACCCACATGATCCAGGATGGGGGATCTAGGGCTGCTATCCTGCGGTACCGGAGGGAGCGGGCGAGGCAGAAGAGGAGGAAGAGAGATTGTGGGCAGAACCACGTTGGCGACCTTTGGCTCTTCCTCTATAATATTTATAGAGCGTATTTTGCTGCTGCTGCTGAGGTTGACGGAAGTTGCGAAAGGAAGACCTTCCAAAGCCTTGATATTTCTTGTAGCCGAAACCTCTCGACTGGGTCTGCAACCCCAAGGATTTCCCAGTGGCTCTGCTGTCTTTAAACCTTTGTAAGGCCGAATCTGCTTTTTCCCCAAAGAGCTTCGACTTGTCGAAGGGCAAATCAACAAGAGTGGCCTGGACATCGGGGAAAATCCAGAAGAACGAAGCCAAGCCTGCCTTCTTGTAGCTATGGAGGAGCCCATAACTCTGGCTACTAAGTCAGCCGTATCCAGGCCTGATTGAATAACCTGTCTAGCCGCAGCTTGAGCGTCTGACAGAACCTCCATAAAGTTTCCCCTCTCTTCATCAGGCAACTTGGGGGCTAATTGTTTTGCCGAGTCCATCAAAGCATGTATGTAACGGCCCAACAGACAAGTGGCATTGGTCCATTTCAGTGCCATGCTAGAAGAGGAGAAAACCTTTTTAGCTGACTGTTCCATTTTCTTTGAGTCCCTGTCAGCTGGGGCCTGAGGAAAAGCACCTGAAGATTGCTTGGAGCAGGATGCTTGCACCACCAAACTCTCTGGAGATGGGCGAGAAGAGAGAAAATCTGGATCCCCTGGTGCAGTCCTATATCTTCTAGCCACAGCCTTAGAAACAGCAGGCGAACAAAGTGGTTTACGCCAAACCTCGATGATAGGATTCAACAAGGCTTCAACTATGGAGGAAGGTGAATGAAAAACCTCTGTCAACAAATTCGGTTTATATTCAGCAGTAGGTAACTGCAAATCCAAAAGCTCCACAGCTTTCCTTATCACCAAATTGTAGCGAGCTACCTCTTGAGGAGGTGAATCCCTTGTAGAAGAGAGTTACCACTCTGGAGAGGTATCTAAACCACTCGCCTCCTGAATTCCCTCGAATTCATCCAGAGACTCTTCCAACTCGCCCTCCTCTACTTCCTTTCTACGATACTGCTCCTCTTCTTAAAGCCTCTGAGCCTCTCCCCGTGAATGAATCCAGGGACGCCGCGTCGTACGCGGCCCCGACTGCTCCAGAGTCGGCGTCAAGGGAGGCTCCGATGGACGCACGAGATCCACACAAGGCCGAGAGGAAGGCTCTCCAGACGGTGCCGAAGAATTTATCAACGGCGTCGAGACTCTCGGCACAGGAAATTGCCATGACGGCGCCATCAGCATGAAGGGTGCCTGGGCATAGTGTTGGGGCACGCCCAAGTTGAATGCCAGCGGACCCACAGGACCAGAAAGTGCTCCGGATGGGAAAGACGCCCTTTGAAAAACTCCGTACATAGCATTTAAAAAATGCGACGGATCCGCCCCTGGAGCCGGGAATTGTGGATATGGATTCGAGCCAGTATCCAAACGGGGAGTGTCCGACGTCGGAACGATCAGATCCACTGCCGAATCCACAGGTTCAATCTCAGGCACAGGAGAAGATGGACCATCCTGAACCGGCTCAGCGTCGGAAGCTGGTGAATCCCTCGGCGCCGGAGACTGCGCCGGAGTGCCTCTAGGCGAAGGAGACTTCTCCGGAGTCGCACGAGAGGGCGAAGGAGATACAAAGTCCTTACGGTGACGTCAAGGGGCAGGCGAAGGCGACTTCGAACTAGGCAACATTCTCAATTCAGCAAGGGGTCATTTATGCAGATCGCTCACAGGTTACTCAAATAAACTAAGTCTTTAATAAAAAAAATCATGTTTAAAAATTAAACAAATAAATAAAAATGAACACAAGCATTGGTAAAAGCCAATAGGTCTGGCCATGTTGTAGTGGAGTGCGGCTGCACAGCCACTCTGTTGTACAACATGGCTAGAAGACATTGACTTTGTCAATACTTGTTCTCATTTTACAGTTACACTTGCTACAATCTGTTTCACGTGTGCTGAATAGTTATTAAGTTAACTTAACACTCGCCGCTGACAAATGGGGTGTGTTCTGGAGGTCGTGGGTTCTGGAGAAGTGTGGTATACTCTGGGTAGTTCTCAAGTTTAGGTGGAGAGCAGCTCCTGTATAGAGCACCCTCAACACCAGCGACACTCTAGATCTGCTCACCTCAAATGTCTGCTTTTCTATCAAAGTCTTTAAGCGTAGGATTAGCACAGTGCCATCCACGCCGAGATAGAAAGGGACAAAGTCTTTTACCATTTGTACAGCAAAGTGTTTAAGCATCGAATTAGAACAGTGCCATCCACCCTAATCTGTAAAATGACAATATCCTTTTACCACTTCAGTAGAAACTTTGCTGTAGAAATAGCAAAAGACTTTGTCCCTTTCTATCTTGTTGTGGATGGCACTGTGCTCATCCTATGCCTAAAGACTTTGATAGAAAAGAAGACATTTGAGGGGAGCAAATTCTCTCTCTCTCTCATTACATTTTACATGGATATAGGTTGTTTCTTGCGGGAAAAGTAAGCTATCTTGCTCAACTGTACGATTTCGAAAATCTGTTCCATGAATTTCTGCACACATCAGAGAATCTTAAATAGAGATGTTTGTCATTTAAAGTGCTTGGGGTATCATTTTAGAAAATGTATAAACAACATGTAATATTTTAAAGATAAACATCAGAAACCAAATTCCAATCCAATGCTTTTAAGGTAAGTTTTCACTTCTTCCCTGACCCATGATCCAATGACACTGGGGTGAACATGGAAATAAAATAGGTCCGCCCAACTTTTCAGCAGTAAATAAAATAGTACCTGAAGCACAGCGAGCATTGTATGGACAGCAGAAGGACACTAATAAATGTATATCTATCGATAGCTGGTCACTGCTCAAAACTGTTGAACAGGAAGTGACATCGACAAGCGCTGGCCAATTAAGAGGCAGCAAATAAAAGTGACAACGAAGCCAACGAATGGTAATCAATAGGCGGGCTCCAGCCCCTTAGAGTAAATCATATCCTATATGAGGTCGTCAGATGAGACAAAGAGGAAATCATTTAAATAGCTGATGTTTTCATCTGTGATTTGTTGTCCTGATAGCTGATTTACAAGTCATCAGCCACCAAACCTTCTGGTTGTCAGGAGATATTGTGTTTTTTTTGGTTGTCCAAAAACATGTGATACCTAGAGCAATCCATTGAGCTGCAACTTATAAGGATGTTCTTGGTGTACAGACTATGCTTCAATTCATACTGTTAAATCTAATGAAGGCTAAATGGGTATGAAGGAAACCTATTCATTTTTAAATGTGCCCAAGATACTGAAGCTAGGAATAGTGGTGATTTGTACAACTCTGAATTTGGGGCTACACAAGATATCTATGCTATTCAGAGGGTATTATGCAAAATGTCTTCTGTCTTGCACACAGCCTTACATCTAGAAACCAAAAATGGAGAAATTCAATTGATATTAAAAAATGTTCTACTATTTGGGGTTCCCACACTTTCCCAATAGAAACAGCACTCCTTTTGTGGTGATAGGCCTATGTTAGAGACAGAAAAGGCCTCAAAACTCAATGTGAAGACATCAAATTTTGGCTTTCAAAACTGACCCATTTTACGATGTGGGTAGCAGTGGTATTTGGCTGCAACTCAGGGAAACCTATAACACCCAGACTTTTCGGAAAACTACTAGACAGCCCAAAGACTCCAGGGTGGTGTGTTATATATATATATATATATATTATCTACTGGCGGTCGCCAGTAGATAGTTATATTTAGGACCGTGTTTCCATAGGAAATCCGCAACATTCTATTTGGAATAACTTTGGCGCCGGTTGACGAATCCTCGCGAAATAGGTGGGGCGCTCCGCTCCTACCCTGAAAGTCTCGGGGTATTCGTCAAGCAGGGGCTGAGAAAAAAGGGGGGTCCCAAAACGCGTTTTCCCCGCGCAATTTTACATAGGGACCTTTAGTCCAAGGTACAGCCCGAACGGCTGAACAGAATTACTTGAAATTTGGCAGAGAGGTAGTCCTCAGCTCAGGGAAGTGCCTTTTGCAGGTCTGGTGTCAATCTGTTCAGTAGTTCCTGAGAAAATCAAAAGTAAAATCATATATATATGTGGGCGGAGCCTAACCACACATCTCATCCTGAGATCTGATTGGCGGTCAGCACTTCATCCAAGAAGTGTTGGCAGCCATCTTGGGACCAATATACATGATAGCACCTCATTAAAAAGCATTGCAGTTAATAGAAGGTTTTAAGACTTTAGTTACATTATAAATCATTTGTTGATGGTACCATACTCATTTTAGGAATTGTGGTATGTTCTAAGGTGATTTCACCATGTGAAAAAGCCTTCTGCTGGGATATCATGATTGAGAGAAAAATATTTTCTCATGCTTTTCCCACAGAGGTTTGGAAGGTGATCTATAAGCTAAACTGAGAGCTTATTTTCTGTAAATTCACATTATCTTTCTCAGTCATGTGAGAATGAAGTCTGACATTCTCAGTAAAACATGTACATCCAACAAGGGCAGAGACTGTCAGTTGATTCCTTTGTGTTCTACTGCAGCTTCCCAGAGTGTTCCAAAGAACAACTAGAGCGCTAACAGTCCTACTTATGATAAACGTATGGCACACCTGAAGCCATCTTGCTTGGATTAAAGTGGTAACTCTTAAAACATTTAATTTAAAAAGGATCAAAATGAGGGGGTTCATTTTTCCATAACAAGTATGATTAGTGCTGCAGAAAGAAAAACTAGGGCACATTTTGACTTCTGAAATCCTCTTTTATTTCATGAAAAAATTCTGACATGCAGACTGAAACATGCACTTTCAATACCAGCAGCAGTTTTCCCTGGTGAGCAGTAGCTTTACTACAGTGATCTAATGAGCAAAAAGAGTGCTACCATTCTGAATTTCTGGCAAATGTGTGACACATCTGAATGCCTTCTTGATGGAATCAAAGTAAAAAGCTGAAAGTATTTCCTACTGAGGAGACTGCAGTAAATGAGGAAATTAGGAAACTTCATAACAAATAAGTCTCCCAAGATGGCCACCAGAGACAAAAGAGCCCAAATGTAGCCCAAGTATCACCCAGATGTAGCCCAAGTATAGCCCAATGACAGAATGTCCCAGAGTGTTCTTAAAAACAACTAGAGCGCTTACTGTCTTCATTATGACAAAATTATGGCACACCTGAAGCCATCTTGATTGGAATAAACTGGTAACACTTAAAACATTTAATTTAAAAAGGAACACAATGAGGGGGTTCATTTTGCAATAGAAATTATGATTAATGCTGAAGAAAGAAAATGAGGGCACATTTTGAGTGACTTCTCAAATCCTCTTCTATTTCATTAAAAAATTCTGACATGCAGACTGAAACATGCACTTTTAATACCAGGAGCAGACTTCCATGGTGAACAGTAGTTTTACTACAGTGATCTAATGAGCAACTAGAGTGCTAACTTTCAGAATGTATGGCAAATGTGTGACATATCTGAATACCTTCATGATGGAATCAAAGTAAAAAACTGAAAGCATTTCCTACTGAGGAGACTGCAGTACATGAGGAAATTAGGAAACTTCATAACAAATAAATCTCCCAAGATGGCCACCGGAGACAAAAGAGCCCAAATGTAGCCCAAAATCACCCAGATGTAGCCCAAATATAGCCCAATGACAGAAGTGTGCAAAACACTTATTATTTTGTGTTTTTGCAGTGTTATATAGTGCAGACTTGTCAGGTATTGGAGTGCTTTACATGAGCATTGGTTACATCACACAAGAACACATTCATTTTGGTTGTAGACATGGGGAGACTAAGTGATTTGACCAGAATCACAGAATGTCGAGCTGAAGCAGAAACTCCAACCTGGTTCCCCAGTTGCAAAGTCTGCAGTTCTGGAAGTAACACCGCATCCTCTCCCCTAAGTGCAACATTTAATCAAGTGGTCAACTGGAGAAAAAAACATAAAGATAACAAATAATTTAAAAGTGTTTTGTCGCTATTTGAAAACTCAGAAAATATGTCCTTATTTTAGTCTTTTAGAGCACTAACCATAATTTTGATGCCAATAAGACCCTCTCATATATGTAATTTCTAAAGGAAATGCTCTAGGTATTACAGTTTTGATTACATCAAGATGACGTCAGGCGTTCCACACTTTTGTAATAAATATAGAATGTTAGCAATCTAGTTGTTCAGTAGGATACTGTTGAGAGGCAGAGGCCAGGGGCACGGACTCTGAAAATTGAAGGCAGGTAGGAGGGTGCAAAGGCAACAATTTAACCACACTGAGCAGGCAGGAAGGGCCGTGGCAGCACAACAGACTATGGAGGGCAGTGGAAAGGGGGGCAGGGGCAACAAACCAACAATACAGGACTTGCAAGAGAGGCTGTGGCAAAGTAATAGACCATTGTGGGCAGAAGGAAGAGGCAATGGTAGTACAACCATACATGCCAACAGACCCGATTCTGCCAGGAAACGTCCAATGTTTTTAAGCTCAAATGGGCTTTATTTGATCTGTCTCCGGTCTACAATCTCCTCTTTTTCAATGTAACTCAAAGGGGAAAATCAATACCCCAGTTTTTTTTCAAAATCTCCCTCTTACCAAGTTCAAAATGTTCGCAAGTATGGTACATTGAATCATGGTAGGCAGGAGGAATTGGGGTAGGGACATGGACTTGGATAACAGAGGACAGGAGGGACATGGAGAGGTGCACCAAACTGACCCTGCAGGGCAGGCATCAGGGTTTGCAGCAGCACAATACACCACATAGGGCATGCGGGACGGGAGTGCAGCACAACAATCCATAGAAAGCAAGAGGGAGGGGACAGGACCATGCACATGGACAACAGAGAACAGAGGGGCAAGAGGCAATGGTAGCTAGCTGACCATAATGGACAGACAGGAGAGAAAGCTGCAGCATAACAGACCATAAAGGGCAGGAGGGACGGATCAGGGGCATTACAATGGAACAGACAAGCCAGGAGGGAGAGAGTAGGGGTCTGCACATGTAAACAGAGGGCTGGGGGCAAGGGGGCAGGGCAGGAGCAGAAAGATAGCCATGGAGGTCAGGCAGGATGGGCACTAGAAGCAAGACACACCATGAAGAGCAATAGTGAGACTGTGATGGCATACACACAGACCATGGAGGGAAGGTGGGAGGGGGTCAGGGGCAGCTAACTGACCACACAGGGAAGGTGGGAGGGGCCATGGCAGCACAGAAGACCATGCATGGCAAGTGGGAGGGTTAGTGGCAGCACAATGGCTATGATGGGCAAGAAGGAGGGTGCAGGGGCATGCACAAAGGACGATGGAGGATAGAAGGGAGGGTCAGGACCTGTGCACAGACAAGAAAGTTCAGGGGAAGGGGCCTCACAACAGACCGCACGGGGCAGGCAGTAGGAGCAGTTGCAGCACAACAGACCAGGGAGGGCAGAAGGGTGTGGCAGTACAATGGACCATGTAGGACAGGAGGAAGAGGATAGGGGCATGGCATGTGGACAGGCAGGGTGGAGGTGGCAGGGACAGGTTACAGTCATCTGACAATGCTAGGCAGGTGGGAGGGGAGTGGCAGCTCAACAGAACACTCAGAGTAGATAGGAGTGGCAGGTCCATGGAACATGGTGGGCAAAAAGGATGGAGCAGGGGCATGCACAAAGACATCGGAGGGCAGGGGGAAGGAGAGTAGGGGCAGCAAGCTAAGCACAGAGTTTAAGCAGTAGGTCAATGATGGGGCATAGAATTGGGCAATGGAGGGCAGGAGGAGGGGACTGGTACATCATACTAAATTGAGGGCAGTGGCAGCACATCAGACCATGCATGGCAGGAGGGAGGAGGCTAGTCCATGGATTCACACAACAGAGGATAGGGAGGAGGGGGATGGGGCAGCAAGCTAACTGTTCAGAGAAGGCGGGTATTAGGAACTTTATTGTTTTTAAAACGTGTGTCTGTGCGAACTACTTAAAATATGAACAAGTATGCAGCATAATCTCACTTTTATTCAGGAAGAAGAGGACGTTTGTGACTGAGACTCCGGGCTCACTTGGCAGAAACACCCCCTGACCCTCCACCCCCTATCGCAAAATGTAATGCCCGTGAAAAGGGTAGGTGAACACACTGTTATATAGAACATAGTCCTGAGAGCACGATTGAAAATGAAAACTAGATATAGTGTATGGTATAAACTATGCACCAAAAAGTGTGATATAAGATGAACCGGGCGTGAAATATAATATGAAATACATTGTGCGCAATGACAGATTCATTGGAGAGCGCGAGATAGCACAGGCACTAGCGCGTGCTATGCGATGTGCGCCTTGGAGTGTAATATGCACAGGGCAACCCAACTAGTCTCTAAAGTTGTAATATAAAATATCTTCTGGGGAGTGTAACGTTGCATATGCACTGTGACAAGGATATGGATCCCAGATTGTAATATGTATGGCATAGCACTGTGCGTTATAACATAGGCATCGAGGAAGGCACGTTAGATGGGGCAATATAACCCGTGCGAAGATAAGTGTGGCATGACATATTCACGGGGTGGTGTTACAGTGCACATGGGCTAGAGAGTGTCATAGCATAAGCACTAGCTGGTGGAATACAACACAGAGGTGTGTGGCACTCGGCAGGCAATGGTGGGTGTAACACAGCATTGGGCTCTGCCAGGAGCGTGCTGTGACTCTCAAGTGATGTTCGTCCCCTTTCCAGAGAGTAAAATAAAAAGTATTACACATCCGGCAGTGGATGTGTGTTTTATTAACCGTGAGGGGGGTTTCTTACATAATTTTGGGCGAATTTTTGTCGAATCCCCTTTGAATGGCTTGGTGTGCATGTGTATTAAATGTGCCCGTCAATAGCTACCCATGTTTGTATAAATAAACGACAAGGGTGTCTACCGGGATTAGGCACGGTAGGGCATCAGACATGTCAGAGCTTCACTAGTGGTGTAAATACATTCCACGTGGATTCATTGTATGCATAGTCGCCTTTTAATGAATATCCCTCAAATCGTCATGGTGATAGGTACGTACGGTTTGTCCAGCATGTCCTAGGTGTGTATATAAATATATATTTTTAAAAAATAATAAAAAACAGTGGCCGGCCCTGGGGATTGGGGTAAAAAAATATAATTAGGAGACAGGCCCTGGGGGATGGGGTCATCAGGGCCAATAAATTAGAATAAGAAGGGGAACCACACAGCCCCCCTTCTTAAAAAATTAAAATAAAAGACTGGCATCGTGCCGGAGGCCACGCCCCCTCCTTGCAGCACTCTGCAAACGCGCCCCCTGGCGAGTTGTAAGTTGGGGAATTAATTCCTCTTCAATACTGAGGGTCCCTGAGGGCCAACTAGCTCAACAGGCATCTCCAGTATGCACCAGGGAGCTGCGCTGCAGACAGGTGTTCTGAGGCCAAGCCCCTTTTTACACCTCTCTGCAACGCAGCTCTGTGGCACTTACTGGAGGTACCTAGTGGTCTAGTTTGACCCTAGGGACCCTTAGGATTCAAGGGGACTTAATCTCTCAACTTAGAACAGCCACAGGGCGCGTTTACACAGTGGTGAAGGGAGGGAACGGGGCCTGAGGTGACGTGTGCAAACACGCACTATGGCACGTTTTAAATTGGGGATATAATTTCCCTTCAATACTGAGGGCCCCTGGGGGCTAACTAGCCCACCAAGTGCTTCCAGTAAGCGCCACTGAGCTGCATTGCAGAGAGGTGGTCCAGGCTGTGCCACTTTTTACACCTCTCTGCAACGCAGCTCTGTGGCACTTACTGGAGGTACCTAGTGGGCTAGTTGGACCCTAGGGACCCTCAGGATTCAAATGAACTTAATCTCCCAACTAAAAACGGACACAGGGCGTGTTTACACAGTGGTGAAGGGAGGGGACGGGGCCTAAGTTAACGTGTGCAAAAACGCCCTGTGGCCTGTTTTAAGAGGTTTGTTTTAATCCCCCTGCCCTATTATATACTAGGGGCTTACAGAGGAGGTCATGCTAATCACAGGGGGACCCCAACACATAATGTTTCCTAGTGTATGTAGGTGTTTTCACTGTATTCTAAGTGTCTTTTAACATAGCACTGGCTCTAGGACTGGTTAGTCAGACTCAGTTACCACCAGTATCCGTCTGAAAAAGTTGAGGGTACAGGATGATTTTGCAACAAGGATTCTTTCTGCTCTTCTTTTTGTTCTTTCTGCACGTTATCCTTCTTCCTGCACTTTTCTTCGTCTTTGAGGACTTCTGTTGCGTCTTTCTGCACTTCTTTTTTTTCTTTCTGTGCATTTTTTCTTCTTTCTTCACATGTCCTATCTCTGTAGGCATAGTTAGAAATTAGCATTTAAAAAACCTTTGAAATTCACAGAAAAAAAACATAGGTTTCAGGCACGTTATAGTTAGGAATTAGCATTTAAAAAACCTCAGAAATTCATTAAAAAAACCATAGGTTTCAGGGGTGTTATAGTTAGCTGGACTTTTCACTTGTACAAAACCATTGAAATTCCCCCGTTATAGTTAGTTCAGCTAACTATAACTCGCGCGCCCGCAATGCACTGCTGATGACGTCACATATTACATCACTCATGACATGGTCAGTGACATCACTCATGACATCACTGATGACATCTCAAATGACATCACTGATGACATCACTGATTACATCATCCAGTGAATGTCTGTTTTTCTGAAAATTAAATATGTTTTATATATGTATATCTCAAGGTCGATGGAAGAATAAATGGGTATATAAGTGTCTGGGGCCCCATTCATAAATGGGGCAGCTGGAAAGGGCACTGTCCCTTTTCCAGGGGTACCTTTCCTGCACAGATTGGTGGTGGTGGTGGTGGTGGGGCATGAGTTATGCCCACCCCACAGCACTAATCGAAGCAAAAGCAGATCGAGCCTCATGGCGAAGTCTGCTTTAACTTTGTTTACTATTAAATTAGCGCACTGCACGTTACAGCAAATTAAGACAAGCATTAAAAATGCAATAGGTCTTGCCTTTAATTAAGTTAAAGCCATTTGCTTTGCTAATGGTATTGTATAGCAAAGCAAAGGGCTTTAACTTAATCAAAAGCGAGACCTATTGCATTTTCAATGCTTGTGGGGAACTGAATATTGCTAGATCAGAAGGTGCCCGTTAGTAAGTAGGGGGAGGCAGCACCTGCAGCTGCTATGGTCCTTTTTTCAAGAAGGTTTTTTGAATTGCAATAAAGTTTTTTTAAATTAATCCTGTTACGCTTTCACTGCCGATCGTTTGGCCTTGTTAGCTCTGGCATGCTTGTGGATGGATGGAGTCTCTGGAAAAAGGAGTACCTTTTGAGCCCTGTGTAAACAAAAATAATGTGATACATTTCTTTTCAAAATAAAGAACTATTGAGGCCTCTGTGCATGCGGTTAACCCGTTTGGTTCCAATTCAGTCAGGAAGACATAAGCAGGGGAAAGTCTAGTTTCAGCGTGCACAAGTTTTAAAAGAGTTAGTCGTGGGTATTGAGCAGTCTTCAGTGTGTACACCTAAATCAGATGGATTAAGCGATATTTCTTTTTGTGAACTTAGCAATACTGATTAAAATGGTGCCTACATTTGTACACTGAGTGGTGGGAGGTAACCTATCCCTCGCAGTAGTTGTTGGGTGGCGTCTTGGTCAGTAAAGCCGTTTTGGGGAATGGTCTTCAGAGGCGGGGGTGATGGGGTTTCCAAATTAGTGTGGAAACCTCACCTTGAATGCGGACACTGGCGAGAGTCTGCTGTGTGCAGATTATGTTAGAGAATGAAAGCATGCTCCAACTAGGGGGCACTAATGATTGATTTACTGACTGGGCGCGAGAGACCGGAGTTACCAGGTTACAATTTCTGCTTCACCACATTGTGTGATCCTCGGCAAAACAGTTCGACTACTAAAGCTTCATTGATACCTTAAAACGAATACACTGCAGGAAAGATACCTGCATGTTTCACTTTCACGTCCCCCCCCCCCCCCGTGCCAACTTTGGTTGGTCCTGCTGTCTCTATGAGTTATTGAGCTAGTTGGCTCCATGGAGGAGCGCTCTCTTAACATTCCCTGAATTTACCGACTTCTCTTGTAGGGGGCAGCATGCCAGCGAGGCCCCCACCGGCATGGAAATGCAGCGCTATGGGTGGATTAGGTATGCTTGTGGTGAGGGGCGGGTGTTAGATGTGTCCTTCTAACATCCTCTGCCTTCCTCGACATCTCCGGGGGGGAGGGGATTAAATAGTGCTGTGCACCCGCTCTCCCTGAGCATCCACTACTCTGGGCGCTATCTACGCATCGGGTACTGCCTCCTCGGATGCTAGGGTTGCATTCCTGGCTCCTCGCTCTACTGGAGAGTACTCACCCACCCTACCCTACCTCAGCCTCTCACATCGCCTGCTCTCTGCTTCGGTGAGCACCGCATTAGGCGCTATTCCTGTTATATGAACTGTGTCCGCGGGAGACACCCGGAGTCACTGCTTGCCCGAGTGACCACACACCGACTGCGATCACTGCTGGCTGCCCTGGAGTAGGTACTGGTTCACTTCCCCTAAGCCCTGATATTCCTGCACACAAATTGCCCATGCCACCCTCCCCCACAACTTCTCTCGGCTCTGGTAGAGCGCAGCCCTCTAGCGCTATTCCTAGACAGCGGAGACTCCAAGGATCTCTTGTGAGAAAGTGCCATCTTTCTTGCATGGTATGGCCCCACTATTTGCTGAATTGCTGATGTACTTTGAGTGTGCCCTGGGCTCCTGCCAATCAGGTGCCCAGGGCCTGTGTTCCTTCCCTAAAACTGTATTGAAACTAAAACCCAATTGGCATATCTGGCCACATGTCAGCCCCTGGTAAATGGTACCCTAGGTACCCAGGGCACTGTGACCAGAGAAGGCCCCTAAGGGCTGCAGCACTTATTGAGCCACTCTTAGAGGCCCTGTACCCTGACACACAGACACTGCCTTTGCAGGCTGAGTGTCTTGGTGCAGAACAAAAGAAAGAGTCGACATGGTTCACATCCCTGTGTGCCATGCCCACAACACACTGCCCTGGCATACCTCAGTCACCCCTCTAGCTGGGTGCCCTATGCCAGTGGTGTGGCTACAGGTGCATGAGCCCTGTACCCCTACAGTGCCCAGGTCCATTCCTGGGCACTGTAAGTGCAGTGCTGCCATTAAGAGTATATGGTGCTGGGAAGTCATCATCACGAACTCCACAGCACCATGATAGCTGCACTGAAGACTGAGAAGTTTGGTATCAAACTTCTCAGCACATTAAATCCACACTGATGCCAGTGTGGGATTGAATGTAAAATGCACGACAGAGGGCAACTTAGAGTTGCCCCCTGAAACTAACCCACAACCCACGTCCTAACTGAGAGGCTACCTAGGCTGCCACCCAGCAGACCTGTTGCTGGACCCCTGGGTAGAGAGCCATCCGCTCCCGTGGGCCTGCAACAATGCACATCCTGGGGCGAGGTGCTAGGTCTCCTCCCCAGGATGGGCAGGGGAAGCTTCAAAGGCATGCCACCTTTGTGAACCTCTCCAGACCACTTGCTGTACTCAGCAACTGGTCCCCACCGGTTCTGACGCCCACTCTGGCGGGAAGACTGGCGGGAAAACCCAAGTGAGGAAAGGGGATGTGCCAGCCTCTGCCAACCCCACCCCTCAGGTGGGGGAGGCGAGGTGAAGCACAAATCCGGGCTCTCGCCTTCTTGAGGATGGGGAGCCCTATCCAATCAGGACTAGGGTCCTGCCCCCCTCCCACTGGAGTGGCAGGATAGGGGGTGTACTCACCCCAGGAAAGGGCCCCATTGGTCCCCAACCTTTCCCTACCTGTAACACCTCTAAATTGAGTATTTAGGGGCACCCTGAACCTTCCTTCCTCAGATCCCGATTTCAAAACTACAAAGAAGAACAAGAAGAAAGAAGACCTGCTGTGCAGCTGCTAACAAGAAGATGACAGCAACTGACTTGGCCCCAGCCCTACCGGCCTGTCGACCCTCAAACCTGCTCCTGCTAAACCCAGACGTCTCCAGTGGCCAGCAACCTCAAAAACCCCAGAGGACCGGACTGCTTTGCTCATCTAAAGACTGGGACTCCCACGAGCAGTGGTTCTGCTCAAACAGCAACAATCCCTGGTACCAGCCAGGAACCGCGAATCCCGCACACTCTGCACCCGCCAAGCCCGGCCTGTGCCTGAGTGAACTAAGACCACGAGGACGTCCCCCCGGCGACTGTGATCAAGAATCCAGCACCCAAGGACCCTCCTCGACACTCCTGACGACGTCTGCAGCCTCAATACCAGGGACCCCCCCAACTGTGATCAGCAGAGGGTAAGATTTCCAGATGCCAAAAGACAACCCTGCATCCGGCGCCCTGCGGCCCCCTGTGCCCAACTCCTGGGTGCCTACCCAACCTACAGCTTCACAACTTACCTCTCGAAGTGGAGGTCGCACCTGAAGAATCTCCGTCCCTGAGCTTGCAGCCTTTGTTCGTCACGCAGCTTTCCCATTGAAACCCATTGAGCGCCGATGGCTCAAAAGCACCCTGCACCCAGCCGTCCGAGTGCCCCTGGAAGTGCAGCATCTGTTCTATTCTACTTCCCCACTTGCCCTGTGTAAGTGACCAGGAGCCCAGCTCCTGCAGCCACCAACCAAAGGCCCCCTGCCCGCCATAGGCTAACATTGGGCCTACTCTTTCTGCACCCGGCTGCCCCTGTGCCGCTGAGGGTGTAAATACTGTACCTACCTGACCCTGGGAGACCCCGGAGTCTTACCCCAGAACCTTAACTCTGCCAGTCGAGTACTTACCTGAAATCAGATAACCTACATTTTCTCCATAGGGTAACATTGACTGGTTTCACTTGGAAAATCTTCTAAGTGTCGAGTTTTGAAACTTTGAAATATTCACTAAAAAATCATCCGATCAACGAAAATGAAATTACTCACCTGTTACCAGGAGAGATCCCAGCACTGACCCTTAAAAATAATTACAACTGTGATTTTCAGATAACCTGATTTTCTCCCATAGGATACCACTGCCTGGTTTTCACCAGAAACTCTTCCAAGTGTCGATTTTTGAAACTTCTAAATATTCCTTAAAAATCGCATGTTTACTATAAACAATTTCTTTCAAGTGTTTACAGGAGATGCACCAGGGCTGAATCCAGGATCCAGCCCGGAGTAAGAAAAACATACGTAAAGTAATTGTTATTGCAGTTTGCTTAAAATTCCCATTGAGCTCAATGTTATTATTGTGTTAGGATTGTGTTGCATATTGCAACAACTGTATCTATTGCATTGAAAAGTCTATTGCTTATTGAAAGAATACAACTATAGCATCTCATTCTAAGAAAGTATTTTTATACCTACTTGTGGTTCTAAAACAACAATATATTTTTACATACAAACCAATTGGCCTAGAGTTCAGTTCTTGAGTGTGTGAGACCATTTGCTGACTGAGTGTGTACATCAAATGCTTTGCACTGTCCACTGATACTGCCTTACTGCTCGACCAAGCTACCACTTTAGAGAGTAAGGTTATATCTAACTTTAGCCTCTGCCAAACCTCTGGGAACTGTTGGACTCTGAACACACTGAACCTTACTTTGGTGCAGTATATACAGAGCCACTTTCTCACATCTCTCCACTAACCACGCTGCGTCCCCGCCTGCTCCCACCCTGCTCGGGGCTGTTGGTGAGCATGGAAAAAATGTTAGACAGTGTTTTCATCCCTTCTGTTCTCCTCATGACTATGTTCCTCATTCGAAGTTCTGCCCGTGCATGCCCTCTTGGTGATTCTTCGGCTCATTCGTTACATTTTGCCAGGGGTACTTTATTAAGCTTTCATAGTTCATTTTAGACACTGCACCACCATGTGTAGTGGTTTTTTACCATACGGCTTCACACAGGAGTAACTATATGGTGGCCATCCTTGAGCCACACACGTAGAATGGGAACCAGCGTCGCCTACCCTAGCCACACACCAACTCCTGCTTTTACGTGAGTGACCCATTCTAAGATATTCCTGATAGATGAAGACTGGTACAAATCACACCTCTCCACACCAGTGCTCTCAAACGTGCTCCATGCAGCATGTGATGCCTAGATCATTGTCAATAGGGAGCAGAACAATATAACTTCACTGCCTTTTAGCGTGAAAAACCTCAATTTAGACAAAAATGTAGCTTTCCTGTCACATTTCTAGTCCCTTCCTGGCATACTTCACTTTTAAAACCAAGAATTAGTTATTCAAAGTGCTGAATGTTTGCCTGAAAGGTGGATAAAGGTACTTAATGTTCTACACAAATTCAGAATTCCCAGGAGAACAGTGGAAATGTCCATGGACTGGAGACTGATCATTATGTTCAGTGCGAGACAGTCCTTTAATTTTCAGACTATAGGGCAATCAAAATGGCCGTGTGCCTCAAAGCATAGAGGTATAAATACGTTATACAATAAACTGCCACCTTGGTGCGTTAGGTGGCAAACTAGCACCACAGCATGCACAGCAGGGCTGGCGAAAGTGTGCGTCAGACACCGTTATGGAGGAGTCGACGGAATTATAGTGTTTGTTTAGAACTTCAGGGTGTCATACTAAAATGAGTGGTACTATTTGATTAGTTGTTTGTGTGCCATCCGGACTACCTCTGAGTGGTCCTTCCAGAATTGTAAGGACGACACTATTAAAAATAATTTTTTGTAGGGTTAGTGTATTATACATTTATGTCTTTATGGTTTTGTATATAAATGTTGTGATATGTCATTTTCATGTCTTTTTCCTTTCCTGGATTGGGAGCCATTGTTAATGTAATGTAGATTATATATAAAATGTCTTTGATTTAATTCAACAAGAAATAATCATCTGTGGAGAGGGTAATTAAATGAGCTCTACTCAGAATTTATTGTGTATTTTTTCCTTTATACCATTCTTTATTGTATAAAATAAAGTGATGTCACAGGCAGCATCCTCTCGGAGAGCCGCTCGCTCTTCTGTAACACATGCCAGCAGCGCCATTCATCCCCGGGGCGGAGCCTGTTGCCAGCGTGAGAAGAAAGTGTTTTGATAAATGTGGAGGTATTCAGGCATATTGTATTCATACAAGCCACTGAGCTGGTAGTTTGTAAAAAAAAAAAAAAAAGAATCAATTTGTCGGGAGATTTATCTGCGCCGCTTGTTTAGCGTAACAGAGACTCCAAGAGCAGCTCAGCAACCCAACAAATCATCTCACTGTAATATGAATTTAACAACACACACTGAGGAGACACTAACGTTTTCATATAAAGCTGCCGTGATGGAAGCATTACAAAGACGGAATTCTTTTTGTGTTCTCCATTTACACTTTTATTCAAGGCCGTGAAAACACGGAGTGCTACCAGCAGAGGGAAATAAAACCAGTCCGGAAACGACCCACCCCCGTTACAATAGCTGGTGAAGCGGTCTACAGCTTCAAAGCGAGCACTCGGTTCAAATGCCCCAAAGAGATCAGCCCATGATCCGTCACGTTAGCAGCGTGAAGTGCTTATGGGGAAGGGAGTGATCCGCTTGAGCGTCCGATGGTCTCAGAGCGTAGCTGCAATTGAAGCGAGGGACATGTTAGCCCAAAAAAAAAAAAAGACCGCCCTTCGGAGACATGACCCGTGATTACACGCCTACTAAGATAAGAAAGATCGTCACGACAGCCGGAAACCAAGCCATCCAGTCCGGAGGGGCCGGAGGAAAAGGCAAAAGGGCGGCAACCGAAAACCCTCCTTTTCAATGGGCTACCCAATGAAAAGGAGGGGTGGGGCTTAGCATTCTCTTCTTGAAACTGCCTTGTTGACTATAGCTCTCGCAGGTGAGGAGCGCATGCGCATGTAATACAACTCGTAACACAACGCATAGTGACCACACCGTCATCCGCTCCACTCCACTCAACACGCATGCACAGACTCACCCAAAGATTATACTGACACATTTGTTATGGGTGAAGAACTGCTGCAGGTTTATTTCATACAACAGAAGTATGACGATAAGTGGGTTATCTTACGTTCCAGGGCAAGCAGCCCCTCGCTGCTCCGCCTGCCTTGCGAGCCAGCACGCACGGTGGGTCGATGCCCGGCAGTGCGGCACATTTTCTTCAGATCCTCCTTTGGATCACGTGATCTGTCTAATACTCCCGCCCCTTTAATGGGGCGGAGCGTGTTATGGCACACCCCCGGTTGGTCAGGCCCCCCAACCGCCCGAAGGACTAACGGGGCGCCGTCGCGGTCTTCCCAGAACCTCCTTCGGCTCCCGGACCTTGGCTCGGGCACCCTTACTGTGCCGGACAGGGGTACCCTTACTGTACCACCTGTCGCAGAGGTACCCTTACTGTACCCTTCTGCCTCCAGATCGCCCTGTAACTCCGCCTGCAACGCAAGAAAAAACATTACAACATTCCAATAGCGCGCTGCCTCCGCCGCGCAGGGTAAGCGGTAAGGGTGGGAATTCGCGTGGCCAGGAGGAGCGCAGGAAGCAGAGGGCGATCTGCGGGGGTGAGATGCTTAAAAGGGGAATCTAGCCTCGCCCAGCCCCGCGGCACGCCTCCTCAAGCCAAACCCATTGGGGCCTCCCCTCCCCGAGGCGCGGCCTCACAAGAGAGAGGCGGAGCGGGGGGGGGGGGAGGGGGTGGTGGGGGAGGGGGGGAGGCTCCGACGGGTGGCCACTAGAGGGCTGCCCTGCTGATGTCCCCCTGCGTGGGACGCGGGCAGCGGCATAGTGACCACACCGTCATCCGCTCCACTCAACACGCATGCACAGACATCACCCAAAGATTATACTGACACATTTGTTATTGGTGAAGAACTGCTGCAGGTTTATTTCATACAACATAAGTATGACGATAAGTGGGTTATCTTACGGGCGATCCAGGGCAAGCAGCCCCTCGCTGCTCCGCCCTACTTGCGAGCCAGCACGCACGGTGGGTCGATGCCCGGCAGTGCGGCACATTTTCTTTAGATCCTCCTTTGGATCACGTGATCTGTCTAATACTCCCGCCCCTTTAACGGGGCGGAGCGTGTTATGGCACACCCCCGGTTGGTCAGGCCCCCCAACCGCCCGAAGGACTAACAGGGCGCCGTTGCGGTCTTTCCAGAACCTCCTTCGACTCCCGGACCTTGGCTCGGGCACCCTTACTGTGCCGGACAGGGGTACCCTTACTGTACCGCCTGTCGCAGAGGTACCCTTACTGTACCCTTCTGCCTCCAGATCGCCCTGTAACTCCGCCACAGCTCTGGGGAGGCTCCCGTCGCTGCCAGAGCCCCCCCATCCCTCCTTTGCTGTTACTGATGCCCTGCCCCTGCGAGCGCCTCTTGCACGTCCAGCAAGAACATGTCCATCCCTACCCTGGACAAGTGTACCCCATCAGGCTCATAGAACCCCTCCACCTTCTCTTGGATCAAAGCATGTCTGATGAAACCCATGCCCCTGCGTTCCATGAATTTCTGCATGGACCTATTGACCCTCCTGCGTGACCGATCTACCGCAGCCGGAGACCTGGCTCCCCTCCAAATCCTGCGGGGGACGATCTCGGACCACCACAGTTCGCATGAACCCAGTGCCTGACTGATGGCTGCCAAATCCGCTTGCATGGACTGCAGCAGGGCCCTCCTTCCCCTGGCAACAAGGTCATTCCCCCCAAGGTGCAAGATGAGGACCGACGGCTGGGCCCCCCCGGCCGCCAAGCGCTGTTCGATTGAGCCCTGTGCTTCACTCCATTTCATCCCCGGGGAGCCCAACCATACGAACTGTGTGTTAACGAAACTCTGCGACCAGTTCCTGTACGCTGCCCAGCGTTCCAGCCTTGTGATGTAAGAGTGTCCCATCAACCATACCTGGTGGCCTGCCAAATGAAACTATGAAGCAGCTTTAGGCAGTTGTATATTTATTTGCACACAAAATTCATGGGGTATACACGTTCTAGAACACTGAGTACGGAACACTCAGAAATGTACATGTGCTTGCACCTATGTCAAGGCCCACACCTGCCAAAATACAGCAGCATCAAGGTCGGACATATCTTTTAAAACAGTCTGAGTTCCAGCGCCCCACACCCTTGACGCCCTCTGGGCCCATGCCGGCCTTGGCAGCAGAGGTGACGGCGCCAATTCGGAAAGAGTGGGAGGAGAATCTGCGCCCACTCCCTGATAAACCCCCTTTGGCAAGGGCGGCCCCCAGAATGCGATCAAACTGAAACCTGGTGAGGGGGGCCCCATCTGCATGTATCAGGAAGGGCCCCGGGGCCGCTGGGCGTAGGGCCAGGTATTCTCTGACTGTATGGACCGGGCAATACCTGGTGCCCCCCAGCGCTTGTAGGACTATTGTCGTTCCCCTCCCCGCCTGGTCTGTCTTGGATTTCCGGATGCGGAGTTCCAGGGATACATTGAGACAGACATCTGCTATTCCCAGCGCTGTGCCAGACAGGTCAACCTTGGATTTCGCCACCAGTTCGCTCACCCTGAAGGCCCCGAAAAAGGCCAGGCAGAATGCCGTTGCGAAGAGCCTCGCTTCGAACGGGGAGTGGGTAACCAAGGGTACTGCGTCTAGAATGTGCTGTAGGTCAACGAATTCAATGGGCGCCCTGGTGTCCGGTTGTCTAAACTCCTCCCTGGCCCAGCCCTTCAGGGCCGGCCTGATCTTGAAAGACCCCGTTGGGTCGGCACCCCCATCTAGCTTAGCATCGTGGCGCACGGCAGCCAGGTGACCACATGTCCATGAGTGGCTTTTTCCGTTCTCCTTGGCCCACACCACGAAACTCTCTACCTGTTCCTCGCTCCCCAAGGCTAGACAACCCTGCGCCTCCACTACTGATCTAAAAGTCGCTAGCTGGGAGCTGTACTTCTGTGTCGCCGGTGCCAGGGATCTCTCCCCATCTTCCTCAGTCGTTCCCCCACCGAAGCAGGCGCCAAAGGGGTGCTGGGAATGGTGTCATCTCCGCCCTTGCCCGCGGCCATGCCTCTCAGAACCGGAGCCACTGAAAGCGAGAAAGAGCGTCAGCTGCCACATTCTTGACACCCGCGATGTGCCGCGCCCTGAACTCAATGTTGTTGCGCAGTCCTGCCTTCACCAACTCCCTTAGCAGGCTTAGAACTAGCGGGCAAGAGGCGGTAAGACCGTTTATGGCGTGCACCACCGCCATATTGTCAGACCAGAAAACTACTTTCTTGTCGCTTAGCGTGGCCCGCCATAAGTGCAGAGCTACAAGGATGGGGAAGAGTTCCAACACTGCAATATTGCTCGTAACTTTCTTTTTACGCCATGCATTCGGCCACCTCATTGCGCACCACTCTTCGCCCAGGATCACGCTAAAACCTTCCCTACCAGACGCGTCTGAGAACAGGCAAAGCTCCTGGCTGGCTATCCACGGGGCCCTCCAAATCACCTTACCATTGAAATCGATGAGAAATTCCGCCCACATCGCTAGATCCGCTTTCAAGCCTGAACTCAACCTAACAAAATGGTGCTTCTGTAGTACATTGGCCGTGGCCCCCGCCAGCCTCCGCGAGAATACCCTGCCTGCTGGTATCACCCTAGCTGCAAAGTTCAACTTGCCCACAAGGCTTTGGACAGCCCCTAGGGTCGCTTTGTCCTTGCCCAGCAGCGCCTGGATGTCCTGCAACAAGCCCTGAACCTTCTCAGCGGGAAGCCTCGATTCACCTTTAACCGTGTCAAGCTCCACACCCAAAAAGGTCAGGACCTGCGCCGGCCCCTCGGTCTTACCTGGGTCAAGGGGAACCCCTAGGAACTCAGCCACCTCCTCAGTCCTGCCGCACACTCGCCTGACCCAGCCGAGCCAAAAAACAAAAAATCGTCTAGGTAGTGGGTCACCTGCGTGATCCCATGGAGGTCCCCCAAGGCCCACTGAAGGAACGAGCTGAAGGCTTCGAAGTAGGCACAAGAGACTGCGCACCCCATTGGCATGCAGCAATCGTAGAAGAACTGCCCCGCCCACTTGAAACCCAGCAGGTGCTGGCTTTCGGGGTGCACCGGCAGCAGGCGAAATGCGGACTCAATGTCCGCCTTGGCCAGCCACGCCCCTTTACCCGCTCTACGTATCATGTCAATGGCCATGTCCAGAGAGCAGTATGACACAGAACATGTCCCTTCATCCAACCAATGGTTCACTGAATTGCCCTCGGGGTACGATAGATGGTGGATCAAGCGATAGGCGCCCTGCTGTTTCTTCGGTACCACCCCCAGCGGTGAAACCAAGAAATGTTCAAGGGGAGGGCTGCTGAATGGCCCCGCCACCCTCCCTGCTGACAACTCCTTTTGTATTTTCTGGGCTACCACCCCGGGCAGGTCCCTGGCTGACTTTAAGTTCAATGCGTCCCTAGACTCCAGTGGCCCCTTGTATGGAATCTTAAAACCATCGAGGAACCCTCCCGCTAGCAGGGCCCTGTCTTGCACTAATGGATAGCGCCTGATGAGCGGAATGAAATTCTCCATGATGATGGGGGATGGGCCCTTGGAAGGCCCGGGGCGCTGCGCGGGGGGCCCGGGTGCGCGGGGGGGTGATGGTGGGGTCCCAATGCGGTGGGGGGGGCGCCCCTTGTGGTCTCATTGGCGTTGCGTATCTGTTCTGTTGGGTGGGGTAGGCTGGGGCGCGCCCTGGCTGGAGGTGCAGGTGTTCGCAGGGTGTTGTGCACCGCACTTGCTGCAGCTGTGTGTAAATTTGCATGCCCTGCCCCAAGTGCAATTGCCCCCGTTGTATAGCCAGCATGTGCCTGAATTGAAGCGCTTGGAGCCCTGCCTCTGCCCTCGCCCCCTGCCCCCCCCAAATGACTGCTTGAAGGGGCGCCTGGGAGACTGATCCTTTCTCCTGTCATCTGACTCCCCTTGCCCTTTGTACGACTGATCCCCTCCTATCCTGGGTGGGCCGGCACATGTGTTGTACCCAAAGTTGGATCTCTTTCTGGTCCCACCCCAGGTCCGGGCATATGGCCATTCTCTTCCGGAAGTCTTGGTCATAATAGAACCAGCCCAACCCCCCAGAGCGCCTCGCCTCCTCCTGAATTGTGCTAGCATATTGCATGAGGGCCTCACTCTGTTCTGGGAATTTCTGGACAACCACTGCCGCTAAGATGTTAAATGCTGACGTCCAGTTCTCAATTGTCCTATCCGGCCAGCGCTGGTGTCTGACTTTTTCCTCCTCCTTGCGACCCATCTTTCTAGTGTCCATGCCTGCCGAACCGTGCATAAGTAGTGTAGGGATATCTATGTACTCCCGCCTCCATATTCCCTCCTTAGCGGCCTGGGGTACCATCCACGCCAGGGAACAGCGGCCAGATGCCAATGGTGCCTGGGTGACAAGGGGTCTAGGAACCTCCCCTGAGCCCTCCCCTACTGGGACGGCAGACCCTGGGGCCACGGCGGGCAATGCCGGCGGTGCCGCCCCGCTCCCTGCGCTGGGCTCGAGAGCAACGTTGGTGGTGGCCGGACCATTGGCAGGTGGGGAGGGTGAGGTAACCGGCGCACCACCCGTGGGCGCAACCGCTGTAGTAGTTGCGAGGGGGCTAGCATTCCCTGTGAATGACAGCACAGGAAACCCCCCCAGGCTCACCAGTGCGTGTTTCCACGGCTGCGTTCTGTCCTGCCCAAACTTGGAGCACAGGGGCTTGAGCTGCCGCGGGGCAGATAAAGCGTCCAAACGGCTCTGGAATACAGTCATGAGGCTCAGCATGTGGTCCATGGCCTTACCCATTTGCGCCATGTCCGAGATGCCAGTGGCGGAGTCATGCACCACCGGAGTTACAACGGCCGGCACGGTGTTAAGTGGTGCAGCCGCTTGCCGTATCTTTGCTGGCGGGGCCACAGGCTTGTCTTTGGTTGTGGGCTTGCGTACCCGGGTGGACCTCCAGGGCTCCGCCCCCGAAGGGCCAGGGATGCCCTCGACAGGGGGGGATGCGACAACCACGCCTGAGTCGTCCTGCCTGCGAGCTTCGATAAAACCCTGCACCCACGCCGGCCCCTTCTCACGAGCGATCGCCATGAATTCCGCCCACATTCCGTCTTGCGGTGCGCTCGGCTGCGTCTCATCGATCGACGTCTCCTGGGAGAAAAGTGGACTCGGTGTCCCGATATCCTCCATGTGTGCGGTGCTCGACCAGCGGTCACAGCTTGCACTCGTCCCCCTTTGCGCTTTTCCCGCGGTCCCTCGCTCCTAACGTTTGTGGGCTGTCCCCCCGGCGATCTGTAGGGAGAGAGAGAGAAACGTCGTTAGCACGGTGCACGGGCTGCACACGCTAACAAAATTTAGCTGAAATCCTCCCCGTCTGGGAATTGAAGACCTTAAATCGAAATTTTGCAAGTAACAAAAGGATGCCTCTGTCAAACGCAGCAACCCGCTGACCCACGAGCATGACGCGCCTTCTGTAATGTACTCGGCACCCACCCTTCCCAGCAAGCACGTGAACTGTGCCATCCCTGCCAAATTCATCGGCCTACAGGGCAGCCAACCACTACATGCTGCATGTTTCCATAGCGCAAATTTGACCCGAAAGTCTCAGAGCGCGTAACGTCAGCGCCGTATCTAAGGTACACATCGCGACACTGGGGGCTTAGCACGCTGCAAGTTATATAGCGTGCACTACACAAGCAGGTTTTTGAGCGCGTAGCGTGTGCGCCGTATTTAAATTCCACATTCCGACACCGGGGGGCTTCGCATGCAACCTATTATATAGCGCGCATTCGACCCAACGGTATTGAAGCGTTCTCCGTGGGCCGCGCCGCAATTTGAAAACCCACATCGCGGCACTGGGGGGTTTGGCCTTCTGAAATTAGATCGCGCGAATTGGACCAGGAGACATCGGGGCGCTTTGTCTGAGCACCGTAGTTTGATCACACCGAACGCAAACGGGGGCTCGCTACCACATCTCATGCGCACCTTTTCCCGGGCTTGGGGAAGAGTTTGATATAACCCTTTGTTAGCTTTCCCGGGCTCGAACCCTTATCCTGCGAGATCCTTTGTAACCCCCCGGTACAAGTCCCGATCACGAACGCTCCCTGCTCACAAATGCCGAGGCGCGCCTACGGGCCCGAACCTAATAACCCTTGACCGCGTCCCGCTCGCAGGTTGTGCCGCCCACGAATCTGCCCCTCTCCCACAATTATGCCCCCGCTCCCATCATTACCCCCTCATAACGAGGCCGCAGCCCGATGCTACCGGGAGCGCATCACCCGCGAGCCAAGCCACTGCCATAATTGTAGTGCCGGAGGGGTGGGGGTGGATGCCCGTGATACACGCATAGTGATTCCCATCGTGCAACTGCTGGGGTAGCTCCATGGCGGACCCGACAATTAGTTACGTCCTGACGCCGTACATTGAACCATGCCCGAAGCTTGTGTTGTCAGGTTTTGGGATGGCGGGGACTCGGTCCGTCCGCATTGCCAATTTACATGTGTGCCAGCCGCGTAGCACACGGGCCTGATCGGGATTTAATCTTTTTTGTGGGCATGGGGCGATTAATTACTTTGGCCGGAGACAGCAGCTGTCAAGGGGTGCCGGGGCGCGAAGCTCTCAACAGCCGCACCGGCCCATACGCTTCCGACAAAGGGGCTTGAACAGCCCGTACACCGGAAACCGGGCCGGAGTATCTCCCCCCCCCCCCCCAACCCTGGCGGTGTTGTCCATATAACACCTTCCATAGTAGCACGGTGCCGGGGAGGAGCGGAAGTCCCACCGTCGGAGGTACCCGCCCTCCGTCCCTGGGAACCGAACGGCCAACTCTTCAGTAAAACGCCCAAAACGCGAACCGGTATCGGTTCGAAGTCATCGTCCCATTGCGCGGGACAGGAACCACTGCCGCTGTTTTCCAGCGGGGAAATGCGATGGCCGGGGGGCTTGCAGGGTGCGGGACGCGAATCGCAATCCCAAGAGCACGGCTACCCGATGGGCAAAACCCGGTCGAGCGACTCAAGCAACTCCACGCGGCAGGCGCTGCCGGGGCATTGCCCCCTAAAACAAACATCCCATCCCCTCATTCCTGGCCGCCCTGCGGCCTAGCAGCGCTCAAAATCGCGCTTCTTTCCGCAGGCCCCCCCAAGGCTCTCCCATCCCACCACGAAGCTGGCCTGCTACCACCGCAGCAGCGTCCTCCAGAGGCGCAGGACCCTACTTGCGCCTCCCCCACCCGTGGCCATCGGAGCCACAGGGCCCGTCAACCTGGTACTGCCCAGGGACAGGGCCGGGGTGGGAGGGGGTTTGCAAGACTCACCGTTGCTCGATGGTGTAGCAAATCGCACGACGACGTAGGGGCCCCGATCGCAACCGCGTGGTAAGGACGGCAACCGCTGGAGTCCGAGTCTGCGGCTGAGAATTCGCGTGGCCAGGAGGAGCGCAGGAAGCAGAGGGCGATCTGTGGGGGTGAGATGCTTAAATGGGGAATCTAGCCTCGCCCAGCCCCGCGGCACGCCTCCTCAAGCCAAACCCATTGGGGCCTCCCCTCCCCGAGGCGCGGCCTCCCGAGAGAGAGGCGGAGCAGGGGGGGGGGGGGGGGGGGAGGCTCCGACGGGTGGCCACTAGAGGGCTGCCCTGCTGATGTCCCCCTGCGTGGGACGCGGGCAGCGGCAATTGAGCCTGTGTTATTCAAATCATACGTTAATCTCTCTAGTGCGATAACAGTTCAAACTCCCCATATTTTGCCACTTTTAAGCTAAATAGAACATTTCAAAACTAATTAGAAGTGGCAAAATATGGGGAGTTTGAACTATTATCGCACTAGAGAGATCAACGTATGTCGTCAAATTTGAATAACACGGGTTCAATTGCGTTGTGTTACACAAAGGGTGTCAACAACAATGTATTTTATTATGATCATTAGAAATCGGGGTACATTGGCCTGGGGTATATTTTGCTTATTTTATATATATTTACTTTGTTTCATTTTGATCCAAGAAACGTGTTAAATAATTATCATTCTTGAACATTATATAGATGTGGCTGACATATATCTTTGCATTTCACAGATACCCCTGACGAAGGTCGTTACAGATCGAAATGCATTGGGTGAGATGTCATTGGGATGATTTTGAGGATGCAAGGTTCGTTAAATACCTATGATTAGGCCCGGATGGGCAATTCTGGAGCAAGTAAAATGTACAAGATAATTGAATCCCGTACCTTTGACGTGATGGACAAGTAAAGCTAAACAGTTTGAAATAAAAATTATTGAACATGGAGTACTATGGTTTATGAGTATTAATTGGAATACCAATGTGTATCAGACTGTGCAACTCGCCGATGATTCGCAAACCGCGCGCCACCATGTTTTGAAGTTTCACGATATGTGCACAAGGAACGGAGCACATCACGGAAAAAAATGAAGATAGGAACCTTAAAATACATAAGGGTGTGCTTCAGGTTATTGACAGTCTTCAAAGGAAATGGAGGACCCATAAAGCCTGACTGCAAAAGACACCTTTACTTCAGAGGAATATTGACCAATATAATGAGCTCGCTGGTGAGTCCTAGTTAGTGCGCAACGGTGGTGGTGCAGGAAGGGACACATATAGAGCCTTGATGGATGGCAATACACCGTAGCCTGAGCCCTTCATCTAACCGGAAGAAAAAGGAAAAAGCTGGTAAAAAGAATAGCCACATCATCCATCAGGGGCGGCAGCTCTTATGACGAGTTGAGGATTTTGTAAAATTACCAAAATTCTGCCACTATTGAGTCACCATCCATAATGTCCTTGATCATTCTATCCCTTATAAGTTCGACTCGGTCTCATCCCCTAAGTTTTGTGCTAAACGTCTGCCTGCACTATTGCCTCCAACAAAGTATTTGTGCTTCAATCAAAGTAATAATCTCTACCCTGGTCTAATAAGCAAAGTTGTACTTTTGCCGCAGTCAGAGACCGCCATACTCTTGGGGCACCCATACATTTCTAAACTTGGGTTCCATAAGTGCACGTTTGAGCTCTGCTTTTTTTCTTTCTCTCTCTGCTTTTTTTTCATTAGCACTTATTGCGATCAAGTGACCCTTCAGTACCTCTGTTAGAGAGTCCTATAATGTGTTGCAGGACACTTCATTAGTTTGACCTCATTCATTTGATTTTCCTCCTTAATCTGGATGATGGCTTCGTGTACAGCTATTCTATGGTGTTCATTTTGTATTTTAGAGTCTGAGTATCCAGGAGCTTATGTCCGATTACTATATTGAGGTCTCCCCCTATCACCATTTATTTGTCTGGCATCTGTAAAATTTTTGCACGTTTGAGCTATATATGCTTTTTGTCCCGTATTCGAGACGTAGATGTTAGCTATCATAAGGCACTAAGATTCTGCCCTTTTCCTCGATTACCGTGTCTCCCATCGCTCTCTGGAATCTGCTGTAGAGCAGGACTCCCACTTCCTCCATCCTAGTGTGCCTTGATGAGAGATACTTTGGACTGAGTCTTTACCAGGCTTTTGATAGAAGAGAAGTCTCCTGTGTCAAGCAAATGTCGCAAGTGGACTCATGGTGTGTCGAAAGCACGCCACGATTCTCCCAGGGCTATTTAAGCCTGTAGCGTTGAAGCTTACTATTTTTATGCTTGTCATGAAAGGTAATATTAAAAGCTATGTGTGGCCGTTGTATGAGCGTACAGCATGGTTTTGAACTTTTAAGGCCAGGCGTTATGTCCCTATAATGAATCAGTGCACATTCTGAATTTAACTACCCTCCCATAACAACTGATAAACGGAATCATGGAACCTGAAAACTGGAGACAATGACATAAAACCAATCATGGCTTGTAGCCCAGATTCAACCAGTGGGGCCCCTCCTCGGATGAGTAAATGTCGGGAAAGAATATGTCTCGAGACCATTCTGTCATCCTCTGCTCCTTCGCCCCAGCTGACCAACTTCATCTTGCACTGATGGCGCTTAGGCAGTATTAAGTGACAGTGGATTCTTTGGTCCTGATTATCACAGACATGTTCTCAGCATGGGTTTTGAGATCCAACTGCTGGTCTTTTAGGAGGGGCAACTCTTGCCTTACCATTTTGATTTCTTCGTCTTGTGCCTCACCTGTGTCTTCCAGAGTCGAGGCTCCTTTGTCAATAACCGTATTATCCCATTTAACCTGTAACCTTTAAATGTCCTGCTCTCCTGATTAGATATGCTTAGGCTATTTGGTTTTAGGTTTAAACCTATAATAACTGATAAAACACCACCAGAAGGAAAATAGCCATCACTGGTGTAATCATATAAACACTGACAAAATACCTTTGCAACCACAAACGAAGTGCCATTCAAAGAAAGGAAAAGATGAGCGAGTCATTTTTATTTCGTCCTTAAGGGGCCAATACAATGTAACTTTGTTATACAAGGTAGTATCAAGAGAGACTGGGCTAACATTATTCTGCTTGAGTTTTGTTGTTTAGGGATATCACTGAAACATGGTCTCTTCTTCCTTCTGCTTGTTTTAGGTTTGTGGTCTTTGGACTAAAGATGCAGTTTCTAGATCTTATTTAGTTATTTTATAAACTGTAGAGAATCGGGAAATATCAAAATCATATTTGAAATTTTGGCTACATTTGACTTCACGGATAGGTAAAATGGCTGGTTTAATTAGAATCTTTTCTAATATGTAGCATCACATTTACCCCAGACAGAGAATGGGTGAAATCCTTTGATACATCTGCCCCCCTTTCTAGTGAATCAGTATTGATTGTAAGTGAATTGCCAAATACCCCAGCTTTCAAACATTCAATGCAAGATGTAGTGACAGGTATGTGTGAAAAGAATGTTGTCACCAAGCTTCTGAGATAGTGGTGAAAACATGACACCAGGCCTTTGGTAAACATGGAACACAGTGTCACTTGGAATTGTTTTTATGTGCAGTAATTCAGCTACGTATATGAACAAGTTGTATGATGGCCTGTCAAACTCCATACCTGAGCTGAAGTGCTTCACTGTAAGAGATCCTTGTCACTTGCTAGATGGTATGCTGAAAGCATCTTTACAATCTTCAGAGTTAATGAAGAATGCTATTGACTTAGTAGTCTGTTTCTGTTGTTTTTACCGGCGCAAAAATGTGTAACCACTGATAACCACTGTTTTTTTAAGGTATTGAAAAAACTGAAAAAACCCCACCAGAATTGACCAAAAATAGAAACTGAAAACAGGAAAGCCTAGATATGCTCCTGAGGAGTTGAGAATAGTGATTCCATAAAGGAGTTAGTGAGGGAGTCTGCTTCTCCTGGTGGATGCTCAAATGATGTATTGTTTACTAGTGCTCCTTCTTTGGCTGCTGCTGCAGGTCTTTGATTGCCCAGAAAGAGTGAACATATTACTATCATTTGTAGCTCTCATATTATTTGATGCCATTGTCTATTGCTGGTAAGGTCCAGAGAGCTCAGTTGGTATTGATGCTTGTGGGGGTTCTCTCATCGGACCCAAGATCTGATCCTCATCACATTGCTTAGTTTAAAGGAAAAGCTCCTTGTAATAATAAGTCCTTGTCTGAAGAGTTGTAGTAGAAGACCTTTATTGGTAAAATATCCAAACCAGCATCAACGGTCTCATCCGCTGCTTCGCTCAGCTTCGCACATCATAGAATGAATCACCCTCACTTTAACATTCCAATGACATCATGAGAATCCAATGAAATACATTCTGAAGTAGATTACAACACATCTCCCTTACCAAGAAACAAAACAATAAAAACAGAATAAAACAAATAATAACAAGGAAAAATAACTAATATACGTTCACAATCTAAAACAAGGTAATACATTACTTTGTTCCCAATTTGTAACTCAACTTTCATGCAAAACACATTACATGGCATAATCTTTGAATTTGACAGGCAAATTCCTATTCCTTTGAACAGTTTTCCTGAAAACAGAACTCTTACTCATGGCTTGTTCTTTTCCACAAGTATCAGCACATTCCTTGGAACTATCCACAACTCTACCCCCATCCACCACAGAATGACTCAAGCCTGTATGTTTTCCCAAACATTTCACCAATCTGGACATGCTCCACATACAACCCGTGTTCACTTTCACAACATTTTTCCTAATAGAAATAATCGTGAAAGGACCCATGAAAGACGATTTTCCTTTCAGTGTATGCTTGGGGTTCTTCACCATCACTTTATCACCAACATTCCATTTCTTGTTCCTCACTCTCATCCTCAAATCAAAATCAGCTTTATACTTATTTTGATACTTCAAAATCCTCCTATGTCTCTCTTCTGCAGGAAGTGCCATACTCGAGCTCGCAGGCAGCCAAGATGGATTCAACTTAGAAATAGCTTTTCTTCCTCTCAAAGCCTCAAAAGGTGATAATTGAGTGAGTGCGTTGGGCGTCGTACGATGCGCCCACCATGTGTCTCTCAAAACACTATTGAATGAAACTCTGGAACTAAGAGCACGCTGAGCACAATCCTTCACTATGCGATTCATTCTCTCAGACAACCCATTAGCTTGAGGTGCATACAACGCCGTCTTCTGGTGTACTATGTTGTGATCCTCAAGAAACTCTCGCATCTCATGAGATACAAACTGCACTCCATTATCCGTTATCAAAAACTTGGGCACACCTTCCGAAACAAAAACATCTCTCAAAAAGTGAATAACTACTCTCGTGCTCACAGAAGAGACACATTTTGTGACTACCCACTTAGAAGTGTAATCGACTAAAAGAATGACAAATCGTTCACTTGACGGCAATAGCTCAAATGGTCCAACTATATCCAAACCTAATTTAGACCAAACAACCTCAGGAACCTCCACAGGAGATAAAGGCGCTTGGCAGACCACATGAGACTTGTCACTAGAGGCACAAGACACACAATCCCTGACCACATCTTCAATCATCCGATCCATGCCAGGCCACCAATATCTTTCTCTGACTCGAGCCTTGGTGAGACTCCTTCCTAGGTGACCTTCATGTGCTGTGTTGATAATCTTACTTCTGAATCCCACAGGCGGAACAAGTCTTTCACCCCTCACCAGGTTCCCACCAAAATACGAAAGTTCATCCCTGACAGGCCAATAACCTCTCATCTCCTGCTCCAATGTTTTATAATCCGGCCAACCATGAATAATCCACTGCCTCAACAATTCCAATTCTTTATCCTTGTTCACCCCATCTGTCCATGCTTCTAGCGTCAATGTGGACTCAGCAACCCAACACACATTATCACCAATATCGTCATCACCCTCTCCTGCCAAAGGTAACCGAGAGAGACAGTCTGCGGACTTGTTGCTAGACCCGGGTATATATTGCACCTGAAAATTATATTCTTGCAATCCTTCACTCCAGCGTTTGATCCTAGGAGTGATATGTTCACTGTGTCTACAAGAAAAGATTTGGGTGAGAGGACGATGGTCCGTCCTCACTAAAAAGGGAATCCCCCACAAGTAAAACTTAAAATGTTGCACTGCCCAAAAGATACTCAAGGCCTCCCTTTCAATACAGGAGTAATTTGCTTCAGCTCCCCTAAGAGCCCTGGAGGCAAACGCCACTGTTTTGTGTTCTCCATCGATCACTTGGGAAAGAACCGCTCCCAAACCCTTAAGACTAGCATCAGTAGTCAATATTGTTTTTTTATTAGCATCAAAATGCCCAAGAGTAGGCATTTTCCCAATCTCCATTTTAATTGCCTCAAAAGCCTCCTGACACTCACTAGACCACAGAAAATGTGCACCCTTCTTCAACAACGCTCTGATAGGCTCAGTTACACAAGCAAAACCTTGAACAAACTTGGCATAAAATTCAGTAAGACCTAAAAACGACCTTACCTCCTCCTTGTCCTTGGGCGTGGGGGCATTCACCACACTTTGTGCCAATTCCAATTTTGGTTGAATGCCCTCTCCAGAGATCACGTGACCTAAATAAGTAACAGTTTCTACTCTAATGCGACATTTTTCTTTTTTTACTGTTAGACCTTTCTCTCTTAACCTTCCCAAAACTTCTAGTAGCGTTCGACTATGCTCATCATCATTCTTCCCATATATCAAGATATCATCTTGAAAAAACATGATGTTATCAACACCCTCTAAGACCTTTTTCATGACCCTCTGAAAACATGCCGCTGCTGATGCCAAGCCAAACGGCATCCTCAGAAAGCGAAATGCCCCCAGAGGTGTCACAAACGAGGTGAGGTGCCTTGAACCCTCATGCAAAAGAACCTGGTGATAAGCCGACGACAAATCTAGTACACTGAAAATGCGGGCCCCTTTCAGTGTACTGAGCGATTCTGCAATATTTGGTAGAGGCTGTCGATCTACCCAAATCCACTCATTCAAACCTCTCAAGTCAACACACATTCTGATACCTGCTCCACCATCCTTTGGAGCCAAAACAATCGGGGCCAACCATTCCGAGGATTCGATCTCTTCTATAACCCCCAGTTTCAACAACCTCTCAAGTTCAGACTTCAGTGGTTCTATCATCATGTTCGGCACCTTTCTCACTTTGTGCACACATGGTATGGCTCGATTTTTTAAAATGATTTGATGCTCAAACTCCTTCAGGCACCCTAACTTATCAGAAAAAACTTCAGGGAACCTGTCAAAATACACACAATTTTGGTCAGATGCCCCCTTGTCAACCTCACGATCCACCAGCATGACCTGATCCTTAGGATCTTTGGCGTTGGGATTAAGCATAATGCCCAAATCACGCTGATGCCTCCATCCTAATAGGTTGTCCCCTCTTTCAGCTACATAGACCTTACCTAGAGTGTCCCTGTCCTTGAATGTAATGCGTGCTTCAATATACCCTAGAACATTTATTTTTGCACCTCCATAGCTGACCGGACTAATGTCCGGTGGAATGAGCACCACATTGTCAAAACCCACAACTTCGTCCCACTGTCTATTCCCTAACATCGTGAAAGGGGAACCAGAATCTGCTAGGACTATGAAATCAAAGTCATCCACCCCAATTTTGCATTCGGGCATTGTTATTCTCCCAGTATCAACATCCCCTTCACCACCATCGCCACCATCAATATGCAAGAGCACTGTGAGTACAATTTCAGTCTTCTTGCTCGAATTGCGAGTCGATCTGCAAACCCTTGCATAGTGTCCCTTGACCCCACACTTCATGCAAGTGGCTTCTCTGGCATAACAATGAGGATAGCTAGAAAAATGAGAGGAACTGCCACACCTAAAACACTTCATTTTAGATTGGTCCATGGCTTTCTTTTCACTGTCGCCAGTGTTAGTACGAATTTCCTTGTCACTCCTAGCTGGTAAACTCTTATGGGAAATATGCGTGCGTAAGTCTTTCTCAGGCACCTTGGACTTCTCTTGTGAAGAAACCTTTGCCACATTATCAGAACTCTCCAAGTACTCTGTTTCTGTTACAACATGGACCTCACTAGCTTCCTTCTTGTCTTCATGGTTTCTTTTCATTTCTTTCACCCAAGAAGAGGTGTTTTCCATGCCCTCTACGATTGCGACAGCTTCCACTAGTGTAGGATTTTTAGATAAGAGTTTCTCTTGCACACGGGTACTGTTTGTGCACCTTACCAACTGGTCCCTGACTAATGAGTCAGAGAGATCTCCAAATTCACATGTGCGTGCCAGGGTCTTAAGAGAAGCAATATAACTTTTCACTCTTTCATTGCTACTCTGGACTCTAGTGAAAAACTTATGTCTCTCAAGAACCACATTTATCCTAAGGCCAAAATACTTCTCCAACATTGTCATCGACATTTCATAAACATCATTAGGCTCCCCCTCCTCTGTTCCAATTTGAATAAGATCCATGCTATCATATGTATTTCGCCCCTCAACTCCCAGGTTATGTAATAAAATGGCTTGCTTTCTGATGGCTGAAAACTTTTCCCCTCCTATAGCAACAATATAAGAATCAAACAAATTCCTCCACCTTTTCCAAGGAAGTATAGGGTCACCTTTTTCCGAGACGGAGTGGATCTCTCTCGTCATTACGTTCGTTTATCCGACGTGAATCTACGTCAGCGCCATTTTGGATAAGTGTATTCTTCCGAATACACTTCCTGTCTTCCCAGACGGGTGAGGTTTTCGAAGCAACGTGAACCTACATCAGCGTTAGTTTGGATTATTTGGATTCTGTTACGTGTTTGAGGTGTTTTTGGACATCGCATTTTACTGCAAGAAATTCAAGATTCAATTTTGGTTTTCCTCAACGGAGACTACGGTGACTACTTTAGTTATTTTAGTTTATTTTGTTCAAAGTGACTAGATTGATTATCTATTATATTCTCTCTTTCTTCTACACGCAACACGAGAGAATATAATAGATAATCAATCTAGTCACTTTGAACAAAATAAACAAAAATAACTAAAGTAGTCACCGTAGTCTCCGTTGAGGAAAACCAAAATTGAGTCTTGAATTTCTTGCAGTAAAATGCGATGTCCAAAAACACCTCAAACACGTAACAGAATCCAAATAATCCAAACTAACGCCGATGTAGGTTCACGTTGCTTCGAAAACCTCACCCGTCTGGGAAGACAGGAAGTGTATTCGGAAGAATACACTTATCCAAAATGGCGCTGACGTAGATTCACGTCGGATAAACGAACGTAATGACGAGAGAGATCCACTCCGTCTAAGAAGTCAGGAACGGCATTCGGATGATGGCATGCGCGTCCACTCCGTCTAAGAAGTCAGGAACGGCATTCGGATGATGGCATGCGCGAGCGCAAGCAGAGAACGTTGAAACAGTGAGTGCGAGCGCTATCACATTCAAAGAATGCAGTGCACGGGTTTCCAACGATGTTCTTGACAAAATTACCTTGATAAGAAAACTAAATAGTCTCACCTCCGACCTTTCACCAGGGCCATCTGATATCTCACAAAAGCCATCCGAAGCTTGTAGTCACCACAAAAAAAATAAAAATTGTCGATTAAATTCAACCAAGAAAGTCCTCCAATTAATGCCAGCTCCCCTCCGATGTAAACAAAATAGAGGCAAATTCCGTTCGTTCCGATCTTCGTAAGATCCAAGGGGTTTCAAAAACGAGACATTTTCTCGTTGAACGTTACGTTACGTGGGTTTGATTTCCGAAAATCGTAGGGGAGTTGATGCTGGAATCCAGTGCTTGTCCCCAATCAAGCTTGGTCCATAGTCGCCAGTGTAATAATAAGTCCTTGTCTGAAGAGTTGTAGTAGAAGACCTTTATTGGTAAAATATCCAAACCAGCATCAACGGTCTCATCCGCTGCTTCGCTCAGCTTCGCACATCATAGAATGAATCACCCTCACTTTAACATTCCAATGACATCATGAGAATCCAATGAAATACATTCTGAAGTAGATTACAACACTCCTTCACCCCCAAGTTCTGCTAGCAGGTGCGGGTCAGTGGCTGCTACGCTCCTCAAGGTGCTAGGTCTCTACCACCATGTTTTTCGTTATGGCCCTGTGGATGTGGCTTTAGGTGGTCTTCTGGTGTCCTCACAGCATGCTTCACCCCAAGGAGGCTGTAGCTCCTGATGCACTAAATGCCTAAAGTTTGCGCAATTTGCTGCATGGGCCTGGAGTCCACGCACACACACTGAGACCATAACATACTGCCGCACTCCTAACCATTTTGCACTAGGAATATCCCAGGTGCGGTGAGGTAACGACAATTGGGTTTAAGAACCCTCACACTGCTAACCAGGCCTCAGGTTAATTTGCATTTTTCAGTTTAGTTTCATTTCAAGTTGCCAATGTCCCAGGGGGGCCTACTGCACTCTCGATCGACCCGGGGCCCAAAGCCACTCCCAGGTACTTTTCTTTTAATGGTAAGGACTCTAGGCCTGTTCACTTTCTGCAGCCGGGGGTTCCACAGTGCCATCCCAATTCTCTTCACCACGGCAGTGTACTCTGTCAAAGAGGGCACTTTGTCTTGAGTCCCATTGCTGTCCTCCAGGGGCACTGCTCTTCCTTGTTGCGGCATTGCATGCGGCATGCCGGACCATCACCGCCAATGCAATTGTTGTGACTAGGGGGCTTCTGCAGGGCTGAAGCTTTTTGATCACCCAGAGTACCCGCAGTCTCTCCAATTTTAAACCCGGTCTTCTATTACATGCCTGTACCGGGCTCACCGCTTCCCTTGATATGCAGGATATGACTCCCGGTTGGCCAATATGTTAGGTTCTGGGAGTCATAGGTTTTCAGCCGGTGAATCAGTTAATCCTGGGTTGCTTGCGATGATGGGGATCACCAATAGTTAGACCCCCGCACCTCACAGAAGGGTACCCATCAGTAGGGTAATTCAGGGCTCACAGATAACCAGTTGGAGGGTGCTGTCTGGCGCCGCGCAGGAGGGCATCCCACTTGTCTTCCATCTTTGCCACTTCCCCAGACAAGTGTAATCAATTAAATCAAACAAAAGATGTCTTTAGTACAGAACACATGCTGAATGCACATACGTGAAGGTGCTCTCATTATGGGATAATTAAGAAAAAGGAGGCTTGGTGGAATTAAATATTTGCCTAGGATTACACAATTTGACACATGTTTATGGGTCAAGAGCCTTAAAGTTTGACCAAGAAGATTTTTTAAAGTCACTAGACCTGCAGGTCTGGTAACATTTTTATGATTAGGCCTGGAGCAGAGCAATGTAGAGTCTCCCAGAGTTATTAGCGTCCAAATTATTATTGCTCTCAGAGCGGATCGATTGAAAAAATTATGTAATTGAGGGGCTAGTTCCAGAGCTTCTCTTGGCAGATTGTAAGAGGCAAACACCATTTTGACCTTACCATCAACTATCTTGCTTAAAATAGAATAACGCTACAATATTAATAAAGGTATTAAACATGGTTTTCCCAGTGTAACAAGAGGCAGGGAAAGAGTCTTGAGAGCATGATGTCTGATCAGCAAGTCTTGATCCTGAAACACCTAGAGCCCATGTATGTGATCATTTAGAAAATAAGGACAAACAGTTAGGTAATGAATCTAACCCAACATAATATAAGGTGCTGGCAACTTGAAATCTCTTTAAAAATGAGTGCATCCCAAAGGAGACTTCAAAACTCGAATATCCGACCCACTTAGCCCATGGAACCACCACACAGAATTGGCAAGTGGTATGAAAGATAAGGAGTTATTTGAGATTGTGAAAGGTTTCTCTTTGGAGGAGGAAATGCCAGACCCATAAGGCATCTATAACTGTGGCTATAAACTTAAGTCTGTTCATTGGAATTGAATGGCACTACTGAAAATCCCAGACTAAACAAGCTTCCATCCTACACAAAGCCTCTCCCCTCTACAGAAATGAGAATGCGCTTTGACTAGCCAACCACCATATATATGTAGAGAGTGAGAGAGGAAGGGGTGGGGGTTAAGGGATAGAGCAAGAAATAAAGAAAAACTAAAAGTACTTTCTTCATTACGCCCACTTCTATCACATTTTTATTCCAGCAATCAAATAATCATAGCGCAGTGAATAAGGGAGCAATGTTGTTTATTTTGTAATCTTAGTTGAGAGCGCATTATAGCAAGGTATCAGTTTCATAATAGAAAATATTGGTTAGTCTAATAATGAAAAGCAAGGTAGTCTATTGTATCTAAAGTGCATGAAACAGACTGTTCTCTATAAGAACAGGCAAGGCCACTTTCTGTAGTAGAAATGAGTGGGAGCTTGTATCATTGATAGTCAGGCGGTCTTACAGTTTATCTTTCGGTTGTAGACTGGGAAAGGGGCAGAAGGGTGGATTAGGAGCAAATGTGATGCAAGGGAACACAGTTTAAAAATGTTGTTCAAGAGTTTAGATGTTCAAAACCTCAAGGCATTCAAGGTTTGCTTTTTACTTTTAGGAAGACAGGTTTATTCCAAAGGGTCTAATGCTGGTGAGGAGTTTTGAATGGTGAAGTGTCATTATCAGTAGTAGACTAGAAACACAACCAAGCCCAACAGGTATGAATCAACAACTTACTGTTTCACACACCGAGAGAATGTCTTGGTTCCTAGAGCCAGTAATGGGACTAATAGCAGAATATCTAGTTTATTCAACAGGTGTAACGGTTATTGAATACCGATACAAGCAGTTTATATTAATATTAAACCTCTCACAAATGTGTTTGTTGATTCAGCTTAGAATTTGAGGACATTAGCAATGGAAAAGCATGTGCACATGGAAAACGTTTGGGTTTTGGCAGTTTTAACATATATTCATTGGAATAATACCTTATGTAGCTTAAGTGACATCCAGAATGATCTATGAAAAGCAAAGAAGCACAATTTGTCTCCATGTAGATTTATTTTAGTTTGAAATGGTGAGCCAATATTTTGACCATTTGTAATGGTTAGTGAGATGTGGGCCTATTGGGTTAGTCTTTTTTTTAATCATATGCTTCATATTTTTAAAGTCAATTTAGTCCGACTAGAAGAAATCAAATTACAGATTGTAGAAACCTTATGACCCCCCTCTTGAAACTTCTCAGAACCGCTGGGAGTTCTAACTTAAATATCCCAATTTTGGCCGAGCAACCTTTACGCCTAAAAAGTTAGAAAATTCCAGGTTACCTAGTCCATATAAGGCTTGAATCTCTGCATTTGACCAGGGTAACTTTAGTACCAATCTTGTACCAACAATATACCTTTCTCTATCCACGTGATGTTTGATCAGATTGCCTTGACTTTTATTGTGTTTATTGTTCCTTATGACAATAAAGATGATCTTAGTATCAAGTTTAGAACCTAATGGGGGCGCTAGAGAGCCCGGAGCAAAATTGCCGCACCTTGGTGCTGCTCTGCTGGTTGAGGGAACAATCCGTACATTATCTGGCAAGAACGACGCCATCCGCAGGCACTACTCACAGTTTCCGACGCCTCAGCACATCAGGAGCGCTTTGGTTACATTGCTGGCGATGCCCTGGGCTTCTGCTCGCCGCTAGCTGCAGATATCTCCCCCGGACAAAATGGCGGCCGTAAGGTATGCTGGATGCTGACCGCCGCTGATAAGGCCGATCCTGTGCGGATTCCTGCCTCCCTTGCAGTGCTGTGACTTGACACTGATATATCTTCGTGGAGCAGGCTGCGAGTTCCAATTTATCTGCTACTGTCTCCCGTGAGCCGGTTGGCGCTCTGTCTGTTCCCTGCTATGTGGCTGAGTGCCTTCGTGTCGGACCTGCTCCCGCCTCCGCTGACGGACAATGCCGCTGGGAGCTCTGCACTGTGAAATGCGGCGAGGAGCTTGTTGCGCTCCGCTTTCTTAGAGGTACGACCCCAATCCCGGCTAGTGCTGCTCCCCGGCTTGAGTTGCGGTACGCTGGGGCCTTGCTGCCGACCCCCCGTAACTCCCATGCATTGACCGCGGCGCGCGCGGAGCTCCGGACCGTCTGAAAGCTGTTGTGCGGTGAAGCGCTTCTCCCTTGCGTCTGCTCCGGCCTGCGCTACCGCTGCATGGTGCGAGCTGCTGCCAGGGGGCCCTGTGATCCTATACTGCTTGGAGGTGTCTGGTGCGGCCCGCTTTGTATAGCGGTAATTGACGAACATAAAGCACTGAACAGCAACCAAATCTTTGTCTATGCTGCTACCTGCTTCATGGCACAGTAATATGCTGGATGCCTGTTGACAGCAGCATTCCTCTTTCATCAATTTGCTGCCCGCTGGCCATATAGGCGGTTCCAAGGCGCTGTGAATTAGTTGCACCTACTGTTGCTGCCATTACTGAGGGTGCTATCTCCCTTGCCTCAACTCTGACAGTTGGCAGAAGTTGTGTGAGCGCCATTACACCCAAGGGAGTCCATTAGTGAGCACTAAAGCTCAGATCCCTGCCCAGTAGCTTGTGACTCCTCCATGATACTGCTGTTGGGGCTGATTTGCTTGGGTGCTTGACTTGGTGGATTGCAGTGTTCACCTGTGAAGCTGCTATCTGTCAGTGTCCTGCCCCTACTTCACTTCCAGTACCTGCGCGTTCACATCTTTCTGAGGTCATATACCATCACACGGTGTGTGGAACGTGGAGCGGCGTGCGCTGCCTTCTGGCCCCGGCTGGGGCCAGTGCTGCAACCTCCTAGAACTGACCACCTGTGCAGTAACGTGCTAATTCTACGAGGGATTACGCGCATAGGGAGGCCACAACATCCTCTACACTGCGAGATCCTCCTAAATACATTGTACGTGGAACGAGACTCTCACAATCTGCAAGTGGTGGCGTCCTGTGGGCGGGGGAGACTCGCAGCATGGGTCGGACGGACAAGAATCAGGCAAAATTGAACTTTGAGTCCCGGAGGCTGACGAAAATCAAAAATTCCAGCCACATCAGACACTGAGCCGGAGTTGGAGGCAGGTGCTAGCACCAAGTTGGAACGTATGATGTTAAAAATGTAGTAGAACTTGCAGTCCATTGATGCTAAGATAGACCACCTCAAATTACGAATGGACGGTATGGCGGCTAAGATTGATAAGCATGAATCACGCATAGCGGAGGCAGAGCAGCGCATTGTGACGGCGGAGGACCAGATGGAGGTCGTTAGTGCCTCGTGTTCCAGCAAGGAAAAGCTCCTAGCGGTGATCCAAGTGCGGAACGAGGACCTTGAGGCCCGTTCCGTCAGGAACAACCTGCGCATCACCGGAATTCCGGAGTCAACCAACACGGGTTCCATGGAGACGTACGACGAGTCCTTGCTTAAAAATATGTTCGGAACGGAACGTTTTTCAGCAATATTAATTGTGGAGAGAGCTCACCGCTCGTTAGCGCCTAAACCGGTGCTCGGAGCCTCACCGCGTCCCATCACAGCAAGACTCTTGAACTATCGAGATCGAGACACAGCTCTGCGTCTTGCCAGGAAAAAAGGGTCTGCGGACGACCAGGGGATGAAAGTAGAGTTCTTCCCGGATTTCACAGTAGCTGCTCAACGTCGTGAGTTTCAGGCGGTGAAAAAAGAACTGCAAACGCCCAATATTCCCTATGCTATGCTCTATCCTGCGCGGCTGCGCATCCAACATGCAAGGAAAGCTCGAATTTTCACATCGCTTAAGGAAGCCCTGCAGTATGTACGCCAGATTGAACGTCCGGAATCGACGAGAGCCACAGAGGCTGATGCAGATGCTGTGGACTGAACACGTGAGAGTATTATTGTGTGGCACATAATGGCGCACATGCAGGTTACTGATGTAAAGAACTTAGCACTGCTGTAGCATCGACGGTTCTATAATTTTCTGATTGTTCTGCCATGTTCACCGCACCCAAATGCGCGCTATGATATTCTTTATATATAATTGCTGATGTATGTGAACCTGCTAGCTCTCTCCAGAACGTGATCACTAAATACCTGGGTGCTACTTATGTTTATTTTTTCAATTACTTTAAGTTACTATACGCCTGCGGATGGGCCGTTCATTCACTCTCCACCTCAACCCCCCCCTGATATCACTTGGGGGGGGGGCAAACGGCCACTGGTGACCCTCAAATAGGGAGTACCCCACCACAGTTTACGGTTCTCTTCACACTTTTACGGGGTGGGACGTTTTGTGTTCCATGCGATTGCGTGGCTGTTTGCTTGTATGGGGAGGGATTCTCAGCAGAGTTTTGCTGCTGGAGTGGGAGGGTTGGAATGTTGGGGATTTATCTGTTGTTAACACTGCATAGGACACACAACATCAACAGATATGAACAAGTACTGTAATGAGCTACAAGAGACAACAATTAGTTATATTATTCTTCGCAGGGAATGACGAATGCTAAAGATAAAGGTATTTCATTGCTGACCTGGAATGTTCGGGGTCTTAATAACCCTAGGAAGGTTAGACAGGTGCTATGCTATTTGGACCGTCACAACATTCAACTTGCTCTATTGCAAGAAACGCATCTGACTAAGCAAACTGTGTGGGTGGGGGTACGACTGGCTGCTTCCTACTCCTCTTACTCGAGAGGCGTTATGCTATTAGTCAAAAAAGGCATCCCATTTGATCCCATACATGTCGAAGAGGATGTGTTAGGGTGTTACATATTGGTACAGGGTATGCTGTGTGGTACACAAGTACTTATAGTCAATGTTTATGGGCCCAACACTGACGACCCTGCCTTTTATGAGACGTTATGGGGTAAAATATACAAACTCTCTCCGTCGACCATTATCTGTGGGGGGGATTTCAATGTTGTATTATCACCCCCCATTGATCGTTGCTCAAGGGCGGAGCATACCGTGAAAAAGGCAACATCCTCGGTGCTCACTGGTATGCACAATCTAGACCTAATTGATCTCTGGCGCCTGTGAAATCCATATACACAAGAGGGCACGTGTCATTCCTATGTTCACCAGTCGTGGTCCCGCCTTGACTACTGGCTGGTCACTGCTGATGTGGAGTCCTGGACCCTGCATATTCGGCACTAACCTCGGACCTTGTCCCATCACTCGCCGGTCCTTTTCACTATGTGTTTATCAACACATAATACTCTACAGTACCAGTGGAGACTTCAACCCTCCTCCCTGCTCGACCAAGTCTTCTGTGAAGGCATTCGCGAAGCAATCACGGAGTATTTCTCTCACAACACTGGGTCAGTTTCGTGTGTAGGGACACTTTGGGAAGCGTTCAAAGCGACCATACGGGGAGCATGTATCGGACTGCAGGCCGGCGTCTTAAAATCCCTGCGTGGCACCATGAGCTGGCTGGAGCGTGAGCTGAGTGAGCTAGAACACGCATATAGTAACACTGCGGATCCTGCTGTATTAGCGAACATTAAAACAAAGATCACTGAATATAATGAGGTATCTGATCAAGAAATACGTCACACATCCAAGATGGTCGCGTGAGCACAGGGCTCCCCGGACCCTCGCTGCTCCTCGGAATTTATCCTGAAATTATCCTGACTTGGCTGACGGAATCTGGAAGGCGAATTCTGGCTGAGCGTTGACCTTCTTTCAGAAACCGAATCGGACCTGGGAGTCCTGATCTACGGTGGTTGGAACTTTCGAGGCCCAATCGATGGCTGTGCCCGGTGCGAGGGTGACCTGTGGAGCCGGGGTGTAATTGAACAACAGCGGCAGCGGATCTGTGCCAGTGGCCGCTCCATTACTTTCGGTTTCACTTTTGGATCCCTGAGGGGCTGGAGATCGTAACTGATTGGAGCGGCTGGGTGTTTATCTCCGCTGGATGCCCTTGTCTCCTCTTGCCACCAGTGTGTCCGTTGATTTTGGTTTCCTCGCCCGGCCGCACCACGGTATCTGGTGCGGCTTCTGACTGAGTGGCCGGCACCCCCTTGACGCTGGGCCGGTGGTCCCCGTTGGTGAGCGTGGTTCTCATGGGTGGCAGGGGGGGCCCCGAGGGGCGTAAGACTAAGACATCCCTCCGCGGGGGTCCGGTCCAGACGAACAACATGGATCGCTATACTCAAGGAAGAGGATCCCCTGGAGCGGCTGGAGCCCCCTCGGACGAGGCTGGCGGTGGCTCGTCCATGCCCTCGGATCCGTCCCTGCAGGACATTATGGGCGCCATTAACGGCATCAAGGAGACTATAGCTACGCAATACGAGGCCTTGGCCCGTAAAATCGACACGGTGGCTATTGATGTCGCACTGATTCGGGCGGATCTCTCCAAGACCAACGAGAGGGTTCAATCGCTTGATGTGCGGACGTCCACCCTGGTTACGGATGTGTCGGACCAGCGGGCCACTCTCGGCGACCTCAAGTCGGCCAACGATCTGATGCCCCGGCGGCTGGAGGACTTTGAGGGACGGGCCCGCCGCAATAACATCCGAGTCGTAGGCGTCCCGGAGTCCTCCGACAACCACCCGGTGGATCTCTTGGTGGAAGAGCTCATCCTCAAGCATCTTGCCCCCGCCGGCCTGAGTAAGTTCTTTGCCGTGGAGCGGGCCCATCGAGTTCCGGGCGGTCGACCGCGGCCGGGGCCCCCCCCCCCGAGGCCCATTGTTGCCAAACTTTTCTACTACAGAGACCGAGATGTGATTTTGCAGGCCTCGCGGGCCCATGGCCCGGTCCGCCATGAGAATGCGTCTATTAACTTTTTCCCGGACTTCACCCAACTTGTCCAGAAGCAAAGGATGGGCTTCCAGGGGGTAAAGCGTCGCCTCCGCGACCTGGGTCTCAAGTACTCCATGCTTTTTCCTGCTAGGCTCAGAGTGGAGCACGAAGATCGGACAATCTTTTTTGACTCTCCCGCGACTGTGAGTGACTGGCTTGACTCGCTGCCGGGCCGCGGGGACCGGCCTGGGCCCTCTACTGGTACCGAGGGTGGCGGGTCTCCCTCGGAGTGACTTTGGTCCTTGATTTTGCCATTTTGTACTGTTCGGCTGGGTTCAACTTCTCTTTTGCATTTTGTTTCATTATGATCTATGTGGGGGGCGGCTGGGGACGGGTCCCTCTCCTCCTCCGGGGTCTTTCCGTAGAATGGGGTTTATGGGGCGACAGGCACACTGCAAGTTGGGGTGGTTTTTTGGGTCGCAGGGGTGCAGGGTGGGGGGAGTTGGTAGTTGGGGGGGGTTGGGGGGGCTTTGATTTGTGTGTTTTGTTTTTAATGCGAGGTTTTTGTTCTGTTCTAGTCTTGGGCGTTGCGCTATCTGCTGGGGGACCCTTGATCGATTGGGGGGGATGGGGGGGACAGGTTGATGTCATGGAACGTCAATGGATTGGGGGACCGTATCAAACGGGGTGTTGTGCTGCAGTATCTGCGACGTATGTCTCCTGATGTGGTGTTTTTACAGGAGACGCATCTGGTGGGTAACGTTTGTCATGCCATGAACAGGGGGGGGTACCGACTCGTTGCCCATTCTGGTTTCACCACTGGCTCTAGAGGGGTTGGCATTCTCCTGCGCTCTTCACTTCCGCTGGAGATCACCAGGGTAGTCCCGGACGACAGAGGGCGCCATGTGGCTTTGACTGGGCGGTGGGAGGGGCAGTCACTTTCCCTGGTCTCTGTCTATGTTCCCCCGGGCCTCCAGAACTCCACCTTTTCAGATTTGGGTCGAATGCTGCTTGAGCTTCCTGACAGTCTTCTGCTTATGGGTGGGGATTTCAATTCGGTGGTCTCGGGCGACCGGGATCGCCACCCGCCCAGGGCCCTCCCTGCTGCGCAGGCGTGGCTTGGCGGATTCATGGAGACCTTCGGTCTGGTCGATTGCTGGAGGTTAATGCATCCTACACAGTGTCAGTACACTTTTCATTCTGGGGCGCATGGGAGTCTCTCCAGATTGGATTACTTTCTTATGCCCGCGGCCCAGACTGCCCGGATTCGAGAGGTTAAGCATCTGGCCCGGGGTATTTCTGATCATTCCCCACTGTGGTTGCTTTTTGACACTGGGACGCGGTCTGCTGGGCGGATCGCTCCTATTAACCCTTGGTACCTGCGGAACCCCACGATCCGCTATAGTCTGGTCAAGTCGATTGACCAATACTTCCTTGAGAATGATGGGTCGGTGATGTCCGCAGTGTCCCTGTGGGAAGCTTTTAAGGCAGTACTCCGTGGGCAGGCCCTATCCCAGATTGTGGCGGCTAAGAAGGTTAAGACGGAGGAGGTGGAGAAGCTGGAGACCGACATCTTGGGGTTGGAGGCGGCCTTGGAGACGGGTGTCTCTCCGGATGGGCTACATGCCCTCAGCCTGAAACAGTTCGAGTATAAGTCCCTTGTTACTGACGCTGCCCGGACCATGTATAGGGAGCAGCAGGGTAGGTTGTGTGATGCTGGAGACAAGGCTGGTAAATTGATTGCTTGGCTGGATAGGAAGGAGAGAGTGAATCGTGTGGTCCCAGAGCTCAGGGTTGCGGATGGAGTGTGTGTGACTGAGCCTGGCGAGATTGTGGAGTGCTTTGCTGACCACCTCCGGACGGTGTATTCCCCGGTGTCTGACAGAGATGAAGACGACTCTCGTCTTCTACTACGGGATATTGTCCTGCCCGGCTTATCCGTCGAGGACCGTGAGCGGTTGGATGCCCCCTTGGCCGTCGATGAGATTGCTGCCGCGATTGGCTCCCTTCGCTCGGGCAAAGCTATGGGCCCTAATGGCCTGCCGATTGAACTATACAAACTAAGCCCGGATAAAATCGCGCCCTTCCTTCGTCGTATGTTTCAGGAGTCGAACGAGAGGGGTTCCCTTCCCGCCGACCAGCGTCTGGCGACTATAGTCGTGATTCCTAAGGAGGGTAAACCACGTGACCGCTGTGCTTCATATAGGCCTATCTCCCTCTTAAACGCAGAACCCAAAATCCTGGCTAAAGTCCTCGCCAACCGCTTGCTGAGCGTTATCTGTGATCTGATTCATCCGGATCAATGCGGCTTCATCCCCCACCGTAATACCGCTCTTAATCTGCGGCGTCTGCACGGTGTCCTAGCTAGGGCGAAATACTTTTCTGAACCAGCCGTATTGGTTTCATTGGACGCCACCATGGCCTTTGATACCATCGAGTGGCCATTCCTCTGGGCGGTCTTGGAGAAGTTTGGCTTTGGGGAGGGATTTCTTAGCTGGGTGAAGCTTCTTTATGCCGGACCAATGGCTCAGGTGGTTGTCAATGGGCGAGCTTCCCGGCCTTTTGCTCTCGGGAGGGGCACTAGGCAGGGGTGCCCGTTGTCCCCTCTGCTTTTTGCTCTGGCCTTAGAACCGCTCGCCGCCTGGCTCCGCTGGGAGCCCTCTATCAGGGGGATCCGGTGGGCCCCGGGCTTCGAGGATCGGGTCTCGCTGTACGCGGATGATATTCTTCTGTACCTCACCTCGCCGCGACAGTCACTTAATGTTCTCTTTGATGTCCTCACCTCCTTTGGGAAAAACTCGGGTTTGATAATTAACTGGTCCAAATCTTGCGTGTACCCTCTCTCCGGTGGCCCTCCCGTCTTGCCGCCTCTACTTCCTATCCAAACGTCCTCATCCGGCTTTAAGTACCTGGGGGTGTATGTTTCGTTGGACCCGGCGGTCCGCTATGAGCAGAACCTCCTGTCTCCACTCCGACGTTTGAGGGTGGATACGGCGCGTTGGTGTAGGTTGCCCCTGTCTCCGCTTGGTCGCGCGGCCCTGTTTAAAATGATGTCCCTTCCCAGATTTCTTTACGCACTACAGAACTCATTTGATGTCATTCCGGTGGCCTACTTTCGGGAGGTGGAGAGCCTGCAGAGGAGACTGGTCTGGGATGGGCGGGCGCGTATCGCTCTGGCAAAGCTTACTCTCCCCTGGTACGACGGGGGCATCGCGCTTCCTGACATTAGACGGTACTACTGGGCCTCCCAACTGTCGGCAATTAACCATGCCACGTATGCTCCTGGTCTGAACCCGGCGTATGAGATGGATAAATTCCTGCTTCCCGGCGGTAACTATAACAGAGCGCTTTACTCCCGATCTGCTGGTGGTACCCTCACGGGCCCTACCAAGATTGCGGTAAGGGTGTGGAAGGCGGCGAATGTTGCGATGGGTTGGAGTGAGCGTTTAACGTGTGCTACTCCCTTGTTTGCCTCAGACCGCCTGGGGAGCCTTTGGACGACGAAAGGCTTTGAGCACTGGGACACGATCGGTATTAGCAGAGTGGGGGATCTGTGGGTTAAAGGCGCGGTCAAGACCTTCGCGGCGCTCCGGAGCGAGTATGAGCTTAGTGAGAGGGAGTTTTTTCGCTACGCCCAGGTTCGGCATGCCCTGCTCTCGGTTTTTGGGGAAGGGTCCACGGTCCCTGTTTCTTCGCCCCTCGAGGACCGCATACTCGACGGTCACGTTCCCGATAGTACTATCTCCTTGATCTATAAAAAGTTGATAAATAATCGGGCTGACCTCTTGGTGCGTCTACGGGAGGCATGGACGGGGGATGGGGTTGAGTTGGACGACGAGGACTGGCAGTCCGCGCTGTCATCTCCTAAGGAGGTGGCCATCCCGGCCCGTCTCCGTTTGGTCCAACTTAAGATCCTCCATCGCGTTTACGTGACGGGCCCCCGTTTGGTCTCGATGGGGTTTTCTGAGGACGGGCTCTGCAAGCGTGGCTGTGGGCACAGTGCCACCTTTCTCCACATCCTGTGGGAGTGCCGCGAGGTGGTGGAATACTGGCGTCAGGTGCATGAGGTTATGAGGCGAGTCACCGGGGTCACGCTGTTGCCGGAGGTGCGTCGTTGTGTGCTGAATGTGTGGGAGCCCAATGACTATAACGCGGCCCAGACTCGGTGGGCGGCCCTGGGGAACATGATAGCAAAGAGGGACATAGCGCAGCTTTGGGGTTCGCAGCGGCCCCCCACCGTGTCTGTCTGGAAGGAGAACATGGACTGGTGCATGTTCAGGGAAAAGACTGTTTATGTGGCTCGTGGTAAACCCGGGGCTTGGAACAGAATTTGGGGGCAGTGGAATGCGTATCGTGTAAGTATTTGTGCTCCCCCCCTGGTGGAAACGTCTGATGTAGCCATGTCCCCCTGATCCTTGACGGTTCCTTACTTATTTGGCACATCTGAGTATAGATTTGTATTCCCGTCTCTCCCCCCCCCTTACCTCTTTGTTTCCCTGTTTTTTGACTGCCATCGGGTGGTCGGATATGGACGTACCCCTGCTGTGGCCCGACGCCCATCTTATGTTTTCTTGCCTCGCCTTTGTTTTAAGTTGTTATTTATGTTAAAAGGGTGTATCCTGATTTCCTCTATGTGCAGTCTGCTCTTCTGTATTGTGCGGAGCCCCGGTGGGCCAGTCATCTTGATTGCACTGTGTGATCTTTTACCTACTAGCGGCCGGCCCTGGTGGTTGAAGGCCCGTGCTTGTAACCTTCTTTCTGCACAATAAAAATTTTCCAAAAAAAAAGAAATACGTCATATGTCACGCAGACACATAGCTAGATATTACGGCGAAGGGAGAAGGCCTGGTAAAACATTAGCCAGCAGGATCATAGATTCGCATGGGAGGAATTATATAGTGAAGGCGATCACGGATGGTGACGTTGCGCACTACGATATACCCAATATTCTTCACGCGTTCGCGAACTACTATTGCGGTATATATGAAAAACGGCAGACAGCGACTGAGGCAGACATAGCGCAATACCTAGATGACATAGCGCTGGTGTGGCTTTCGCGTCACCAACAAGAATTTTTAATGCACCCGCTAACATGAAGTTCGCGAGGCCATAACTGCGCTTCCGAATGGAAAGGCGGCGGGCACGGACGGCCTCCCAGCCGAATTTTATAAAGAATATATTGATATTTTAGCCCCTGTCCTCCTTGAAATGTACATGGAAGCATACAACTCCAAGATTCTTTCCCCCACACTGCGAGAAAGACTGGTAGTCGCCCTACTGAAGCGAGACAAGGCACCCGATAGGTGTGATTCATACAGACCCCTGTCCTTGATAAACACTGATGTAAAACTACTAGCGAAAGTGTTAGCCACTCGGCTGCGATTACTAGTGCCAGTTATGGTACTTCTTGATCAATCAGGTTTTGTCCCTACCAGGTCCACATCGCATAATTTGCGTACATTGTTTGGTGTGCTGCATGTGCTGGAGCCGTCTCTCCCAGCCGTGGAGGTGCTATTAGATGCCGCAAAGGCATTTGATTCAATCTCATAGAAATATAGGTTCGTGATTTTACATCGCATGGGGGTCCCTTTTATTTTCACAAATTGGATTAAACTGCTGTATACTGACCCTGTGGCACGAGTAAGAATTAATGGCCATATGTCCGATTCCTTTCGAATGCAACGAGGCACAAAGCAGGGGTGCCCATTATCGCCCTTATTATTTGCCCTAGTTCTGGAGCCATTGGCCTGTATTCTCTGGCAGCGGTATGTTCAAGCTGCGCTGCGTTTTTATCAACGACCATTAGCAGTTTCCATGTACGCAGACGACATGGTGCTATATGTGCGTGAGCCAGAAACCCACTTAGCACAACTTATCCGGGAGTACATACGATTCGAACGGTACTCTGGCCTTGGTATCAACTGGGCTAAATCGATCATACTGCCTCTCACAGATAGCACGCCACGGATATCCTTGGACTACCCCTTAGAGTGGTGTAGTGACCCTGTGAAGTACTTGGGGATTTGGTTTCACCGGGATCAGCAGGTCATCGTGCAGCAAAATTTTGGTAGAGCAGTCACGCGCCTCGAAGAATAAGTGACCTGTTGGATAGCCTTACGGACAGGATTGCGTTGATTAAAATGGTGCTTCTCCCGCGTTTTTTATATTTATTTTTAAATGTTCCTGTACATAACACTTTTTTGATACACTTCGCTCCTTATTAATCTCACTTGCATGGAGTGGAAAAAAGCTGCGCGTTAAACGGGAAATCTGAACTATTCTCTACGAGATGGGTGGTTTTACTGCCCCAGACTTTCAGCTATATTATCTCTGCGCGCAGGCCCACTATGCCTATTACTGGCAGCAGGCTCCTGAGTACATACCGCACGTAGCAGGCGAGGCCGAGGCGGTACACCCGCTGCCGCTCAAGGCCATGATCGTTAACCGACATACTGTCTTCGACAAGGGAGAAATAGACACAGTGGAAACCACAGCCAGAGCGTGGCAGTCCCTGGGGAAACATGCGAGTAAGCTACCACTCTATGCGCCAAGTATGCCACTCCATCATACAGCACTTTCGGTGACGGGGGAACCTGGTGCACTGAAAACTCTCCATGAAATGGGTCTATCTATTATGGCGGATGCCTTTCCTCAAGGTTGCGCTCGGCTAGAAGTGCATTATATCCCCAATTTCCGGTTGAACCCCCTACTCTGGCGGCGCTACAGCTCCTATATACCGCTTCGACTTGGGTTAAGCTCGTCACAAAATTGTATCGAATCTCACAAAGAGAAGGGGCTGATGCAGGTGGGAGTTCATTAGAAAAATGGAATACATCTCTCCCTGATCCTAGAAATGTTCCCGACTTGAACATATATATATCTGAATGAGTAAATGAGGGAGTTTACGGTCTCTTCTTTGCATACAGTGTACAAATGGGCTGATGATATGTCCACCCTTTAGGATTTAATAGCTGTAAGTATTTCCTATTTCTTCTATAGGTTTTTCAAGTCGTTTTATGTATTTCAGAGACCACTGGGAGATACAACTTTTACATTGTGCATTTTTACCACATCAACTGTTCATGATGGGGAGCAAGATGAAGCGTAAAGATACATATAATAAAGTTCACACCAAAACTAATGATACTGCAGAAGACATTATCTATATCTTTTATAGCTGACACATTCAGTTTGTTTTCTGCTTTAATCCAAGCACGGTATTTCAAGACTGGAGGATGGGATACTCCGTTAAAAACTGGTAGATATCCCATCCACCATATTACAACCTCAATAGGCTATAATGCACTGGAATTAAGGTGGATGGTCTATCCACCCTGTTTGTGACAAAGCACCTCATCGTCCAAACTTGAAATAAGGCCCTAGGGCTCCTCCAACTCCATTATGACAACCGATTGCTTTTATTAGGTGGTCTTTAAAGCATTCCAGAAAAACTTTGTGGACTATTAGGTACCCCCATTTTCAGAAAATGGGATTCCTAAAAAGTGACAGGTTTCATATTTTTCTCCAAGATTTAGTAGCATTATTTGATCATGTAATTATGGATGTCAGATGATCAGAGAATGATGTAGATTTGACAAATGTTATGTCTACAAAATAAATGTGGGATTTATCAATGAGGATGTAAACCTAGATTAACTTTGGTGAGGGTACAATAAAAGGATGAACTCAACTATCAGAAGGGTGTTGTATGTGCCACGAGTCCTTAAGTTGGTATGTTTTACACAGTTGTATCATGTAGTTATGAGTGTTGGTCAGGCAAAATCTACAGTTCAACTGTTTAACTAAAATCCCTACAGAGAGACTGAAGTCACCACCCATTATAACATTTGCATCAGAGAACCTCAGATCTACAGCCTTCGTGAGTCTCTTCCATAAGTTAGGGTTAATGGGAAAAAATGGCAGATCCATTAAGAGTACTGTGAGACATTTGCCCTAGTCAGCCATCTATTTTGATAAAACTGCAACCTTGGCTTTCTTAGGTATGTGTGTTAGTACCCCATTTTTTATGGACAGGAGGACGACAAGTGATTTCATCTACCCATTAATAGCTACCCTCACCCCAATCTTGCACTCCTATAGAAAGATCACATCACCCTAAGGTCCAGCGCGGTCTTCTCTTAATTTTCACCTTTTGATAGAGTGGACTAAATCTTTGGTGTTTAACAAGAACAACAGTAAATTGAAGAACTCCGACAGATAACTAACAAATACATTAAGTTCAAAAATACATCTATGAGCTGGGGACCTCTAAAACTGGTGTCCCGGGTTATTTTTGTGCCAGGCTGTGCTTTTAGAGAAATCATCTCAACATCACCTTGTCATAAGGAGAGAAATAGATTTAGAAAACTTCTAGGATCAAGTATTAGATGGAAATTAAGTGACTTCTCATTTTCAGAAACTATATTATGGATCACATTTCCTCAAATGTCTAAAAACATGAACAAGAGTATATAGAAACGTACATCGTTTGCTCAACTTTTGCTCAATGATGGATTTAGACCCAGATCTTTGTACTGGGGTGAATGTATGACATTGTTTTGCATTCTGTCCATCAATTGTTGTTTTTGCATTGGTCACCCCGAGTGGGACGGGTAGGCCCAGACGTGGGTTCCGTGCTCTCCATGCCACTGGCGTCAAGCTATCCTGGCTGACGAGGGCTGAAAGCCCGAAACCGGTCCTAGGGTGCTTGTTTCCAGTCCAGAGAGGACCTGGCCTGGCAGTTCGGGCTGAACTGTTCCCATTGGGCGCAGGGTCAAGACTGATTTGCATATGGCTGGGTCCAAACTGGAACGGCATGGTGAGCAAAAAAACGATGGATTTAGGCCCAGATCTCTGAACTGGGGTGAATGTATGACATTGTTCTGCATTCTGTCCATCAATTGTTGTTTTTACAACTTTTGAGTTAGGCAATGATGAGTGAAAACATCACGCCCAACATATACATTATCGAAAAGCAAACCTTGAAGTGTCCATATCCGAGTCAAATATCTTATTCAGGAATATACGCAAGCCGTATGCGTTATAAAAGCAATATTCTTCACAATGTGCATAAAAGGCATACATGATGGACAAGTAAAAGAGAATGGAATATGCATGTATTTTTGTCTTTTCCTTCTGGACAGGAAGCCCTTTCGAATAGCAACAGCAATAAGACAACCTCTTTTTGCAAGGCCCAGCATTCGGAGTCTGTTGCAGTCTGCCTTTTTCTGAGCTGAAGATTTGAGTCTTCTGTTACTCCTACAGTAAGGTCTTTGAAGTATCACCCCATTCTAGTTAGTTCCACCTGCATTAGGTCAGTGCTGGCTTTAGTTCTCAGAGCAAACTCACGCATTACATTTAGTTAATTCATCAATAGGTCCATATTTACTGCTAGTTCACATTTCTCCTTGATTTGAGATTCTGGAAGGCTAGCTCCCAATTGAATGAATGAATGATATACCTTAATATAGCACAGTAGCGACCTTGCAGAGGTATTGCAGCGCTTATTTAATGACACATTGTACATATGACCACAACATGATTGAAGAGGAGAAAAGCCCCGTTTTAATAGCTTTCTTGAATGCAAGATAATCAATTCAAAGCAGTAGATCATTCCAAATAATGGGAGCAAGAAAAATGAGGGATGTTTCACTACACCATTATCTTTTAATATGAGGAATGATCCAAAAGAACAAGTTACTTACGCTTTTTCTGGTGCATATAGTATCTGCCTGTGGATTCCTCACCTTCTGAATTACCTCTACGCCGGCATTCCACAGAAACTGTTTTTCTAGCTCTCCCACGTCAACGAGGGCTTCACAATTGAACGGCTCCGCACGCGACTCCGCGTGACGTCATCGGAGCCATAAGAATAACTCGGCGCGTGCTGACTTCAGTTTCACATTTTTATTCCGTGCCCTCGAGGCAAACAGGCGGACCGACAACATAATATAAGTATACACAGTAGACAATATATATATATATATATATATATATATATATATATATATTCACTGAAAAAACCATAGGTTTCAGGGGCGTTATAGTTAGCTGGACTTTTCACTCGTATAAAACCATTGAAATTCCCCTGTTATAGTTAGTTCAGTTAACTATAACTCGCGTGCCCGCAATCAACTGCTGATGACGTCACATATTACATCACTCATGACATGGTCAGTGACATCACTCATGACATCACTCATGACATCTCAAATGACATCACTGATGACATCATCCAGTGAATGTGTGTTTTTCTGAAAATTACATATATGTTTTATATATGTATATCTCAAGGTCGGTGGAAGAATAAATGGGTATATAAGTGTCTAAATGGATGATTTGTTTTTGAAAAATTGATTGTATAACTGACTGATTAAGTGTATCATAGTGAATACATGGCTTAGTGAGTAATGTTTAAATATGTAAATATCTGTAGCAGTCTCTCACTTTGTGTATAAGTGGCTGCATGGGTTGGTGAGTAGCTACATGAGTGTCTATATAGGTTATTAGTTGGTTTTTTGAGTATCAGTATGAGTGTCTGTATGGTTCAGTGGGGGTATTGCGTAGTGCATAGGTGCATGAATGAGTGACTCACTGTTTGTATGTGTTGAAGACAGCATGTGTGCAGGACTGTATGGGTGGATGAGTGTGTGCATGGGTGTGTTAGTGAGTGAATGACTGTCTCAATAGTGTCTTTATGAGTAACTACATATGTTTTAAACTAGTATATGTGACTATTGGTGTATATAAGTGAGTATGAGTGAGAGATTGGAAGAGTTCCTGTATGAATAAGTATGTGTTTCTATAAGTGATTGTTTAAAAGACTAAGTATGTGTAAGTTTCTGTAGAAGTAAGTGTGGTGGTGTGTGTATAACTGTATATGCAAGTAAATGGATGTTTGATTCTTTATTAGCATGAGTGACTATGTGTGTGAGTAACTCTATGGATGAGTGGCGTTGTGTAACAGGATGTATAGGTGTACGAGTACATATGATGAGTGAGTACATGTATAAGTGACTGTATAGGACTGTTGGTGAATGAGTGGATGTGTATGTGGATCTTAGAATTACTGAATAGGTTGTTGTAACTGGTATTGGTATGTCCATTGTTTTGAAAATTTTAGTTTCTATTTTTGAATGTGTGTATCAAAGGTTATATTAGTGGGAGAGGAGGTCTGCCACTCTATCACAAGGATGATGTCATCAGTGATGTCATCAGTGATGTCATTTGAGATGTCATCAGTGATGCCATGAGTGATGTCATGAGTGATGTCACTGACCATGTCATGAGTGATGTAATATGTGACGTCATCAGCAGTGCATTGCGGGCGCGCGAGTTATAGTTAGCCGAACTAACTATAACGGGGTAATTTCAATGGTTTTGTACGAGTGAAAAGTCCAACTAACTATAACGCCCCTGAAACCTATGGTTTTTTCAGTGAATTTTTAAGGTTTTTTAAATGCTAATTCCTAACTATAACGCGCCTGAAACCTATGGTTTTTTCAGTGAATTTCAAAGGTTTTTTAAATGCTAATTTCTAACTATGCCTACAGAGATAGGACATGTGAAGAAAGAAGAAAAAATGCACAGAAAGAAAATATAGAAATGCAGAAAAAGCAACAATAGTCCTCAAAGACGAAGAAAAGTGCAGGAAGAAGGATAACGTGCAGAAAGAACAAACAGAAGAGCAGAAAGAAGCCTGTGGCCGTTTTAAGTTGGGAGATTAAGTCCCCTTGAATCCTGAGGGTCCCTAGGGTCCAACTAGACCACTAGGTACCTCCAGTAAGCGCCACAGAGCTGCGTTGCAGAGAGATGTAAAAAGGGGCACCGACTAGACCACCTCTCTGCAACGCAGCGCAGTGGCGCTTACTGGAAGCAACTGGTGGGCTAGTTGGCCCCCAGGGGCCCTCAGGATTGAAGGGGAATTATTTCCCCAACTTAAAACGCGCCATAGGGCGTGTTGGCACTCGTCACCTCAGGCCACATCCCCTTCCTACTGTGTAAACACGCCCTGTGGCCGTTTTAAGTTGGGAGATTAAGTCCCCTTGAATGCTGAGGGTCCCTAGGGGCAAAATAGCCCAGTAGGTACGGCCGGTAAGCGCCATTGCAGAGAGGTGAAAAAGGGGCACGGCCTGCACCACCTCTCTGCAACGCAGAGCAGTGGCGCTTACTGGAAGCACCTGGTGGGCTGGTTGGCCCCCAGGGTCCCTCAGAATTGAAAAGGAATTACTTCCCCAACTTAAAACGCGCCACAGGGCGTGTTTGCACACGTCACCTCAGGCCCCGTCCCCTCCCTTCACCACTGTGTAAATGCGCCCTGTGGCCGTTCTAAGTTGAGAGATTAAGTCCCCTTGAATCCTAAGGGTCCCTAGGGTCAAACTAGCCCACTAGGTACCTCCAGTAAGCGCCACAGAGCTGCGTTGCATAGAGGTGTAAAAAGGGGCGTGGCCTCAGAACACCTGTCTGCAACGCAGCTCCCTGGTGCATACTGGAGATACCTGTTGGGCTAGTTGGCTCTCAGGGACCCTCAGTATTGAAGGGGAATTAATTCCCCAACTTACAACTGGCCAGGGGGTGCGTTTGCAGAGTGCTGCAAGGAGGGGGCGTGGCCTCCGGCGCAATGCCGGTCTTTTATTTATTTTATTTTTTTAAGAAGGAGAGGTGTGTGGCCCCCCTTCTGTTTCTAATTTATTGGCCCTGGGGACCCCATCTCCCAGGGCCTGCACCCTAATCTTTTATGTTGAAAAAATAAATTTGGAAGGGGGCCGCGTGGCCCCCCTCCCAAGGCCTTAATCGGCCCCGGGGACCCCAACCCCCGGGTCATGGCTTTTTTTTTTTTATTCTTTAAGAGGGGGGCTGCGTTGCCCCCCTCCTCAGGCCACTTATGGCCCCAGGGACCCCATCCCCCGGGGCCGGCCCTTGTTTTTTATTATTTAAAAAAAAAAAAAATATGTACCCAGCACCATGACGATTTGCGTGATATTCATTAAAAGGCGACTATGCATACAATGATTCCACGTGGAATGTATTTACACCACTAGTGAAGCTCTGACATGTCTGACGCCCTACCGTGCCTAATCCCGGCGCCCCCGCCGGTGGGTACTCTCCAAGTAGACACCCTTGCCGTTTATTTATACAGACATGGGTAGCTCTTGACGAGCACCTTTAATACACACGCACACCAAGCCATTCCAAGGGGATTCGACCAAACTATGCAAGAAACCCCCCTCACGGTTAATAAAACACACATCCACCGCCGGATGTGTAATACTTTTTATTTTACTCTCTGGAAAGGAGACGAACCCCACTTGAGAGTCACAGCGCGCTCCTGACAGAGCCCAATGCTGTGTTACACCCACCAGTGCCTGCCGAGTACCACACACCTCTGTGTTGTATTCCACCAGCTAGTGCGTATGCTATGACACTCTCTAGCCCATGTGCACTGTAACACCACCCTGTGAATATGTCCTGCCACACTTGCCTTCGCACGGGTTATATTACCCCATCTAACGTGCCATCCTTGATGCCTATGTTATAACGCACAGCGCTATGCCATACATATTACAATCTGGGATCCATATCTTTGTCACAGTGCATATGCAACGTTACACTCCCCAGCACATATTTTATATTACAACTTTAGAGACTAGTTAGGTTACACAACACTGCCCTGTGCATATTACACTCCAAGGCGCATATCGCATAGCACGCGCTAGTGCCTGTGCTATCTCGCGCTCTCCAATGAATCTGTCATTGCGCACAATGTATTGCATATTATATTGCACACCCCGGTTCATCTTATATCACACTTTTTGGTGCATAGTTTATACCATATACTATATCTAGTTTTCATTTTCAATCATGCTCTCAGGACTATGTTCTATATAACAGTGCGTCCACCTACCCTTTTCACGGGCATTACATTTTGCGATGGGGGGTGGAGGGTCAGGGGGTGTTTCTGCCAAGTGAGCCCAGAGTCACAGTCACAAACGTCCTCTTCTTCCTGAATAAAAGTGAGATTATGCTGCATACTTGTTCATATTTTAAGTAGTTCGCACAGACACACATTTTAAAAACAATAAAGTTCCTAATACCCACCTTCTCTGAACAGTTAGCTTGCTGCCCCATCCACCTCCTCCCTATCCTCTGTTGTCTGAATCCATGGACTAGCCTCCTCCCTCCTGCCATGCATGGTCTGATGTGCTGCCACTGCCCTCCATTTAGCATGATGTACCAGTCCACTCCTCCTGCCCTCCATTGCCCAATTCTATGGCCCATCATTGACCTCCTGCTTAGCCTCTGTGCTTAGCTTGCTGCCCCTATTCTCCTTCCCCCTGCCCTCCAATGTCTTTGTGCATGCCCCTGCTCCATCCTTTTTGCTCACCATGTTCCATGGACCTGCCACTCCTATCTACTCTGAGTGTTCTGTTGAGCTGCCACTCCCCTCCCACCTGCCTAGCATTGTCAGATAACTGTAACCTGTCCCTGCCACCTCCACCCTGCCTGTCCACATGCCATGCCCCTATCCTCTTCCTCCTGACCTACATGGTCCATTGTACTGCCACACCCTTCTGCCCTCCCTGGTCTGTTGTGCTGCAACTGCTCCTCCTGCCTGCCCCGTGCGGTCTGTAGTGAGGCCCCTTCCCCTGAACTTTGTCTGTGCACAGGTCCTGACCCTCCCTTCTATCCTCCATCGTCCTTTGTGCATGCCCCTGCACCCTCCTTCTTGCCCATCATAGCCATTGTGCTGCCACTAACCCTCCCACTTGCCATGCATGGTCTTCTGTGCTGCCATGGCCCCTCCCACCTTCCCTGTGTGGTCAGTTAGCTGCCCCTGACCCCCTCCCACCTTCCCTCCATGGTCTGTGTGTATTCCATCACAGTCTCACTGTTGCTTTTCATGGTGTGTCTTGCTTCTAGTGCCCATCCTGCCTGACCTCCATGGCTATCTTGCTGCTCCTGCCTTGCCCCCTTGCCCCCAGCCCTCTGTTTACATGTGCAGACCCCTACTCCCTCCCTCCCGGCTTGTCTGTTCCATTGTAATGCCCCTGATCCGTCCCTCCTGCCCTTTATGGTCTGTTATGCTGCAGCTTTCTCTCCTGTCTGTCCATTGTGGTCAGCTAGCTACCATTGCCTCTTGCCCCTCTGTTCTCTGTTGTCCATGAGCATGGTCCTGTCCCCTCCCTCTTGCTTTCTATGGATTGTTGTGCTGCACTCCCGTCCCGCATGCCCTGTGTGGTGTATTGTGCTGCTGCAAACCCGGATACCTGCCCTGCGGGGTCAGTGTGGTGCACCTCTCCATGTCCCTCCTGTCCTCTGTTATCCAAGTCCATGTCCCTACCCCATTTCCTTCCATGATCCAATATACCATACTTGCGAACATTTTGAACTTGGTAAGAGGGAGATTTTGAAAAAAAACTGGGGTATTGATTTTCCCCTTTGAGTTACATTGAAAAAGAGGAGATTGTAGACAGGAGACAGATCAAATAAAGCCCATTTGAGCTTAAAAACATTGGACATTTCCTGGCTGAATTGGGTCTGTTGGCATGTATGGTTGTACTACCATTGCCTCTTCCTTCTGCCCACAATGGTCTATTACATTGCCACAGCCTCTCTTGCAAGTCCTGTATTGTTGGTTTGTTGCCCCTGCCCCCCTTTCCACTGCCCTCCATAGTCTGTTGTGCTGCCACAGCCCTTCCTGCCTGCTCAGTGTGGTTAAATTGTTGCCTTTGCACCCTCCTACCTGCCTTCAATTTTCAGAGTCTGTGCCCCTGGCCTCTGCCTCTCAACAGTATCCTAATGAACAACTAGATTGCTAACATTCTTTATTTATTACAAAAGTATGGAACGCCTGACGTCATCTCGATGTAATCAAAACTGTAATACCTAGAGCATTTCCTTTAGAAATTACATATATGAGAGCGTCTTATTGGCATCAAAATTATGGTTAGTGCTCTAAAAGACTAAAATAAGGACATATTTTCTGAGTTTTCAAATAGCGACAAAGCACTTTTAAATTATTTGTTATCTTTATGTTTTTTTATCCAGTTGACCACTTGATTAAATGTTGCACTTAGGGGAGAGGATGTGGTGTTACTTCCAGAACTGCAGACTTTGCAACTGGGGAACCAGGTTGGAGTTTCTGCTTCAGCTCGACATTCTGTGATTCTGGTCAAATCACTTAGTCTCCCCATGTCTACAACCAAAATGAATGTGTTCTTGTGTGATGTAACCAATGCTCATGTAAAGCACTCCAATACCTGACAAGTCTGCACTATATAACACTGCAAAAACACAAAATAATAAGTGTTTTGCACACTTCTGTCATTGGGCTATATTTGGGCTACATCTGGGTGATTTTGGGCTACATTTGGGCTCTTTTGTCTCCGGTGGCCATCTTGGGAGATTTATTTGTTATGAAGTTTCCTAATTTCCTCATGTACTGCAGTCTCCTCAGTAGGAAATGCTTTCAGTTTTTTACTTTGATTCCATCATGAAGGTATTCAGATATGTCACACATTTGCTATAAATTCTGAATGTTAGCACTCTAGTTGCTCATTAGATCACTGTAGTAAAACTACTGTTCACCATGGAAGTCTGCTCCTGGTATTAAAAGTGCATGTTTCAGTCTGCATGTCAGAATTGAAATAGAAGAGGATTTGAGAAGTCACTCAAAATGTGCCCTCATTTTCTTTCTTCAGCATTAATCATAATTTCTATGGCAAAATGAACCCCCTCATTGTGTTCCTTTTTAAATTAAATGTTTTAAGTGTTACCAGTTTATTCCAATCAAGATGGCTTCAGGTGTGCCATACTTTTGTCATAATGAAGACAGTAAGCGCTCTAGTTGTTTTTAAGAACACTCTGGGACATTCTGTCATTGGGCTATACTTGGGCTACATCTGGGTGATACTTGGGCTACATTTGGGCTCTTTTGTCTCTGGTGGCCATCTTGGGAGACTTATTTGTTATGAAGTTTCCTAATTTCCTCATTTACTGTAGTCTCCTCAGTAGGAAATACTTTCAGCTTTTTACTTTGATTCCATCAAGAAGGCATTCAGATGTGTCACACATTTGCCATAAATTCAGAATGTTAGCACTCTTTTTGCTCATTAGATCACTGTAGTAAAGCTACTGCTCACCAGGGAAAACTGCTGCTGGTATTGAAAGTGCATGTTTCAGTCTGCATGTCAGAATTTTTTAATGAAATAGAAGAGGATTTGAGAAGTCACTCAAAATGTGCCCTAATTTTTCTTTCTGCAGCACTAATCATACTTTTTATGGAAAAATGAACCCCCTCATTTTGTTCCTTTTTAAGTTAAATGTTTTAAGAGTTACCACTTTAATCCAAGCAAGATGGCTTCAGGTGTGCCATACGTTTATCATAAGTAGGACTGTTAGCGCTCTAGTTGTTCTTTGGAACACTCTGGGAAGCTGCAGTAGAACACAAAGGAATCAACTGACAGTCTCTGCCCTTGTTGGATGTACATGTTTTACTGAGAATGTCAGACTTCATTCTCACATGACTGAGAAAGATAATGTGAATTTACAGAAAATAAGCTCTCAGTTTAGCTTATAGATCACCTTCCAAACCTCTGTGGGAAAAGCATGAGAAAATATTTTTCTCTCAATCATGATATCCTAGCAGAAGGCTTTTTCACATGGTGAAATCACCTTAGAACATACCACAATTCCTAAAATGAGTATGGTACCATCAACAAATGATTTATAATGTAACTAAAGTCTTAAAACCTTCTATTAACTGCAATGCTTTTTAATGAGGTGTTATCATAAATATTGGCCCCAAGATGGCTGCCAACACTTCTTGGATGAAGTGCTGACAGCCAATCAGATCTCAGGATGAGATGTGTGGTTAGGCTCCGCCCACATATATATATGATTTTACTTTTGATTCTCTCAGGAACTACTGAACAGATTGGCACCAGACCTGCAAAAGGCACTTCCCTGACCTGAGGACTACCTCTCTGCCAAATTTTAAGTAATTCTGTTCAGCCGTTCGGGCTGTACCTTGGACTAAAGGTCCCTATGGAAAAATGCATGGGGAAAACGAGTTTTGGGACCCCCCCTTTTTTCTCGGCCCCCGCTTGACGAATCACCCCAAGACTTTCAGGGTCGGAGCGGAGCGCCCCACCTATTTTGAAAATTTTGCGAGGATTCGTCAACCGGCGCCAAAGTTATTCCAAATAGAATGTTGCGATATATATATATATATATATATAAGGTCCTAACTATAAATATCCAATGGCGACCGGCAGTAGGTAATATATACACACAAATACATATAGTATATAGGTAAAGAGGAAAAGCTACAAATCAAAGCATTTCCTAACAAGCAAATGACATATGAAAAACAACAGTGTCAAACAATAAGAACTATTTTCCGGTATATGCAGGTGGACTACGGGGAGGCCAGTGGGGCAGTGAGGAATCCATATGCAGATACTGTATACACCAGAAAAAGCGATACTGAAGGTAAGTAACTTTTTCTTCTGATGGATACATCTGCCTGTGGATTCCTCACCTTTTGAATTGAATCCCCAAGCTGTTCCTCTCCCAGAGGAGGGTGTCCACCTACCTAAACCAAAACATCCTGCAGCACAGAATGTGCAAAATGACCATCCCTCCTAACCTCCGAATCTAAGCAATAATTCTTCACAAAAGTGGAGGGAGGCCCAGGTTGCCACCTTGCAGATGTCTACAACAAGGACACCTCTAGCCAAAGCAGAAGAAGATGACTTCGCTCTGGTGGAATGAGCTCTAACACCTTCAGGCAGCTCCTTCTTGGCCAAGGCGTAGCAGACCTGATGCACAAGATGATCCACCTGGAGAGTGTTCGTTTGTGGACAGCTTTGCCCTTCATTCTTCCCACATACCAATGGTATGTCAAACCTCAAGTCCTTAGTTCTGTCCAGATAGAAGCTGACTTCCCTTATAGGGTCCAGGCGGTGAAGTCTCTCATCCTCCTCCTTGGAAGGTTGAGGGAGAGGATACAAAGTAGGTAAGGTAATAGACTGTCCAAGATTAAAAGGAGTAACCACCTTAGGCAGGAAAGCAGCCCTGGTCATGAGAACCATCTTATCTGCATGAATGGTTAAAAAAGGGGGTTTAAAACTAAGAGCCTGAAGCTCACTTACCCTCCTAGCAGAGGAAATGGCAACCAGAAAAACTGTCTTAAGAGTAAGAAGCCTCAAAGGGCAACGATGAAGAGGCTAAAAAGGAGACCCCATCAGAAATGTAAGTAATAAATTCAAATCCCACTGAGGCATAATAAAGGGAGTGGGAGGGAACCTATTGGTGAGGCCTTTAATGAACCTCATGACAATGGGGGACTTAAATAAAGACGGCTGGTCTGGTAAACAAAGGAAAGTCAACAAGTAACACTTAACTGTAGCCACAGCACAACCTTGCTGAGCCAAGGAAAGTGAAAAACCAAGTACATCATATAAATGGGCCTTCAAAGGATCAATGGACCGCTCTCCACACCACTTCACAAACTTGGACCATCTAGAGGAATAACTAGATTTGGTGGAGTGTCTCCTGGATGATAAAATTACATCCACCACATTTGGTGGGAGAGAGAAAGAACTCAGATTGCCCTGTTCAATCTCCAGGCTTGAAGGTGCATGCACTGGGGGTGGGGGTGTATGCCCATGTGACTGCGAGAGGAGGTCTGCCCTGAGAGGGAGATGGAGCGGAGAGTGTGATGAGAGGTGAAGAAGGTCTGTGTACCACACCCTTCTAGGGCATTCCGGGGCGATCAATGTGACTTGGGCCTGGTCTTGGCGAATCTTCCTCAGAACTCGAGGAATCAAGGGTTGGGGGGGGAAATGCGTAAAGGAGTTGTGAGCCCCAATCCAATTGAAACGCATCCCCCAACGCTCCCCGCATCGGATACTGAAAACTGCAGAACGACGAACAGTGTGCGTTCTCTTGAGTGGCAAAAAGGTCTAATCGAGGAAACCCCCTCATGCCGAAGATGTGATGGATCACCTCCGGAGGATGCCGCCCCTCGTGATCGGCCGAGTATTGCGAACTGAGACTGTCTGCATGCACATTTAGCACCCCGGCCAGAATTGCAGTTACACAAATCTGATGGCCTAATCCCAGGACCAGAGTTGCAGAGCCTCTCTGCAGAGACGATACAACCCTACACCTTTCAGTTTGTTTATGTACCCTATCGTGGTAGTGTTGTCTGTCAGGCCTTGAACCGACTGATCGTGAAGGGAGGGAAGGCCTTGAGAGCCAAACGTATTGCCCGCAATTCCAGAAGGTTGATGTGGAGCAAACTTTCCTCCGGAGACCAAAGACCCTTGATCACCAGACCCCCCAGATGAGCACCGCACCCTAGAGTAGAGGCATCTGTGATCACCGGTGGAGGACGTTGAAAAGGCTTCCCTTGAGACCGGTTGCCCTGCACACTCCACCAAGACCGCTCCGCTACATTGTTTCTGGAGATTCTGACCATCTCCCTGAGATCTCCATTGTGTTGATACCACTGCCTGCGGAGGCACCACTGGAGGGCCTTCAAGTGCTATTGTGCATGGTTGACCAACAGTATGCAGGAAGTGAACAGACCAAGCAGGCGTAGGACCTTCAGGACTGGAACAACCGCTCCATCGTGAAACAAAGGAATCATCTACTGAATGTCGAGAATCCTCTGTGAAGGCGGGAAAGCTCGACACACAGTAGTGTCCAGTACTGCCCCTATGAACAGGCTGTGCTGAGAGGGCAGTAGGTGAGATTTGAGTACATTTATCAAAAAGCCCAAGTCAAACAACAGCTGTGTTGTTACCTGCAGATGATCCAGCACCATATCTAGCGACTTTGCTTTGAGCAATCAGTCTTCCAGATAAGGGAATACGGGAATGCCCGACCTACTGAGATGAGCTTCCACCACTGCCATCACCTTTGTGAAGGCCGAGGTGCAGAAGTAAGGCAGAACAGGAGGACCGCAAACTGGTAGTGCTGAGACCCTACTGTAAAACGGAGATACCTCCGATGCGACTTCAGGATGGGAATGTGAAATTACGGATCCTGTAAATCGATAGACACCACCCAGTCTTCTTGCTGCAGCGCCAGAAGAACCTGAGCTAGGGTCAACATCTTGAATTTCTCCTGCTTGAGGTAAAAATTCAAGACCCTGAGGTCTAGGATCGATCGGTCTTAACCTGCTGTACTTCTTGGGGATAAGGAAATAACGGGAGTAACATCCCGGACCCCTTTCCTGCTCCGGAACCACCTCTATTACACCTTTCTGCAGTATGGCAGGAACCTACTGCTGCAGAAGCAGCAAATGGGCCTCTGAACGCCAGCCCTGGCGAGGGGGGCAAGGAGGTGGAAACTCTTGGAAGAGTAGAGTGTACCCATTCTCTACAAGATTCAAAACCGAAGGGGCTGATGTAATAGATTTCCAATCTTGTAGAAAATATGACACCCGACCCCCTACAGGACCAACATGCTCCAAGATGGGAGATTCTGGAGCTGCTTTCCCGTGGTACCAGTGGTGGGGATGGAGGGGGAGAAGAAGAGGAGGACTGTTGCCGGGAGGCCCTCCGCAGATGGCCTCTACCCTTACCTCTGTACAATTTGTACAGAGGGTTCTGCTGCTGCTGTGGGTGCTGATGGCCTCGAAAGGAAGCCATCTTCCAAAAACCTCTGCACCTCCTATATCCATAACCTCTAGGTTCAGACTGCAGTCCTAAGTATTTTGAAGTAACTCTACTGTCCTTGGAACATTGTAGAGCCGAATCCGCCTTTGCACCAAAGAGTCTGGACCCATCAAAAAGCAGATCAAGAAGAGTAGCCTGCACATGCGGAGAGGACCCCGAAGACCTGAACCAAGCATGCCTCCTGGTAGCCACGGAGGAACCCATCACCCTGGCTACAGACTCCCGTAGTATCCAGTCCGGACTGGATTACCTGATGGCCTGCGTGTCTGCCAAAACTTCCAAAAAGAAACCACGGTCATCCTCTGGTAACTTAGGTGCCTAACTGTTTACCCAAGTCCATTAAGGCATGGATATACCTCCCCAACAAGCATGTGGCCTTAGATGACTAACGCCATACTTGCTGAGGAGAAAACGTTCTTGGCAGACTGCTCCAATATCTTTGAGTCTCTCTCCACCGGAGTGGTGGGGAAAGACCCAGCCGACTTCTTAGAACAAGAAGCCTGTACTAACAAGATTTCCGGCAAAGGATGGGCAGTAAGGATAACTGGATCATCGAGAGCATGCTTATATTGTCTAGCCACAGTCCTTGAAACAGCAGGGGCAGATAAGGGTTTCTGCCACACCACCAGAATTGGCTCTGTCAAAGCCTCATTGAAAGGCAACAGAGGTTCTATAAGATAAGATGGAGAATGCAACACCTCAGTAAGTATATTTGACCTGATCTCAGCCGTGGGCAGTTGAAGATCCAAAAGGTCAACAGACCTTCTGATGACAGCATGGTATGGTGCAACATCCTGTGAAGGTAAGGCTTTCGGGATGAAAGCTCACACTACGGGGAAGTGTCTAAGCCACTGGCCTCCCGAAGGGCCTCGAATACATCAACGGAGTTGAGGGTTTCACCTTCTTCTGCCTGATCCTCTGGGTACTCTTTTTTCCTCCAGAAGCCTTTGGGCTTCTCTCCTGGAGCGCATTTTTTGGATCGGCGGTGGTGCCGCCAGGCATGAGGGAGACATCAGCGCCGGCGTCAAAGGAGGACCCTCGGAAGCGGGCAACGGCGCCGCTCGAAGCCGAGAAGATGTCGGCCCAACACCAGATAGGGTAGGATGCCTTGGCAAAAATGCCAAACATCGCATTGAGAGAATGCGACGGATCCGACCCTGGACCTGGAAAGGGTGGATAAGGATCTGGAACCACCTGGTCTAGATCCAAATCGAGGCTGCATAGAGGGCTGTGGCGCTGGGGACATTGGATTCGGTACAGGCAAAGTCTCAGGAACAGGCGAAGACTCTGGGTGCCGGTGAACCCCTCGGCGTTGGAGAAAGGGTCGGAGTCGCCTTTGAAGAAGGGGAGACGACATCCTTAGCATGACGTCGCAGAGCCGGAGAAGTTGACCTCGAAGCCCTACCCTTCGAAGTTCGATGTTGAGATCCATGCCTTCGCTTTTTCTTGCGTTTCCTCGACTTCGCGGTATGTGAGGTCAACGACTTCAATCTAGATCTCTTGCGACCCCTCCTCCTTTTTTGACCCTGTGCCATGAAAAGCTTGGACTCACGCTCTTTCAGCGCCTTCATATTCATCTTCTGACAGCTGGAACATCCTTCGTCGTACGGGTCCGACGAAAGGCACCAGAGACAGTCATTATGGGGATCCATGATGGACATATGTCCCCCACACTCCCTGCAAGGCTTGAATCCAGACTTCTTTAAAGTAGCCATCACACTGCTACACCAAGAGTGAAGTAGAAAAGTAATACAAAACCAATTTTAGAGTCCCAGAAAACTGTTAAGTGTCGGCGGCACGGAAAAAAGGAACTTATGTCAGCACGCCAACGAGGTCTTCTTATGGCTTCGATTCACGTGCGGAGCCGTTCCATTGTGACGTCCTCGTCGACATGGGAGAGCTAGAAAAAGAGTTTATGTGGAATTCTGGTGCTGGTGCTGGGGTAAGTCAAAAGGTGAGGAATCCACAGGCAGATGTATCCATCAGAAATTGGTATCAGAAAAGCGTAGGGTGCATGTTGGGCTATATCTTACCAGGCACTAACAAATCGAGGGATGTTGTGGTGAAATGCCTGATTGTCTGCATTTGGAAAGCCAGAAAGGAGGTTATAGATGGGAAGAAATATGTTTAGAGCGAGGGATATCAAGGATGAGGCGAGCTGCAGTGTTTTATAGCAACTGTAACTGACTTGTCAGACTATAGTTCGCTTAAAGCTTCTTTTGGATCTTTTTCTTTGCGATCCAAATACAACAGCTTCACTTTAGTAGAGTATATCATTTTGATTATCAGTCAGTCAAACAAACTTTATTCGACAGTCATAAAAGCGAGATACAAAACATGTTACTAAAAAGATAATTCGATATCATTGTACAAAAGAGCAAAACATGATTGTAGGGCTTATTTAAAAAATGCAATTAGATCATCATAGCATTTTAAAAAAAACATAAAATAATGTTAAACAAGCATTAAAAATGCAATAGGTCTCGCCTTTGATTAAGTTAAAGCCATTTGCTTTGCTAATGGTATTGTATAGCAAAGCAAATGGCTTTAACTTAATAAAATACGAGACATGATCGGATTTTCAAAAAGTGCGCGTGGTAAATGTAGTTTTTTTTTTTGCAGTACTGTGTTATATAATGCGAACTTGGGGTATAGTTGTATCGCAGACGGACACTTTCATTCATTGTTAGGAACAGGGAAATTTTGTGATTTACCCAGAATCACAAGATGGTGGAGTCTCCCGGTCTCCCGCCAAAACTCAAACCTGGTTTCCCTGCTTCAAAGTCGGCCGTCAAGCCAAACTGCCGGGAGGAATGGAGAATTGGGGAGCTGGAAGAGGGAGCCTCAGATGCACACACTCCTGGGGAAGTGGGGTTCCTTACACCAAGCATTACTTAGATGGGCCCTAACAAATTGCTTCGAGTAAAACATAAGAGGAAAGTTACCCAGCATTGCTTCGAGTTAGGTTGTAAGAGGGAAGCCTTTTACACGGTCTATGTGTTGGGAGTATCATGCCCAATCACTGCTTTAAATTGGGAAGAAGAAGGTACCCGTGCTCGCTTCAAGATGACCGAAAGGGCACACGTGTTGTAAAATACCACACACGTAAACAGCCTTGCGGGGTAGAAAGAAAATAACCCCCTCATGCTGCTTGACAGGCTGATGAAAAGCCCCCTCGCACATGAACTTAAGAGCGAGTATGAAGGGTGTCGCCACTAAACCACTACCCCCGAAAGAAATTTTAAGTGCAGATCCCCACGTCAACATCACATCGAGAGTGTAAAAGATGCGTTAGTTTGGTTGGATCACGAATTTAGAGAAGGAATTCTTCACGGATGTATACACCCAACTGTACCCATGTAAAGTGTGATCGGCCATAATGATCAGCAGTGAGGCGTGGCGCACCATGAGTGTTTCATCCTTATAGTGCAGTATAGATTATCCGGAGCCAGAATGGAAGTCCCAGACCGCGCAGAGCGTAGAGTGTACGCACAAACGTGAAGGTCTTTCTATGACCAGTGTGTGGTCACAGTATATTAACAGCAGAAGGCATTACAGTAAGGCGCATTTGCGGAGCTGAGTGTTCTCTATACGGTAGAATTTTGAGGTTGCAAACTGAGGTGCTTTGGGGGAGCTCTGAGTGAACTGATTATACGTATAAATGAAGTTACTGAAGTGAAGCGCCCTAAAAGACCTTTTTATGCCCTATGTGATGCTTATAGTGAAACGAGGCATTATTTATGTGACGTGCATTGACAAAGCAGTGTTAGGATGACCACTTTATTTTTTTTGTATTTTTATATAACGCGAACTCGACCCGAAGGTATTGGAGCGTTTTACATGAGCACCAGTTACGTTACACATTATATAAATAGTATAAAACAGTAGTGAGCATTGCAAGAGAGAGCCACACTCCCTGTGAGAAATATTGGTATAACTGTAGAAATACGCAGTGGAGTGAGGTGCATTGGTGGAGCTGCCTGCGATCCCGGTTTTGCAGCAGCAAAATGTACTATCGTCGGTTGCGTTGTCCGAGACCGGGGGAGGTTGTGGGGGGCGTTTTCGGGTATTGGAGGAGAGGGGTTATGATGGCTGGAGTGTTGGGAGACAGCTGCCTGCCTCTCTCTCGAGCCCATCCTGGACATCGCTGCCCTGCACAGGGGTGGTGGTCAGGCCTGTAACTTCCCCGTCACACGTATTTACAGTCCGCGCAGAGGGGGCGCTGGGATCCTCAGGCTCGCCCTGCTCCTAGCAGTGAGCCCAGCGGGATCCTGGGGCAGAGTTCTCACCCCCCACCTCCCCCCCGTTGCGCTGCCCGGGGTCTATGGGAAACAAGCACTCGCCAGGCAGAGCGCTTTACATGAGCACAAGTTACGTTACACATTATATAAATAGTAGAAAACACTAGTGAACATTGCAAGAGAGTGCCACACTCCGTGTGAGAAATATTGGTAGAACAGTAGCAATACGCAGTGGAGTGAGGTGCACTGGCGGAGCTGCCTGCGATCCTGGTTTTGCAGCAGCAAAATTTACTATCGTCAGTTGCGTTGTCCGAGACGGTGGAGGTCGAGGGGGGTGTCGGGTAGTGGAGGAGAGGGGTTATGATGGCTGGAGTGCGCGTTCGCCAGGCAGCTACGGTTTAGCGAGATGCAAAAATAAACATGCGGCGAAGCTTGTCTTTATGGGGCCATGTGTTTCAAACACATGACCCCAAAAGATAAGAAACCTTTTACGACGGGAGGAAGTCAGACGAGCCCGTCCAAGTGGGCCGTCTTAAAAATGGAAAAGTCTACGTCACAAAGTGCTCTTTCCCAATGGCTGGCCACCGTTTAGCATAAACGGTGACGCCAGCCAATGGGAAAGAGGGGTGGGGCTTGAAGCCCTTACAGAATTCCTTCAATCATTAAATCTAGCCAAGCGAGCTGCGCATGTGCGCAGAAACGCTAGCGGAGACCTAAAAAGCATGAATAGCTATCACTAAGAACAACCGCTAAAACCAAGTACCATTACAATTCTCTACTACGAGGTACTAAGCTTTGGTCCTGACGTATAGGGCCAGCATTACTAGATTAGGTACAATTTGGCCAAAGTGTAGTTATAGATCTCCAAATACAGGTGCAAAATAGCATATGTTAGATGGAAAGGGAGTGTGACCTTATGGCCCATGACCAACCTAAAAATTTAGCTACAGCTGTAATGATTGGGATAGTATGTAAAATTCTTCCCGCTTCTTCGCTCCTTCTGGTGCTGAGTAATTTACAAATTGGCACAAGCCATGCCTGACGTGGAGCGGCATAAGCTGGGCAGACAAACAGCATATGTGCCACCGACTCCTTTTGGGTCTGGCATAGAGGGCACATGTTATCACATGATTTAGACCACCTAGCTGTAAAAACTCTAGTGGGTAATTAACCCACCCTAAACTGAAAATATAGTTTTCTGTCATGTGGTTTAGCTATTATGTCCCAGTATGAGTCAGTTTGGCATCCAAAAACTTTCCTGTGAGAGATGATGACACACTGTTTCTTAATGTTTTGTGCGTGATCATCTCCCAATATTTTTCTTTCAGGATCTTTTTGGAAGAAAAGCAAGCTGTGTCTGGCTTTTCCCATAGTGTCATCATACCTATGTTTATTAAGGCATCTCTAATTTCTCTCAACCATCTTATTTTGTGAAATGTGTCAGCCCTTATTATGTGCATGAAGCCCTCAGAATAATAATTCAGTTCTGGTGTGGTCCAAAGTCTGCACCAGTATAGTAAGGGGCGTAGTTTAGCGACCTCAGCCAGAGGCTTTCTTCCTAGATCATACAGTACAGGACACACTGGTGTGCTTTGGGGGAGGGATGTGATGTTGTGCAAAAACCTATTTTCTGCGATGGTAAGGTTAGACAGGGTTTCATACCCCCAAAGATCTGCTCCATAAAGTGCAGAATTGACCACCTTCATGTTATATACTTGGAGCACTCGGCAAATTGGTTTAGTCAGTGAGGTATTATACTCCCGGTTTAACACTCCAGACAATGGTCGATGCTTGAGTGTTGCCAGGTCAATCTGCTGCTTCCATTTTAGGTCACTTTGGATGTTAACCCCCAGATAAGTAAATGCTTTAACTTGCTCCAATGGGCGGTTGTTCATTATTATTTTACTTTTAAAAGCTCTACGAGGGCTAAAAGACATAAATTTTGTCTTCGACATGTTGAATTCCAGTCCGCGAGTGGTGCAAAATTCTTCAAAATTTATCAGGGCCCGCTGGACACCACTCGGGGTCTTTGAAATAATCAACGTGTCGTCCGCGAACATTAAAATCTGTATTTTATTGCCAGCAAGTGACGGGGCATCGGTGGGCTTTACTTCCATATGATTTACAATACCATTGATGAAAAGGGAGAATAGGGTCGGTGCCAACACACAACCCTGTCGTACACCTCTCTCTACTGGGAAAGAGCTGGTAACCATGCCCTAGGAACCCAAACAAATTTTAGCATCGTTTTCTTTCTGCAATCTCACAACTAGTGTGAGTAATTTAGGAGGAATCCCCATTTCACGCAAGATTGCCAAAAGTTTAGAACGGGGGACAAGATCAAATGCTGATTTTAAGTCAACAAAGGCAGCATAGAGGCTGCCTTTGCCCAGGGCTACCGTCTTCCAATGCAGCAGAGTGAAGTGAAACACCTGGTCAATGGTGCTGGTGTATGCCTGAAAGCCTGCCTGCATACAATGCTATTCTCATCAATCCACTCCTGGATCTTGTTAAGGATTAACCTACCCATTATCTTTTGTAGGGAGTCTATCAGGCTAATGGGCCTATAGTTACCTGGTTGTGTTCTTTCTCCCTTCTTGTAAATGAGGATTATTTCTGCCCCTTTCCACGAATCTGGTATAGGGGCTCCTTTCGCAACGGAGTTGGCCAGCAACAAGATGTACCTGCTCCATCTTGGTTTGTCATATAGGAACATATCTGCAGGCACACCATTTGGGGCCAGGCGCTCTCCCTCCTACTACAGTTCCCAGTGCTACATTGACATTGGTACTATTGAATGCCTCTTCTTGGCATAGCACATGGATGGGATCCTCCGAATTTAGCTCACTATCAATGCTGGCATACTGTGGTTTGAAGAATTTGACCCAATCTTCCTGTGCTACATGGTTGTGTGGGTATTCCGGCTGACCTCCTCTATCCCACTTTACTATGTTCCAAAACGTTTTACTATCTCTCCAGGCGCACGCCTCACTGAGGCCCTGCCATCTTTTCTCATCCCATGATTTTCTGGCCTTTTTCTGGGTGCTCTTATAAACCTGTATGGCTACTCGCACAGTAGAGGGCTCCCCCTTTTTGATTGCTGTCCCAAATGATTCTCTGGCCTGCCTACATTCTTTGTTGAACCAGGAGCTGGCTTTCTTCTTTACTGTTTTATTAGGCTTGCAGCGCTTGGAAAAATGTGTGCGTGAGTGAAGAATTCATTGTGAATCTGGGTGGTAAGCTCTAGTGCTGCATTCATAGGCGTAATAGACTAACTCTATCAAAGCATTATCTATTTCCTTGGTAATGTTAGCCATGGATTCTGGCTTTTCTACTAATCTTGTCCACTTTAGGCGCCTCATGTCGTTGGTGGGGACTACATCACAAGGGTAGAGGTCACTCCTATTCTGTGTGGATATCTGCTATCGCCACAAACCCAAGGTTGCACACAAGGGGTTGTGGTCACTCTATAACCGATCCTTAACTACCTTGTCACCAAGTGTGTGCCATAGATTCAGACAAATTAGTATATAGTCTATACGACTGGCCATTGATCCCTTATACTAAAGGTATTTGCCCCTAATCTATCTAGTGGGGTCCCGCCATTTGCAGCGCGAAAGCCCTTTCCTAGGCAGATGGAATTAATCTGTATGGCCACGTCAGTCCATTTTTTTATGGGTGCCAGCTCCAACTTCGGTATGGCCCACTGCGCATCTTCTTCCTCCAGCAGGTTACTTTCCTCGTTATCAAGGGGCTCGAAAGTGGTATTAAAATCACCCACAATGATAACATTCGTATCTGCTGATTATTTATCAAGGAGGTCGCTGAGCGCTGCTATAACTTTCGACTTCCTCCCTCTAGTTCCTCTTGCATATACATTGTAAATATCTACGTGCTCCAGGGGGTCAAAATTCAGGGGTAAGGCCTGGATGCCATTATTCATAATCGGGAGCTCCTCTATGATGATGCCTAGTTCTTGTCGCACCCAGATTGTCAATCCCCCTGATGGGCGACCTTTATTCCCTCTCACGGCTGGAATGTGATCGTTTAGATATCCTACACGAAATTGTGGAGCCATGAGCCAAGTTTCTTGAAAAAGGCAAATGTCGTGACCTTCAATAAAGGCATGCCATTCTGGGGAAGTTTTGAACCCAACCCTGCTATATTCCATAAGAGTGTTCCCCATTTGGAATTATTGCAAGATGGCGATGGGCCCGATAAATCCGCAGGATGCGTGCAGCTAGATTCCCTGTAACTCTCCTTTGAAAGTGGAGGTGTGTTAATCCTTCCTGAGAGCCCAGCGCGCCCATCGTCATCAATACCAAGAAGGTAAGTAGTAGGTGGACTACCCCTTTTATTTTGTGTGTCTCCCTTATCACCTACATTTGTTATGAACGAGCCTCCTAGTCAGTCAATATTCTCCAATGTGGAACAACCCAGCCGCATTGCTGGCGACTGTCCAATGGGGTCCCTAGACTGGCTACTCAGCGGAGCCTGTCCAAACTGAATGAATGATGAGTTGGGGGAACAAGTATGAAACTCGAGGGTAAAAAGATTGTCGACTAGATCCTTCCTACTAAGGGTGATTTCGATGCAGTATGACAGTTGGGTGGAAAAAGAAAGTCTGCGCGCCCTAATAATATCCTCCCTAACCACAGAGCGGCAACCCCTAACATGCCTAATCCAGTGAATGGCTTTGTTTGTTAGAGAATCCGCGTGTTCTATGCCTTTGCTGGTATCTAGCTTGCGGACGTTTACCATGTAGATTCTATGCATGCTGTATGCTTTATCTGCATTCTGACCCCCCCCCCCCCACCCCGTGTGTGTGTTACTCTGCAGTTTTTGAACCTGGAGGGGGTAAATCCCTCTACCACCCAGAGGATGGTTTTTGGGGTTTTCTGTGATAGTCGGGTTTGCAGTGTGGTAGGCAGTAGCGTTTGTGTTAGTATTGTTCGCCCGTTTAGGGATAGGTAATAATGGTGCCAACTTTTTGGGCCTCGCCACCTCAGAATACAGGCGATCACCTATGTTATTGCCGCCATTTGGAGGATTAACATTTTCTCTATCTGCAACGGACGTTTGGCTAGGTGGTAAGGGGTTAGTAGGTCCGATGTTAGTGCATTCAGGGCAAGAAGGATTCGGTTTCATTAAAAGTGTAACCATTGTGGATAGATCCTCAATCACCACTTTCATAACCCCTATTTCAGCCCTTAACGATTGCACCAACTCAATTACCTCCTGGGGGTCTGCAGTGTGGATCTCTACCGTCCCTACTGTTTTTACTAGGGGTGCCTCAGGTACCTAGGGCGTCACTTCCTCTGTGGCGTTGGATAACACCATATACCTATTTGTACATATGATTAGAGGATCAATATGTTGGGGAATATTATCTTCTATTGTGACAGGAGGGCTGGAAAGATTAATATCTTCTGCAGTAATAGAAGAGCTAGGGCGGTATTTACGGGAAGAGGGACCACCCATCTTTCCCTGATTCTGTTCCAACTCACCAATTTTGGGACCGAGCCCTTTTTTATGTGTTTTGAGGAACATGTCTGGGATAGCAAGGTGTTGGTTTGGGCTTCCACTATTAGTTTGTATAGATCTGGATGGGGTCTTTTTCCTACCTGCTCTCACGTTTGGATCAACTGTTAGTATATCCTCACACTCCTCAATGAGCGTGTCAATCCTGTCCATTACACAGTTGTTACCAGCTTGTTTTGGATACTTTTCTTCCCTTGCGCTGTCTACCGCTATTGCCCTCTTCGCCACCGCTGCCTTCCATGGACTTTCTTTTCCCATGATTCAAACGTGTGACAAAGAAAAAACAGAAAAATATATAAATAAATAGGAACAGGCACCAGGACTAGGACAAAGTCTATCACCACAGGCTGACCAGTGTTTGATACAATCAAACCATGCGCCCAGAGTTCTACACGTTAGTTAGCAGACCGTAGGGATAGCGTTGAATTTCTACGATCAAGATCCAGCTCAGTCCATCACACAGAAACAAATGAGGGGACAATAAAAAAGGACACACAGTACCTCTACAACAGGAGGGGAATCGCCAGTGTAGTCCAAGCCCAAGGGGCAGATGACAGAAGGATGGCCCAGCCCGGCCTTTTCCGGTCAATGACGGGCCCGCCCTTGGCCCAGGCTTTGCCCGGATTTATGTGCCTCCGGCGCACAGGATGTTGACAGTGCCTCCAGGCGCAACAGGCAGCAGGGCAGTCTGGGATCTGCAGTCCCACCCCCCCCCCCCCCGTAGAACAATCTGAGTGCCGGTGTTGAAATGAAGTACTGTACCATTTGTCAGAATAGATGCAACTTGAATATAGGTCAGATGAAGTAGGTCACACATTGGAAAGGAGAGCAGACATTTATGTGATGTTGTCTAATGACGTTTTATGAGGATGCCAAGGGAGCATGCTTCAGAGATGCATTACACAACGTATAACAGAAGCGCATTGCAGAGGTGCACTTCAAACCTGTGCACTTTTCATAAAGGCTTTATGGATACTAATATCTGAGTTGTGTGAGTCTTTTCAATCTTCTAAAAGGTCTTTCACTTTGGAATTTCAACTTTGTGCAACTTCAAGCCAGCGTATTCTTTGCATTGAAAAAGAGACTCGCTTGAGCAGAAAATGCCGCACAGTGGTATCTTGTGAGACTAAGTGCACACTTGCTTAAAAAACGTCGTGCAAAATTATGTTATGAGAAAGGGTGCAATTCCTGAAATTTGACCAGCGTATTTAATATTTCACCCTTGCTTTTTTAAGACCCTGTGTCCTATCCAGAAGTCAACTTGTGGCAATGCCCATTGCTGCAAAAAAAAGCTTTCGAATGAATTGATTGTACAATATCTGTTATGAAGTAATCCTATACAGTACGAACATGATTGTGAAGAAAATGTTGCATCAAATGTTGAAATGCAAAATAAATGTTTTGGATCTACAATACAAAAACAAGATTTATTCATGAATCATTGAAGTACAACATCACCGTTGTGCATGCTTGAGTCCTGGATCTTACTCCTGGCCACTTTTTTGATCACTTTTTAGGTTTCACATTCTTCGCTATCTATACTCTGTGCTCCGATGCGCTAGTCCTTATCCAAGTTCCGTAGGTATGCAATTTCCTATAAGGCTTTACCTGTAAGCCACGAAGTAACTATGGCAACCAGGGACTAGACATTCACCTGTGCCAGTGTATGTCCTCCCGTGTTAATTACTGTTACACAAAAAGTAACCCACGAACCAGTGAAGGGTGTTCACTAGTTCTCACACTTAACCCTGGACGGATAGATATGGGAAGATCCTATACGAAGCAATTAGTAATTAACCACTAGGGAGTGGGGAAGGAAACACTTCCTTTTGTTTATATTACCCTCACACACCCTAGTGGTGCCATGCTTCATCATCGGGTCACCCTGACCCCTATAAGTCAGGGTGGGCTCGGCCGTTTTCCAGGGAGCTCTTGCTAAAAAATAGCCAGGGGGAGTTAAAGATTAAAAATCCGCAAGCAGATCCTGGTATCCCTTTATTCTTGGATCTGCCAGGGATATTAAAATGTTAAATATGGTGGGGGTTCAATGGGATTTTAATAGTCCTGTGACCCTAGTGCCAACATGTTTCAGTCCTTGATTGGCCCATAAAGGTCCTGGAGTTTCATCAGGGAAAACGAGAGGTGTCCTCTCTGGTAAGAGTGAAAAAGGGGAATTCCCTATTCTACATTAAAATCTCAAGGGCAGAAAGCTGCGCCTTAGAGCGAACCGACCTATTTAGAAATTTCTTTACTCCATATGTAAGAGAAAAGAAAAAAGATGGTCATAGTATAACACTGTAGTATACACTCGGCTCTTCCCATGTGTGATGTGCTTGTGGTAACACCCATGCTGTCAAGATGATTGGGTGTGCCAGTGACATCACTCAACATACCTAAATAGTATGTGTAGCCAGTAATTTATAACAATACCACACGCAACTAGGTGGTACATATTGTGATGTGGCGATAAAGATCGCAATCTGTCAGTACTCACACTTCTATGTGTGTGTGGTCACTTAAAAAGTCACTCCAAACAAACCACACCATGCTCAAGTCACTTGCTGCAGTTATTCATTCATACCATTAATTCGCAACTTTCTCCCATATCCCTCTTTGGGAGAGCATATGCATCACTGAGGACTCAGGAATCAAGGGGTAGCCCTTTAGTCAAACTCAGTCGGTATTCAAGACATGCGCCGTAGGCAACAGAGACCAGCATAGACAAGAAAGAAAAATAAACAAAGAGGCACAAAAAATGCCATGTATGTATTATCTTGTAATGTGGTTCAATCAAGCCGTACCTGTATTGTAGGATTTGTGTCTGTCGGTCCCGTATACTTACACCATCAAGGGTCCTGCCCCGCGTTCATACCTATTGTATCCGAGTCCGCGGGCTTGTGCCTCGATGTGCGGTATGTGCCGGATTAAATTGCCGGTGCTTTCGCGGAGAAACAGGATTCTGGCACGCCTACTTGGGCGAGTCATAACAAATGAGTGCCGAAGTTAGCAACACGTCTAATGCGTTAAGGAATGATGGGTAATGTAGTCCCGTGTGTGCTTTGTATCGGAACCAATGTTTATTTAAAACAAGGTTCATAAACTGGGGGAAAAAACTTTAAGAATGGAAGTCCCTGCAAGTGTGGTACTCTATCCTTATTATTTGACATTCTCATATAGTTCTAATGTGCGAACAGCGCGACGTTTAAATATCATTGCATTTACCGCGCTGAGAGTTTCTTTTGAACCAATGCAACTTTATTAATGGCATGGTCATGCACTTGTGTTATGCATTAAGCGTGTTGGTTATATCACGCTGAGATTTGCTGTACTGCTGCAACTGTATTGTTGTACTAAGACGGTGTCAATCCATTCAAAGTTCTTTTGCGAAGAGTGTTACGTGGTGAAGATACCACGTAAAGAGGTGCAATTTAATTTTTTTTGTGTGAAAAGCCTATGTATTTGTGGTAATGTTTCAGGCTGGAATACTATTCTCAGGTACTAGTTCAGTATTGTTATTCATACCTGAAGGATCAAATGATCATGTGTTCGGCCTATCTCAATTGGAAGTGATGGTCTTGGGTGCTACTAAGGTGGCCACTCTATAATGTACTTGAACAATTCAGCACTACATCTATAATGAGTCATCTCTGATGTAGTTGATTCCATAGGATGGAATCATTAAGCCCAATCTCGTGGGTTTTTAACAGGTAGACCCAACGTTGTTCACGCTCTAGAAGTCTCTTGGTCAACTTACCACTGCCTTTGACTTTCTCAATGATGGTCCATTTAATGTCGTTGTCATTATGACTTTCTCCAGGTAATGAGTGGTAAGTTTAGTTGCTGTTATCGACCGTCTTGTGGTGCTGCGATGCTCGCTAATGTGATCCTTTATTTTCCTGTTTGTCATCCCAATGTACATCAATTGACACGGGCATTTGATCATATAAACAACGTTGTCACTATTACAATTCGTGTGAGTACGTTGTTCTCACGGTGAAATTGTCACCTATTAGATTTTTTCTTTGCATCTGGTCATCATTTTAGAACGTAACAAGCAGGACTACAAATCGCAAAATACAATAGTAATTGATGTATTCATTCCTGCAACTGGAAATCCTGAAAGCTCCCCTGACACTCGTTCAGCCACTCTCATGGAAGAGTCACAAAGACAACTGTTTCTCTATATTCTCCTGTAAACGATCCAAACACGCACTCCTGCCAGGACATTTTACCATATAACACTACTCGCATTAAACAGTGCTTAACACCACAAATAATTTAATAAGAAGGAGATTAGAGTAAACTATGAGCAAACGAAAGTAGATAAAAAACAAAAAAGCATCCATAATAATTAGCATAGTGCCTTTAAAATTTGTACCGAAGAGAAGCAGGCACTAGCCAATGCAAACAACAAAACATTGCTATGCAGTGATTCAGCAAGCAGAGAATTACCAAATTATACTTATGTTGAAGAAAAGAAAAAGAACAATGGCCCCATGTACCATTACAGATACAGTTTCAGTTTATTTATGTCTTTATTTCGATTAACAAAGAATCATAACAGACAACGTGCTTCAATAGAACATGTAGCTTAGCACAGTACCACAATGACCACTGTATACAAAAACAGTAAAAACCGTTAAAATTACCTAAAAAACAAAATTAAAAGTTGCATACAATATATTATCTCAGATTAACTGAAGAATCAGATTATAAATCATAAACCGGCGTAAAAGACAGTAAGCAAATTTGAACATAATACATTTGGATTACTGTCGATTATGACAATTTGATAAAATAGCTGCTACAAAAAGGGGCAGAGACTATGTATTGCGGGAAAGGTTGTGTTAACAAGCCCTAAACTTTCTTGTTCGAATAACCCACAACCAGCTAAAAAATTTGGCCACTGCTATGACAATAGAGTCATCAGTGTTAGTTTTCAAAATCCTGAGAGCCTCCAAGGCAACTCTAATGCCCATATTCTTACAAACGGGTTACAGCCATTTGAGCCTAGGTGACCTATAGGCAGGGCATATAAAAAAACATGTGAGCTAGTGACTCAGTCTCGGCTGGACAAAAAGAACAATTATCATCCATAGGGGGGTGCCAGCTTTTAGTATACACTTTGATGGGAAGAGAACCCACCCTAAACTGATGATACAACTTTCTATCAGTTGGTCTTGTTATAATGTCCCAGTAGGATTCTAATTTAGGCTTGTGTTTAAGGTCAATAAAGACCCGGGTCAAAGAGCTGCAATGGTGCTGTGTAAATTGCTGCAATCTAACCATACTCCAATAGGCAGACTTCAAATCATTTTTAGCAGGAAAAACAGCGACTTCTGGGTCCACCCACAGTTTACTCATCCCCATTCTGATCAATGTATGCTTTAAATTCCTTATCCACGGTATTTTGGTTGTGGAACCCAACGCCCTAACTTCAGAAAAAGCTTGGGCATACGGAGTGAGCTCCGGAGTGGTCCAGAGACTTCTCCAGAAAGCTACCGGTCTAAACCGTGCCTGGTCCATAATTTTATTACATCCCAAATCCAAATGTAAAGGCCACAGTGGGGTAGACTGCGGAAGGCCCATCAATGCTCTTATTTTGAGCAGCAGCCAGGGAAGATAAATCGTTAAAACCCGTAAGTTCCGCCCCATACAACACTGCTGAATCTACTTTAAGGTTGTATATTTTAAGTGCGGATGCTGTGGGCTTAGTCTTAGATAGCCTATGCTCTTTTAACAATGCTCCAGAAAGTTGGGAATGTTTGAGTGTCAACAGGTCTATCTGGGATTTCCAACTCAGTTTCTTTCCCAGTGTTAACCCCAAATAGGTAAAGGTGTCAGTCTGTTCCAAGGGGACATTATTCACATGTACCCTCCCCCTCACAGCCTTTGACCTATGGAACACCATGAACTTCGTTTTGTCCACGTATACCTCAAGCTCATGATCGCGGCAGAAAACCCCGAAGCGCTCCAGGGCAACCTGTAGGCCTTTTTGAGTCCTGGAGAGCAACAGGGTATCACCCGCGAACATGAGCAGCGGTATTTTCATTCCTGCCAGCATAGGAGCATCAGTAGGCTGGGATATGAAATAGTGGACCACCCTGTTAATAAAAAGTGAAAACAGGGTTGGGGCCAGAACGCACCCTTGACGGACACCCATAGTTACCGCAAATCTTTTGGTAACATCCACATACAGTTACAGTATTTCACACAAGTGTGTACGCCTGGGAATATTAACACCCGCATTAATTTATCTCAGAAGAATATGACGTGTTTCTTTAGCTCATGGCCCGGTTTATGGCTACAGAAGAACAGATTTCCAAATCACCAATCAGGGCAGCATGATGGCTGTAACTGCCAAATACTGTGTTGATATTGTAAAACAGGAGTCTTTAGGGTAAGCCATGGAGTGTTGGATCCATGCCAGGTTTACTAGATAACAACCAATTATGTAAATTAGTTTGAGAGTATGCAAATTTATCGTAATGGGATAACCTATAAATTTGACAGATACATCCTTCCATGACCAATGTTAGCCACCATGGCATCAGTCTGTTTCCACGTGACTGGTTTATGAAAATGAAGAAAGCAGCACTCACTTGTGATGTCATAGACTACCACTGCGATGGTGGAGTCACGGATGTAGCTGGGAATAAGGCTGCGGAAGCGTTCTTGACCTGCTGTGTCCCAAAGCTGCAGTCGAACCTGCTGGTACCAGGCCCAGATGGAAGCAGAGAAACAGAAAGGCAACAGGATGGGAAAGAGAAAAAAAGGGAAGAAAGTGACCTTTAGAGAAATTTATAAATGGCTGACCTCTAAAATTCATACTGCTGCGGCATACATTACCAAGTCATTCCACTAATGCATTTCTAGCACTTCTCATACTTGAGCACACTAAGACATGAAAGGTTCTAGGCACACATATCAGGGCTCCAACCTGCCTTTTGCTGCTCATCAAACAAGTGTTAATCCAAGTAAAAACAACGAGTGCCCTCATGAAGCTAGGGTGGACATAGTGTAGGGTAGCTTATGGTAACCAGAACCTGAGGCTGTCTTGGGTGCGATGCTGGTGCTTCTCAGACATACTTTCAATGCATGAGTTTTCAGTTACCTCTTTTTAGGTTTATATATATCTCGCGCTTTTTATAGTGAGCAAGTTGTATTCTATACTTACATTAAGGGGCTTTGCATAACCCTCATTCAGCCATTGGCTACTGTTGCTTTGAAACCATCAGCCATTGCCTTGAGAAAAAGCGAATCACATCTCCGACCAGCAAACAGATGCATTTTAATCTCACTATTCTTTTATAGTCTATTTTAGTAAGTCTTTCTGTTGAGTAGCACAGGCTTTTATCTGGACTCACTCCCCATTGCAGCCAGGCAAACAAGCACTAGCTTGGTTACCAGTAGGTTTGGCGTTTGTGCACCACGCATACCCCTGATCCACACTCCATACAAACGTCCAACCTGCTGGTCTTGATAAAGCTGGTTATTAACTTCAGTATTCTGTGGACAGACTCCCATGCTGGGAGGCAGCTATCACAATGGAAATGGATTCTTTGACACATGGTTTACACAGATCTAATTGTTGAAGATGAACTGACCCACTGTCAGGTCCATTTCGGGTGGTGATAAGCGGCAAGCAAAGACTACTGCACCCCAACCGTGGCGGTTGTTTACCTCAGATGTCCTCGAGTTGGTCCTTCTATGGCTCTGCAAACTGGGACAAGTACAACCCCTTCAGCACTTGACTCTCATTGCTAGCAATGGAAAGCAGTAACAGGCTTCCTAAGGAGGTAATGCCAAAGGCTCAAGCTCAGCATTCAAACACACATTGGTATAATAAACGTCAGTCCAACCTAGTGCTTCTCTTTCAAGAACAAAAGTACTTTAATGCAGAATAGAACTAAATAGTACACATAGGAAAATATGCACAATGTAATCTAGTGTCCTGGGGCTAGTGTGAGTAGGCACAGGTGCAGGTTACCCCTATACGTTTGTGTCACCGCTCTCTTTTTACTTGGTTCACTGGAACCCACACAATGAGTCTCTTTCAGTTCTGTGAACAGCCCAGCACTTGGAAAGTTGCACAGGTCCTCTAATACTCATTCAATTACCCTCTTCTGGGCTGAGAATGAGTCTGCAGTTACTCTTGGCCTCCTCAGCGGTTGTACCTGGGTAATGCTGCTGTTTTAAGGGACGGCTGCTCAGGTGAGTACTGATCTTCTCATGGCTGGTCCGGTGAGTGTTCTAAGCAGCCCCACTTGGGCTGTTCAAGTTGGATCAATGCAATCAAGAACAGCCGACCACGAGCAGATGGTGAGGCTCCACACTGGTCTCGATGGTTGGGTATGGCTGCAGGGTCTCAGGTCGCACAGGTCTCAGGTTGGACAGTAGCACTGGTCCATGCTACGACTAGGTGCAGCCTAGCCATATCATGGTTTAAAAGGTTGGGATCATCACTGAGGTCAAGACACAACTTCACAGCTTGGGCTTCGCGGCTCAAGTCATGCTGCAGCTTCACAATGCACTCCAGAAATCATACTGGAGTGTCTGGCACCAACCTAAACCAGGGTGCACAGATAGCCCCCCACATTCCTCAAGTTCTGCAGGACCACTGCACCAGGGTCACGCTAAACCTTACTACTTCTTGATAGTCACTCCTCCTGAAGGGTAGGCAGACTACTTCCCCCTTTTAGCAGGCAAGCTGGCTTTTAGGTTCTTCAGGACAGATAATTCCCTATTGCAGCATGTGTGGACACAATGGGTGTCCCCTCTCGTCCAGGAAGCTGGCTGTCAGGCAGACACCAGCTTCGGTTGCACAGTATTCCTACGAGTACTCTGCAGCGCACTGCCTTCGTCTTAGAGAAGTTGGAGTTGAAGAACAAGTTACTTACCTTTGGCAACACATTATCTGGTAGAGACTATCTAGCTGCAGATTGCTTACCTTTTAATTTCCCAGGCGTTGGGCTGGATTCTGGAACTTTTGCTGAGCAATTCCTATTTGCTGGTGGCTCCATTCGGCTCTGCGTGACATCTGTGTTGGTATCATCAGTTATAACATTGCAGTGCCTATATAGGCCCCTCCCACATGCGCTGATGTAAGTACTTTTCATTTTTTCCACACCATAAGCTCAGAGCCACGAAGTAACTGACGTGGTCATGTGCAAAACTAGGGCCCTGAATGCGGAACAACCCTAGCCCTACAATATTAGTCCGCAAAGCGGGGAGCGATGGGTGGGGCTGTAAGGAATCTGCAGCTAGATAAGAGTTTCTACCAGATAATGCATTACTGAAGATAAGCAAATTGTTCATTTGATAGAGACTTCTAGCTGCAGATTCCTTACCTTTGAATTAGATACCCAAGCCATACCAACCCGGCGGTGGGTGCGGACCAATACCTTAAACTAGGAAGTCATGTAGGACCGAGAGGGCAAAGTGCCTGTCTCTGCGGACCTGACCATCCAGGCAGTAGTGTTTTGCAAACCTGTGTAATGAAGCCCTCTTTGCCGCCTGACAGATGTGTTGGATTGAGACAACCCGAGCCAAGGCTGCAGTCCCATCCTTTCCCCTCGTGGAATGGGCCCTTAATCCCTCAGAGGACTGCTTCTTTGCCAGGGCATAACAGATCTTGATGGAGAGAACGACCCAGCGAGTGATGGTCCTTTTCTGCACTACCCTTCACTTCTTCGCTCCCACGTACCCCACTAAGAGTTGATCGTCCACCCGAAACTCTTTTGTGCGGTCAAGGTAGAATGACAACGCTATTTTTAGGTCGAGACGGTGGAGACGCACCTCTTCCTTAGAAGGATGCGGGAGAGCAAAGGAGAGAAATGTGATGAACTGACCCAGATGGAAAGGAGTCACAACCTTTGGTAAAAAGGATGCTCGGGTGCAAAGTACCACCTTGTCCGGAAAGGACATCAGATAACGAGGCGAGCAAGATAATGCGTGCAGTTCACTCACCCTTCGGGCCGAAGTAATCGCCACCAAGAAGTCTGTTTTGATGGACAACAGCCGGAGGGGACAATTGTGTAAAGGCTCAAAGGGAGCACACATCAGATAGGTATGAACCAAATTAAGGTCCTACTGCCCCATAACAAAAGGACGTAGGTGGAAACAGGTGAGCCAGCCATTTTAGAAATCTATGTATAATGGGAGATTTGAAGAGAGAGGGCTGGTCTGGCAGCCGCAAAAAAAACAGACAGAGCAGAAAGGTAACCCTTGAGAGTTTCCAAGGCAGAGCTCTGCTGGGCAAGGATCAGAATGAACAAAAGGAGAGCAGAAAGAGGAGCAGAAAGAGGGTCAATAGACCTTGATGTACAGTATAAAACAAATTTCTGCCAACAGCAGGCGTATACGTCTTAGGGGAGGGCCGCCTGGCTACCAGAAGAACATTACATGCCTCCGGAGGGAGGTCAAAAGCTATCAACTGTCGCCGCTCAATCTCAACGCATGGAGGCGCAGAGTTGACAGGTTCGGGTGGAGAACCCTCCCCTGCTGCTGCGACAGAAGATCCTCCTGAAGGGGCAGCCTGATTGGAGGACCAATGCTCATTCCCAGAAGTTCTGGATACCACTCTCTCCTCGCCCAGTCCAGAGCCACAAGTATGACTTGGACTCAGTCGCTCCCGGTCTTCTTCAGAACCCTGGGCAGGAGTGGTGTGGGCGGAAAAGCATACAGCAGGCCTGAGCTCCACTCGTGACGAAAGGCATCGCCGAGTGATAGCCGCTGTGGAAAGTCCAACGCGCAGAACTGCTGACACTGCTCGTTCTCTTCGGAGGCGAACAAATCTAACCAAGGTTCTTCCCAATGCCTAAAAAGACCTTGCGCCACCTCCGACTGGAGACGCCATTTGTGATCCACTAGGCATCGACGGCTGAGTTTGTTCGCCCTGGCGTTCAGAAAACCTGCCAGGTGTTGAACCAGCAGGGTTATGCCCTGCTGTTCCAGCCATGTACAAAGATGCAAGGCCTCTCGACAAAGGGTCCACGACCGCACTCCGCCCTGTTTGTTGCAGTACCACATGGCGGTGGTGTTGTCCGTGAACACTTGCACCAGCTTCCCCTTGAGAGAGGGAAGAAATGCCTGCAATGCCATTCAAATCGCCCAGAGCTCCAACAAGTTTATGTGGAGCCCCGTCTCCGCCAGAGACCATTGTCCCTTGCTCTCCACCTCTCCCAGATGGCCGCCCTATCCCAGATGTGACGCATATGTCACAACTGTGAAATCTGGTTGGGGAAGTGAGAGGGGTCTGCCATTCACCCTATCGCAGTTTGTCAACCCCCACTGCAGATCTCTCGTAGCTCCTTCTGAGATCTGGACCAAGTCAGTGAGATTTCCTCGATGCTGTGCCCAATAGAACTTCAAGTCCCAATGCAAAGCTCACATACGCCACCTGACATAATTTACCAACAGTTTGCAAGAGGCCATGAAGCACAACAGCCTCAGAGTCAGTCTAATTGAAATCCAGGATAGAGGATAGAGGCTGAAACATTGGAATCATAACCGGAATATTCTGGACTTGCTGCTCGAGAGAATAGGCCCGAAACTGCACTGTTTCCAGAACTGCCCCAATGAAAGGGAGCATCTGACGAGACAGGTGCAACTTAGGCAGAGAACCCCAGCAAATGAAGGCGGTCCACCGTAGTCTCAAAGTGACAGGCGACTGCCTGGGGCGAGAACGACTTTAAATGCCAGTCGTCGAGGTAGGGGAAGACTGACACCCCTAAACTGCGCAGATGAGCTGTGACCACCCCCATCACCTTAGTGAACACCCGAGGGGCACTGGTAAGGCCGAAGGGGAGCATGATAAACTGAAAGTGCTTGCGGCCTACCTTGAACCGCAAGTAACGCCTGGGGTCCGGCAGGATGGGGATGTGACATTACGCGTCCTGCAAGTCCAATGCTACCATCCAGCCTTCTAGGTCGAGGACAGACAAGACCTCTTGCACTTCTCCTTATTGAGGAAGAGATAGATGGTTTGAAGATCTAAAATGGGCCCCAACCCTTTGTTCTTCTTCAGAATCAGAAAGAAGCGGGAGTAACAGCCACCATCTACTTCTGAAACAGGGACCCTTAACTTCCTCTTGGAGCAACCTTAAATGATCCTCTGTCACCCGTTCCTGATTTGGCAGAATGAGAGGAGGAAAAGGGAGGAAAGGCAGAGAATAGCCCTCCTGGACGATCTGCAAAACTCTCTTGTACGAGATTATGGATCTCTAGTAGGGGAGATGATGAAGAATTCTCCCACCAACTGAAGTAGTGTGGTCCTGCAGAGTCAGCCTAGGAGTGCTTGGAGGCAGTGGCTGCCGGGGGCAATGTGGCCGACGTCTTCTGGCCTCCATTCCTGGTTTAGAATACACTGTGTCCACGTCCTCGCATGGCTTGGGCAGTCTGTGTAGGACGGTGGCCGGTATAGGGGTGACATGGCTGGAAACCCCTTCCGTTGCCACGAAAGGAACACTGGCCACGAGGAGTGGAGGAGATGGCCAGGGATCTGGCCGTAGCTCGAGAGTCCTTGAACCTTTTCCCCAAAAAGATAGGTTCCATCAAAGAGCATGTCATCAGATTGGCTTGGACATCGCCCGAGAAGCCAGTTGTTCTAAGCCAGGCGTGGCATCTTAAGGCCACTGTTGTTGAAACTGACCCGCCCAGCGAATGCGTTCTATCTAGGCCACATTGTATTGTGAATTTTGCTGCATCTCTCCCATCCTTGACAGCTTGGTAGAGCACAGCCTGGGACTCCTTCGGGTCCTGTGGCAGCACTTGTGCAACCGTCTCCCAATGGAAATGGGAGAAACGGCCCAATAAGCATACGGTATTTACCGATTCGAAATGCCAGGCTGGAGGAAGAAAACAACTTCTTCCCAAACGAGTCCAGCCTCTTGGATTCCCTATCCGGAGGGGCGGAAGGGAATGCGGCCTGGGACGTAGAGGCCTGCACCACCAAACTCTGGGGTGGGGTGTAGGCTGAGAAACTTTGGGGGGCCTGGAGCTGGGTGATGGCAGCATGCAATCATCCTATTCACAGGAGCCCCTGTGCTAGGCTTGTACCATATGCCTTGAAGGATGTTTGTAAGTGCCTCATTAAAGGGAAAAAGGGGTTCGGAAGTGGAAGCTCCTGGTTGAGGCACCTCCTTCAAGAGATTAATCCTGACCTGCACTGAGGGCAGCTCTAGTCCAAGGACCTCAGCAGCCCTCTGTACTACCATGGGCCAAGCACATCTTCAAAGTAGTCAGGTGACAACATAGAACCCCTGGGTTCAATTGACGTCGGAACTGGCGTCGAGCGACGTCATTCTGGCTCCATGTCGTCAGGGATGAGGATGGGGCTGGTGGCAACGCAGGCACTGATTTCGGGTCTGACGCCGAAGGAGGTTGTAGTGGCATGACCAGCGTCGACCTGGATCTGGGACCAGATCCTGGAGGCCCCACCGGTGCCGTGGCCAGAGTCGATGGCGTTGAACCCGCTGGGGCCCCTTCCAAATCCACGGGGCCCAAGGGCTCACCAGCAGGGTTGTTCTTCTCAAATAAACCGTACATGGCCTCGCAAAACTCTTATTTGAGCGGGTGTCGCTCCGGCTCCTGGAAAGGGAGGGAGGAGCAAAGTAGACTCTGGCTACGCAGAACTGTGCCTAGAGCGTCGTGCTCCTTATGTCTCTCGACGAAGGACGCCAGCCGAGGTGAAGGTGAAGTCCGCTTGGACTCTCTTGTTCTTATGCCTCTTCCCTGAGTGTCCCGAGGACCTCGAGGGGGAAGAAGAGGACATAGGGCTCCGGGTGCGGTCGCGCGACCTCCTCTTCTTCGATCGGGACCGGGACCTCGGTGGTGTCTCGATGGACAGTGTCGACTGCCGTGCCGCAAGGAGCTCCATTGCCTACTCCCCTCAAGGCCTTTGGAGCCATGGCCCTGAAGTCCGAGCACGACTTGAGTAGGGGCACCTATATAGGCACCGCAACGTCATAACCGACGCTGCCGACGTCATGCGGAGCCAAATGGAGCCACCCGATGCCGAGCGAAAGGGGTATTTTCTCAGCAAAGGTTTCTGGATCCAGCCGGACGCCTGGGAAATTCAAAGGCAAGAAATCTGCAGTCTCTGTAAGATAACAAATTTAGGTCCATGGTTCCACTTTTATACAATCAGAGCAGAGAAAGGATGGGGATCTACTGTCTGCATTTCAGATCTTATTTTGAGTGGGTCTCCAAGCTACTCTTTAAACACAACTATTGTGTGGAGTGATGCTTCACACAGCAGGGTATTCGCTAGCTGGGTGCACCAACAATAGAGGCACAAGGAGGTGTGAGCTTTCTGCTGCTGGCTGTCTTCAGCCACAATAAAGAGTGAGCAGAAGAAAGCGGATGCCTTCCTCATCTAGGGGGTTCGCTTTCACAATGAGCAGATACTGAAGTCCCATCTTTGAAACCTCATCTACAAAATGGCAGTGCTTCAGGAAGACTAATCAGAATCCCCTCTCAGCAAAACACTTATACCATTTCTAAAGGAGCCTGGTTTCCTCTTGCCCCAGCTCAGTGTCTTAGGTCACTTCCATTCAGCTACAGGAATGTCAGCAATATTGTCTGAGAAAACAACTTCACCCCCATCTTGTGCACAGGGCTAGGGTATCCAAAATAGATCCCACTGGCCTCCATTACTCTGCTTTATTTATACACACCCATGAATGTACCATGTAGCCCACAAACATGCACAACATACATTAGGGATGTTAGACTTTGGGATGTGGGTTTAGAAGCAGAAGTCAATGAATAATTCAATGACCAACAAATCCTCAACACCACTCAGTCTTGTTTCAGTCCTAACTACAGCATAGAATCTGCCCTAATGGCCGCCATGGATGGCATCAGCATGACTCTAGAAGGAGACGACATGGCAGCCCTCCTCCTGGACCCTTCTGCAGCATATGACCAGGTCTCCCACCGCATCTAAAGCCAACATGACCCTGGAATCCAAAAACACGCACTTCGATGTATCGGTTGCTTCTTGATTGGAAGGATCCAGTCAGTCTGGCACAGTGTCTCATCAGTCAGATGCCCACAACCTCATATGTAGAGTTCCGCCAGGATCCTCCCAGAGCCCGATCCTCCTTAATGCATACATGATCTCTCTAGCCAGTATCATCCACTCTTACAATATCAACGTCCTCTCCTATGCAATGACACACAACTCTTTCTCTACCTCACGGACAAGATGCCCAGTACCCAGATCGAGTTGAATGCCTGCATGTTTGAAATCGTCCACTGGATGAAGACTAACTATTTGAAGCTCAACATCTACAAGACCAAAATTGTGCTCTTCTGTAAGAACACTGTACTGTGGGACTCCACCTGGTGGCCAACAGAGCTAGGACCCACCACAAGAACCTCCAAATCAGCAAAGGGAACGTGACCAGGGAGGTTTCGAATGATGACGCTTTGTGCGAGGCCAACCGCTATCTCATAGAGGTGGCCCATACAGGCGGGGCTCCGGCTGATACAGCTAAAAATAATTCACAAGGCATACTTCATAAGGACACACCTGTTTATGGTAGGGAGGTCTGATGAGGACCTGTGCTTGAGGGGTGTTGGCAGAAGGGGTCCTTCCTACACACACTGTGGGACTGCCCAGCAATAAAGGATTACTGGGGAAAGATAAGGGGCAGGATTTCCTGGGCTTTTGACTATACTTTGGATCTGAAGCCCCCAGTTCTGATGCTGGGTATCTGGAGGGAATTTACTCAGATATGCCCTGCTATTCTGTAATGTGGTGTTGATGGTGACCTGAAGACACATAACTGATACTGGGTGGCTTCCACAAACCCCAAAGTGGCTGATTGGGAGACAAACAGGAACTGTTGTATGAGGGCTGAAAAGCTGATTTATTAGGTGCACGGCTGCCGATGCACATTTGAGAAAGTGTGGGGTTCATGGCGGGATGCAAGAGAAGGCCTGTAGTGAGACGGGTCCCGTTGATAGTATGGGACTGGAAGTCATGTTTTGGAGTGACCCATAAATGAGGTTCGTGTCCTCACCGGATACTTTTATGTTTATGTAGACACATGCTGGATTGAAATGTTCTATGATGATGTAAGGGCTGGCGGTGGCGTGGGACGCATGGAAGAACCAGTGCCACATTAATCTATTTTACCCAATTTCTGTATTCTTTTTTATTTGCCTGGCCCGTCATTTGCTCCAGTGTATGCATTGTTCTCTATTTATTGTGATGTCTTATTCGTTTAAGTGGATATTTATATGTACATTGTGTGAGAACGAGATCATAGATTTATAGCGGCAGCATTCTTAATTTACCTTCACCAATGTTTAAATTGAGGTCTGAAACCATTTTTGAATGACCTACATGTTGCCTAGTGAATTCCTATTGCCAATTCTCACCGGATACTTTCACATTTATGCAGACACATGCTGGATTGAAATGTTCTATGATGATGTAAGGGCTGCCAGTGCCGTGGGACTACGTGGTTTTTTTCAGTTAAGGTTATGTTACCTGTTTGTGGCATAAAACCTGATAAACAGAATTTTCTTTTTTTTTTGTTTAAAAACCTCCAGATTGTCATGAATCCCAAACTTGACATGACAACCAAAGTCAACACAGTCACCACCTCATGTTTCCAAACCCTGAGGATGCTGAGAAAGATTTTCAAATGGCTCCCAATCAGCAGACGCTTGCTCAGCGCCAGGATAGCCCCACTAGCGCTCTACAAATCTGCATAATGGAACAGGAGTGGGTGAGCAGACCTACACTCCAGTGATACAGGAAAAAGGTATGGTGACAACTGTGGATTAAAAAAACTCAGTACATTGCCATCACCACTCTATGTGTAAAACCAGTGACAGGGACAGCCGTCCACTGTCTGTGCAATGCGGGCATACTTGGTGCACCCCTCAAGGTCACAGGACCAGTGCCGGACTTCACAGGCCTAGGCCTCGGTACTCATACTAGATTAGTGTGAGGCTAGGGCCGAGGTCAAAAACCACAATACCAGATTCGAACAATTGGGCACTCAGGGCAGGGGAATATGACTGTACATCATGCAGGCAACATACATGTCTCAACACCCACTGATCCATCTCACAATCAATCGAGCTTGCGATTAAAACATGACACACAAATCCCTGAAGCAGGGATGTTTACACAGTGAGCTTTCTCATATGACTTATGAGCATGCGAATTACAGGATTCACAAAAACTTCTATAGTAGGGCCACTTACCAAACTGAGTTTTCTAACTGGGAGCAAAACCTGTGACCAGAGGCTACACAAAAATCTTTGACCCCCAGTATACTAACCCACTGATCACAAATTAGCATCACTCAACTGCACAGTAAATCAATGCCATGCGATATGAGATTTACATTTTAAAACTTAACCAAGCTGGTTTATTTCTCCTCAGTTTTGTTTCGCTTATAAACCTTTTCCCATATCCCATTTTCTCTCTCTCTACAAAAGCTCTTGTTCTTTTATGTCTACAGAACCTCCTTTGATTTATTTCCTTTTATTTGTATTTTATTGCTCTTTCTATTCTTTTCCCTTTAGTTATTTTTTCCATTTGTATGGGTTGAATTTGTATAGCTCTGTCCTCTTTGCTCTCCATCTCCCCATTTGTCTTTTTTCTATTGTGCTTCTATCACGTCTTCCCCTGTAATCTTGTGTTCCGATATCCAGTTTTCTGCTCATGTTATCTCATGAAGTTCATTTTTATCTGTTTGCTTTAAGCATGTTTTTCTCCTTTGCTCTCTCCCCTCTTCCTCGTCATGAGCAGTGTGCATGGTTGATGGTTAAGGGCCATTTGTTGCTGGTAAAGAAATTCCTCCATAAAAAGTACAGGCCACAGAAGTGCATTATAGGCAGGAGGGGACTAAAGAGTTGTGAGGCAGGGCCTGAGGGCTAGTCTCGATCGCTCGGTCGGGGGTTGCTAACAAAACCTTGAACATTGGTAAATAAATATCCCTCTTTCAGCACTACAAACATCCTGCAACCTTGTCTGATACAAACTCTGCAATCACTGCACATCAGGCAGACAGCCCATCCGTGGCTTCCCTCTGCTCTTATTCAACAGAATCCATCTTTTTATTTGATCTGAAAGCACAATTATTTCAGCCACCTATCAATCTGTAAACTATATACAATCAGCAGCAAAATCATCCTCCATCCAGGCCAAAGGAGAAGTTCCAATGACCCATGCAAGATCCGGGGCCCTGCATGCTTCAGGCATAGGGCAGAGTTAAATAAATGATTTACTAGTCACTTGGCATGCTAACTAGGGCTATGCAAAATTATAATTAGGGGTCATTTACCACGCCTCCATGGGTGGTGCAAAATGTGCCATGTCAACATCACTGGCGATTTTTTTGTACTTAAAATAAACAAAGCACGTCATTTCATTCACATGACTTAGTAGTCAGAATTCTGAGCTGCCCTGGAAGTCCTAATAAGGGTTCATTTGAACCTTCAAGCCCACTCAGGAGTGCAGTAGGCAAGAAACATTCTCTCGAGTGTCTCCTTCAGTCAGTTTGCACCAATTACAAGAATTGGTAGTGATCTGCTGGGTGAAGGGTGAGGAGTCCAGAACATGAGATCTGTGCACCAGCCTATGTTGCAAGTCCCCGTGACGGGGTCCCGCAGGCCCAGGAAGGTCTTACCTACCAGCCTTGGTTAAGAAGCTCTAACAAGGACCAGAATCAGAGCTCTGGCAGGCCCAGGGGTGGGAAGCCCCAGGAACTCAGCTCTCTTTACTGACCTGCCATGTCACAAAGTGTCTGGAACAGGGTCCTGCAGGCCCAGGATTACCTCACCTGTCTGCTTCGGCAAAGAAGCTCTGACTTGCCCATGGGTCAAAGCTTCAGCAGCCTCAGGGATGGTATCCCCAACAATGGGCTCTATTCTCCAATCGCAGTATCACTTGGATCCCAGAATAGGGTCCTGCAGGCCCAGGAAGGTCTCCGTTACCTGCCTGGGTCCAGAAGCTCTGAACCGGTACTAGGTAAATGCTTCAGTTGGCCAGGAGCGAAAGTCCTCAGCCCTAGGATCCATTCTCTAGGCTGCCATGCCCCAAAGTGCCCGGGACAGAGTCCTGCAGGCCGAGGTAGGTCTCCCCTATTTAGCTAGATTAAGAAGCTCTGACAGGGCCCCCAGGACAGAGTTACAGCTTGCCCAGGCAAAGAAGCCCACAGCCCTGGCCTCCAATCTCCAGCCCACCATGTCACTTGGAGCACAAGACAGCGCCCCTTAGGTCCAGGCAGGGCTCCCCTCCTCAGCTTGGCGAAAAAACCTTTGACCATGTCCCAGGTCGGAGCCACGGTGAGCCGTTGAGTGGAAGATCCTGGTGGCCCTGGGCACTCTTTTCTGGCCTACTGTATCACTTGGAGCCTGGGACAGGGTCCCATTGGCCCGGGAAGGACTCTGCTGCCCACCCAGACTAAAACACCCTGTCCAGGCCCTGGGTCAGAGCTTCAGCTGGGGCACAAGGGGCGGGGGGTGGTCTCCATTAAGTATGGGGCGCAGGGGGGGGGGGCCTTTATTCTCCGGCCAACCACATCACTTCGAGCCCAGGTCAGTGTCCTGCAGGCCCAGGCGGCACTTCCCTTGGGTGAAAAACTCTGTCCAGGCTCCGGGTCAGAGCTCCATAAGGCCTCACTACAGCCCCATGATCAAGGTCCAGCCTGGGTTCAGATAACCTGGCCCAGGGAGCCCCTTGCGCCTCCTAGGACGAGCCAAAACGGATTCATAATCAATACCACAATACGTTCCGTACTCCAAGCCTGGCCACCTGGTTGCTTTTAGTCCTGCCATCTGGTCACTTATGCCATAGGACTAAACGGTGCCCCAGATGGCCAGGTTGTCCTAAAGTCCTCATGTGGGCTCATTTGACTCTTCAAGCTGACACTGGGCTGCAGGAAGTCAGATACATTTTTGTGAATGTCCTATTTTGTCACTTAGTGAGGATTACAAGAAAGGCTTGTAGTCTTCCTCTGGATTAGCAGGGAAAAGGTTCTAGGACCCCCGTATTGTCCGGTTATTCTCCTCTGGTGCTACAGGGGTCCAGGCCGAGGCTCAGTCACCTGCTCCACTGTCTTCAGGTTCTATCCGAAATTAGGAGCTTCTGCACGCAGAACTAGACGAGATTAGAAGGGACAAGTATGGTGAAAGTCTATCTAAACAACAGAACTGAGGTGAACCACTGCTTCAAGGCAAGCGTAACATCCCATCACGTCCAGTTACTGCTTGCACAGGATGTCGCCATCTTCAATGTCTTCCAAGCCAGAGGCTGCCATGGGATAACGCCCACTCGTTTCCTCTGTAGGTGGCAGGGTACATTCCGACAGTTCCACTGAGTGCTCTTAGAAATTTACTGAACTAGCTGTAACCACTGAATTGTTTACTTATTAAATCTAAGTCAGAAGTAAAAAAGTTGCCCAAATAATACAGATTAATGCCAGCAACGGCTATGACAGGTCCTTCCAATGTTAAACGTAAGCTAACAATGCATCTCAAATTTCTTATTTTATTATTGGTATGTAAAGGGCAAGCCAACAGAAAAGAAGTATTGAAGGTAGAACAAAGTTTAAATAAAGTGTTTACACTCAACCTACAATATCCCATCAAGTTAATCACAGAGCTTAACAAGCATTGGCATAGCCAGTAGGTCTCGCCTTTGGGACCTTATAAGTGTTTAGTTATCCAGCACAATATCCTTGGTTCAACAACATCAACTGTTGCATGGCTAAACATTTAAAAGGTCCCAAAGGCGAGACCTATTGGCTATGCCAATACTTGTTTCTAAGTGGTTTCCATCACTTACTTCCGGTAATTTGCTAGGGAAATTTTCATCGATCAACCTCTCTTCAAAACCAATGAACAAAGCAAAATGTAACGCCATTTGCATTTAATGAAAATACATCATTAATTGAACCCTTCCATAATGCAAGGTAAAGCAGTAAAAATGCCACCACGAGGTGGGGCAAATTTACAAGAAGATACACAAAAATATTTTCTACATTATTATATTATGCCTGCCCCATCTAGATCTGTTCGCAGCGCAATGCTGTCTTGGCACATGTCTGTGAATACTCCTCTGTTTTTGTAAGTGATGCTTCCATCACTCACCTAAAACAATTTGCTAGGGATGTTTTCATAGAGCAACTCCTCTTGAAAATCAGTAACAAAGCAAAATGCAGCGCTATTTGCATTTAAATAAACGCGCCAATAGAGGCAACTGAACCCTTTCATAAGTCACCTACAGTAATACAACGGCATCACTACACCACTAGGTGGTGCAAAATTACAAGAAGATGCACACAAAAAATCTACATTAAGTTACTGTGAGTGCTTCAAACAGTAAAAACTATTTTACCTGGAGCACGGAAAATGATGTAATGTTCCTGACAGGAAGAACAAGCGCGGTGCATGCGCACTGCAAGGAATGCAGGTATGCAGCTGGCACCCGGCCGCGCTGCTGCTCGCTCCCTAGGCCAGGGGAGAGAGAAGGTAGAACATGCACCCGCCTTTAGCCAATTGTGTGCTGTCTTTCTTAGAAAGACGCACGCAAAGACCAATAGCGTGTGAGCAACAAAAAAAAAGTGTGTGCTCCGAGTGCAGAGCAACGCATGCGAGCTGGCTCAGGCGAGACCTAAAAAAGGGCAGACATGTGGAATGCGGCACTATGAAAAAAAGAAGTTATTAATGATGTTGCAGTCAGTATTGTAGTTACAATACAACACCTATGCTGTGGTATCCATAATGCCCAAGCTTATCCTACGTGCCACCATCATATTGCATAGCTGGTGTGGTAGGATTCACTCTTGACCATTTCAAGGTGATGGTAAGCCTTGGCTTCCACCTCCCACACATCCCAACTGGTCCTAAAAGTAACACCAATCAAAAGCAGATTTTTTTCTTTAAATCATGGAGAAGTGTGAGCTTCAAGCTTCCTACTACTACCTTAAACTTCTCACAATTGACGACTTCAATGATACTAGGTGCACCACCATCATTAGTAGGCTTGTGTAAGCACTCCAGCTTTAAAAAGGTTACGTGGGATGGATGTCCACCCCAAAGTCAAAGCACAAACACAGTTGCAATTTGACTGGCTATTCCTGTAGGAAAAGTATACATCCATGTTATGGAGAGGAGAGCCTTCGATGATGAAAACTTCTCATCAAGTCCTGTGAAATCAGGCATGGGCACTATTCTCCCAGAAGATGTCTGGCCATCTAATCTGGATTCTCTGCAGGACAAGATCATGATCACATTTGTTCCGGTCTTTTGCTGTTCCACGTTATACCATGAGGCTCTGGCAGAAACTCGGAGGGTTACTATTTTACCATTCGAACAGAAGAAGGTGTCAATGTAGACACACCCTCATTTCTTGTCTCAGGTCATTGTTTTAAGTAGATTGGCTTTGGCCAAAGTGAACAGACATCAGACCTCTGAAAAGATGTTTGCACTACTAGGCTGGGTTAGAAGGTACCAGGTTAAAGTATGTCTTAAGTACCTGGCTGTGCTTCCTGCCACTCAGCATATTAAGTTGGATGCTCTGTTTCAGAAGTTTCCTTGTATCCCCCTCTCCTGGTCACTGACATAAGTTAGGAAAATGTCTTTCAGAAATAGGTTGAACAGGTGACTCCTGACCCCGCACAAGTTCAGCATCTATTTCAACAGCCTTTCAGATTATCTTCACTAGCTGACAAGTCACATGCTGAAGATCAGCAAAAGAATAACTTATATTCTGCTGTACGCGACTCAGTAATTTTGAAAAAAATTGTAAACTATTTAGCCATCTGTTTTAAGGATAACCAAATTAAAATACACTATATTCAGCAGTGATAAAGCCGCCTTCTCTGTTTAGAATCTTGCATCTTCCACCAGTGCATTATTTGACAAGTTTCTATTGATAATTTATTTGATGTAATTCAGACATTTTCAGGTGGTATTACCACTCCTTGGGTTTGAGTATCTCGCTGAGCCCTTCGTGACCAATTTCCAGACTACTTCGATGTCTTTGTCTTTTAAAGTCTGATCATATTCCATCATATTGTTTGCGGAGTGTTTCTTTATTTTTGTGTTTTGCTATTTTCTTCTAATGGATGTGACCTGAAGGTCTTGACCTTGCATGCTGTTCTCCTTAAGGTAATTTTCAACTTTACATTCTGTATTGAACCAGATAGTGTTGTTGTGGGCTTCTGATCCTCTGCTCTGTTTGCAACAGCTGAACGCATTTGGTCTTACTGGGGTCGTTGGTTCCAGTCATTCCCTAGTCGTTCCTGCTGGAGAAGTGTCTCCCATTGTTAGTCTGTCATCACTGTGTAGATGGCTAATACCAGGCTTTTTCTGGAACAGAAGGTGCAAGGCTCTTTGTCTTCTTATCCTTCTAGTCATTGTGGTACAGAATCGCTACACCTACTCCCAGTCCGTGTCTGCCAGCTCTGATAAAATGTACAGCTTCAAAAAGATAAACTCAACTAGTAGTGCTCCTGCCTATAAACTGTGTCTGCATTTAGCAACAGAGGGATGCTCCACGCATTGCTCATGGAACACTGGTAGAACTGTGGACTGTCTGCTATCGGCCGTCTGATTCTGCTTAGTATGTAGGTTTGCTGCAATCCGAAATAAGCCCAGCTACGTCTGAATTTGATCAATACTCCTAAGCATTATACAAACCAAAGAACATAAACCTATTTTGTCTTGTGTCGTTCGTGTATTTTAGACATTTTCCCCATGAATTATTACAGTCACAGCCCAGAATATGCCTCTTTGACACCCTAGATACTAACAAAAGAAACAGGGTGTTGTTGGCAAATGGTACTCATTCACGCAATGCAATATACAGAAACACAAGGGAACAGCTAGTAAACAATGTGATGGAGAGAATGCAGCAAGACAAGCACATAGGCAGGTATTGGTGAGTAACGACTGCAGCGGAGGACATTTTGCTAAAATGCACTATACTGCCGCTGGGTGTCAACAGACAGTCTCTATCGCGGTCTCTCTGGCTTTGCTGGATGGTGCAACTCCGAGGTACAGTATACTACTGCACTGCAAGGCTGCCCGTGGAAAAGGGCGGCAGCCTTAGTGCCACATGTAGGCGCTAGAGGCACCGGTCTAGTCCCTGGGCCATGGCCAGGGAGGAGGTCCAGCAGACCCACTTCCGGGAAAGGGGGAGGGGACAAGGGTATTTAGGTTGTCCCCGTGCGATCCTCGCCCTCTTGTCCCTCGACGTCTCGCCTTGACGCCGTTCGCTCCTCCGGGTCTTGCGGCGGGTTGTTTCGTGATCCCGGTTATCCCGGTGAGTGTTGGTGGTTGTTGAGAGCGAGAGTCTTTGTGGAGCGGCGGGGTGATGAGCTTGGTGTTGTTGCGTGGCCGGGAGGGCCCTGTGCGGTGCTTTTCATTAAGGCATATGTGGTAGGGAGCTCGGTCGTCATTATGCCAGGGGGTGTAGCTCAGTGGTAGAGCTCATGGATTGAGTGCAGGAGGCCCCGGCAGGGCTGGATTTAGGGCGGTACGACCGGGGCCACAGCACCGGGTGCTGGCTTCTTGGGGACGCCGTGTTTGGAAGTTTATTATGCTTTTGAAGCACCTGATGCTGCGTTTCTTTCCGCTGCAATTTCCAGGCCTCACATAAATGTCAAGATAACTCGTGTGATTAATTATCTTCCTGGAGAGAGATCAGCATTTTGTAAAGTTGAGGTTTTGACTTCGGTGAAGTTAGTGCAGAGGGTTAATTTGCCTGCTGCAAAGAACGTGCACCAAGTAGATTACAGAGAGCGTGTGATGTAAATAGGTCAGCAGGTTACTGTTTTTCCAAGTGGCATCCTTTTGTTACTTGCAATTTATAACTTGGAGTCCTGCTATTCTACAGTGAGCTACAAACGTTCATCTAGAACTGCATGCACACCGCAAAGCATACATTATTAGAACATTGATTAATGTTGCAAAAAGGGTTAATTTGGCTAGAAATCGACTTTGAGCTTGTGCTTCTCCACACCAAGCAACCTTAAACTATACTGCCTACCAGTAGGGATGACATGAGACTCCTACACTTTGAGTCCTTTGGCTTAGGTAACATTTCCTATACACTGATTCACACGCGTATTCAATACAATTAATTGCAAGGGCTCAAAGAAAGCAACAATAGTGCCACATAATAGATACAGAAAGGAGGCAGACTACAAGCCTCCTCTGCTGCTTTATTAAGCAGGCGCGCATTCGGGGGCAGTCAACAGCGGCCTGTGGGAGAGGATGTGCTGGTATCCCTGCGATGGGCAATGCCGCCAGACCTGTGGGAAGGCACCTCTGGCATGCCGGCACTTTCTGCTAGACTGGTTTTACATTTCAAAATCACAGCAGAGTGTACCGCGGTCCGGCGGGCCCGGCCGTTAGAATAATTGTTGTCTATGACTTTATTGGCACTCATACCATGTGCAAGATATTTTAAGAAACCAATAGTGGTGCCACACGCTAGATACAGGAAGTAGGTAAACTACTGCACTGCATCTTGATGAGCCATGGAGGCTCCTAGCTTGGGCTCCAGTTGGCGTATACAGAGAAGCCTTCAGCTCTCACCCGTTGTTTCAAAGAAGAGTGGGATTGATTATTCATGAGAATGTACCCTCAGCTAGGTGCAGTTGATCATGGTTACACTTATCCAATAGAGGGTGATGCGGAAATGGTTCGCATCAGAGCCTCCATTAAGTACATCCTTATCTGCTTTCCAAGCATCACTGAATATTCAGAAGGGGAATTGAATCCCATTCTAATCTGGCAGGAATGACGTGATCTTGTGTAACCTTGGGCAGGATTAAAAGCGATTGTTGATGCACTAGTTCAGAGCGATTCAGAGAAGAATAGAGGAAGAAAAAAACAACATACAAGAGCCAGGCAAGTATGAACCAAGCAGGGGATTCAGAGGAGCTGAGAGAACCACATGCAGGACTACTGCATTGGTGTTCGTCTTAGAGGGCCTGGATCTGCTGAGCACACCAGGTTCCACGAGTGCTGCATAGAACTGCGCTTGAGAAGAGTAGTTTGGCAAAGGGAAGGAGACATGAGCTCAGATACAAAGGGTGTTGGAGGCTGCAAAGCACAGTTTATCACAACAGCAATTTTGTAAGAAACAAACAGGTAACCAACCTTCCTGCAACAGTTACAGTGGATTTCTGACAGAAAACGATGTGGCATTTACTTCCCTTCAGTAACATTCTTTCTGGTGGATCCTCTATCTAATGGCAGATTACTCACCTTTAGAATATCTCAAAGCGTCAGACTGGAAAGAGAACGTCAACAGCGGAGCTCCCACGCGCCAGCAGTTGATGTTGTGCAACGCCGCACTGCAGCCCAACGCCATGGAAATGATGTCGCGGATTCACATAGAAACACCACTCCTACATGCAGACATCAGTTTCTCATGCCTGCCTTTCCACGCCCTCGGATGCAGAGGGAAGAACAATCATTGTGAACAGTGTGCTTATGTGTACTGTGAGTGGAGCAGCAGCATCCTTGCATTTCTGTGTTGGCTTTGAGTGACCAAGTAGTTATTTTAAAGTCAAAGAAATGTGTCCTAACACCAACACGCTGACCAAGACAGAAGTTCAGACATTTTATCATTCCACGTTAGATGATAGCAATCTGGAGACTAAGTACTGTACAGCGTACAGAAAAAGTGTCAAAACAAAGAAAAATAATACACGAGCGCCCTGGAACGTGCTTGAAATAAAAGAGCATCTCACGAAGGGCCACAGGAAGAGCTCCTGGAAAGAACTTGTGATACAGAAGCCACCATCACAAGGTGAAGCGCCGGTGAAGGATCAAGACCCAGATCCACTTGGATGGAACTCGCGACTCCTGAAACACAATCAACTGCTTTCAGAAACAAACTTTTTTTGTGGCTGGAAATAGGCCTGGATGACTGATCATTTCTTGCAGCTAAATGCAACCAAAACTGAAATCTTGTTGTTTGGCCCTGCACGCACCTCCTGGTCGCCTGCATGGTGGCAGACGGTGTTAGGCCCCGCTCCCTCTCCTACCTTGGAGGCAAAAAATCTAGGAGTCATTTGGATGCACAGCTATCAATGAAAGATCAAATAATGGCCACCGTTGGGATCTGCTATCGCACCCTGAGCCTTCCGCGTAGTGTTCATTTGGCTGCCTCTCGCAGTACGTAGAACCCTAGTTCAGGCTCTGATAATTGGTCGCCTTGACTATTGTAATGCCCTACTGGCATCTGCAAATGAGGCCCTTCTTAGCAGATTACAGATTGTTGAAAATGTGGCCGTACGCTTAGTCCTTAGTAAACCACCTCGTACCACCTCAGTGCCATTACTGAAGTCGCTTCATTGGCTTCCTATTCGTCAAAGAATAACATTTAAGCTCTGCTGCTTTGCCCATAGAGCGGTTTTTGGCAAATGCCAGAGTTATATGGCAGATAAGTTTAAATTGTACCACCCGAATCGGTGTCTTAGATCAGAAAGCAAAGGGCTGCTGGTGGTCCCGCGCTTTAAGAAAATTCGAACTGGAGGTAAAACAGTTGCTTTCCTGGCCCCAAAATACTGGAATTCCCTAACAGAGGAGCTCCGAAAATGCTCTAGCTTTGCACGTTTCAGAAAACTCCTGAAGACGGAATTATTTAGGTCAGGATAATCTATGCCAGTCCGCTCTGTTTTCTATGTTAGCGCGGAGATACCCCAGTGGGGGTGATTCCTGCGCTTTACAAATTCCTTACATACATACATACATACCCTGGGTGTAACTACCTCAGGGCTTCCTGAAACTGTCAGGCAGTTTTAAGCATGCCATTCAGCATATGCAGAAACTGAAACTTACGCTGAGCAGTGGACAGCATCTTGACTAGAAAGTCTTCATCTTCTTCAACGGTGTATAGGTCAACCTTGTGGAAGTTGGGGGCCCTATGAATAACCTCCGAGGAAGGGATGGTGTCATCTGGAGTGGAATATTTGGCTGGGTAGAGATCAGGATTGGTGTCTCCCTGGGAATGGACATTGTAGTCCCCCCCCATTGTAGTCTCTAGGTTCTGGATCATACAGGGCCTTGTATGGATCTATAGGGTATAAGTGGCTGACCCTGCATAAGAGGAGTGTGGAGAACCCTCTGGAGAAGGCAGCAGAGTGGCCTATATGGTTGTTGCACTAGAGGTGGTAGGGGAGGAGGAGCAAGGGAACGAACTGGTAATGAGTTAGTGCCCCTTTCCAGTTGTCTCCTGTGCATGAGAGGTGTTAAGGGTTCCAATGAGAGTTCTTCCTCAAACCTTAGGAGGCAGTGTTGTAGAGATCACTCCAGTCTGTGGGTGGATAAAGAGTCTCTTCTGCCGAGTGTCAAGCTTTCCCTGGAAAAGCTGCAGTGTTGGTTGCTCCGCGTCCTTGGATCGTGCGGATGATAGAGCTTTCGGCGCCGAATGAATGGATATCAAGGGAGACTTCCGGCTTGTCAGTGCTGAGCTGGCTTTTGGACCCAAAGGGGTCTTTGAAGTCTATTTCGGTGTTGGCATCAACTGAGCTGTCGGTGCCAAAGGAGGAGAAAATGAGCTCTGCCAACTAATGAAGGAAATCATGCAACTCAGCTAGGGCAAAGTACTTGTCACTGCGTGTCTAAGATGCAGGGCAGCAGTGCTCGGCAAAAGTATGCAAACATTATCACTTGTAGATGCATGTCAGAAATCAGAAACCTGAGCACGTTTTGGGCACAGTCTGGGTTCTACTGAATTGGGTACGAATGCCCTGTAGAATGTCTTTCTTGGCCAGGGGATCGCAAATCTTTATACAGAGAATGATCCATCACGAAATAGTGATCTTAGTCACCAAGTGCTGATCATCCACTCTGACCTACAGCGTGTGGTTAAAGTATAAGACATAACATGTCTGGAGTCCAATCTGTGCAGAAGCTTCTCCTTCAGATATGGAGGGAAGAAAGGTGGAAGCTTTAAAGCCTTGTCCATATGGAATGGAGAGACCATCTTTGGGTAAAAAGGAAGGGCAGATGCCAAGAACAAATTTCCCCGGGTAGAAAACTTGTGAAGGGTAGAACAAAAGGGCCCTTTTTTTCCTGAGACTGTGGGATGAAGTAATTGTCACCAATAGAACTGTATTTAGAGTTAGTCGTAGAATTGGGCAATTGAATCAGGTCGAATGGCGACCATCAAGAAAGTCAAAACAAGGTTAAAAAATAAACTGAGTGGAAGGGCACAAGTAAACTTTCAGAAAATGCACCACTATAGGTTATCTAAACAGGGAAGGTTGATCAGGCAGATACATGAATTGTAGACAGGGCTGCTAGACAGTACTTGATTGTAGCCACTGCCAGGTCCTGATCAGCAAATGGCCACACAAACCGCAAAGACTTTGAGAAGGTGAGTTTTAAAAGGGTTGATGCCTTCCAACTTGCCCCACTGAACATACCTAAGCAGGTAGTTTCTAGATTGATTTAGTAGCAGCTTCCTGACTGACAAGAGGACATTTACAACCTTGCCAGAAAGACAAAAGGATTCTAACTGGCACTACTCAATCTCCACCTGAACTGTCGTAGGGCTTGGGGATAATACTGGTGGAGGTCATGACCATCCTGATGCAAAAGCAGGTCCGCTCTGCACAGGAGAGGAAGGTGTGTCCGAATGCGGATCGGTGTACTAGATCTTCCTTGTCCAGGCAATGATGAACAGAATCAGTTGTGCCTGATCATCTTTTAATACTCTGGACAGAAGCAGGATCAGCGAAAATGTGTACATAAGGCTGAGACCAGCTGAACCTGAAAGCATATTCCAGAGAACCATTCAGTGTTAAGTATATGGCACATAATGGAGGACACTGCATGTTCTGGGCTGAGGCAAAGGGATCCACAAATGGAAAACCCAATCTTGAGTAGATTACCTTCTCGAGTCAGGGTGTAGTTGCTACTTGTAGTCCTTCAGCGAGAGGAGATAGAGCATACACCCTCACATTGCGGGAACATGCTGGGTGTGCAGCAGCTGGGAACATTTGTTGCTGCTGCAGTCACTTCCACAGACAAATAGCATAACCCCACACCGCCCTGTCAATTGATATATGGTGGTGTGGACGGTGGTGGTTTTGCCACCAGAGATGGAAAGGAAAAAACTTCAAAGCACGATGGATCGCCTATAGCTGAAGCACAGGTATGTGCAGGCGCTGCTTTGACATGGACAACAAACTCTGTGCTATGATACTGCACACGTGATCACTACATCCCAGTGAGTAGGTGTTCACTATCTGTGGCTGCAGGGGGTCTGAATGGGCAACCCCTCAAAAGTTTGGATGGATCCATCTACCAATGAAAATCCTAATTCACTGACTGAAAACCCTGAAACTGAGTAGAGAAACTTCCTTGGAGTTGCAGCCACTGCTGCCTCAGACACCAATGCAGGGTTCTAATTTGTCATCTGGCAACAGGCACCAACAGGAAGCACAAAGTTATGAGGCCTAAAAGGCACAGGACTGGGATAGGAGCTTGAGACAGACATTTGAATCATTGCCCAAATAGCCTCCGTCCTCTGAGGAGGCAAGGCTTACAAAAAGGGTGTACTGAGCACTGCCTCAAAAATAAGAGCTTACAATAGAAGTCTGTCTCTGTGTGGGAGTGAGGTGAGACTTTGGATGTTGATGGAGTCACTGTCCACCGGAGATGGTCCTGGACTGGGGACTGTGTTTACACCAGACAGTCATCCAAGTACAGAAATACAGGGATACATGCCCTCCACAGTGAAGCCGTCAAGATTGCGAGCACCTTCATAAACGCGCACTGGGATGCCGTCAGTCCAAAAAGAACTGCACACTGAAAGTTTTAGGATCCCTCTGTGAACCTCAAGCAGGACCTGTGGTAGGGAGACTTGGAAGATTGAAGTAGGCATCCTAAAGGTTCTGAAACACCAACCAACCTCCTGAGTTCAAGGCCAACAGGACTTGCGCAGAGACAGCATATTGAACATGTCATGCTAAATGATCAGCGTAGGCCTCAGACCTCTGCCATTAGGGAACAAGCAGCAAATGGAGTAAAATCTTGTGCCTCACTATTCTGGTGGCACCACTTCGATGGCCCCTTTTTTCAAGTAAAGCAAGGACTTCAGGATCAAGGCATCACCTGGTCAGCACACTTTGAAAGAACGGGGTGGTGTGGTGGAGGGCAAATTAAAGGCATAGTCCTGGCAGATCAGCTGGCTCAATCAGTGGACAGTCATCATTATCAATTTCTACTTAAAGATAAAATGAAACCAGAAGATGTTGATGTGAGGGGAATTCCGAGGGACAGGATCTGCGGCTGCTGGGGACGAATCCTAAACTGACCCGTCTCAGCAGTACAATACTGTGGAATTTTGCCCAACAGACACACTACAGTCAAGTATGCTGCAGGTCCCTAGATCAGGCACAGTTCTGATACGATCCGTGGGTTGCCAGGTGGGGGTGCCAAGCCTTGATGACGACCGTAGCCCTGCAGTTCCTGAAACCTTCCAAGTAGGAGTCCAGAGTATTCTCTGAATAGCTGATCACTGTCCAAGTACATGTTTGTAAGTGTAGCATGGGCTTCTCCCAAAATTTGTAGCATGACAACCATACCCAGGCCTGTGGCCTTGGAGTCTAAGCCATACTTCAGAATCTCTTATGATTAATCTAGACCATTAATCACTAGGTCAGAGAATGATTTCTTCATATAATCTGGCAGAGTGACAACTCAAGTTTTCCCTGTTCCTATAATGCACGGACATATTAGCCGTGTGAAGAGCAGAACTGTTTGATGAGAACATTTGTGGCCAAACTCACAAATTAGTGAGACCAATGGGAGGACAATCATTGTGGGTCACACTGGGCATGTCTTTGGTGTTCTGCCTGTGGACTGCTAGGGGCAAAAAAAAAGTTTATACCAGACTGCCACAATAGGTTCAGGAGAGCCTCACTGAATGGAATAAAGAGCTGTGCAGAAACGGAGGAAGATTGTATGATTTCTTTCAGAATGTTAGACTTCACTTCTACACAAGGCAAAGTCAGTTTCTAAGTCTCTGTTCCATTCCAAACAACTGTTCGGAGGAGACCTCCTCCAAGGCAGCACCAAAAGGGGTAGAAGATGTTCCTTTTTGGACCTGGCAATTTATAAGTTTAAGCAAATGCAGGCATTAGTGTTGTAAAGTGACAGGAGATAATCAGCTTCTGAGTCCTGATGGTCTATGATGCCCCTGTCCTTATCCTCTATTGCCAAAGCATCTGAACCTGAACTGAAAATCTCCAAAAGGGTGACAAGTTGGATCTCGGGAGGTGCTCACAATATTGTTTATCATTAAAATTCATCTTTACCTTCTCTTATCACGAGGATTGCACTTTTCACTACAGACCTGCGCTATTGTATGCTATGTGGGTGACCGAGTTACAGACTTTGAGAAGGGCAGAATGAACAGGAGACAGCACCTACTCTAGACTCTACTTCCTTACGTGCCACAGCCTGCGGAGACGTGGCATTGGGAGTTATAGGGCTAGAGTTATCTGGCGGCAGGAACATACCCCCTCTGGGAGGGTTGCTCAGAGAGTTGCAGAACTGTTCTGAAAAGATTCGGCATCGCTACCTGAAAGGCCTTGACCTGCGCATGATTAGCTGAAGGATAGGGAAACTGAACCTCTATTTCTTAGAGGTGGTGTGTGTTTGCCCAATGTCGAGCAAGAATCTAGCTTCGGGAAAAGAAGGGCCTGATTCCTCAAGGAAGAAAAGGACTTTCCTTGTTATTGTTTTTTGTAGGAAGATCTCTTTGGAAAACGTTCCCGGGAAGGTGACTTACCTTTGGGAGAGGGAGCATGCTTAGGAGTTTCCCCACAGGCCTTATCCAAAAGAAACATTTCCCGACCCTTCTGCCACCATGGAGATCAAAAAGAGATATTTTATGGTCCTATGCAGTAGTTGACAGTGGAACCCTACAGGAGCTAGGGCCTAACCTGCTATCCCCAATTTTATATAAACAATGGGTAATACCCAAAAACCGTGAGCACACAATGTAAGCACCCACTGTCACAGTGCAGTCCACAACTGGACTTAAAGTTTAACAAAACAAAGCAGTTGGTGCACCACCTTATGAAAACTGCCACAAAAATATCAGATCTGTGTCCAAGGTTGTTCTTCAAGTCATCCTTTTTAATTAATTACAATTTAAACATATCAAAAAAACACAATGTTGAGTAGACCAGCCGACGTGTTTCGTTGAAAAGCATTGGACTTCTTCAGGGCTGTAGAATAACAGATATATACGCAAACAAGTACAATGAAAACATTTAAAAGACACAACCTATACAATATAACCAATAGACAATTACATTGTGACAAGACTGGCTATACATATATACATTGTTGAAAAAAGTACTTCACAGAGTCCTTTTTCCATATAAACATACATGAATGACGCAACATATAAAATAACCCACCAAGGCAACAACAAAAAAAACCGATATAATGAAATACAATAAACTTTAGATCCAAGTACATATCATTACCATAGAGTATGGGACACTATAGCACTCCCCATCAGATAAGTTTATTTGAATAGGAGTCTGAGAGGCAGTTGAGGTGCCCCCGAGCAAGTGAGCAATTCTACAAGGATAGAGAGGAGAGAGACAGCGAAAAGATTAAGACTTGAAAGGAAGGCGTCTATACACCAAGGATCAGCAAAAATAGCAAAAGAATATAACAGGGATTAGCAAACAATGCAAAGAAAAGGTTTATGGCATGCGAGAGTCCTTAAGGTAGATGGGGCCGCATGAGTATGGACGTTGTCCATGCATATCCCCAAATAAACATGCAAGTAGAATGGAAACCCTAAGAATAACAGGGGCCCCAAAAACAAAGGGGGGGGGGGCAATTAATATCACCCACCATATGTGAGGCGCTTCTAACATATGGCGTCAGAGATTCCATGGTAAATGTGGATAGTAAGCATATGGAAAAGGCTGTAAACTGGACAACTGGTTCACTCTGTATAAGTTCTAATTGAACAGAGAAAAAGAATAGCATATCTCAATACTCCTGAAAAATGTGCTTATGTAAATGTAGGGCATATAGGAGTATCTAAACTATTGCGTGATACTCACTTAATTTATATATAATGTATATATCTGTTATTCTACAGCCCTGAAGAAGTCCAATGCTTTTGGACGAAACGCTTAGGCTGGTCTACTCAACATTGATTTTTTTTTTTATATGTTAAAATTAAATTGTATTTAAATAAAAAGGATGACTTAAAGAACAACCTTGGACACAGATCTGATATGTTTGTGACATTGTTCATAAGGTGGTGCACCAACTGCTTTGTTTGTTTTGTTACATATTATGGTCCTGTCTGCAAAGGCTGGAATTCTGAGGTTCTTTGAGGAGACATTTCAACTGGTCTCTCTAGGAAGCTGAAAATGTATCAGTGTGGTAGCAAGCAAGAGCGATCTAGACTGCACTAAAGCATGAGAAAATATGAACTGACAGCAACACATTGGTTGGTATCTAATAAACTCAGGTGAGGTCACAACTGTAGGTGGAGCTGTGGCTGTAGCTGCATAGCGTCACCTGGAAGTGGTGGAGGACCACTTCGAGGGAAAAAGAAAAAATTTCCAGACCAGTCTGAAGCCTGGAAGGACTATGCACAAGGTGAAGAATCTGAGAGAAGATGTATCCATCAGAACTTTAAATTATTATTTGCAATCCATCTGAAAAGCTGCATGACCAGTGTGATCTCTCCTTCAGAGTCGCCTGCCATTACTGGGCTGAATGTGCTTGATCATCCTGGCGTTTTAGGATATAAAATATTGTTGCTGTATTTGCTGGTCTGATCTCTGTATGATCCTCTAGTAAAAGTGCCTAAAACTCCTTCAGTGTCAAACTTACTTTTCAGTTCTATTACAATTATGTGTGACTGGGTTAGTCACATCAATCCTTCCTCTACTATTAGCTCCAATAAGAGTGCTGGCTAAGCTGTCAAGGACAGGTGTAGTGATAGTCACTTGGTGCCAGGAATCGCGACTAAGCTCTCCTTTGAAAGAATATGCATTTCCAATATTTAATGGAATTCACTACTTAATGTGAACCTAGCAGTAGATATCCCCAGTACCACTCTGACAGCGTTCATTTTTAAGGATACCTAAACATGGCTTTTTTAGGGACAGAGGCTTCTCATGTTAATGTGCCACATCGTCAAAGAAGCTTATTTCCAGGTTAAAAGCCAACTTACCTAAGCACAAGCAGAAGCGAGCAGCCAGCAAGCATGTTGTAAGTGGGATTCAACTGTATTTGCATATACACCTACTACATTTTCCTATTAAAGGTGGGTTCCAATGTTTAATTGTGTATTTTTTAAGAAGAATATGTCACCACCCATGCTGCCCTTCTGCTATAAATGCAACCAACAATAAGTAGAGACCATTGTGGCTCTGCATTGTACCTACTACTGGTCAATGCCTACTATTTAATCATCCAATCCGTTGGAAGGTCATTTTACTAACTTCACCCGGTCCACACTTTTTTTTATAAAGATGTATAAGCCCCACTGTCCAATAACCACCTACCCCAAGACTTCAAGACTGCATCCACAAGATTAACAGCTGGAGATTAGAAATCCCCATGAACTCAACCTGGACGGACTGGGCAAGGCCCAAACACCACTAACAAGGTTCTATGCCAATAGCTTTCACAACAAATTTAAAACATAGTTGTAGGAGAGTGGCATTTAGTTGCCCCCAACTTTTTGCTGATGTTTTGACACTAGCCAGGCTGTGGCCCTGCTATCCAGGACCCCAGCCTATCTGCTTCTTCTCTAAACTGATGTGAGTACCCTAGGTACCTTCCAATTGGATACCGAGGACACCCCATCAGTCCCTTGTAGATGGTACCCTAGGTACCCAGGGCATGGGTCCCTCAGAGGCCTACCAGGGGCTGCAGCACTTATTGTGCCACCCCTGGGACAGCCATACCAAATGACACCACCAGACCACTACTGTAGTCTGGGTAAGGTGGTGCTTGCACTCCTTACAGGGATATAGGTATCCTGTATCCCACTTAATACAACACATATATCCTCATAGGTCCCCCCTAAAGCAGGCCTTGCTAATCCTACAAGGCAGGGTGCTGAGATATGTGTGAGGGGGGACCCCTACCTGAGTAGGGCCCCTCTGCAACCTTCGTAAAATCATTGCTGAGTTGCTTGTAGTGTAGCCATACCATATACTCTTAACCGCATTATAAGTATATCGCGATAGCGTGATAACTTGTGAATGGCTACACAGAACCATATCGTGTTTGGTGTCAAACATGTAGGAATCATACCCCCAATCCAGCCATGGGACTGAGGGCATGATTCCCCCCTGCTAGAGGGGCGATATGGGAAAAGCGGCAGAATTTAGACACCAATTTAAAAGTGCACACATAGTACAAAATGGATGCTACCGCCACCCACACGACTCTGGCTGCCCGTTGCTGGGCAGAACTCCAGCCACGGCAGCTGGACAATAGGGATCCTGTTGCAGGGAGGAGTTCCCACCTCCCCAGACAGACTATGTGGATTGGAACTGGGTGGGTGCACCATAGGATGCCTTTCAGAGTTGCACGTAGGCTTCTCCAGTGCCTACATTCTGCATACACCGCCTGGAACCGGTTCAGGGGCATTCTGTCCCCTGCCCTGGCGGGAAACACACAATGGGGAGAGGGTGTAGCCACCCTTTACCGCCTGACCTCTCATTGGTGGGCTCTGATCTGGACACTCCCCTAATCTTTGGATAAAGGTGAATACTAGGTCCCCAGAGCCTCAGATTATTCTTGAACTTCATAGACTTGAACTTCGACTTGCTGCCGCACAGCTACCTGAAGAAATCTCCCTTGGGGTAAAGGAGTTACCTCCCCTGCTTGGCAGGCACCTGAAACACTGCAAGTGACCCGGTTGGAACCTCGCTGCTCCTACGGACATCGACGACTCTTTCCTACCTTGAGGTGGGTTTCCAAGCATTTCAGAGGCCAGTGAGTGTGCACAGCAAAGCTCAGCACCGTGGACCCCGTGGGTGCCGAGATCCCCAATACCCCAGGACACCGGCCACCTCTTGCACAGCACCCGACCAGTAGGGAAGTTGTGCTTTGGCCCATTTTTGAACCAAACTCTCAGCATCATCTGTGCCAAAGATCGATGCCCTAGCCCGCTCCGGCGACCCGTGGGCGCATCTTTACGCACACCAAATTGCTGCCTCCCGCGGTCCCTTGTCTCTCGACTTGTGGGCCCTAGCGGAGGTCAATCTTCGATTCCAAGAGTTCCCCTGGTTGCTCCAGGCCTGCTCTTCAGTCTCCTCGCTGGAGACCTCTCTCAGACCTCGTGGGTCTGCACCAGTAGCAGTTTTGTGTTTCTTGCGTGGGTTGCGGTTGCCAAGGCTTAGTGGATCCAATCCGGACACTAACACCGCAGGGACTCTCATCCTTCGTGGGACAGTCGCCCTCCAGAAGCTGGCCTTCCTTGACGCCTCCTGGACCCCGTGGCTGACGATCCAATCTACACCTCTTCCACCTGGAAGCACCCGACATTGAAGGGCTCCTTCTCTTGAGCCCCCTGGTCACTGTGCCGTGACCCAGACTCTGTCCCCTCTGCTTTCAGGTCCTTCTCTAGAAGATCTACATTTTCATTCTTCACGACGACGCTTCTTGCTAGCAGCAGTTCTTCACGTTTTGCCATTGAAAATCAGCCCGCGACCCGACATCGAAAACGACCTATGCACCCGGCTTCCCTGGGGCAGGTAACAGTGGTACCTCGGTACTCTCGTGGGTGTGGGCTCTTCAAAAGCTTAACTCTAAAGTATTGAACTTGAACTCCTGCTAGAAGTGTTTTTAAACTTGTAAAATTCAACCGCGACATTCTCCATAGGCTTTAATAGAGATCCCGACAGTAGCTTTAGCCACAGCACGCGTCTCCCGTGGGTCCCCTTCCTCACTACCTTGGGTGGTTTCACAAGGGGCCAGCGACCCTAAATGCCCTAGGCATTGTCTGTAGAATTGTCGTGGTTCTTATACCACTTTTTTGATAAATGGTTTGATCCCCCCCTGGGGCCCTGTGATTCCAGTGCTATTTATTGTAACTATCAATGCTTGTTTGAATTGTATCTTCACCTCTAGCCTCATAAAGAGACTAGTGGGGTTATTCCTAGAATAAATACATATATTTTATATATATATATACCTGTGTGGACTACTCTTTCATTTGGTTATTCAAGAGGTTATCTATGGTAAAACTCCTTCAAGACTTAGCCTGAAGGCTGCTCTCCACAGCTACCACTAGGATAGCTTTATTTAAAGGTTGTCTTTAACCTATCACCATAAGAGTCGAATTGGACTGGTACAAGGTGTTCCCTATAACTAGAGGACAGCATATGCCAGGCCAACTTCTCACAATAGTAGTAACTTCAGTCTGGAACAACTCCCTAACAGAGGGGGGCAAACCGGCTTTTTCCATCCCCATACACAATGGCATATTCTTCCTCATTTGGCATACCATCAAAAGCTACAAACCGTGGCTGCAATGCTGCTCATGCCTCGATTATGAAAATGCCTCACTTCATTGTCTACATCGACACCTCAAAGACTGCAAAGGAACAAAATGCAGGAACCAGTTTATTGCTACACATCATAAACAAGGTTTCCAAGACCTACTCCATACCACACTGACTATCAATAAAACGTGTGAAGTTCAAAACACTTGAATAAAACACTTCAGCCTTGCATTGTATTCCCTAGAATTTCTTTCAAGCAACACTACCCAAATACCAACCTGCACAGAATATGAGATGTTATTTCGCATGCTATTACTACGTGGTTATTACTTAGCAATAACCGTTACTACGCATGTTTTTACTTCGCATACCATTACATTGAAAGCATTAATGTATGCGAAGCAAAAACTTGCCTATTAATAAAAATGGTATGCAGAATAACATGTCATATTTAAAAAAGATGTTTAAAACACAACACTATATAAAATACACTACCCTACACATCTAAAAGACTAAAACACTACACTACCCTACTTAAAACACCACTACACTACCCTAAATCACTACCCCCTGCACTAACATACACATTCCCCTACTCCGCTCCCTACACTCATTCACTACCCATCACAACCCCGACACTACACTAAACCCTTAAACAGTAAACTATGCTACACTAACACTACCCTAAACCCTAAAACACTACCCCCAGCACGACCCTGCCCCTAGCCCCAGTCCTGTCCCTACTCCCAAACACTACCCCGCACAACCCCTGACTTCCCTAAACCCTAAAACCCTACACTACACTAACCCCACAACACAAACCTTAACCCTAAAACACTACCCCAGCACGACCCTGCCCCTAGCCCTACACTAACAAGTACACAACCCACAACTCTACACTAACACAAGTACGACCCTACACAGCCCCTGCACGACCTTACACAGCCCCACTTACCTCTTACCATGCGTGGTTCCCTTCTTCTCTCCCTTCCGGCTTCCTCCGTCGTGGGCAGGCAGGATATAAAGCTGATAGGGGGCTGGAGGGCAGGCGCAGAGTGGCACCTGGAAAAGCAGCAGCATACCCCTCACTGGAGCAAATGGCCGCCGTGACGAGCTGCAAGAGCGCCGCCCGCCCCCTACGCATGCGGCGTTACTACGCATGCAATGTAACAGCACGCGTACTAAAGGCAGTGCGTTGCTACATCGCATGCGTAGTAACGCTTGCGAAGTAATGGCATGCGTACAAACAGCCGCGCACTAATGGCTGTTCATCACCTGCACATGCTCCTAACCACTAAAATACCAAGCAATAAGTAACTAGTAGGAGGCACAGACACCACTGACCTGCTTTGAACCTACAGAACTTCATACTCACTGGATTAAGACTACCACAGGACCAACAGACCTTAAGAAAATGAATACAAAACTGTACCTTTAACTTCTTCACTTTTTGTAAACACTCCCACTTACCAACACTATTCACAACTAAAACAATTGCAGCTAATATATAGTTTTCTGATCCCAGACCACCATATCTTTTGAATACATCAGATTCCGCCCTTGCACCACTCTTTAAAGCAAACATATCCATGTAGAACCACAAACACAAACATTACACCTCCAATCAAAGGCACAATTTACATCACACAAATGTACATGGCATCTTGCAATACTCAGAGCCTTTCCTCCTCCCCAATCTCCTCTGCAATCACTCCAGGAGAGTCCCCTTCTCCAAACACAACACAAATACATTTCTTAAACACAATGACACACTCCATTCATAGCAGGTATTCTCTTCTCAACCATTCTGCACACCCTTTCTCCTTCACTCTCCAGCTCCATACTTCCCCAACCTATTTTCTCCATTCACACCCCTCACCAATGTTTTGTCCCTCCACAACTTTACTGGACACCTCGAATATTAAACCCCCTTCCACACTCAAACACAGTTCATTCAGACCTTCATCAAACTGTCTCCAAATCGCGATCTCCTTTGGTGTACCCACACTCCGCTTTGCCATCTAAAAAACACAGCCCTTACCTCTCCCTAACTAAATCCCATTTCACTTACCTATCTACTGACAACTACCTCCCTCTTCAAGTCACCAAACATACTCAGGACGGCAACTCATCCCACAACTTCCCTTCCTTTGCAGTCCCACACTATACCAACCCCTTACTGCATCCGCTTCTTTTGCTAACTTACAAACATGCCTTACATCTACAACCGTCAAATCCATACCCACCAACCACAAAACACTACAGCTATTAACCACTACCCAACATGTGGTTCACCTCAATAACAATCAACTCAAGCCGTCATGAACCAAAGCACAACACATCTCTCCTGAACACCACCAGAATAAACATACCTCCTGTCCATTCTAACACAACAATGACAGAAGTGGCACAGACCGGTCTCAGCCATCACTACCTCAATTACAGGAGGAGCAAGAGTTCTATCTCAGGTCTAGTCAGAATGAGTCAACTACTTGTTACATCCCACATTCATACCAACTGCTAAACATACCACCATAAACAATGTTTACTACGAGGATGGAAACGTCCTTCCTAAATCATTCAACACTTTCAACTGCCACACATTCTGCATGGAACACACCTTGCCAGTATTAACAGAATCAAGTAACAAGACAGACAGGGCATAACTCAGAACAAACAAGAGATCCTTTTCATCCACATTAGAAAAATGAACAACCGACTCTACACTAATCCAAACAGCTCAGAAACTCCACCTACTATTGGTATTTGGGACAAGATAGAAAAACAGAAAAAGGGCAACTAGTTCACAGGGGACACACGCAAGGCTGTTTATCAATATACAAGTAAAAGAAATGATCAATAAGAAGTATGCTTACCAAGCAATCAGCCAACCAAGTTTCAACCTGCAAACCCACACAAACACCCCACAGACATGTAGTAAAGCCTACTAACTAACCCATAGAATATGTGGTCCACCATGATTGCAGGCTTATGGATTCAATCACAAAACTGGCCCAAATTTGGAGCAGGGCATAAAACCCACATGTCCACTGTGACAACCCACAAGGATAAACCCAAACACTTCTCAGCCACTGAGAAGTTAGTTTGCAGACTGCAAGTTCCAGGACCTCTTCTTTACACAAGCTTAAGACAACCCAACCCTCACTGAAACACCTATAACATTGTTACAAGAATAGTTAAATCACTACCCCATTGCATCTCCACCTTATCCGTGGAGCAGACAGCTACTCACATATTCTGGAGGAGCAACAAATCTATCTCAGAAGAAAGATAGGAATAGTAAGTGCATGGTTCTCTGCACACCCTGCTATCTCCATGTGAATCCAAAGCATCAATGTGTAGAACCTAAACTGCCTCAAAACCAGAGTTGTCAGTCAAAGGTGCATTATGTCCAGTTATAGATAAATTAATAAATACCTTTGCTCCAAGTAGTGCATGGGGCAGGAAAATAATCTTTGTAGCGCCTGAGTCGCCACCATGCTTCTCATATCCATTATCCCACTTTTCAAGGCACACAGAATAAAAACAAGATTTATAAACTACAGATCATAGAAGAGCAAAAGAAAAGGCTCCGCATTTCCCCAAACAAGGATGTATTCTGAATCATACTGATCCAGAGAAGTACACTAAATGAACGGAGGGAAGAAAGAATTGAGACAACCCAGGATCGTCTCACCCCAAAATGGCAAAAAGAACTTACAAGATGCCCTCTTTTTCTAATGCAATAGGACATTTAGGTGTATTATTTGATCAACAGAACTGGCTTCCCTGTATTCCCAATCGTTGTTGTGAATTTACCAAAGCATGTTGTGCCCGGTTTAGATTTTCTCTGTCGGAGGGTAACAAGCCTATTTTGCCCCTGTTGCTGATCTACAGAATGAAATGTCGCCCAGTCTGGACATATAGTGTAGCCATTTGGGGGCACCGTAAGTGCAGGGTGATTCAGCAAGAAGAGGATCGATTCTGTATTTGGGCTGGGTCCAAATAGTGCCTCTTTTTTTACCCACGAGGAACTGGGCTTAGATTACGTGTAAGATCAGGTCAAACTGGTTCCACTGTTACTATGGATTTCAGTCTGGGTTGATGAGAGACTGTGATTCAACAGGAGCGTGATTGAGGACTGTCTGGAGTGCACCTATGGTCAAAAAATACCGTGGATAAATTAAAACCACTGCACGTGCTTTAGAACGTATAGATATTTTCAACAGGCCACATATTCTTACAAAGGGGGAAAGGGGCTTTTTAAGGAGCTGATTTTAAATAGATTTAAAGATGAGAGGGAAACTAGGGCGCTGGAGAAACACTCGTACAGATCCGATCTGCTCCTGAAATCCATAGTTGGCACTGAACCTTATCTCACAGGTTAAAACGGCCTAGAGACAGATCATTGCTCACAAAATGTTGTTTGGGTTCTGTCCGGACAATGATCTGTTTCCCTCTGGGTCAGTTTGAACCCCAAGCCCTTTTACCCTGTTCTTGTGATGGTTGTCCCCCCAAACCTAGTTTTATTTTGTAAATGTTATGAATTTCTGTGTAAAAGAGATCGATTACCACTTTTAAAAGAAAGGGGTTTTATGCAATTTCGACCTGCCTTTCTACATTTACAGCTTTTACCTGACCAGGTGGTGGTGATGGAGGTGACTGGGTTTTTAAACGGAGCCGTACATTGGAATAAAATAATGTGTGCTAAAGATATAATGCTGTGTATGATAGGCTGTTTCGCGATTTCTAAATTGTATCTTAATGTTTATAGATTGTGTAACCGGATTCAAATGAACTGCATTGTGTATAATAAGGTTTTTAAAGATTATATGTTTATCTTTTTTGATTATGATGTATGATCGAATAAAGATTAATTGAACTGAATATGGTACATTAGTAACACCTACACTTCACAGAATGCGAAAGAGAGCAGGCAGTGATGAGTCTGTTGAGTATGCACCAGAAACGTGTTCTTCTGACAGGTTCCTCACCTTTTGAGATACACCAAAGCAGTGCCTCCCAAAAGGTGGATGGTATGAGTGGAATTCACATCAGGTAATCTTGCAGGACTGAGCGAGTAGAAGAACCCTCCCTGCAGACCACTGAGTAAAGGTAGTAATGCCTGGTTAAGGTGTGGACAGAAGCCCATGTAAGGACATGGCATAAACCCAACCATAGGAAGCCCTGGCCAACTCTGTGGGGACAGCCTCAACACTAGTAGAATGAGCCAGAAGGTCCTAATGCACAGCACACCCTTATACAAAGAGCAATCTATCAGGGCAAGGTCGGTTTCTGGACTGTCTTTGCCTTCTTAGCACCAGCAAACCCCGGCAAACATTTGGTGATCCATCAGGTGCTCTGTAGTCCAATCGAAATAAGAATTAAAGGCTTTCTTGTGATTCAACACTTAGAGGGATGCGGCACAGAGAAGAAAGGGGGGAGGGTGATGGACTGCCCAACACTGAATGTAGACAGAACTTTGGCTGAAATGATGTCCGAGCACCAGCCTGTCTGGAAAGAAAGTCCAAGAGAAGAGAACTGACAACCTATCAAGAAGTCTATGACAAGGCCTTGCTGGGACGAAAACTGGTCAAACAGCAGTGCATCACCAGAGTTTAGAATAGAGGATACCAACCTGACTGTCTGCACACCAGGCCACTTACATTTCCCTACTTCTGGAATAAACTAACTTAGTGGACGGGCACTGAGCAGCCAAGTTGACATCCAGCACTTCCTTGAGTAGATCGAACCCGCTCAGCTGGTTCTGCTCAATCTCCACACATAAATGCGATGATTGTGGAGGTTTGGGTCAAGAACCATGCCTTATCACACTGAGCTCTGGATGGGATTGGGAGAACAGCCTACGGACATCAGTTTGGAATCCTTCATTCACCACTGAACGTGCCGGCGGTCTCATCTGACAAATGAATGTTGTCTATCGGGCACCTTAGTGCTGAGCCCATTGAAGGCTGAGCTTCCACCGCAGAGACAGCACCTGCCAACTGACATAAGACACCAGCAGACACCACAAGGCCAGGAGACCAAAAAGTCTTAGAACCACTCGGGCCAGACTACAGGAACAATCCGGGAACATCAGGATCCTATCCTGAATGTCCAGAATTTGCTGCAGGAGCAGAAAAGCTTTGAATGGCACCATGGCAAGACCGTCCCTATGAAGGTATTCCTCTGCATTGACCAAAGTAGGGTTCTCAATGAGGGAGAACCCTAGGTAAGATAGGAGTGCAATGGTCAGCCGCCGGTGGCCCGCAACTGAATATGATGAGCTGCATTCAACAGCCAATCGTGGAGGTATGAGAATATGCGCACTCTTGTCCTGCAAAGATGTGCCCCAATGCAGCCCTTACCTTCAAAAACATCCAGGGGGGCAAGGAGAGGCCAAAGGGCAGGACCGTAAAAAAAAAAATCCCAAAAAAGGAGTCCTTCCCCAAAATGATGCGGAGGGACCACCAGTGGAACTGCAAGAGTGGTGCATAAAAGTATATGCACTGCAAGTGCAAGGACACTGCCAAAACCCCAGGATCTAGGTTATAGAGAACCTGGGCCTGAATCAGCATCTTGAACTTGCTCTCCACTGGAAGGAATTTAAGAACCAACGGTTCAAAATCAGTGAACAGTTTATTCTTGGGATTTTTGGAGTAGCACCTGATGCTCCCCTCCTCTACTGCCTCTTGGGCCAACAATGACTGAACCTCTTTTGCAAGTATGGAACTGCCAAATACCGAGTGAAAACAGAACTGTACGGGGGTTTGCAGGAAGAGAAGGGTGCAACTATGATTGACAACCTTCAGGACACTCTATTCGAGGAAACTTGCATTTTAGTTGGTAAAGTAGGAGCATATTCCTTACCCTACTTGCCAAGGAGACTCCTGAAGAAGGGATCCAAATGTCTTGGCGGCAGAGGCAGCAGGAGAAGAGGAAGATGAGAACTGGCCAGGTTAAAGGCTCCATGTCTGCCCTCAGCACTTCCCTTTGAGCTTCGAAAGGGCTGGAAGAGCAGCTGAACTGACTCTGGCAGTAATCAAGGCCCCGGGAGAAACCACGAAACTTCCAGTATTATTGATGGAACTGGCAAGGCAGAGTGCAAGCCCGGATAATTTTAAATTGCTACAAAGCTGACTCTGCTTTGTCACAAAAGACCCTGGAACATTGAAAAGACATTTCCGTGAGAGGCCGGAACATCCCTGGAGAAACTCTGAGCACATCCAGGCAAGACCGGAAATCACCACACCAGTGCAACCAGCACAGCATAGCCTACGGTCTGCGGTTTACAGCCCTGTTGGCAAAATGTATTTTGCCAGGCCCTGTCTGGGGTGATCTATTTGTTCTAAAAGGTTATTAAATTCTCAGGGGGGAGGGGGTGGGGGAGGCTAGATTTCACCATATTTCCCAGAAAGTTAGAGTGTATCTGTCCAACAGGGTAGCTGCTTTTAAAGATTACAGTGCCAAACTGGCATAGGATAACACCCTCTTGACAAATGCATACATTTTCCACAACTGATTATCAGGCAAGGCAGTAAAGACGGCATGCAGGTTTTCTTTGCTAGTTGAAGCATGTACTACTGGACCTTTTGGTGTTGGGTGCAGAAGAAAGAATGGTGGGACATGCGGAGCAGGCCTATGGTACAGAGCAAGGCTTCAACCAAGCAGCAGTGATAGAGCCTGCTAGGACTTCATTGAAACGTAGCAAAGAATTTGAAGCTTAAGGGCTAGATTGCAAAATTTCTGTAAGCATATAAGCTTTAGTTTTCGCAACTGCATTTTCAAAACTTCAGCTGCCCTATGTATTACGACGGCAAAGGAGGGGTTTTTCTTGGTGGCTGGCTCCAATGGAGAGGAGAAATCGGTCTCTGGCGAGGTTTCATGACCGCTAGCATTTTGGATGTCCAAATACAGTACATCATCTGCAGTGTGCGAGCAACAAATTGAGTGACTCCTCATCATTATCCTAGTCATGTGAAATGTTCTGAAGGTCCTGTATGTGACCGGACGGTCTGAGTCGAATAAGGACTCAAGGCATCGAAGATATTGGTGTTGAGCCAGAGTCACAGCTGTAGACCCCCTCTACTGGCTGTGCTTTAGTAATCTTGAATCAATACATAGGCTGAAATCTAGCTGAACTCTGCTCCGGATCAGAGATTGGCACTGGATCCAGAACAGACTCCTCTGGGGCAAGAACGGACTGAATCGGCGTGGTTATTGGCAAGGGAATGAAGCAGTGTCACAAAATTGGCAGGGGCACTAGGAAGAGGCCTAATGGGGGTCAGTAAAAAACCAGGGGAGGTCCCACAGGCAGAACAGAAGTCTGACATGGGACTCCAGGGGGCCCAAGGGAGCTAGCATCAACTCCTTGTAGGCCTACCTTCTGCAGAGTCTAGGAAGACCCAGAAAATTCATGGCGTATTCCAGCTGTGGAGTAGGGTCGGCATTGAGTCTTTTTTTTTTTTTTTTAAAAGGTTTTTATTGAACAGAAAAAAGGATACAAGCATGGGCCTACAACCACCAGGGCCGGCCGCTAGAATCAAAACGGATCACACAGTGTTAAAGTCATCAACCGACCCATGGTCCCCAGCCCATTACAGAAGCTCCGGATACTCCTAAGGGAATCAGGATACATACATTTACCATAAATAACAACTAAAAACAAAAGGCGAGGCGTAGTGACATAAAGTGGGCGTCAGACTACAGCAGGGGGACCCTACATCCGACCACCAGATGGCGGTCAAGGGAAAGGAGGACTAAGAGGTCAGGGGGGGGTCACGGGAGAGCCAGGTCTACACTCGGATAGTCCAACTACGCAAGGAACCATCAAGGGTCAGGGGGACAAGGCAACCTCGGAAGTGTCCACCAGGGGGGGGGCACAGATATTTCCCCGATACTGATTCCATTGCCCCCAGATTCTACCCCATGCCCCCGGTTTACCACGAGCCACATACACAGTCTTCTCCCTGAACATGCACCAGTCCATGTTCTCCTTCCATACAGACACGGTGGGCGGCCGCTGGGAACCCCAAAGCTGCGCTATATCTCTCTTGGCAATCATGTTCCCCAGGGCCGCCCACCGAGCCTGGGCCGCGTTATAATCATTGGGCTCCCACACATTCAGAACACAGCGACGCACCTCCGGCAACAGAGCGACCCCGGTGACTTGTCCCATTACCACATGCACCCGGCGCCAGTATTCCGCCACCTCGCGGCACTCCCAAAGGATGTGGAGAAAGGTGGCACTAAGTCCACAGCCCCGCTTACAGAGCCCGTCGTCAGAAAATCCCATCGAAACCAAACGGGGACCCGTCACGTAAACCCGGTGGAGAATCTTCAGCTGGACCAGACGGAGACGGGCCGGGATGGCCACCTCCTTAGGGGACGACAGTGCGGACTGCCAGTCCTCGTCGTCCAGCTCCACCCCATCTCCCGTCCATGCCTCCCGAAGACGCACCAAGAGGTCAGCCCGATTATTAATAAGTTTTTTATAAATTAGAGAGATAGTGCTGTCAGGCACGTGACCATCGAGTATGCGGTCCTCGAGGGGCGAAGAAGCCGGGACCTTGGTCCCTACCCCAAAGACCGAGAGCAGGGCATGCCGAACCTGGGCGTAACGGAAGAACTCCCTTTCAGTAAGCTCGTATTCACTCTGGAGCGCCGCGAAGGTTTTAACCGCGCCCTTGATCCATAGGTCTCCCACTCTGCTAATACCGATCGTGTCCCAACGCTCAAAGCCTTTCGTTTTCCAGAGGCTTCCCAGTCGGTCGGAGGCAAATAAAGGAGTGGCACATGTTAAGCGCTCACTCCAGCCCATGGCTACATTAGCCGCCTTCCAGATCCTTACCGCAATCTTAGTAGGGCCCGTAAGGGTCCTTCCAGCCGAGCGGGAGTAAAGCGCCCTATTATAGTCACCGCCGGGAAGCAGGAATTTATCCATCTCATACGCCGGGTTCAAGCCAGGCGCATACGTGGCATGGTTAATGGCCGATAGCTGTGAGGCCCAATAGTACCTTCTAATGTCGGGAAGCGCGATGCCCCCGTCGTACCAGGCATTGAGTCTTTTGAATGCAGACTATGATCTCCCTCCCAGGAGTGGGAGCAATGGGTAGAAGGCTCCTGTACTGATTTTATAGGGGGTGGCATTTAAGCACTAATTACTCCAAGTCACTATGGTGGTGGGTCAAGGGGAAAAAAGTCCAGAAAAAATCTTTGGGTGACATTGAACTGAACAGAGTAGCCACTTTTCCTTACTTGGGAGTCTTTTTTTGACAACCAGGGGTCTTGGGTCTCCCAAAGGAAAGCCAAGAAAAACATACTAACCAGAGCTGTTTTGACTTTTCAAAGAGGCTAGGGTTAAAACAGTACAGGCCTTTATTAAGGTATACCAAGCCAAATGTATCCCAATAGCGATATATGGGTCATATATATGGGGTTATAAGGACACTAGTGAGCTACAAATAGATGAAAATAAGACATGTTATGTGTCCCTCAGGGGGTCCCCTCATGCAAGTCACATGAAGATATGGGTGTGGGTCATATTTCTGACCTTGTGGCTTTGGTCCCCTTAATGAGATGGATCAGGATATGGGTGAGCTCAGATTTAGAGCTTAACCAGGCAGTGATTGAGGACTGCCAGCCTTTAGAGTGTGCAACCTGTAGGTCCTGGTTTGATTACATTAGGAACTTAGCATGTACCATGGGACATCCAGATCTGTTTGAAAATCCCAAAACACTTCCTCAATACAAGTTGGCGGAGAGAGAAGCGAGTTGGTGGAGAAAGAAGTGAGTGAAAAGGGTGAAACCATCAGTGCGGGCTTAGATGATGTTAAAAACCTGCATACCAATAGAGCCCTATTTAGTTATGGTCACCAACTCGTAACATTGGTTTTTGCTATCAAAGTTTAGTTCCAACCTTACACATCGACTTCTGGCTGTGTTACATGGGCACTTAAGAGTAGAGGAGATGGGCCCGTGTTCGTGTGACAACTTCTTTCCACAGGACAGTTTACACTTCATTCTGTTTTGTGGCCTCTACTGTATTTTAAGACAATGGTACTTAGTCCCTCCGTTAAAAAAGGACAAATTTGTTCAAACCAAACCTGCCTTAAAATATCTGAAATGCTCTCTAGCCCACTGATATCTTTTGGAGTGGCAAGCTTTTTGGCGGGAACCCTTAGAATCAGGAAAAAGCTATGTAGCTAAAATGAGATTTTTATGGATACATGAAGGAAATTTTGCTTGGATTCAAAATACCCAAGATAGAGGTCACGCAGGTCAGTGACTCACACCTGCTTCCTGAAGGACGACATGTTTTAAAGCTTAGCCTTCAGAGGAGATATCCCTAGCACACGAAAAACATTTTTGAAGTCGGTGAAGATTCAACAAAGTTTAGAAGCGGAGCTATGGATGCGCCTCAACTGGAGCAGAAAAAAACCCAAGGTAAGCGCAAATGTATGGTGCTAATATAAAATTCCACCAGGTCATTTTCAGAGATGGGATGGAGCTGTCATGGAGTAGATGGTACCGCCTGTCAAGTCACACAGGAGCAACTGCTGGAAAAGTTTCCAAATCCAGTCTTGAGCCTGCAGGACATTTAAAATATAAGTAATATGCAGTTAGAAACTTCCATCAGAATGAAGTATTCAGAGCAGTGTTTAAACACCAGGAGGACATGTTAAATCTACCCTTAATTTTCAGTGATTGGGCTCAATTCCAGACTTGTTACAACTTAGATTTTACACATCATTAGATCAGATTATCACTTTGCATAGTTTAATGCCTTTTCTCATCCCAGCTGAAACCATTACATGTTGAAATGTTGGGTACTGCTTTTCGAATAACTAGTAACAATCTGGGTCCATAAACAAATGATCGCCCATTTTTTGATACAATTCAGATACAATATTTAACTTACACAATTTTCTTCTTAACGTTACACTCTGATTTTTGCGTGCAGTTTTAAAGTATGTTTTTGCCTATATTTATTTTCACCTTTCAATCGCTACCTTCGAAGGCTTTCTTGGTTGTTGTATTTAACCAGGTGGAGAGGATGTAGCCTTACGACTAGAGCGGTCGACCACGAAGCTGGGGAACTGGGTTCGAGTCTCGGCAATGACGATGAACATCCTGTGATTCTGGGCAAATCACTTAATCTCCCCATGCCTAACAAAAATTAAAGTGTCCTGTAACGAAACTGGTGCTTATGTAAAGCGCTCTGATACCCGATGTCTCGGGTCTAGTTTGCACTACATAAAACTCTAAAAAAAGAAAGAAAAAAACAAACAAAAAAACATGATAATGGTTTTCTATTGCACCTTTTCTATTTGTCACCCTTTTGCGCTCAGGTGATTGGTAAAGATGGAAAGGCTTCAAACATTAAATAGCACATTCATACTACTAGTGTAGATCTGAAGCACTGTCCGTTACTTGTCAAGTTTGTGAAAACCATGCTTGCTAAGCATTGTTGTGAATTTATGGTTGCAGTAAGACTCACTTAGCAAGGGCCAAGCAACATATGAGAGGGCTAGCACGATTCTCCAGCCATGCCACTGCAGACGTGGCACTCCACTTAGGAATGAAAGCAAGGCAGATTTGAGAGGGCTGTAGGTTCCCTTTGTTGGAACAGTCTCTAAATAGTAGATTTGATGTTATAAACATGGGATGGAGTATCATGATAATGGTCCAGAAGAGGGCTCTTGTTGAGTCACAACCAACCTGACACTTCACTCAAGAAAGCCAGAGCTACTTCTACAGCTTGGCTTCTGGTAGTTTACTGCTCGTCAGCTTACTAAAGGAGCTTGCTCTGCAAGGCATCTTGAATTGAGGCGTTAAGTCAGTAGGCTGCAAACAGACCGGTATCGTTGATATTCCACATGGTTACAAAGTTTTGATCCTAGCTTAAGAATTTCAGTGGAATTTGGCGACTCCGCATTACTCTGGTAACGCACAGATCCTACTAAATTCCATCAATTACAGCATGGTGGAATTTTATCTCACGCAAGGCTCCCACGCATTAAGTTGGTGAGCGCGTGCGAGATTTGGCATTCCGTAGAGCGATTTTCGGTAACTAGAGGGGGACATCTGGCAAGATTTTTCTAACGCGGGCAGTTGAAACCTTTCACAGTCGGAAGCCTTCCCCTCGAGTACAAAATCTACTTGAGCAGCAGCAAAATCAAGTTGAGTAGCTGCATCTTTTGGCGCACCGCGCGGTGTTATTCACGCTGATTTTCCACCATGGAATGCACTACAGGCGCTAAATCACAGTGTGAGCAGCACAACATGCGCATTTTTGTCCATTGACAGAATATATATATATTTTTTTAAACTTTTTTTTTATTAACATCGCTCAAGATCATAGACATGACATAGCAGTAAACAAAAGGCTCGGACATCAACAGTAAGACGTTACAGCATTTAGGGTCAGGGGAGTTACCAAGGGGGCCCGCTACAACTGTCAACCCCGCTTCTCGAGGCTCGATACTTGCACCATGGGCCCCACACCCGCTTCCATTTCTTCACCCAACCTCTGGACTTATAGACAGTCTCCTCCGCCCTCTGACACCAGTCCAGATCCCTGAGCCACTAGTCCCATTGCGGGGGCGCGGCCACCCCCATGCGCTCGCAATATTCCGTTATGCCACCCCAGCCGCCGTAGCAAGCCAGATCTCATGATACCTGGACCAGTCCGTCGCTCCCTTTATCAGTAGAAGCAGCCACCGGAGCTCTAATGGGACCGGCGCTCCCACCACCTTCGCCATTGTGTTTGTCACCTTAGTCCAGTATGGCACTATGTACGGGCATTCCCACAGGATGTGGAAGAACGTGCCCTCCTCCCGGCAATCCCTCACACACAGGGGGGACAGCGCTCTACCCCAGGAGAATAAGTGGGTACGCGGGTAGTACACCCTATGCAGGATATTAAGTTGGATAAGGCGGAACCGCATCCGGATGGCAATTTCGCGGGGGGCCCTGCAGGGCCTCCTGCCAGTCCTCATCCTCCAGACCGCCAATATCTCCCTCCCATTTCACTCGCAAGGATACCAAGGGGTCGGGCATGTTGTTAATGAGCTTACGGTAAATGGTGGCCGGTCCATTGGCAGAATTGACGGAATCCTGCTGAGTTTTTATGTAACGCTGCAGATTTCAACAGAGTCAAATTCCACGGGTTCTGCCCACTCTTAGTTGATAACAGTTTACCTGAGTTAAAAGAGCTAAATCAACCCATAATTACCCAAAGGTTCCTAATCTTGCTTGTAGCAGTCGGGAGATAAGAGATTCAGGACTAATTGGGCAGTGCAGGGACCAGTTTCCACTGGCAAAAATCTCTTGTGTTTGAAAAGCTGAGCTTTAAGTGTTTGTGTTCCATCACGGAAGGCAGGAGAATAGGATGCACAAGTCTAGGTCAAAAGGATCTTCTGGTTTGAGGATTACTTGGTAGCAGGAGCTTGAATTATTTGATGTCTACAAAAAGGAAATACCCAGTAAGCATCTGTTCTCGGCATGTAGAGCTGTAAATTCACATGTTTGCATACTCCTGCCATCTAGTGTTGGGTCTGGATGTTTACAAGTAGTTTTTCCTCGAAGAAGTCTTTCCAGTCACGAGGTAAGGTGACTCCTCCTTTCGGTGATAGTGCGCATGGGCATCGACTCCATTGTTAGATTGTTTTCCCACAGAGGGTGAGAATGGAGTTAATGAGTGTAGAATAGAGATGTCCATGCGTATGAATGTAAATTGCGAACTACAACAAACACAGGAGACAGGGGAGGCGGGTGGGCGCATGTGAATCTACAGCTCTACATGCCAAGAACAGATGCTTACTGGGTAAGTAACATTTTCCGTTCGAGGCATGTGAGCTGTAGATCACATGCTTTGCATAGACTATATAGCAGTATACTCCCAAAGCGGTGTCTATCCTGTAGTGGTTGTAGTTGTTTGAAAGTGTTTTAAGTACTCCTTGGCCTACATTTGCTTGTTGTCTTGCAAACACATCTACACAATAGTGTTTGGTGAATGTGGGCGGTGCAGTCCATGTTGCTGCCATACAGATGTTAGCTAGGGGAATATTTTCTAAGAAAGCCATAGTAGCCCCTATTTTGCGAGTGGAATGTTCTCTAGGGGGTATTATTAGAGTTCTCTTTGCTTTACCATAACATGTTTGGATACATTTTACAATCCATCCTGCAATACCCGACTTAGATATGGGATTGCCTTTGTGTGGTTGAGAAAAAGCAACAAAGAGTCCCCCCCTCCCCCCGAAATTCTTTAGTTCTTTCAACATATTAGTATAGCTCGTCTAACATCAAGTGTGTGTAAAGGTCACTCTGCTACAGGATGAGGTTGAAGAAAGATCACAGGTAACTCAACTGATTGATATGAAAGGCTGAAACTAATTTAGGCAGAAATTGATGATAGTATTTAGCCCTTTAGCTGCAGTATCGGCCGCATCTAGAGCGCATCTGATGGAAGTGTTGGAAATTAGTTTACCTTCTAGAACTAAATCTTGTGCTTTGGCCTTATGCTCATCTGGGAGAAACTGTAGAAGTTGTTCTATTTCGTCCCAGTGGGCTCCATCATATCTTGCAAGGAGACCTTGGGTGTTAGCAATACGGCAATGATTAGCTGCTTGCGCAGCTACACGTTTTGCAGAAGCATCAATCAGTTTCGACTGCTTTTCTGATGGGGGAGGAGCCTCCCCAGACGCTTGAGAATTAACCCGCTTTCGAGCATTGGATACCACTACAGAGTCCAGTGGTAACTGACCCTTAATAAAAGTAGGTTCTGTTGAGGAAGGTTTGTATTTTTTATTCACTCTAGGAGTGAGGACCCTAGCACGTACAGGATCTTTAAAGGTGCCGTCTGTGTGCCTTAACATACCTTTAAGCATAGGCGGTCTCACAGGATTTATGTGTTGCTAGAGTTTCAAATAGAAAATCCTCCTCTAAGGACTCCTTATGGAGCTCTACCCCATGGTAGTGTACTGTTCTAGTAATGTGTGTCATCATCATATGTGTCACCAGCATCAGGGAGAGGTAGAGGATACTGACTAGGTGTAATGTGTAAGGGTTCAAATTGTGGTGGAGAGGGAGGACGAGGAGATGGTAGTGTGTGGGAAGGACTAGTCCCCACATGTTTTATCTTCAATGGAATTGTAGAGCTGTCGTCGTACGTAAGCTTGTGTTTGGATGGCGGTTTAGCATGAATATGCCCAGTATCTGGATTAATATAGAGTTTTTTTCTGTTTCGGATCCGATTTAGGTGGGACAATGTCCGTGCTTGGATCCGGTTGTGGTACTAGCAGCTGTTTAATTTTCGGCACTGAAGCTTTCACTGCAGAGCTGGAATTTCCTTTCAACGCTGAATGTTTCAGCTCTGAGGAATGATTCTTTGGTTTTGGTGTCGAACGTTTTGGATCCGAGCCCATTTTATGCTTAGAGCTCGAAGGTTTCGGGTCGGAAGTGGGTTTTGCCTGACTCGGTCCCGAGCCAGAAGGCTTGTCAGAGTCTTTCGATGCTGAGCTGGAAGGCATAGCTTTAGAAACCTCTTCTCGGTGCCGACCTTGGCCTGAAGGCAGAGGTGGTGCCGAAGCCTTAGATTTTCTATGGTCGGGTGAAGCGGGGGCGGGGAGGGTGGGTTTCTTCTGTACTCGCGTCCCCTTGTCCCTACGGCACATTGCCGTCTTTGAGGACAATGTGCAACTCTGCCTCAAAGTCCGATGCCGCTGAAGCGTGTTCTTCGGCCGCTGAGACTTCCTCTTGTTCGCAGTCTTCGCCGAAGAGATCCGGTGTGTTGTCTAACTGCTGCAGCTGCAGCTCTCGACGTAGAGCCCGATTATCACAGAGAGTTTTCTTTGATCTGAAGAATCAACACGTTTCACAGACTTGTTCTTTGTGCTCAGGGGACAAGCACAAGTTACACACTTGATGTAGGTCCGTATGCGGATACTTCGTGTGGCACAGGGGGCAGAATTTGAATGGCGGCCGTTCCATCGACAAGGTGCCGGACTGATGCGGATAAGCCGGAAGGTCGCCTGTGAAGACCGCAATCGAAATGGAGATTTCTTGATGGTCGAGCCGAACCGCGGAGAAAAGGAAACGCGTTTGAAAACAATACCGTTGAGGGTAGAGTGGATTGCGTACAAAGAGGAACCCGAGGACTGATTCCAAAACGGAGCGCAGCAATACACATCCGAACCCTACTGGCAGGGACCCTAACACCAATTTTAACAGAGAGATTTAATGAGGTTTCTATGGAAGAAGCTAGCATGTCCGAGTCTTGGAAGGAGGCCATTATCACATTAGTTTTGGAAATGTGCCAATAATTGCAACTCATACAGACCGGTGTCGTAATTAAATTGTGACTATAAATTCTTTGCGAAGATTCTGGCCGAAAGGCTTAAAGGAGTTATGGCAGATTTCGTACATAAGGACCAAAAGGGGTTTATATGGGGTAGATCTTTAGAGGAGTTGACATATACTCTCATCTGCTCCATAGACCTGGTGACTACATATGAACTCTCCCTTGCGGTAGCTGCTTTAGACGCTACAAAAGTGTGTGACTGGGTAAAATGGGTCTGCCTACAAACAGTTACGAAATCTCTTAATTTGGGAACGAAGTTTTGTAAAACACTTGCTGGACTGTATGCCTCACTAGTAGCAAGCGTATTGGTAAATGGCTGTTTGACGAACCCTATTAAAATAACCAGAGGAACGAGGCAAGGATGCCCTCTGTCACCATTATTATTTGATCTTTATATTGAACCACTAGCAAGAAAATCAGAAATAACCGGAGATTATGCCCTTTCGAATTAAAGGTTGGGAAAATAAATAAATTCTTAATGCAGATAATCTCTTGATTTATACGACTCACCTACAGAAGACCACGAGGCAGGTTATGGCATTAACAACTGATTTTGGCAAGGTCCCAGGATATGAGAATAATAGAGGAAAGACAGATAATAGCCTGGAACATGGAGGAAGGTGAGGAAAAGGTTAAAGGGGCGATTAGGTATTTAGGGATCAAGATAACCCAAGAGATCACAGAGTTAACCAAGGAAAACTATGAAAAAACCAAGAAGGAAGTGTGTAATTTGATGAGGAATTGGCACATCTCCCACTCACCATATTTGGCAGAGTTAACTTGGAATAAATGATTATCGTTCTAAAATTCAGTTTCTTATTCGATTCCATCCCCCTAGCTTTGAAGGAGTGGGTTGGGAAGCTGCAAGGCCAGATTAGTGGCTTTATCTGGTCCTCGTATAACATGAAAGAAGTGGAGAAGAAAGTTAGAGAAAGGGGGCCTAGAGTTACCAGACTTATTATTCTACTCCTGGGCATTCTTGTTGAAAAACGGGAAAATGCTGCTAGACAGACCTGCGAATCCAGAAATAGGTAGATTACTTGCCAAGATGTTAAAGGAGGAGAGTGTGGCTTCACGCATAAATACGCTGACCCCAAATACTTCAAAAAGGTCAGACTGAATTTTTTTTTTATTTAAATAAATTTAAAAAAATACATGTCCGAACCTGGAGTTGATGCCCATGCGCACTATCACCTAAAGAAGGAGTCACCTTACCTCGTGACTGGAAAGACTTCTTGGCGAAAAACAGCTTGCAAACATCCAGACCCAACACTAGATGGCAGGAGGATGCAAAGCATGTGATATACAGCTCACATGCCTCGAACAGTTAGTTACCTTCAGTAATATCGGGGGGATACTTTATCTTCCCCCATATACCTAAAACAGTATGAATATACCCAGGCGCCAGACTGGATCTGTCAAGCTTTTTCATTAGCATCTCCTTTCCATCTACGCTAAATCAGATTTCACAATTTCAAATTGGCTTCATCTGCCCAAGATGCTATCACATTGGCTGTATGTGGCGCTCTGGGGTCTGTTCCTTACATTTTTCTGAATGCAACTGAGTCACGTAGAGAAGACCCGATGAGAGCTTAACAGCAGAACAGAGAAAAACCTTGGAACCTAATGATAGTCAGTACTGTATCGAAATGGGAGGAGAAAGATGGGGGAGGAACCTGCAGGACCATGCAGTACCTGTGATAAAATGCACCCCTGTTGGCATGGTCCCCTGCCTGCTTCTTTTGAAAGGCTGTTGGAATTCTGAAACTTTGAGAATGTAATATTCAAGTACTTACTGCATGTGTTTCCAAAGAGAGACTGAAAGAGTCATATGAGTGCTTATCGTTGCAAGAATATTCTCTGTATTTGGTTGATATTAAGAGAGATTTGGAAAGGCAGAGTTGTGTCTGGTGTTTGAGATTCAGAGACAAGCTAGGAATGAGCATGCGGGTGGAGGCATGAACGGACTGGCATCTGCTTGTAGCATACAATGGGTAATCATACTTGACTGAGGAGAAAGAATGCATAGTGTAGACCTGGTCTTCTAAAGAGGTCGGGTACACAGAAGATGAAACCAAGCACCACTGGCATCTCCTAGGGGTATACATTTCGATAAGCTTTGAACAAACCATTCACTTAGTACAGTATTAGCTGGAAGAAACTAAGGAGTGGAAGATCCAAGTAGGGGCATAACCCCATCTCTGCTATGTTTCACTATATCTGATTGTGTTCAATCGAAGTTTTGAATAACATTGACAAATTCATGTTATGAAGACAGCTGTTTTGTTGACTGCAGGGCAAAGACTTGGCACAGATCTCAACCAGAAAGAAGCAGTTGACGTTTGTGTGAGGAATATGTCTTACTGAGCCATGACCTGTGTGTGCTCTCAAAAGACTGACACCGTTGGAAGTCTGAGAACATCAGGAAGACAGCTATATCATGAATGCCCGTGAAGCAAAACCTTAAAGAAGAGGGGAGACTGCTGAACAGAAGCAAAGGGTTGTGACCACCCCCATCAAGAACTGCATGATTAGAAAATAAGATCAGTGTGCACATCTACTGGTACTTCCCAGGGATGTGACAGAAAACTGGAAAGACTTTCCTTGTGAAGTGGAACAGTTGACCAGTTGTAACTGGCTTGTCACTTGTATGTGTGCAGAGTATTTGATCGAACTTGGAAAAGAGGGACAAAACCTATGCCCATTTATTGGGAGTTGGTATACGGAAGGAATACTCTTCAGTGGAAAAGAAGGACTCGGATATCGGAACCTGCAACTGGGAAGCTAAGACAAAGGCACGGAAGGACCAGAAAAGACTGCCTGCAGTTAGGACTCGAGCCTGAAACATTGATGGAACTCTGTAAAGTTTGGAAACTATGAACTGTGCCTGCCTGAACAAGGCAACCGACTCCCACACTTTACCTTTAGTCTAACTGAAGGCAAGAGGCAGACTGGAGCTGCTGTGCTCCTGGAGAGGCAGAAAGCCTGTGGCCACTCGTGAGTAACTTGCAAGAGCTTTTATGGACTGTTCATGTAGAATATAGAAGAAGAGTGGAATGGAACTATTACTCTGAAACTCTGTCTCTTAGGATGCTGATTCAGCGTTTGCCTCCTTAGTCCTATTTTAATAATAAAATATTTTTAGTTTTGACTGAATTAGTCTGGGGACTTTACAAAGTGGTCTCTTGCTTTAAGTGCTGAATTTTATATATACTGTTAATCTTTAAACCCTCAGCAGCTGAGACCTTTTATAATGTTTGGGGCAATGCATCCATCCCTCACTCCTTCCCTCCCGCTCTTTCTTCTCTCCCTATGTATATTTATCTATTACATACACACAAAAGGTATTCAAGGCAGGATGTGAAACCCTGCAGATCACTCATGGTTTTCCCAAAGAAACTAACTGCTGAAACAAAAAAACAAATTTAAATAGGTAGGAAAAATTAGAAATAGGAGACAACATTTTCACCTGTTATTTATTTTTCAAAAGTAATAAACTGTTGCGTCCAACAAACCCTTATAGTCACCTGGAAACACCCAATGCCCTGAGCCAAAATCTGAAGGAACGAGAAGTTCACATCCTCTGCATTCCAGAATTAATGCGGAGGACGTGAACGCCTAGTCCTCTGCATTTAAGTGGTAAACATGCATGTAGAGATCCATCCGGCTCGAATTCAGATTGTGCCCAGGATGGCTCCAAAAAAGCTCAACCCCTGATTTGGCATATTTTTACTGCTCGATGGAAAATCCCAGGGAATAAATTAGGGGGACTCACTCCTACCAGTCAATCAACCAAGTACTGAAAAACATGGACTCTTGACCTCTTGAGTGAGACCGTCAGCACCGCTAGCTTTCTGGTGAAGAGTTGCGGAGCAGTCGTAAGACTAAAGAGCAGAAATGGGAATGGTAGTGCTGGGACTCTACTGTGACATGGAGGCAATGCCAGTGAGCTAGGGGAATTCGAAGATGGAAATAGGCATCCTTGAAATCCAGGGACTTCTGCAGTGTCAAGGCCATCTGACTTTGTTCTCTCAAACAACGAAATTCAACAGTCCAGAATGGGAATGAGGTCTTTCTCTTGTTTGAGGTCCAGAGTTAAAGGGAATACAATCTTGTGCCCCTTTCCTACAAGGGTAGCACTTCTATGACCCCTACCCCAGTTCAACAGGGCAAGAACTTCTGCCTCCAGAATTCAGGCATGTGCTGAAGCGCACTTTCTTGAAGAAGGTGGGTGTTCTGGGGCAATGGACAGAAATCCAGAAATACAAACTGCAACTTTTGCAGACGAGCTGGAGCAAACAGCGATCTCTCGTAATGGACTCTCAATTGACAGAGACCTTTCCCCCCTTTCCCAAAAGCTGAGGGTGGTGGAAGGATGAATCAAAGAAGTTTTGAAATGGCAGAGCCAGCTGAAGATTTGGGGGTGGGGATGAGTGAAATGGGCATACTGGTGTTGGCACCCCATAAGCCACCTCTACTGTGAAACAAGTAGCAGATCTATTGCAATATGTAGTAAACCAGCCAGAAGGGGTGACACTGTTGAGACGATTATACCCTGGACTAACCTATAGAGGGACAACAATTTGATGGAACTGCTTGGCTGGGGAAGCTAATCCCAATTAAAGTCTAATGAAACTATTTCTGAACCCCTCAAGGGAATCGTCAGGGGGTAAGCGAAGGGGGCAAGCAGAAAAAGGGAGATCATTTGAGTCGCTTTCGACCCATGGCTGCTCAGTCTTTTTAGAAAGGTGGAGTGATGTGCTGTAAAATGGCCTTGGGCCTGTCCAGTGGCAGAATGACAACTCCATTCTGAGCAATAGATGATTTGAGGACTCTCCCAGATGCCAATGACAGAAAAGTGCATGCTGCTATCAGGGTCCAATCCAATTTGGTAGTCGCAAAGTATGTTATTTTGTCTGGTGACCTGTAAATGAAGGACATGCACCTAGTGAGAGTGACTAAGAAAGGTCCCTTAGTGATCGGTCTGAAGTTTGTGGAGTCCGATGGATCAAACCTTGTGTCAGGAGTGCATTTGATATCGAAAGGCTTTAAATTGCTGGGAAACAAGCAGGAAAAGAGAGTATGTTATGATATCTCTGACCTGGAGTGCTGGTGTACCAGGGAGCACAATGTACATTAAGTGTGGCAGAGGTGATAGCAGGAGCAGGCAGAACACAAATCTGGCCTGGAGACAACAGATTCACTAGCTTTGGGAAGCACTGCAAGTTCTTCGTAGGATTTACGGATGAAGGAGCAAACTCTACATGGCAATCTGAAGTGAGGAGTATTTGAAAGACGGAGGCATTGGGATATTTCAAAGGACGTGATCTTGATGTTGTTTTCTATGGCTTTAGAGATGTGGCTTGTTTTCAGAATCCTTGGCTTGGCAATAGCAAGAGGCGTGCATTCAGAGTTCTGGAATTTGTTGATTCTGTGGAGGTCTCTATTAGATACGTTTGCCTCAGTGACTCTTGTCATAGAGTCCCTTTATTTAGGGTGGGTTTGTATGATCTACCACAAAGTGAAAAGATGATGAAGCCAAGTTATAAGTCTATCAACCTGGTCGAGATGCATTAGGACACACAAAATATGGCAAGGTGCTGCTAACCATTCAATGAAGTGAATGCTTTTTATGATCAAGAAAAACATAACAAACAGTACAAAAATGATTGAGGATTCTAGTCTACAAAAATAAGCAAAAGACAAAGGTTGATTTGACAGAAATGGTAAAGAGCAAAAGAACCCCTAGTGCAACTACTTTAAACCTCAAATGTTCTCTACCTTAGTCTCAACTAAAAGCAACTTCATAGCCTCCTAAATCGCATACCTACTTGTAATGTCAAAGGCAACGATAGCAGAGGCTGAGTCCCGGATGTAACTGGGAGGGAGGCTGTGGAAGCGCTCCTGGCTAGCTATGTCCCACAGCTGCAGCCGAATCTGGGAAAATGGAAGATTTTTGGATAAAATAGAGGGAAGATAAAGGATGAAGTGGGGGAGAAAGGAAATGTATAATAAATAAAAACCTAAGCAACAAAAAACAAATCTACTGCAACATAATCATTAAAGAAAAGGTTGTGAGGCAAACAAAGTACACATTGGAATACAATTCCAAATTAGTATATGCTCTATAGATCCCTCACTGCAAATTATAGGATGTATGAAATTACAAGCCGATCTCCTGTAACACACTGCACTTTCTAGAGCCAAAGTGATTTCTCAGTTGGTACAAGGCAGTTATGTACTGCAGTGTGTAAAAGGTACCCATGGCACAAAGTGCTTCCTTAGACAGTGCATAGTAATAAGCACAGTGCCCTGGGTGCTAAACGTGTTTCACAAAGAAAATCCGAGGCACCCATATATTTCTCACACTTAAGGAGCTGTGGTGATGCAGCTACATCATGGTCTGTGGAAACTGAGCATCTGGGGTTTTTATCGGCTTTCACGCCTAAGGAATTTATGCAATTCTGAACAAATCACTCCATAACCCAGTGCCCCTGTCCTTTTCACTGTCAAATCAGGGAGTGCTCCTGAACAGGCTTCACTCCAGTATTCAGCACTATATGAAGAGTATGTAGAATTCTCCCAGGAAGTATACTGCCTGAATTACCGGGTTTTAAACAGTATAACCAAGAATTACTGTGTTCTCAGCAGTACACCCCCGGCACACAGTGCTCCCTCAAAGGGCACATTATAAGCACTCCCAGTTTTTAGGTCTCGCCTGAGCCAGCGCGCATGCGCTGCTCTGCGGGGCTTCTAGTAAGGTCTTTGAACTCTGAGCACACGCTCGTGCGTGTGCTTTTTTTTGTTGCTCACGCTATTGGCCTTTGCGTGCGTCTTTCTGAGAAAGACAGCACGCAATTGGCTAAAGGCGGGTACATGTCCCATCTTCGCTCTCCCCTGGCATAGGGAGCTGGGGCGCGAGCAGCAGCGCGGCCAGGTGCCAGCTGCATTCCTCGCATTCCTCGTTTAATTAGCAGCGGTGCTCAGTGTGCCATCTGTTTCGGGTCACGCCGTGCTGGTTACTTTGGCTGTTACATGCTATGTTTGTTTATTTTGATCTGTAAGCATTATTTTCTTTAATTCGTCTCTGGTCCTGCAGGCACTAAGTGCAGCGCACCATGCGCACTTTCACTTTCAAAGCAGCCTGGGCTTTGATCAGTCATAGGCTCGAAGTGCCTCGTGACACGCACGCCTGCTTTACTGACTGCAATGTTTGTTTATTTTATTTTGTGTTTCTGTTCTGTAGCGTTCACCAACTTGTCAACAGGAGACCGGAAACACATTTTTCACATTTAAAATTCCTCATTTATGTCGTTTTTAGAGAAGGAAACCTTTGAGGGGACACACTTCACATTTAAAAATGTGTGTGTGGGAACGATTCATGATAAATTGTACTGGTTGAAGATGATGCACTGTGCACACTGAACTATTTTCGCTCTGTACATCTTCACCTCCCTGATCATTGCTGAGCCCAACACAGCTCATCCCTCACATAGGTCATTAATGCTCCTGCCAGTGAGCGAATGTGGACGGAAAATGGTCATGAGCGCGGAGATGCCCGCCAGTCTCCCTGAAAATTCCCACCAGAGACGCAGGAGACAGGGGTCCAATTACGTCGACCGGGCTCCCAGTCTGTTCTCACCAGTGTCTGGAGTGAAATGACCATAACCTCACGATAGACTAATGTGCAAAGAGGCCTGTCGGGCTCTCAGACCGTTACCACCAGAGGCTCGGGAGTCCGATGATGCTGATCAGGCTAGTCTCGCATCTCCCGTCAGAGGCCAATGACTCGGCAGTTGTTAGATTGGTAGAGTTGCAGAAAATGGTGCCTGATGTCAACAAGCAACTTCCTCCAGCAAGACACGCACATGTGATTATGAATGGTTCATCAGGTAGGCAAAACCGATAACAGCAGACCAAGCCATTATTTGCTTTGCATAACCTCCCCTCAAGCAGTGAATTTCTCTCGTCGGAAGGCCTTTCATCATTATTTGCGTCGCCATCTTTTGTCAATCTGGGATCAGCACCGAGACACTAAGCAATACGAGCCTTTCACCACATACCTTTACACTCCCTTGAGAAATCCCAGCCAGTTGTCTACTTTCTTTCTCTGGTTCTTTTACTTTAAGGTTGGAAATACAAACACTTTACAATTTAAAGAATAAAAAGCAAAATAAGTTCCATTGGAAAACGTTGGTTATTTCCAATTTACAGTTGTAAACACACAAACAGTTGCCTACTGCAAAAAGGAATCCTAGTTGTTTGGTGTATTTTAGCGGAACACTGTTGTAGGGTACTTTTCTTTGGCGCACTTTATAGGCGCAGTTTTACCTGCAAAGCGACTCTTAAATTCAACAAAGTGTAAAATATGTTGCCAATGTACCCACAATATTTTTAGCTGATTGGAGCACACATTTTCAATGTATTTACCGTGCTTTCTACTGTTTAACAGTGCGGTGCTAGTCAATATATGAATCACACATGGGGCACTTCCCTTTAGCAAGCCACTCCCTGTATATTTTTTGTGGTTTTGCAGCCATTACAGCAACACACATCCCTGAACCATCTTTAACTGACCCGCTTTCCTGCTTCCACAACAGTAAAGGAATTTGCTGTAAACTTTACAGCAATCTATTTCCATGAACATAATGTACAAGATTGTTTTGGGGTGTGTAATGCATTTAATTTTGTGTTGTGCTTGACTTTTGCTCTGACCCAGGTTCTTCGAGCACCATGACCTGCTCTCTCAACTTTAATGGATTTTGATTTTTTTTTTTCAATGAGTTTTAGAGCAACCTATTTTTATCTTTTGTTTTCCCTGTAAGTTTTCACACGCACCACCGGTGCCATTCATAAATGTATCTAAATTCCCCCCCCCGTTATGCATTTTATGTGGTCTTTGTGTTATGTTTTCATCAGCAACAGAGTCTAAGTGCACCGTGACAGGCTCTGCAGCTTTTCAGACTCTTGGGCATTTTGTTTTGGGTTTCTGTAAAGTTTTGATTGCAGCCTTGGTCTTAGTGCAAGATAACACGCTCTCGTACTTCCCCAACTGTGATAAATGATCTTTCCCGTTTGCGATGGATCTCCATGTGTAATTGCAATAAGACACACTCTTCTGCTTCACCAACCATAATGGATTTGGATTTATATTTGCGGTAAGTTTGACCGCAACCTATTTCCACAAACATAATGGATGAATTTATTTTCTGCGTGCGTGAGATAAGTTATCACCCGCTCCAGGATGTTAGTGCACCATAACACACTACATCAATCACATTTACAATGATAAAAGTTATATTAGCAATGCAGGTAAAATACACTTGCCCTATTGATGCGCTCCATTTAAATTCATTTGTGGTCTTGCAGCCAAATCAGCAACACAGTTCTCTAAACCATGTATTACTGCACCAAGACCCGCTCCCCTGCCTCCTCCACCATCATGGATTTTGTTTAATGTTTACAATAACTTTAACAGCAATCTATTTCCCCAAACATAATGGAATATTTTAATTTATGGGTGTGTTTACGTTACATTTTCAACCGCTCCATGACATAAGTGAACCATAACATTTTACATATATCCAAATTTAAATGCTATAAAATATGTTGGAAAACCAGGTGCATTACATTTGCCCTGGTGGAGTGCTCCCTTTTGGGGTCGAGACTGGGCAGCGCATGTGCTGCTCTGCGAGGCATGCTGTATTAAGGCAGTAGGTACTTGAAGTTCTGCCCACATTTTTCATTGGCTTGTGTCAATGTCCACTGTAAACTGTGGCTGTTCATTGGTCAATAGGCTTAGTAGTCCCTCCTTAGTACCTCCTTGTCTCATATTGTAACCTCCCATGGCGACACTCCCTGTTATGTGTTGTTGCTCGGTAGGCTTTAATTACAGCGTCCAAGAACTATTTTCTCAAATAGCGTTGTCCTGTCTGCTGCTCCAGGCAGGAGACGCTCTCTCCTAACGCTTTTTAAAAAAATTATAGCACGTATTTGCAATGCAATAGGTCTCGCATTGCGAGAGTTTAAGCTATTGGCATTGCCTTTTATTTATCAGTTTTATTAACAACACATAAATAAAATGCATTTTAATTTGCAATGCCAATAGCTCAAACTCTCATAAATGCGAGACCTATTGCATTGCAAATGCTTGTTCTTTAGGCTGCTTTAAGAGGGCCGTGCAATCTCAAGTACATCCAAAGTTTTCTACATACTGTGAGGAAGTATACTTCCACCAAACTGATTTCAAGGAGGCATATCACTTGAGGCTGTATTTTCTCACTCAACACATAAGGAGCTAAATGTCGTCATCCTTGTGACTTCATTAGGTACCCCCACACATCCTATGGCTTCTCTGCCAGCACGTCCCCGACACGGACCCTTCCAGGTGGGTTACCCGGACACTGTTCTTAATGAAATGGTAAAACACTGCTACTTTAAAGTAGCTGAAGATTACATACAGCAAGAGAATCCAATACATAACAGATTTCAAACGATCACTGGCAAAGCCAAGATGTCAGACGCTAGCGAATAGGATTTTAAAAAATCTTTTCTTTTACCAATCAATATTTTGTGGTTTCCAGATAATGTAGTGCCAATTAACTAAGGAAGTCATGTGACACAGCAAACTATCACTCACAGCATGCAAAGGCTGTGAGACAGTAATGGCAAAAGTATGCAGAGTTGACCACATAGCCACATGGCAAACATCAGCTTCTGAAAGGCCTCTGGTAACAGCTGTGAAACCAGTCATGCCCAAATTGCAGGGGTCATTCTTGGCAAAGGCGCAGCAGAAGTTGGTGCAGAAGAAGACCCCAACATGATGTGTTGCGTTAGGTCACTGCCATACCCTTCTTAGCTTTGGAGAAGCCCATAAAGAGCTTATTATCAAGTCTGTCATGTTGAGTCCGCTCGATGAAGGAAGAAACAGCACACCTGGGATGCAATTTACACAACTCCTCTTAATCCTTGGTTGGAAGAAAAGAAGGGAAGAAAAATTGGCCCATATGACAATCTAATTTATCCGGGTAGAAAACTGAATGGTTGACGAACTGAGAGGGCTTCAAGTTCTCTGACCTGAGGGCCATAGCTCCTGTCACCAATAATACCATCTACAGATTAAGGAGTCTAACTGGGAAAGGTCCATCTTCTAGAGTTGCCATTAGGAAAGTCTTCATAATCTTCAAATCATGCTTAACGGAGTGTGGGGAGTAAGTAAAGTAAAGCCTTTTAAAAATACACTACTAGGGGGCGATCTAAACATGGGTGGTTAGTCATGAACAAACATTAAGGTGGACAGGGCAGGGCCATCACGTAACCTTTAATTGTAGTATGTAGTAATTTGGCTCAGTATATGGTGTACACGTATAGGTGAGGTACCCCGCACTGAGTCCAGGCAACCCTTAGTGATAGTTGTAGTGGTCCCTGATAACCACAGCTCTCAAGGGGTAGCTGTGGAGAGCAGCCAAGGCTTATTCAGGAGGGTGTAAAGCAGGTACATTTCTACTCAGTCAAGCTTACACATAAGAAAGAAATACACCAGTGTAAGAAAATACCTTGTATATATATTACACACTAACACTAAAACTACTTTGGTGGAGATATCAATACACAATGAAATATACTTAAAAACAGTTAAGGAAAGCTCATAAAACATGTGGGCCCCATGGGGTGGTGGAAGGACAACCCTATACTAAGAAAATGGAATGCAAAGCGAGTACCCAAATGAGACAACCCACCCAAGAATCCGTGGACTAGGGAAAGCAAGAAACCCCAAAGGTAAGTACTAGGGTTTCCAAGGCACCCGGGTGCAGAGGTGATACGCAGGGTCAACGTCCATAGAACAACATGGCAAAGTCGTGGTTGGAGTTTTACGGAATCAGGACCCTTCTCAGAGGACCCAAAGAAAACCCGTTGGAACAAGGGAGACTAGAGGACACCCCCACCCGTGGATAGCCAGAGAACCAGGATACCTACACCAGGGAGCCCGGGTGTATAGGTGCGAAGTGGTGTCGGAACCGCCCGTTGAAGTCAATGGAAGGATCTTGATTGTCTAGATGCTACAGAGTCTCGTGGGCCAGATTGATGGAACCCCGATGTGGATTCTGGATGAAGAGTACCTGCAAAAAGAGGAAACAGAGTCCAAAGCACCTGAAGGTGTCCAGGAGGAGCAGGAGCACGATGCTAGCCCTTGTCGGAGGTACTTTGCTGTAGCACAGAGATCTTGAAGATGTAGCTGTGAAACTCAGGCGACGATGCAGGAGAACAAGAGCCGTCCACGAGCTGCCCCTCGCCGATTGTAGACTGCAGGAAGGGCAGTGGCTGGCAGGACCACCAACAAGTCTTGGCAAACGCAACAGACGAGTTGCAGGAAACAATGCTTAGTTGCAGACCTGCAAGGTCTGTGGAAATCATCAAGCAAGGGTAAGTCAGGAACGGCCCTCAGCAAGCAGGAGAGCCAGTAAAAATTGACAGGAGACCCCAGGAGGACCCTCTGGCAGCAGGCACATGGAGTCGCAGGGAGCCCTCGGCAGCACACAGAAGGTGGATGCCCACGTCGCTGGAGAATCGGGGAGGACGTCCCTCTGAGGGCTGTGCGATGCTGGAGGCTGGGGTTTCTTAGAACTTGAAGGTCTTTGGTCGGGAAAGCCTTGGCAACAGCAAACAGAAGCAGCGCACAGGGATGCGATTCCAGTCAGCTATACAGGGTTCACAGTCTCCCAAGTTGAAGGGAAGACTGGTCAGGCCTCTAGAGAGCCAACAAACCACCATCTGTGTTGTGGAGCCAGAAAGTGTCTATGGTACAGCGGGATACACAAGCCAGCCATCGCCGTCGAGGTGCTTGCGGATGCAGGGAAGTGACTCCTTCACTCCAAAGGAGATTCCTTCTTGCTATCTTAATGCAGACAGAGTCATGGGAGACTCAGGAGGATGCACAGCCGCAAAAGTTTCAGAACTTGGAAGAGCACAAAAACAAAGTTGCAGTAGAAGTCTTCCTATCAGTGTAGACATGGGGGGGAGGTGGGGGGTCCTCAAAGGAGCCCCCCAGTACATGGGATCATGCAGCTAGCATCACAATCGGTGTAGTGTCATGATTCCAACATGTTTGACACCAAACATGACAGGGTTTGGAGAAGCCATTATGTAGTTGAACATCTCGACTTGGTCAGTGTCCACTACATACCTAAAAATGGCTTTACCGCACTTACAACGCCAGAGAATGGACTCAGGGGGTTGAAGGGGTGTTTCTACTCATGCAGGAGCACCCTCACACTTAGAATCATGCACTCTGCGTGTGGGCTGTTAGGCCTACCTTAGGGGTGGCTTTAAGGTTTAAAGTGTAGTCACCGGGATATAAGGAAAACCTTATATCTAAAGTGAAAGGTCCAAAACCATTTTATGCAGGCTGCAAAGCAAGACCTGCAGACATTTTGCATGAACTCCCATGGGTGGCACAATACATGCTGCAGCCCATGGGAGACCCCTAGCTCACCAATGCCCCAGGTACCTTAGTACCATATACTAGGGACTTACAGGGGTACACTAGCATACCAACTGTGGGGTGTACAAAGTACTTGCCAATGAATTGAGGAGAGAGGACACAGACATTGGGGTCCTGATTAGCAGGGTTCCAGTGTATTATAGTCAAAATACATTGGCACCTGGCAAAACGTGGTGGTAACTATGCCAGAAAAATCCTACTTTCCTACAGTAGTCACTGCCAAACAATGCAGGGCAGATATTAGAACGAATCGCAGGACGTTGGAAAGGAACCAGCTTCAGGTCTTCAGACTAGTGCTATCGTGAGCACTGGGACAGTCCCCGTTCCAGCTTTTCTATTTTCATCCTTTGGGACCATCAGATTCGACGGTTTCTATACTGGGCCAATTTTCAGATTCTTCATAGAAAGGGTCAAGTTTCAAAGACATGCGTGGAAATATTTGTATAGTAACTACCTTCTATCTAAAATGAGATGTTTTGTTGTTTTTAATGCTGGTTAGATATAATCGAGATGACGCATTGGTAGCCATGATGGTTTAGTCTTGATGTTTTAGGGCCTCATGTAGGTAAATAGATTTTACCGGTTCTTAAATACCGAGCCGTACCGAATCGGTAAATTAGAATCGGTAAGTTATATGTAGGTAAAAATTCGGTAACAGTTACCGATTCGGTAACATTCGGTAATCACGATTCGGAATTCACCGAATCGGTAAATACCGAGGTGGTATTTACCGAATCGGAAAATACCGAGGTGGTATTTACCGAATCGGAAAATACCGAGGTGGTATTTACCGAATCGGAAAATACCGAATCTGTATGTACGGATTCGGTAAATAAAATCACATGACTTGACGAAACAGCTAATCCTGTGCAACGACAGCCCACCCAACCAGGAAGTGCCCACACCCAGGCAGGTGTACATAATTAGCCGAAGTGGCCACACCCAGGCAGGTGTACATAATTAGCCGACCCTGGAGAGGCTTGGAGTGCAGAGGAGAGGCAGGGAGCCGTTGCATGTGCGAGCGGGTAAACGAACAGCATGTCCAGCCAGAGAACACAGAAAGACGGAGGGGAAAGGAGGAGGAAGCTGAAATTTAGCCCCAAGGAACTCCAGGTGCTGGTGGAGGAGGTGGTGAAGCAGCACCAGAAGCTGTTTGGAAGGCAATCCCTGCAAGTGCCTGAGGCGGAAAAGCGCAACATATGGCTGGCCATCCAGGCGCAGGTCAATGCTGTGGGAGTGACCCACAGGGACATTGAGGTCCTCAAAAAGCGCTGGTATGACCTGAGGATTGTAACCAAGAGGAAGATGGGCGACATCCAGAAGGAGGCCAGCCAGACCGGAGGTGGAACCAACAGGGCACCTGCCCTCACCGAACTGGAGGAGCTGGTGGCGGCCACAATCCAGCAGGAGAGCGTCGTGGGTCTTGGGGACGCCGACAGCTCTGCCAGAGCCGCAACACACCAAGGTAAGACGAAAGCACAGCAATGTAGCCCCCCCTACCCCTATCCCACATCCCCCATTGTGAAACGAGAATCACACTGCAGTCCACACGTGTCAGTGCAGACAGGAAATGCATTCCGGGAGATGTAGTCAGGGCAACACTAACCATGACGTAAATGTTACAGGGCAACAAGGCATGTCACGCACTCGAGGCACAAGGAGACAGAGGACATATTGGAATGTGAAATGTTTTATTGTGACGCTTGCAATGCAGCCCTTCGGGGACACTGAGCCAATGTTGTATTTCTGTCCACAGATGTGACATCATGCAGGACAGGGCATGCTGCAGGAGAGACGGCACACCGGCCACAAGTATCACCTCTAGCCAGCACAAGTTCAGACCAGGGAGCAGGCCCACTGGCAGCCGCACCACCAACACAGCCAGCCTCGCCGCACCCAGAGCCAGCATCACCTCACCGAGAGCCAGCATCACCACAACCAGAGCCAGCATCACCACAACCAGAGCCAGCATCGCCACTCATGTTCAAATCACCGGCCACATCTCCGCTTGCAGGTGTGAGAATGAGGAGGCGTCCAGCAGCCAGGCTACGAGCCTTAGACACCTCGTCAGACGACAGCATGGGCCCAGAAGACCGCACCGGGCCCCAGGAAGGGAGCCATGCCACTGTGCCCCACACCTCACAGGCAGCACAGACGGGAGCAAGAGGGCGCCGCAGGTTGCGTGTCCAGAGTCCACCAGCACCCACTGACGGCCATGGTGTCTTCTTGGGTCTCGAGGGCCAAATGTTGAAGCAACAGCGCCTGCAATCAAAGGCAGTCATGTCAGTCCAGAGGCACATGCGGGTGATGAGGACAACATTAGTCAACATGGACAGTAACATTAGCGGCATGGCTGCGGGCATTCGGGACATGTCCCAGTCAATCCAGCAGTTGTGCAGCAAATTAGATGCTGACATCGAAGCACGGCGCCGGGAACGCCAGAGAAGGGACACTACCAGCAGGGCACTCAACCGTCTGGCAACTGCGACTTCTCTACTGTGCCGGCGCTCTGTGACGATGCAGGAGGGCCTAACACAGTGCTGCAGCGACCTGTCTCGGGGGATGGTGCAGGTGACAAGTGCACTAGGGGTGCTATTGACTAGTCAGGCGTCGACAACTGCTGCAGGGGATGCTGCGGAGAGCATCGACACCAGCAGCAGCATCACACCCCCCGTCCCAGAAGCACGCAGGAGCAGCAGGCGGCTTGGGGTTGGCTCTAGTGAGGATGCACAGGCCGTGCAATCCACCACTGCAGCGCGTATGCGCAAACATTGATGTAGCCCTGCTAAGCCACTTCCCATTGGGTGACGTAACCCTGGACATACTCCTTGTATAGATGGTATATTGCCTGATTGGCCTGTTCATGTGTTCATGGCGTGGTGCCACATTAAACTACGTCAGGACTTCTCACAACTCGCTGTGTCCCCTCACTTACTCAGAAATAGTTGCATGTGATCTCTGCCCGTCTCTCTCTCCCATCGATTGCAGTTGGCACTCTAGCTGCGTTGCCCTCTGGCTGGCCTGACTCATCCTCGTTGTCCTCAAAATATGTTAGTTCCACATCTGTACCTTTTTTCGTGGCAAGGTTGTGCAGCATTGCACAAGTGGCAATAATCTTGCAGCAGGTGATGGGTTTGTACTGGCGTGCGCCTCCGCTCTTGTGCAGGCAGCGGAACCTGCTCTTCAGTAGTCCAAACGTGCGCTCCACCACATTGCGTGTTGTTTTATGTGCCACGTTGTATCGTCTCTCACTCTGGGTTGCTGGGTGTAGGTAGGGAGTGAGGATGAATGACCGGCATGCATATGCACTGTCGCCTGGATGAGTAAAAGGGAACCATCAGTAACATGCCTCTATACACTATGATTTGCAGGTTTCAAGGGGCGTCACTGTTACTTACCTAGCAGGTATCCCTCTCCGAATTCTCCGGCACTCAGTCGTGTGTAGATCCCACTATTCTGGAAGATGTAAGAGTCGTGGGTGCTCCCAGGAAACTTTGCAACAATATCTGTGATGATGTTCCCTGCATCACAGATCACCTGCACATTGATGGAGTGGGTGGACTTCCTGTTCCTGTAGATGTGCTCTGTATCAGCTGGTGGACAGATTGGGATGTGTGTACCATCAATACAGCCGATGACATGGGGGAACTGTGCCATGTGATAAAAGTCTGTTTTTGTTTTCTGCAGTGCAGCCTGTGTGTTTGGGAAGCTTATGTAGTGGTGCATTCTCTGCATCATGGCATCCAGGAACTTCCTGAAGAAACGTGACAGGCAACTCTGGGATACCCCACCCACCGCAGCTATCACCACCTGATAACTGCCGGATGCCCACAGATGTAGGCTGCAGAGCACCTGCACATGTGGGGGTATGGCGTGCGCCCTTCTTATTGGCTGGTCCAGGAGTGGGTGAAGGTCCCTGATTAAGTCCATGATGGTTTCGGGGTGTAGCCTGTACCTCTCATGTATCTCTGCATCAGTCAGCTGGAATAGTGTGATGCGCTGTCTGTAGATTTGTTCCTCCCGTCGCCACACCCTCAGTCCTGCTGCCTGTAGACGTAGGCGCCTTGCAATGACGTACATGGCGGCCATGTTGTCCACGCTGTTGCATTTTGGGTTTGCCTATATGCATTGTTGATGGTTACCACCTGCTTTCAATCCGTGTTAATTACCGACTCTTATTTACCGATTTTCCTGGATTTCTTAATTACCGAGTGCTCCTACATGTCATTTTAAATTTTACCACTTCATATTTACCACTTCATGTTTACCGAATCGTTAATTATGTATTCGGTAAATCTGATTCGGTATTTTGGAATTCGGTAAATATGAATCGGTATTTACCGCCTCATATTTACCGAAATGTGGTTTTTGGACTCCTACATCTCACTTGTCTGAATACCGGTCGGTAACGGCATATTTACCGAAAATCGGCCGTTACCGACCGGTATTTGGCTACCTACATGAGGCCCTTAGTGTTTATGAGTGCTACATTTGTTTTCATATAATACTATAAAAAACGGCAAGCAAATACTATAAAAACTCAGGAATGTAACCTTAGTCCGAGAGGTACTTTGAGCGAGGATCATCATGCTATGGATCATCATGCTACAGGTCATGCCAGCTTCCAGCACCAACTAGCCTTAATCAGAGGTGGCATCAGGGACAGCGAGCATTAGTGGTCTCCAGCTAGCTGCTCTTAATGTTCTGCCCTGCACCGGCTGTGATCGAGGATGTAGTAACCTGGGGACAGGGCACTAGGACCCTGCAGCTGGACACTGGGGAGCCGAGGGCAACCGGACACCACATCCGGTCAAGGGTGTGGGGAGGCGCAGAAAGGGGATGAGAGAGAACGAGGGTGGACGTGGGCACAAGGAGCTCTTCCACAGCCAACAATAAAGAAACGAGACAACACCTACCTGTGTCCTTTGTCTTTCCTGGGGACACGACAGAATAGCTGGCCTTCCATTTCGAAACACTGGTATGCTACGAGATCCATTTTGAGAAACTCGAACAAAGACTTGCAATTTACTGTGTTAGCTAGAATTAGGGTAGCACTTTGAAATAGCCCGAGGGTGCTAGGATGCTACTACTGTTTTTGCTGACCATAATATTCTTAGTTGCATTCGTTTTTTCTTTGTGTGGTTATCTTTCTTATTTTAAGCACTAAATTACGATTTTAACTAAGATAAGTGTTCATTTATTAAAGATTTTGGAGTTCCACACTATCACAGAACTCATCTTGTGGGATTGATATGTACGGGTTAACACTTCTTGCACAGTATTGGTCAGTGGGCTGTGTATGGGTAGCAGTCCAATTGGATTTCTAATACATAGTGGTGCAAGTAGTAAGTCTTTGTGCCAGGGCTTTGAAATCCAACCTCTAGAGCTCTAGGGAAGGAAAAGTGGGGGTAAGGCAGATCGTATCAGCACCAGTGGACACATTTTTTTCCAGCAGAGAGCATTAATGGATTTTTAAGTGGGTTTATTGGCAGATAAGATGATGTCTGAATCTTCAGCAGAAAGACCAAACTCTAACTGGCATTGCTTAATCTACACACATGCAGCATATGCTGCCGTGGAGGAATTAAACATCCTGTTGTAAGAGAGGAAGGGATGCCAATGCAGAGAGCAAATAGATCTGCACATCAGAGCCTCTTTGCTCAATCGGGGGTCATCAGGATCGACTGTGCTCAGAAGAAATGCAAACAGAAGGCCCTGAGACCAAATTAACCAGAAAGAATGCTCCAAGGAACCATACAAACGAAAGCATAAGGCACAAAATTAAAGATATTTCCTGTTCTTAGCTGTTGCAAACAGATCCACGCATAGACACCCCAACTGGGGGAATATCACTTCCATCACTTAGGGACATAAAAAACAAGTTACTTACCTGTACACTGTGGTTCTCCGGTATTGTTATCTTTTATAAATTCACATGCTTGTATCTTCCCCGTCGTCATGGTGGGAGTCTCGCGGTAAAGGAAATAGATAGCAGTAAAAGAAAAAAACGCCTTAGTACCATAGATACTATAGACTTTGGTATCCCAGTATCATCATTATGTGGACCAAATATCAACCAATGAGACACCAGCCCTGAGATCACACTCCCCAGCAGAGCCACCCAACCTCAGATTTCCAACAGCCCCACGTGTGAGCCAAGTAAGTAATCCGACAAACAAAAATGGTCTACCTGAGAAACGGGCGGGTCGCATGTGAATCTATGAAAGATATCAATACTGGGGGGCATATTGCGGACATCAGGCAGTGAAGAGCGAGCCACGAGCCAGCACGTACCTGGGGTACCTGGGGTCCCGCTGCAGCACTAGGACCACCGACGCTCTTTCTTGCCCTGCCACCGACCTGACATCCACGGCGGCAGCGCTGCACTACACTTCCCAGCCTGCTGAGAGGCACTGGGGCACTTCCGCCCGTCGTCGCGCCCGGAGGCGTTGAAAACAGAGAGGCTCCCTCGGTGGAGCGGGGGTCATATTGCGGACATCAGGCAGTGAAGAGCGAGCCACGAGCCAGCACGTACCTGGGGTACCTGGGGTCCCGCTGCAGCACTAGGACCACCGACGCTCTTTCTTGCCCTGCCACCGACCTGACATCCACGGCGGCAGCGGCAGCGCTGCACTACACTTCCCAGCCTGCTGAGAGGCACTGGGCACTTCCGCCCGTCGTCGCGCCCGGAGGCGTTGAAAACAGAGAGGCTCCCTCCGCGTCGCGGGACGCGCGTGGGTAGCGCCGGGAGAAGCCCGGGACAAGGGCGGGACCGTCTGTGGCCGTCCGGGGCCGGCCGAGGCCGGGCTGGGCTACCTCCCTAACGTCTTTGCTCCGTGTCGGACGTGGCACTCATCATCATCTACGCCTACCCTACCATAAGGTACTGCGTTGCTATTTTGGGGCTCCCTGCTTGACTGCAGATTTGGGGAATCTGTATAATAGTTCACCATCTACCGCGTGGTTGAGTGAGGGCTACGATGGGCGAAAGAAAAATGTCTGATGTGAATGGGGTTGCTGCTAGCCTTACTGGCAACATGGCTAAGAGGAACAAGGCCAGAAAGCTGAGCAAAAAATCTATGCCTGCTACTACATTAGATCGCATTGACTCTCTAGTTGATGATTGCACTTCCATTTTAGAATCAGATCTATCTGCCACACCCCCACCCCCACTGCTTCCATCCAACCATCGCCCAAGCCCTGTTGTTATTCCCCAAATGTTTAGTAAAAAATCTACAGCACGGGACGCTTTGCAGAGTAACATTGACAATTCTTTACTAGCCATCAAAGAAGCAAGCCCTTGTGCCCCTCTTGTTAACCCAGTCCCTCTTGACCCCACTGTCATCGTTTGTTCAAATCGCTTTGAGCCATTAGCCGATATTGTCAATGACTATGTTGAGCCTATTGGTAGTATTGCCAGTTCTGATGTACCTGTAATATCTAACTCATGTATAGATCGGGGTTCTGGATCTGGGTCAGTGCCAGATGGGGATAGGTTGCACCAAGAGTTACTAGGAAGAACCGCCCCAGAAACAGGTCTAATCATGGAAACTATTAAGGCCCTGAAGCTTGAAATTAGTGACTTAAAAGCATTAGTAATGGAATTACTGCTAATAGTCAAAAAACGTCCAACTCAACCATTGCAACCACCAACCACTTTACCTGTTACTGCTTGTTACCCAAAGCCACAAACACCTTCTATTCCAAACACCGATTCTAGTGTACTCATATTGTCTCAGTCGTCATCCTCACTTCTGCAGGATAAACCAAACCCTTCATCACCTACTAGAGCTGGGAGTAATTCTTCTAATACCAACATGAAGTCTCGTTCAATTCCGAACTCCCATGCTATTACTAGTCAGCCTTATCCTGCCCAAAGAAATATAGCCCACGCCCTGTCCTTCCCACCTCCCACAGTGCAAAGACCGAGGGCTATTACACAGCCTACTGTTTACATGGTGGGTGTTCCCAGGACTGTTGGGCATGAGAACGAAGAATCAAGGTCATCCACTGGATCCGCCATGTCAGAGGCTGTCGATCCCTCATAAGAGATGACCTATTGAGGGCCCGTAGACTTAGATCTAACAACATCTCTACAGACACAATAGAGTTGACCCTAGCTAATCATTTCTTGGCTGATGGCCTTATAGCACTTGAGTATAGATCCTCCTCCCCGGACTCGTCTTCTATTCAATTTAGACGCTTTCTTACATCAAGCCAAGACTGTGCGGGGAGGTGGGGTGAATTGTTAAATCATGGTTCTGAGGGTGCATCTACCCTGGAACAAATTGACTGACTAATCCCGGTGATAAATACTCCACAAATTGTTGGTGGAGTGCCTTATGCAGCCCCGACTGCCAATTGCAGATTGTTTTCCCAAATACTCCCTCCTGCAAATTCCAGTGAGGCCAGGGGGGAAGGTGGGACACAACCTATAGTTTGAATTCTATACACTATGGACCCCGATGCTTCCCTATCTCCAGCTTCACAAATGAATTTTAAAATCATCTCATGGAACATCGCTGGTCTGAAAGCCAAACTCACATTGCCGGACTGGAATAATTTTATTGCCACCTTTGATATTTGTATATTCCAAGAGACTTGGAGCTTAACACCTTTGTACAAATCTGGCTACACTTGCCATTGTGTTCCTGCCCTATCCACTGGCCGTGGTCGTCCCTCTGGAGGCCTCATAATATGGACAAAACTTGCCCTTCCCTGTAGAGTCCGTGAAGTACAAAGTCCCTCACCGGATGTGATGCATTTAACTCTGAGTGGGCCGAAAGGGGGGCCCATCATCGAGCTCTTTAACATATACCTCAGAGGTACCCAAGGAGGATCCAAGTCATCTATTGTCACCACTTTGGAAGAAGAGCTTTCCTCTTGTCCATCTAGTTCACTTATCCTGGTTGCAGGGGACCTGAATTGTACTTATGAGCCCCTTGCCTCTGAAGACATCCTAGAGGTCGATGAGGAAGATGCCAGGTGGGGGATACCCTCCCTGACTGTTCCTCCAGTGAAGAGATGGACACCGGTGATAATTCAATTAAATGCCTTGGCTCTGGAATTTGGGCTGAGAGCTGCTAACGGTCGACTTCCTTCCGATCTTCAAGCAGCACTTACTTTTAATAGAGTTTCCAGCCCATCCCGAATCGATTATATCCTAATCGATCGCAGACTCTGGCGTTATGCAGAGGACTTGGTCATAGTCCCAACTACCGATAGTGACCATAACTCCCTGTGCTTTACACTAAGGAATCCGTGGCCATCAGATCAACCAATTTCTGATCCCTGTCTCACACTGCCTACCAAAGATATTATTCCATCGAATTGCAAAAGGTTTCTTAAATGACCTAAAATCGCCTTAGATGAACAAAAACTCACTTCTATAAAAGAAATATTGCTATCTAAAACCGCAGAACTTAGGGAAGCATGTGAGGATTCTGACCAGAGTTTAAGGGCCACATCTATATATGCAGCTACAACCGAGATGATCGGGGCACTTTTCATATCCTCTTCCACTAATAAAACTAATAAATATAAATCACCTGGCTCTTGGTTCAATTCTGAGTGCAGATCAAGCAGGAAAGAGCTTGCAACTGCCATTAAAACTAAGGATTGTTCCCTAATCAAATATGCCAGGTTTGCCTACAGGAAGGCTGTTACCCAAGCAAAGTGTACCTGGGAGGAATCTCATTGGCTGGCTTTAACAACCGCTAGTCTAGCCAGGGATGGAACCACATTCTGGAACCTGTGTAGATATTCAAGAGGCTCTGACCCTGATGCAATTGTTAACCACATCACAAGCCATGAATGGTTTGTTCACTTCTCGAATCTTTACTCCGGTGAGGACAACCAAAGTCCGAGTACATCTCCCTCTACTGCCCCAACAGATTCCACCTTGGCCAATTACGATCCGTTCACAGAGGCAGAAGTCGTGACTGCCATTAACAGATTGGTTCCAGCTAAAGCTCCAGGCCCTGACGGTCTGCCAGGTGATCTGTTCCGCTCCGATCCTAAATCTTGGGCTGTGTATTTCACCATCTTACTTAACGCTCTCGTTGAGGGGTCGCCAATCCCCGAGTCATGGAAAGGAGCGGAGGTAGTACAGATATACAAGAAGGGTTCCAGAGAGGACCCTGCCAACTACCGACCAATAAGTCTTATTGATGTTGGCCAGAAGGTGGTTGGCAGGGTCCTGTTGGAGCGCATTCTGTCTTGGGCCACTGAGTATAGTGTCTTGTCGCACTTCCAGGCTGGGTTCAGACCGAATATGAGCACGATTGACCAGGTCTTCAGGCTGCTTCTGTTGCATTGGAAGGTTGTCTTGATTGATAGGGGCAGCCTCCATTTAGCCTTTATAGATTTGAAGTCCGCCTTCGATCTGGTCCCTCGTGACCGTCTTTGGTCTGTTCTCCAGGAAATGGGTCCCCCGTCTCCTCTTCTTGATCTTCTGGTCCGGCTCCAGGAGGACAACTTTGCAAGGGTGCGGTGGGGAACCCAGGCACAGAGAACTGAAAAGATCCCAGTCAACAGAGGTGTCCGCCAGGGCTGCGTATTGGCGCCCACCCTCTTCTCTCTGTTTGTGAATGGAGTGGTGAAATTTTTGCAAGATGTTCCAGCTGACGTCCCCGCCCTGGCGGGCGAAAAGGTCCCCACCCTCCTCTTCGCGGACGACACCCTTTTGATTTCTAAGACACCAGCAGGGTTACAGAAGCTCCTAGATAGATTTCATTTGTTCTGTTCACTGAGAGGTTTAGCTATTAATACATCAAAAACCAAGCTTCTCTCCTTCAAATCACATAAATCACCCAGCGTATCTATTACGTCTGACGGAATCCCCCTAGAATATTTCAAATTATTTGACTATCTAGGAATTAGAATTTCCGACACCTTAAACTGGAGACCCCATATTAACAAGATGCTGCTAAATTACAAACGAGCCACGGGAGTGATTGCAAAAGAACATTGCTCCTCGAGGAGCAAGCCAATCACTCCCGTATTAACGATCTATCAGGCTAAAGCAGTTGGCTCGGCCCTATATGGAGCCGAATTATGGGGTTTTGACAATCTTGAAGATATCATGTTGTCCGAGAACAAATTCTTGAGAGAATTACTCTCAATGCCAAGGGGCACCCCTCTGAAACCACTCTTTAGTGATCTGGGCAGGCGTTCGATTAAAGATATTGCAAGGTTGCGCCCTTTGTTATTCTGGGCCCGCCTATGGCGCACCCCGGAGTTAGCAAAATATACTGAGGGCCTGAAAGAAATTATGAACACTGCAGGCTCCCATAAAATTAACTGGCTCCGTAACATAAAAAAATCCCTTAACCAGCTTGGTCTAAACGATGTATGGGAGCTTGGAGTGCCCGTGAGCAAGGCGGATCTTAAAAGAGCATATTGGGCTTGGATTGACAATCAGGACCTCAGCAATTCCAACGTAGGCAGGTTAACCGAAGCTTTTTATATACACAAACAGTCTATTAGCTTCGAGCCTTATCTCGAGTTTGTACAAAAACCAAGGGATAGATCATTGTACCTCCAGTTCAGACTAGAGATTCTTCCAACTCGAGAGTTTACCAACAAATGGAAGCCTCCCTACCAGACACCTGATACTTGCCTGAATTGTGTGGAGAAGGTCGAAAGTATAGCCCATATTATGTTTGAATGCCCAGCGTACAGAAATCCGAGAAGAAGATGGTTAGGCCCCGCCTGCCGTCTCCTGGGCATCTCAAACTATCGCGTCGCTTTACGCATTTTACGATCCGATACAAGCTTGGTGCTTGTTTGTGCCGTGGCCAAATTCTTGGGTTGGTCCTGGATTATTAGAAGCAAATTCACTAGTTCCAGTAGATGATTCTGTATATAGCATTTTTTATTGTCTTTTTAACTTTATTTGAAACAATTTTAACATTTTATATTGACTCTACCCAACCAGTCACTAAGCCATTAGATTGAGAGCATTCCTACAACTATTGTGATTTCTTGCATATACTGCTCTCTCGATGAATTGTTTGTTCTTTTATGTCTGTATGTGTATGCTTTTATGATAACTTTTTATCGAAATAAAGCTTTTTGACTGACTGACTGAATACTGGAGAACCACAGTGTACAGGTAACTTGTTTTTTCTCCAGTATTGAATCTTTCATAGATTCACATGCTTGTATCAGAATAGAAAGCAGTACTCTCACAAGGAAGCGTTTCCAGGGGAGCACCCTTCTTCATCAGGCTCTGCTTCCTGTTTAAGAAACCAAAATATATACACATTCTAAAAGATAGAAACAGAATGTCTGAATCAGCATGCATCGCAATGTAATATATAAGATAAAAATCAAAGACATAAAGAGAGAGCAATTTAATGTAATATTTAAGCAAATATAATCAACAAGAATTGAAAGAGAAGTACCTTAATGAAACAAGTGACGTAGCACTGCTTGCCCAACTACTGAGTCTGCCTTCCAGGCTGTGTCCAAACACTAGTGCTTGCTAAACGTGTGGACATTCTTCCACATTGCTGCTCTACAAATGTCTGGAAGCGATACTCCCGCAAACAAAGCAGCTGAAGTTGCCATTTTTCTTGTTGAGTGAGCTCGAATCATCGAGCGTAAAGGAATTCCAGCATTCTTGTGACACAAAGTAATAGCTGACGTTATCCATCTGGAAATGCTAGACCTTGATAAAGCCAAACCTTTCCTGGGACCAGCAAATGCTATTAGCAACTGACTTGTTCTTCTAAAGGGCTTTGTTTTGTCGATATAAAATTTTAAACATCTCTTGACATCTAATGTGTGCAAAGATTTTTCTGCTGCCGACAACGGTTCTTTAAAATATGTTGGTAGAACAATAGGCTCATTGAGGTGAAAGTTTGAAGGAACTTTCGGAATGAATTTAGGGTTTGTTTACAATATCACCTTGTCCGATTTGAATTGAAGAAAAGGCTCTGTGATGGAGAAAGCCTAAATTTCACTGACCCTTCTCGCTGATGTCAGAGCCAGAAGGAGAGTAATTTTCCAAGATACGAACTGTAACTCAGCTTTGTGAATCGGTTCGAAAGGTGGTTTCATTAGTTGCGCCAAGACCGTGTTAAGTTGCCATGGAACGGATGGTCGTCGTATTGGAGGAAAAACCCTGAACAATCCTTTCAGGAATTCTTTTATTACTCTGTGACCAAAGACATAAATGATTTGGTTTCCTGCGATATCTTGAAATGGCAGCAAGATGCACTTTGACTGATGCATGAGAAAGACATGACTTGGGCTAGATGTAACAAATAAGGGAGAACCTGCTCCGGAGAAGAATGCAAGGGATGAATAGATTGTGTCAAACACCATTGGCAAAACCTTTTCATTTAGCTACATAGGTTTTATTTGTAGAAATTGCCCGAGAATGAGAGAGTATATCTCGGCATTCATCATTAATGTTTAAGGACTGAAACTCGTGCTCATGAGGTTCCATGCCGACAAGTTCAGCGAGGCCAACTGCGGATGAAGAACTTGTCCCTTGTTCACGGAAATCAAATCTTGGATTAGAGGAAACTGCACTCTGGGAGTCACTAATAAGTGAAGAAGCTCCGAGAACCAGAACTTTCTCGGCCATGCCGGGGCTATCAGAATTAAATGACACGGTTCCCGTCTCATTTTCCTGAGCACCTTTGGGATAAGCAGAAATGGGGGGGAATGCATAAGCGAACATCCCTGTCCAGGGTAGATGAAGAGCATTCCCCCAAGATCCTGGCTGAGGGAATCTGCTTACAAACTGTTTGCACTTTTTGTTTTTTCGAGTTGCAAACAAGTCCAGAGCTGGAGTGCCCCATTGGCGAAATATTCGATTGAGCTGATCCTGATTGAGCTCCCACTCTTGGCAAACACTTGTTGATCTGCTTAGCGAATCTGCTCTTATGGGGTGTATTCCGGGGACATGTTGAACTTGCAGAGAGATATTGTGCATTAAAAGCCATTTCCTGATTTCCTGAGCTTGCACGGATAGGGGCTTCGATCTTGTTTCCCCATTTTATTAGATAAAACATCGTTGTTGTACTGTCTGTCTTGACTAGAACTGGAGAACTGTGAATCCTGGGGAGAAAAGCTTGGAGACCCAAGACCACCGCTTTCAGCTCCAATAAATTGATGAGCAACTAAGCTTCTGGTTTGTTCCAGTGTCCTTGTATTTCTAGGTCCTGAAGATGTGCTCCCCATCCTTGCAATGAAGCATCCGTTGTCATTATAAAGCTGGGAGATTGAGGTTCGAAGAGTAACCCTTCTGTTAAGTTCTGTCTTATTCCCCACCATGACAGCACCTTCCTTATTTGAGGATTGATGACGATCCGATCCTCGAAGGAACCTTGATATTGCACCCATTGCAGGTCTAGAAGTTCTTGTACAGGCCGCATGTGAAGCCGGCAATTTGGCACTAAGGGGATGCAGGATGACATCATCCCCAACAAGGATTTGAATATCCTTACTGAAGTGGACTTTCTTTTCTTTAGATGTGTTGATAGCTTCAGAATCTTTTGAATGCGTTCTTCTGAAAGGTATGCTTTTGCTTCCCTGGTTTGCAGTAAAGCTCCTAGGAATTGAAGAGACTGGGACGGAATGAGAGAGGATTTTTCCATGTTTATCCGTAACCCCAGAAACTGGACGAGATCTATGCAACGATCCAAAGACTCTTGAGCGTCCTGAAACGATGCACCCTTTATCAACCAATCGTCCAGATATGGATATATCTGATGACCTTGCTGTTTCAGATATGCTGCAAAAGGCGCCATGCATTTTGTGAACACTCTTGGCGTGGATCAGAGACCGAAGGGTAACACTCTGAATTAGTAGTGACGCCCCGCCAACTCGAATCTGAGATACTGTCTGTGTTGTACGTGGATTGGAATGTGGAAGTATGCATCTAATAGATCTAAAGATGTCAAATAATCCCCTTGTCTCAACATCATCAGAATTTCTTGAAGAGACAGCATACGGAAAGATTGTTTTCTGATGAACTTGTTTAATCCTCTGAGATCCATTACCTGTCTCCATTTGTTTGACTGCTTTTTTCTTATGAGGAAAAAATGTGAGTAGAATCCTTTCCCTTGCTATTGAATAGGGACCTCCTATATTGCTCCTTTTACCAAAAGAGACAGAATTTCCACCTTGAGGGCGGAGAGATGTCGTTTACTGTGAATGAGAGGATGATCTGGTGGTTTGCAGAGGAACTCTAGGGTGTGACCTTGATGAATTGTGTCCCGCACCCATCTGTCCGATGTTATAGACATCCATTGATGGTAATAAGAAGAAAGGTAATGATTCTGATGGCGGCTTAGAGATGACGAGGTGGTTGGCGCCTTGGAATGGTCACTGCCTTCGACTGGCGTCCTGCAATTTTCCTCTTGTCGAAGACTTTCGTCTGGATTGTTGTTGAGCAGATGTATTTGAGGGTCGAAACTATTGAGAATTTGTAAACGGACGGTACCCCGGTTGATGGTACGGCTGGTATCTATTGGATTGATAGGACGATCTTTGCTGAAAGTGTCCTCTTGATCCTCTGCCACGAAAGGACTGAAATCTGACTTGCTGCAGTGAACCCAATGCTCTCGCCGTATCGGTGTCCTTCTTAATCCCTTGCAGGGCATCATCCACGTAGCTTCCAAACAGATATTCTCCGTCGAAGGGCATGTCTACTATTTTAGTCTGCACTTCCGGTCTGAAAGAAGTAGCCTTAAGCCATCCCTTTCTCCGAAGCGCTACGGCTCCTGCCATTTGTCTGAACGCCACCGTTGAAATTTCCATGGCTATGTCTATGGATTCTGAAGCTGCTCTAGCTCCGTCTTGTAGAATTAGTGTGACTTCTTTCTTATCTTCTGGAAGATGTGATAGAAGAGGAGCTATAGCCGACCACATTTGCCTGTTGAAACGGCTATCTATGGCGAGAGCATTTAACACTCTAATGGACGCCGCTGCCATGACTGCAAAGCGTTTGCCTGTTCCATCCAGTTTCCTTCCTTCCTTCCTTCCTTCCTTGTCAGGAGGAGCTGAACATGTAGCCGATGGGTTCCTTGATCGTCTTTGTGCAGCTTGCATCACCACAGAGTCTGACCAGGGATGACCAATTAGACTTGCCGGAGAGGTTTCAGGAGCCTGATACTTATTCTCAATTGTGAGAACCGAGGCTGCGACGGAAACTGGGTGCTTCATAATTTTCAAACCCTCCTCCCATATATGTTTTACCATGGGAATTGTCCTTATCGATTTTCTAGAGGACTCTTTAAAATCATAAGGAAACATTCTGTTTCCTTAACTGGAATAGGAAGATCAAACCTCTTAGAAGCTTTTTCCATGAGTTCATGGAATCCCATGATATTCTCTGGAGGAGATGTTGCTGGAGAAGATGATGGTGATGGAGAAGATGGAATAATGTATTGATCCCATTCATCGCCCACAGGTCCGTCTTGACTTCCTCGGGTTGATCTTCAACCTCACTGTCAGGAAAGTCATCTCTGATCGTAAGGACTCTTGGAGATAACACGTTCTGCACCTGAGGCGAAGGTTGCACAACTGGAATCTGCGCGATTGGTTGTTGCTTACTTGGAGCTGAAACGGAATAGGTATTAGCTTCAGGGAAGCGACAATAGTAATCGATCCGATACCAATGATAATGGCATGGATACGGACTCAGCTCTGACCCTAGAGGCGTTATCCTCCTCCTCCTCCTCCTCATAGTCATAGGATTGTTCGAAAGACTCATATCTTTCTGAACAAGTTAGAGGTCGATCTTTAAAAGAGAACTCCTCCCGTACCTCTTGATATTCTTCCTCATCAGTATCCTGACTTTTAATTTTCAGTTGAGAAGGACTATATGCAACCCCATATGGACTCTTCAGATTCCTGCATCTCCAGAAGATTTGACGGAGGCAGAGGAGAAATTTTAGTCAAAGAAGTAAATTCAGAATTTCCAGATCTCACCGTCGACGTGGTTACCTTTTAATAGAAATCATCGTCATAGATCTCCTCGTTGGAGACATAAAAGTTGGCGTCGACGGAGCGATCGTCGCCGAAATTGACGACGGTGTTATAAAAGTAGTCGTCTATGGTGTCGTCTCGGTTCTTGTCGTCGACGAACCAATTGTCGACAGAGTCGTCTTCGTATTCGCTGTCGACGAGGTCGTCGTGACGGTCGTCGATGTTGTCGTTGGCGGTTTCGTCAACGGAATGGTCGCGGAAACTCTTATTCGTCGACGGATCTGATGACGGAGCCTTCGTCTCTGAGGACTTTTTGACAGGAGTATGAGGCAAAGATGAGGAGATGACTCTTTTTCCTTAGATTTGCTGATTTTTTTTAAATCAGATTTTTCCTCAGCAGCGCCACCCTTGCGTTTTGAAGCAGAGTGAGCCTTAGAATCATCTTTAGATTCAGATTCTGAAGTGGCCTTTTTCTTTTGGAGCCACAATAAAAGGCGTGCCTCTCTATCCTTAAAGAGTCTTTGCTGAAAATGTCCTGCAATGTTTGCCTTCTTTAGGGATACGCTTAGGACAGAGGCAGTACAAACCATCCTTGTGGGGTCCTCAGAGAATAACTGAGACTTCCCACAAGATCTGCATGGTCTGAAAAGTCTCTTTTTAGGGGTCTCAGAACTCTTGAAGAAAAGTTGAAAAGTCAATACCTCAAATCCAGAAGGAAATGCTGTAAAGCACAGGTCAAAAGTTCAACCAGAGAAACAAACTGAGCAGAGCTCAGGAAGACTCCTTCTAACACGACGGCGGTTAGGAGAAATCCGAGGTAGGATGGCTCTGCTGGGGAGTGTGATCTCAGGGCTGGCTTCTCATTGGCTGATATTTGGTCCACATAATGATGATACTAGGATACCAAAGTCTATAGTATCCATGGTACTTAGGCAGTTTTTTTCTTTTACTGCCATCTATTTCCTTTACCGTGACTCCCACCTTGATGACGGGGAAAATACAAGCATGTGAATCTATGAAAGATTCAATACTGGAGAATTTTCACTTTTGGTCCTTCAGTACAACTGCTCACACGCTGATATAATGGATAGTGGTTGGATGTGTGACAGAATTAAAATGTTGCTTCCCAAGAAAGATGGTAAGGCTATCTTCAGGGCAAGGCAGATGGCCTGTTTCTCCAGCATGTTTCTTTGTTGATGCTCCACTGACACAGACCAAAGGCCTTGTGCCACCTTGGGCCCCAAAGGTCACCCAACACAATGAGGTGCCCATGACCACTGTAGCCTGGACACAACTAAAGGGATGATCTCCTCAAAAGATTGGAGGGATCCACTCACAGTGTAGATCTGGGTGGACGGACTCAAAAATCTACACCCAAAGCACAACTCCGTTGATGTGCAAGGAACTGTTTTCTCAGAAAGCAGTGGAAGGCCCTTAAGTGGCATGAAACACGTTGCACAAAGCCATGAGGCTAGCAGACGCAAAATGCGCAGAACTGGGATCTGTGTTAAAGTCAGAGCATCTGAATATATTACTGAATATCTTTGATGCTCTGAGAAAAGCAAAGATTTCATGCAGGTCTTGCCCAGCACTGCTTTATGAAGGTTTGCCTGTGCATGGGAATAAGATGAGATTTCGGAATGTTGGCTGTGAAGCCCAGGTCTTGGGGGATAGTGCACTGAAGGTGTTCTTGGATCACCACTTGGGATTCCACTGTCACCAGCCAGTTATCCGAACAAGATAAATAAAAGGATTCCTGACTGTCACAGTGAAACCAAAAGACACACAATTGATGGACGGAATGCAGAACAAATCAAAACATTCACCCCCAGTCAAGAGATCTGGGTTAAATCCATCATTCTTTTGCTCACCATGCCACCCCAGTTTAGACCTGGCCATATGCAAATCAGTCTTGACCCTGTGCCTAATGTGAACAGTGAGCCCGAACTGTCAAGCCAGGTCCTCCCTGGACCGGAAACAAGCATCCTAGTTCCGGTTTTGGGGTTTCACCCCTCTTCAGCCAGGATAGCTTGATTCCAGTGGCACAGTGAAACTGCTACAATTGCTGACAGTTTCATAAAGACGTATGGAGTGGCTGGTCAGTCCAAATAGTAAGACCATGATGTGATAATGCCAGAACTCTACTGGGATTGCATGAAAAACCTGTGGGCAAGAAGGATTGGTAAATGGTATTTACAGGAACTTGGTTTAGCATTTTGAACTTGTCTTACCAAATGAACAGGTTCAAGAGGCAAACATTAAGGATGGGTCTTAGACTGCGGTCCTTCTTGGAGACCAGAAATTAAAGGGACACAAATCCTGTACCACTTTCATCCAGAGGCATCACATCTATGCACCCTTTTGTTCAGTAGGGCAAGGCCTTTCACCTCTAAATTTGACGTATGTGCCACAGAGGAGGTCTTGAAGGGAGGGTTGTTCAGAAAAGGAAAGAAAGAGCAGGACCTAGACTGTAAGGATTAGATGGATGACCCAGTCCTCCATCACAATATTCTCCCAACTAGTGGAAAAGCGGGACTTCCACCCACCCATCCACCAGAAGATGGTTGTGCAAACTGGGGGAGAAAGGATGAAGCCAGAGAGGTTTTGAAGCCGCAGAGCCCGGCCATGACTGGATTTGTTGCCGCTGCAGATGGTATCCTCAAGACCCATTCATGTCCTGAAAGGAACAATATATCTGTAGGAGTGTTTGGAGTAGTAGAGAGGGTGAACACAGCCGGGGGGGGCTGTACACTGGAGTAACCTTGAAACCGTCTACATTGCTGGTGAAATTGCCTAGTTGTTGAGGCTAGGCTCGACAGAGAGCTGTAGCTCTGCTGTCTCTGAACCATTTCAGGGAGGAGCCCGCCTTCTATCTAAGATAGCTACTCGCCATTGAAGGACATGTCATTAGGATTGCCTGGACAAGTTCAAAGAAGCCAGAGGAACATAACTAAGCATGGTGGAGAAGCATGAATGCTGTGCTCATGGACAGAGTCACACTGTCCCCACATTCCAGATCATACTTCAGGATCTGCTTGGATGTGTCTAAACGGTTATTGTCTAAGTTGGGAAAAGGTTGGTCTTAAGGGCCGATGACTATGTTTCGACAGTTTACACAGGCTTTGGACGTAGCATGGCAGAAGACAGGTACTTCATCATACAAGGGGCAAGGTTGCCAGAGGCAAATACTTTTCTGCCCATACCTGGAGGTACAGTGGAAGAAGCATTTGGAATTAATTGTGAGGAGGAAGCTATGACTAATAAACTTTCTGGCAAAAGATGCAAGAACAAAATCATTGCGTCATCTGATGGCAAGTCTATGTCCTTTCTCCCACACAGCCTGAACCTCATTGTAGTGAAGTAAGGGCTCTGCCACTGTGGAGGATTATAGAAAGCGGTCTATAAAAATGTTAAATGCTGCTTCCGCAGACAGCAAGGTTACTTACAACATTTGTGCTGCTTTTCATACCTCCTTAGTAAATGAAGAAACTGCTTCCAAAGGAGGACCAGAGGGGTAAGAGATACCCCCTACCTTTGATTCATCCAAGCCACTTGCATTTTTTAAATCAAGATCTAAGCCAGCATCAGTACCCTAACAGGAAGGAGGTCATCTGACTCGGAGGTCATCTTTCTCTGTGAGCGATGATCTTTATCATGCATGGCAAGGGCCTTGGAGTGAGACATAAATGGTTCCTCCATCCATCCAAGTTGCTGGGCAGTAGGAAGGAGCTCTACCGAGGGGGCATTATAAAACTTGCTTTGACCTTTTCTTTTCCATTCTGATGATTTCAGTCAACTTCAAAGACGGTGCTGAAAGTGACTCAGAGGGCAGCTTCTGTGCAGAATCATAGGTGGCGCAAACTAAACCGCTGTCATGGCAGGTGTAGATTTCTTCGTAGAAACTAATGTAGTAGTCTGGAGGTGTTAGGGTCAAAACCACTGGAGTTGCCAAACACATGATCGGATTCACCTTTAGGGAGTGGCCCAGAGTGTACTGGAGACACACTGGTACCAGCTAAACACCACCTGTCTACATAGTACAGATATAGATAAGCCCAAAAGTTTGGGTCAGGATTCAAAGAGTGGACACACACAGAGACTAACAAGGAGAAGATAATACAAAGGAAGAATAAGGTACAAAATATCAATTTATTGGAGTACAAAAAGTCAAGGAAATAATCAATAAGATACAGTTATTTCATCAGCTAAAACTACAAAGGTCCCATACTAACTCAACATTCATACTAGCATTCATTCCCACAACATACTCAGAGAATCCAACAAAACAATAATCAACATATGTCAATTCATAAATGACTTAGGATAAATAGGTTTCCGGAAAAAATGGTTCCAAAGGGTAATAGTTCCAACAATGGTGTGCACCCAGTCGTGGGGGGAGGCTGGGTGTCTGGATAAACACAGGACAGAGAGGCCAGAGTGTACTGGAGCCTGAAGAAATACAGCAAAGTAAGGTGGGGGTGTAGTGTAGTTCCTATTTCCCTAATAGCCTATGCGCATTGGAATAATATACCCTATAGATTTGGCATAGGACTGAAGTCAGTATGCCCCTATCGAGTACATTAACCTTTATTACTTTGTGCCAGATAACTCAGAGGCCACTAGAAACTCCTTGTAAACAAGAAGGGAGCAGTTTCTGGCAACCGCATAAACATGACAACTTTGTTTCCCTTTAGAATCGGAACACTCTCAGAATCGTGGAAACAATAGATAACAGTTTCAGTCAGCTAATCGTGCATGCTAAGTTTCTTCAGAGTTACACAGAAAGAATAGACGGGGGTTTCAATAAAAGGATTTATCGAACAATCTTGTTTCTCGTGTAAGAGATATGAGCTGTAACAATCATAAGACAGTGTGCGAGATATATTATGTACAGCGTAAGCAATAGGAAGAAATAATACTGCGCTAGCATTATCTGTTAGCTACGAAACATATATTCATATACATAAATAACATAGGCTAAAAATGTGAGTACTCATAAGATGCTTGTCTGATTACTTGTACCCCTGTGTACCTAATCTAAGTGGAGTACAAGGTAAGAAGTAGGTGATGTATTCTATAGGATGGTATGCCAAGTCTGGTATGCCAAGAGTCCCTCTAGGTTCTAGTCAGCTCCATACCTTGAGAATGAGAGAGGTGGGAATCTCTTTCCGGGTCTCAAACTAACACCCCACGAAGGGAGTCAGAACACTGGAAGCTGGATTCTCTGCGAGCAGGGATGATAGTGTCTCTTGTCAGTGCGTCAGGCCGGGACACGGGCTCCTCTAAAGTCGAGGTCTCCTCCTACTTGCCTGGGCAAGGGAAGGTATATTTATACCTGGTAGGTGCCTTGGAATGTTTGCATTGACGTAAAGTCAGGCAGAAGAAGACGTCAGGAATGAACCCTTAAGGAATAGCGGTTCATGCATAATAAACAAGTTCTTGGAGAAATCAATAATCCTGTGCTAGGGGAACTCCCAAGAGCTTAATGGTCTGGTTTCTAAGAACTCGATGTGACGTTGGGGTGAACGGATGTAGGTGACCATGCCTGTATTTGGGTAGCATGGCTAATGCCTAAATAAGTACTGGGATCTTATGCCTATATAAAAGGGCAATGCGAATTGTGCCTATATAAGGACATGTTTCAGGAAAACTATATACGGACACCTAAAGCGGAATACAACATCCACTCCACTTTCGAATGAACGATAATACTAAATGCTGAACATTAAATGCTAAACATTAAACTGAGTACCACATGTTGCTAAAAAAACGTTTGTAAAAGCATACTAAAAGAAGTTTGTTTAAAAACCTTTTGCTAAACATGTAATGCAAAGGTACTGTACATTTTAAAGCAGTTTTTCATTCTAAGAATTTATCGGAAATAAATGCAATATGAATGAATAAAAATATATACATATGACGAAATGGTTGACAATCATTCAATAAACCAAAGCCATTTCATGGTACTAAATGAAATAGTGGTAAATAAGGTGATAATGTGTCCCTGGAAGTATTCAAAGAAGTCCGTTCTATATAAATAATTCTACTGTAAGAAGATTGAATTGCCATGAATTTTCAAATTTAGAAAAAAGTAAATTTTGGGAAGAGTTCCAAGTTTTGTTCTGTTTTGAAAATATGGAGGCCAAAATCATAGCTTCCCCGGTACACTGTGAGCTGAATCAAAGTTAGTGTATGGGTCTGGTGAAAACATGAAATCATCTACTCCTGTAGACAAAAGATCGTCTACAGAGGTCGGTGACAGTTGGAACACCTCGCTTAGAAGTTTAACTGCACAGAGATGTGAACCATCACCTTCAGCATGGGATGCCGCAGCAATGTTCGCGTCCGTTTTTACCTCTGTGCCTGTTGATCCATCTCGTACCTCAGCAGCAGCAGGAAGCGACTGTGCGATCTCAACGAATGCCGTCATCAGGATCGGTAGCCTCTGGGGACAACACAGAGCATGGGCCGTAATTGGGTCCAGTAGAGTATCGATATCCGTTGGCATGACTGATAGGAGTGGTAGACAGATGTCTAGCACTCATTCTTCACCGCAAAGCAGGCAGTGCAGAACAGGTAAGATGCAATCTTGCCAGATTGGTCTAAATGACAGAAACCATGTTGTATTAAGTTTCCGTAGGCGAGGTATGCCCAAAAGTTGCACTATGCGCATACAGGAACACCCGTTCTAGGAGAGCTTTCTCCAAGTTGCTGGGAGTGACGCCGGTGGAGAGGCTTGCCATAGCATAGTAGTAGGAATAGAAACAGGATATCTGCAACGAGTGCTAGAATTAATGGCAGACCACCAAACACCGAATGCACGAAGTTTGGAATGATTGCGAGGACTGCCTGAAAAGGTGTTAACAGTCCTGAACATATGGTTTAAATACATGTACAATCCCGCTCGTATCAGACATGTTTAAGATACATCCCATCATTTCTACGAAATGTATAGGGCAGTTTGTGCGAATAGGACCCTGTATGTCAGCCAAAGTCCTTGCAATTTGTAGATCATAGGTTTCTTTGTCTGAGGGCAAAGGCACGGTCTGTTGCAAAAGCATGGCTTTCATCCTGCTTAAAGTATCAAAACGTATAAAAGAAACTGTAGTAAGGAAGCAGATGCAGATTGAGTAAGTTGGTAGTTTATTAGCTACATGGACAGCAGAGACAGGTCTTGTTCTGCCAACAGCTCCAGCAAGAATGTCCACAACATGTTATTACTAGGCAACCATAAACATTCTAGATCATCACAACACCAGATAGGTTGCAGTAAGGTACATTAAGTAAGCTGAAGCATCACATAGAGTACAACACATCTTCTCTTCTCACAAATAAAATAAAAATACAAAAAAACAATAAACCTAAATAACTAAAATAAAAAACAATGAGCAATGAACAAAACATTCTTATGACCTGTACCTGGCAGGTTTAACAATATTTCCAGAGCTTTTCCTCGAAGGAAGATGATTAAGACAAGGAGGCGAACTCCTTCTTGAAAGAGAGACAGTAGTACAATCACGAACCTTAACTACTCTGTTGAGATTCCACCAGTGCCCACCATCAACCATAACAGCATTACCCACAATTTTGATAACTTTAACAGGTGGACTAAATTTGCTGTCACCTTTCTTAGAGTGCACACCACTTTTAATCTTAACGGTGTCACCCACTTCTAATTGAGTCATTTTAACACCTTTACGGGAATCAAACCACCTTTTTTGTTTAAATTGTGATTCAGAGACATTCCCACTAACAAGTGACATCAAATGTGCCACATCAGACTCTGATCTTACCCATCTGCTCATCCAAGCAGGTCTGAAGCTAGTGTTGGGTTTACGCCCTCTCAATAATTCAAAAGGTGAAATTTTGGTAACAGAATGTGGCGTAGTTCTGTAAAACCATATCATGGCATTAAGTACTTTACAGACATCATGACCACCAGCTCTTGCCCATCTAATACATTCACCCACAACTCGATTCATCCTCTCAAGTAAGCCATTACTTTGTGGATGATAAAGCGAGCTTGTATGGTGTTTAACACCAGAATCTACTAGAAATGACTCAAACTCTGCACTGACGAACTGCCTGCAATTATCTGAAATCAACGTTTCCAGAAAACCCTCTCTCGACCACACACTTTTGAGAAAATCAATAAGAGCATGAGAACTGGCATCTTTCACCAACTTAATTTCTGCCCACTTTGATGTGTAATCCATTAGAACTAGTATAAAACGAGCCCCCCCCCCTGGAAGGACTTCATATGGACCCATCACATCAATTCCGAGTTTTGACCATGGATTTTTAGGGCATTCAATGGGCATCAAAGGTGGGACAAACACCTTAAGGCTTTTGTCAGAAGCCCACAAACACAACATCCAGATACCATGGCATCAATCTCGGAATCCATTCCTGGCCACCAATAGACATCTCTGATGCGGCGCTTAGTGAGCGTGGTACCTAAATGACCCTCATGAGCTCACTCCATAATAGTCTTCCGAAATAAGAGAGGTGGAACAAATATATCTCCCCTAAGTAGCAGTCCATCTTCGATGGAAAGTTCATCCTCAACTTTCCAGAAAGATTGCAAAGGAACAGCGAGCATCTTTTCCCTTGGCCACCCACTTTTGACAAAATGAGCTACTTTAGACAGCACAGAGTCAGAGTCTAGAGCTTTTTTCCAATCATCCTCAGAACCCAAACTTAAAACCGGTACGTCAAGCACTGCCACTAAGCAATCATCACAATCCTCGCAGGAAAATTCCTCAAGGTTTACATCATCAATTTCATTTGACTTAATAGGGAAACGGGATAAAAAATCTGCCCTCCCATTCTTTCCTCCAGCAATGTGCTGTACCGAGAACTGGTATTGTAACAGTTTGGTAACCATACGCATGATCCGAGGTGAACAACATTTACTCACATTACCGCCGAGGATGTTAACTAAAGGCTTGTGATCTGTCAAAAGTTTGAACTGTTTTCCCCAAATATAGGGTCTAAATTTCTCGATGGCCCACGTACATGCACGCAATTCCCGTTCTATGACGGAATACTGAAGTTCAGGAGCCCTCAATACTCTTGGCGCGAAACATATGGTGCTTTCACTGTTGTGGTCAATTTGCGTCAAGGTTGCACCAACTCCTACTTGACTTGCATCCACAGTCACACAACAAGGCATACTCGGGTCAAACGGTTTGAGTATAGGTCCATCACACAAAGCGGACCTCACTGAATTAATGGCAACTACACAAACATGACACCAATCGAATCTGACTGCCTTTTTTAGTAAATTACGGATGGGACGGACAACTGTGGCAAAATTAGGAATGAACTGAGAATAATACTCACATAATCCCAGCAATGACTTAACTCCTGCTTTATCTACAGGGCCTGGTGATTCTGCTATAGCTTGAATTAGACCTGGACGTGGACTTAACCCTTCTCTGGATATCACATGTCCCAAGTACTCCACTCTAGTGCACAAAAATTTACATTTTCCCTCTTTCAAGACTATACCACGTTTCTTGAAAATGGTCAAGACTTTTTCTAATGCAATATCATGGGAAGTAACATCCTTTCCAAAAATAAGCATGTCATCTTGGAATACGAGGACACCATCAACATCTTTTAGTATACTACTCATTATCCTCTGAAAAACAGCCGCAGCAGACGCAAGTCCAAAAGGCATGCGACAGTAGCGAAAAGTTCCCGGAGGTGATACGAATGCAGTAAGATGACGTGACTCCGGATCAAGTTCTACCTGATGATACGCACTCGCTAAATCTAAATTTTGAGAAATAGCATGCTCCTTTTGTGGAAGAAAATAAGTCATTAATTTTGGGTAATGGATGGGAATCTACCCAAATCTCCTTATTTAAGGACCTCAAATCCACACAAACGCGAAGATCTCCCCCCTTTTCCTCACCACGACCAATGGAGAAGCCACAAGGAAGAGTTTGTAGGTTCAATGATCCCTCTGCTACACAACTCTTTCAACTCTTTTTCCAAATCCTCCCTCACACTGAAAGGGACTCCTGTGAGTTTGTGTTTGATGGGGAGAGCACCTTCCTTAACAATTATTTTGTGTCGGAACACTTGTTGCTGAAAACTTCAGGATATTTCTCCTTCCATTGTAAACTAGTATCTTCACACCCAACCACCAATACTTGCTCTTTTTGGTCAGGCTTGAGTTTCATTCCAAAAAGGCCCTGATGAAACCAACCTAATATATTAAGTCCTTTTACTGCAACATATATCTTCCCTTCAATTCTTCTCCCTTTGAATTCTAGCACATCTTCAAAACAACCTTAGAGATCTATCCTACGCCCCTCATATGAGACTGGAGAACGATCAAGGGAGAGTAAGGATTGAGAACCATTCCAAGTTTCTTCAAATAACTTTTGCGTGATCAAAGTGATCTTCGCTCCTGAGTCAACTAAGAGTTTAACAGTGTGGTTTCCAACCTTGATATCTACAATCGGATCAATACATGAGGAGGGATCTCCAGTTGCAACATCAGAAGAGGCTGTAGACTCAACAGCCACCGATTCATTTTCACACCTTATAACAGAAACCACTTCTAAAACTGATTCACCCTCCGATTCCACACAGCAAACTGCTGGTTTGCTCACATATTTTTTTTTTTAAACAGACTTTCGCAAAGTGACCCATCTTGCTATCAGAATTAGGTTTAGATATTTGATTACTTGAATGTACAGATTTGCTACGTTGTTTGGTATTAGTACTGTTATTGGTGGTCACAACATTAATCGCATCTTGAGGTTTGTCGTCAAGTTCCTTAAGAGACACCATTGAAATCTCAATACTTTTTGCAATTTTTATAATTTCATCTAGTGACGGATAACCTAGTGTTAGCAACTTTTGACGAATGTTTTTGTCCTTGCACTGACACACAAACTGATCTCTGATCAACTGATCAACTGATCTGTAAAGTTCTCAAACTTGCACTCAGCTGCTAGTCTGCGCAAAACAGAGATGTAAGCATCGACATCCTCTCCTTCTGATTGTTTTCTTTTGAAGAACTTGTGCCTAAAAACCATGAGGCTTGGTTGTTTGTCGAACCTAGTTTTTAATTTGACAACAGTCTCTTGGTATTCGTCGATTCCATGAAGCTCTTCTTGTGATAGAGGTGGTAAATGCTTATGAATAGACCTACCTTTAAACCCTAAGGAATGCAGAAGGAAAATTTCCTCCTTTCAGCACTGAAACGTAACGCACCTATCGCTCCCAAATATGTTTGGAAAGCATCATACCAGATTTCCCATCTAACTGGCGGATCACCCGGTGATTCAAGGAATGAAGGTGGCGGATTTACAGCTTGCATGGTGCACAGCTCTGCCAAAGTTGGAAAGATTGAGAGAGCAATGGTGGAACTTCAATAATAAAAAAAAACTGGAACGATTTGTATAGTATTGAGTTATTAGTAGTCAATTTTACCAAATTCCATACAAGGAAACATTTTTTTTTTTTA